>NC_088103.1:9269403-9894403 GCF_036370855.1 Dromaius novaehollandiae | reverse complement strand
GCTATAAAGGTCAGTTACAGAAAAAAGGGAGAAAAGAGGAACTGCAGTGAGAAGACAGAAACCCTATCACTGCTTATGATGCTGTCTCGTGCGCTAAAACGATTAGCCCGGCTTGTGACTTGGAGATCCTTCCTTACCGACAGGCACCAGAGGTAGGACTCTGACAGCCCAGGACAAAGAGAAAACCCAATAAAAAAAGCAAACTAATGATACAATTGGTGTTTCTTTCAGCCCCACTGAGAAATGGACTGTTTAAAATGTCAGGCTGCACGGGACAAATCCATCATTTTAATGGACTAGGCGCTGAGACTTAATGACCTCGATTTCTGAGGCACACACAACGATGGTCTACCGGGTGTCCTTTCCTCGAGCCGATCACAGAACCAGAAGAGCCCCAATGAGGTCATCCGCAGAAGCCAGCTGCGGGATGCCTCTTCGCAATACCTACGCTGATAGCCAGCCTGGCTAATTCGAAACAGTCCACCGCCAACGAGAGCTCACGGTCTGAATCCCCGCTGCTCGCTGAAATACTGACTCAAAAACTGGGGGTGAGCGCAAGGAGGATGCGGCTTTGCAAACACACCGCCGCATGCCTGGTCCTTGCTCCGTGACGTGGCTCTTCTCCAAGGCCATGATGCCAGCACAGCTCCAAACCTGCTCACTTGTGGACCCCCAAAACCACAGTTTGGGGTGTGAACTGCAAACTCCTGCTTTTTTTGAAAACTTTGGCCCGTGAATCAGTATATGGGTGTAGGACTGAATTCTTTGGTTTGTGTTTACCCACATGAAGGCGTATCCATTCTGAAAGGCTCCCCCTGCACTAGGTCACAACAGTATCCCCGTTAAAAATACAGATCCAGGAGCACTCCTGTATCTGGAAGCGACTCCCCTTCACTCCCTGCACTGTAATTTTCCATGTTTTCACTTCATTCACTGCGGAGTCGAAGGAATCCCTTTCAAGCCCCAACCTCAACCACAGACTCGTTTAATCCAGTGGAAGTCTCATCTCTTCTTCTCATCTCCAGAGTTACTCCATCTAGGCAGGTCCTGCGCCAATTGCCCAAAAGGCCTCAGCTACCCTCAGGCACTGCAAATACACTCCCCCCGATATTCAGCCTAACATTTCCACTGCTCGTTTTGGTCCCAGAGCAACTGCAGCACTGGTTTGCAGGGAGCAGCCAACGATGGCAGAGCCGCCCTCTCCTCTCCTCTTCAGGGACCTGGGCTGGGTGAAAGCAAAAACTAGCAACGGAGGAGAAGGAGGAGGATGACGACGACTGGGAAAGCATCTGGCACAGTGCTGGGAATGGTGGCGGCAAGTTGTGTTGGTCCTTAAAGAAAACCATAAGAAATGCATGGCAACATCCCTCCAGCCTCGGTTCCAGAAAGAGACCTGTTCTTCTGCAGGATGGTTGCTTGTGGAGCACTCTGCAAGCACCAGAAAGGGGCCTTTGCAATGAAAATCATGGAGACGCGCTTAGCTTGCCCTTCCTGAACCACAGGGGCCTAGAGGCACTTATCCCTATGGGCTTCCCGGGGGTCCCAGGACATGTAAACGAGTTTTTCTTGACTTGATCACACATTTCCACTACAAAAGAGTGTTCACTTAAATCTCTCTCTCTGCCATTCTGACCATAACAATGCTCTTGCTCTCACACAAAAAAGATTTATAAATCTTTCTTTTTTCTGTTTTTTTTTTTTTTTTTTAAAAAGGACTCATCCAAAGATCTGGATAATAAATTATTTGCGTTTCCTAAGAAACTGTTTTTTTTTCCTTTTTCTTTCTTTCTTATTTGCCTTATTAAGCTGTCCGAAGCTTTTGACAGGAGTAAGCTGTTTGTCTAGATTGTACTCGTCTCTTCAACGCGTGAATGCTATTAAAGAAGGAGGAGAACCGAAGGAAGGGGAACCCAAACGAACGAAAGGAGAAGGGAAGCCCCCACCCCGACTCGAGAAGCCCTAATCCCTCCCCACGCCGCAAACACGGGCAGCGGCTGCCCCCTTCACCAATGCTGCCGTCCCAGGGACGGCCGGGAGGAAGAGGAGGAGGAGGAGGAGGAGGAATGCTGGGTAACACTTGAATTGCTTGTAAACGCTGAGGCTCGGTCTCTAAGGCTGACAGTGATGTGAGGAGGGAGGAACGGGAGAAGCGGCCGGCCTCGGCCCTCCCTCGCTCGGCCATGGCGCGGGAACGGCTGTGCCTTCGCTCCGCACGGCCCTTGCCCAGCAGCTTGGGAAGGGGCCGGCCCCGGTTTCGTCCTCCCGCTCTTCCCTCCGCGGCGTCCTCCTTGACCACGGGCTGAGGGCTGCCAGCCGCGGGGAGCATCATCAGCAGTCGCCCTCCGTGGCCATGACTACCAGCATTTCACTCTTGCCCATCTCTTCTAAGGCACTGGCCAGGGTGTTGAGATCACCGTCATCTTGGTGCTCGGCTTCCCATAAGTCCAGGATCACCCCGGTGGGGCTGGCTTTGGTGGCAAAGTAGTTGAGATACCTGAAAAGGAGGAAGAGAGAGAAGGTCCCAGTTGGGGTGGGTTTCCGTGAACCGCAGAGGAAATGCCGTATCGCAAATGCCAAGGATAGGTGTAGATGGATATAATCTAACTGGAGACACTCCACCCAGGCTGAATCTGGCCTGCTGAGGGCTTTTATCTTCCCTGTCCTCCAAGCCTCGAGCAGCTCGATATGGCAGGAAAAGCACGAGGATGCACCTCCGCTCTAGTTACTCTACTGCCAACTCTGCGCATCCGTGTCAGGCCCCCAGCTGCAACAGGGGGACAGGACTTCTCTCCAGGGCTGGGAGAGAGCATCTGCCCCGTGGCAGAGCAGACATGCAGGTCTGCTGCCCTGAGGCTAGGGCGCAGAGCAAAACCTCTGTGTCCCGGGCACGGGCAGGCGACAAAAGCACGCAGGAACTCACCGGTCCATGGAAAGCTTCTGAGCGAGAAGTCTCCAGTCATTTCCCCTGGAGTTGGGAGCATCCAGGCTGTTGCAGATTTTCTGCCGGATGGAGAGGGGGATTTTGAAGGCGTAGGGTCCCAGCTGGGTCGTCACAGCAGTGCTGTGGTGTGAATGGAGGCCATCGAAGGCGCTGGCATTCTGCAAGGGGAAAGACGAGATGAGATGCTTCAGCACGGAGGAGCGCCAAGGGAGAGGCTGTTTCTTCACCCTCCCAAGCGCACTCGAGAAAAACGTCCAAGCTAGCAGAGGCGGTGTCCCGGGCAGTAAAATACTGGGGGATGCCTACAGCTCCCGCAGCATCAGAAGGAGGGTGATCTCTACGTTAGATGAAAGCCAAACGCGCATCTCTTCCACTGGGGAATGTGCTCCCAGATGCCTGCTCGTGCCTTAGTGACTAGTGGCTGCTGGCACGTGGCAACAGTCATCTAGAGGAACACTAGAATATTCAATTTGATCACCAGATGTGATCCAAGAGAGCCAAAGCCCGGGGGTAACGGGATTAGTGTTTCCTAGGTAAGAGGCAAGAAACGTCTTTGAACAGCTCTGGTGCTCACAAGGAGCCTCTGGGAGTGAAACCAGTACTCTCACAAGAGGTATCACCTGATTCCCCTTCATGGACCAAGCTCCTCTGCCTGAATCTGGAACAAAGCGCGGCCGCGCAGCCGTACCTTCCTCCCTTCCCCTCTGCTCACCTCTCCAAGCGTGATGTGGAGCTGGAAAATCTGCCCTTCCCCTTCCACTTGCCGGACGCAGATCTTGCAGGTGAGCTCGGTGGAGGCCTGGCTGTACCTCTCCAGGGTGAAGGTGCAGTGCAGGGCTCGCTGGTTGCCACTCCAGATGTGATAGAAGGGGATCTCCTGCAGATCAAACCACGACCTCAGCGAAGCCTTGCAGATGCAGCAGTGGCTTTCCAGAGAAATCCCATCTCTTCCCAGCCCCCCCAAATTAGTAACAGGAATGGAGCCCTGGTCTCCAGTTGCCTGCTTCCCCTGCAGGGGAAGGGGCTTGTTCGGAGATGGTAGCTGGCCAGGTGGGATAGATGGACCTGACAGGTGGGACCCCACCAAGAAAGACCAAATCAAAAGCAGTCCCCCTTCCTCCTCCTCCTCTTTGGGAGACAGCCTAAAAGGGCCTGAAATGTGGTCACTCAATCAGCGGCCCATGGGGCAGGACTTTGGGGTACAGCTTCCCACCACTACGGACACAATCCTAAGCATAAGAAAACCCCCAGATCTGCCAGGATGTGGGCAATGCTGGTGTCCATCAGTCTGGGGAGGGGAGCCCGGACAGGCCTGGCTGCCCAGGCCCTCGGCTCCTCACCTGGTACTTGGCCAGCAGCTTGCTCCTCCACAGCGAGTGGGGGATGTCGTGGATGGAGAGACGCAGGTTGTGGTAGCTGTCCTTGAACGGCAAGGGCTTGGGTTCCTCCAGCAGATAGCCACCCAGCGTCCGCTCCAGCTCCAGGACCTCCTGCAGGGCAGAGGGGACAGGGAACCATGACATCCAAGATCGGTGTCACTGCATGAGAAACAGGCTGTTTTTCTCCCTTCTCCTGTTGCTTTGGACCGTGCTATCCCCTAAAGCCAGGTCTATTCCTGCCTCGCCCAGCAACAGTGACAACAAGTACTACAAGCCCTGTGAAGGTCTCCACCTACCCAAATAAGAGCTTCCACACAGATTTAAACACAATTCAGTAAAATGACTGCAGGCCCCTTCTGGTTTCCACCTGTCTGCCAGGAGTCCTAATCAGGAGAGCACACTTTGTCACCCGGGTAGCTGTTCACCGAGAACCCACCAACTCATTTCACAGAGTTTGCCAGCTTTCAGTCAACACCAGCCTGAGCTGTAACTTGTATTTTGTAGCTTAACACATGAACGTCTGTGTACGCCTCTGTTTCTGAGGTGACGCGACGGTCTCTTGTTTCAGCGACACAGGAAGGTCAGACGCCTGAAGGGGTCTGTTTCAAGATACGCCCGCGTAGCCCCACCGTATCTGGTTTTAACGCCGTCACGCTTTAGTACACCAGCAATTCTTTCGAGAAAAGTAAAACCCAGCACCAGAGCGCTGCCTGCTACTCCACCTAGAGGCACTACGGCAATCCCAACCCAAGGCCACGAACGCAGGGAATTAAATGGCCTTTTCTTTAAGGTCCAGGCAGCCGCAGGGACAGCACCAAAACTCAAGTTCCTCGTGTTGCACGTGATGTTGTCAATGCCACAAACCCTCCCAGGAGGGGAGAGAAGGGTCTCCAAGGGGGAATAGTAGGACCTGCAGAAAACGGAGTCAAATCACGGCAGAAATCTCTGCACAGGAGAGAAAAACTTGCAGCGGCAGCAGCAAAACCTCTTGCGTAGTCTCTGCAGACCAGGCACAGAGCACCCGCGAGGCGGCACCCTCGCCGTTTCCTTCGGAGAGTGTGAGAAGGGATATAGTCTCCCTCTGGGGAAGGCAGTAAACATGCTTACTCTTGAACGCTGGTCACTTTTCACGGCGTTGCATCAGGTTGTCTGCTCCCCGGAGCCAGCCCTTCCCGAGAGGCCCCAGGCAGCCTCTCGCTGCCAGCACAAACAGCTCCGGGAAGCACTGGCAGGAGCAGCCCGCGCCAGCGGCTGGCTGGAGGCAGGGCCGGGGGACTAGCCTAGAGCCTGGCTGCACCCGCAGCCGCCTCGGCGCTCGTCGGAGGCTCTGAGCCGCGTTCGCAGCTGGTGCAGCTCCTCGCCGCTCTGCTGGTTTACGCTAGGCGTGAACAACGCCCAGGCTGGTGACCTACCCGAGCATCACGCTCCTATGACTACCAGAGCGAGAGGTCTCAAATGCATTAGGGGGAAACACACACACACACAAAAAAAACCCCCAAACCAGACCCGCAAAATCTCTGGGCCACATCTGAGGTGACAAAGTTAGCATTAGGCTAATGCAAACTGGTAGATATCCATGGCTTATTAGGTCTGCTGGGCTCCAAGATAGCTTGCATTCTCTTTGTCAGATCACATCTCGAATTAGGCAGGGCCTTCGCCCTGCAGGCTTCAGATGCAAACAGGAGAGACAGCGTGACACACAGTCTTTTGTGGCTCTGTAATTACTCCTCCCTGGGCCTTGAAACCTATGGGCCTTTGTTGTGACCTGCCTCAGGGAGAAATGACCAACACGCATCCATGGAACCCAAAAAGGTGACCAAAAGATGGGCCCACTGACTCCTACGCCCCATTCGCAGGTGACGTTACCTTCAGTGCATCTGGCGTGTCCTCCAAGCAGTAAACTTTGAGGCTGTACTCCAGTGAGGTGCAAACGGTGGGGGCAAAGATAGCCAGCTGGAGTCTCTTGATGGCTGATCTGGAGTAGGGCTCTCCCACGAAGACGTAGGTGCCAAGCTGGTCTAACAAAACGTGGCAAGACTTTGCTTCCAGCTGGCAGTAACAGGGAGTGTTGAGGGTCTCCTCATCCAGGGTCACAACTTCCTACAGGGATACAGGGCAAGTTAAGGCTCTGGGTCAGCCCTTTGCCCAGGGTGATCTGTTAGAGGCTGTGCACCAAAATGCTCCTGGTCCTCCCTGGCTGCAGTGCTGGTGGCAGGGGCCGAGGGAGGCCACCAGGGCATCCTTTAGGGACCTCTGTCCTCTGGCAGCCCTGAGCCCACCACCTGCAGAAGGAGCCCATCCCAGAGCCTGCATCCCTGCTGCACGTCCTTCAGTTCCCACTCCAAGCTGGGATCCCGCATTACCTCCCAGTTTCCCTGGTGGGACTGTGTTTTCAGCTGGAACATCCAGTCTGAGGAGCTGACGTCCGCGCAGTGGGGAATGGTCAGGACGACGGGGCGGCACAGGAGCAGGCCCGTGGGTCCGCAGGTCACCGTGGGGCTCAGCAGTGTCGTCTGCCTGCCTTCGGAGGGCAAGCTGGGGAGGGGAAAGGGGACACCCGTTGAAAACAGGGACTAGCAACAGATGACAAGGAGCGCAGGCAAGCTCGTGCAGCAGTGGGATTTGTGGGACCCCGACCCCATCCTGTGGGATTTGCAAAGCTTCAGTAGTGCGAAACCAGCTCACAGCGTGGAGATTTCAGTCTGCTGCACAGGTAAGGACCAGGGGGATCCCTGAAGAGGCCCACAACCAGGAACGCAGGTCAAAACGATTCAGACCCACAACTCATCCCGACATGCAGTGCAGGGCAGCACAGCCTCTGCCCTCCTCTAGGAGTTAGGCGAGAGATGCCTGCTTGCACGAACGGTGGAATAACCGCTTTGGGGGCAGACGGGCATGAAGGCAAGGGAGACGCGGGAAACGCAAGCGGAGAGGCAGGCCAGCTCAGCGGGACTGGAAGAGGCTGCTGCAGCTCGACGCGATCGCCGAGGGCGCGCGGCACGCGGGACTTACAGGGTGCTCTCCGCCTTGCTGATGATCAGGTACATCTCGTAGAACTTCCCCTGGGGAATGGCCCCGTGCGGCACCAGCAGGCTCACCCCTAGCGCGGCACACAACCAGACCGGGGGCGAGTTAGTCGGGGTAAACCGAACCTCCTCCTCCGCACCGCGGAGCGAGTCGTTTGTTATCCATCATCTGGAGCAGAGGGGTTTCCACCCACCCACCAAGTCTGCCCTGCTCCCGGCTCTGGGGCTTACCCGTGCCCGGGATGGCGAGCCTTCCTCCCAGGTAGCCGAACGTGCCGCTGGCGCTGTTGCCGTGCTCCCGGGGCAGGCTGAGGAGGTGCTGGGAGCCCAGGGCCTTGCTCCGCACGTTCCCAAAGTGGTTGTCCCTGGCGGTCTCGCCCGGGTAGGTGCCCGTGGCGGGGACCCCTCCGAGCAGGTCCGTGCCGTCGTGGAGCCCCGGCGAGGAGGACGCGGTGGAGGAGTTGTACACTTTGATCTTGAGGCTGGGCAGCGGGTCGAGCAGGGGGGAGTTGGTCATGGGGATCTTGTCGGAGGAGTCCTGCAGGGCGTACATGGGGCCGCGGTACACCCCCGCGCTGGCCGTCAGGTCCGGCTGCATCGAGGGGTGCAGCAGCTGAGGGTTGTCTGCAGGGAGGGGGAGACAGCGGAGATGAGGGGAGGTAAAACCACTCCGTTTAACTGGAAGGGATGCCTGCGAAAACTCCTCGTCGCCTGCCGACGGGCAGAGGATGCACACGAGGTATAACGGCCCTTGACGAAGCGCGCTGCAGCCCCTTGCTTCAGGCACAGCGTTTGACTACGCCTGCCTGCCTTTCATCGCTCACTTGAAAGGAAGCGGCTCAGAGCGCGCGCCAGCATCAAGAATAAATGAGAGGCACTATTACACGGTAAACACTGACAGCAACAGGCATCTAAAAGCAACCGACTCCTGCAGCTCTCGGAGGAGCAGGTAATTTGCTCTGGACCAAGCAGCCAAAGAGAACGGTGGTGGTGATCTGTTCGGTCTGGCCCTGTTGTTTGTATTTCCAGTTGCGTCCAAACTGGAGCCCCTCAGGCTAAATACTGCATGAATGCAGGCTCTGAGCACGCGGCCGAGCAGCTCGTGGCAGAGTTGGTTCACAAATAAAAGGAGCCAGGAGCTGAGCTGTGCAGCGGAAAGCAGTTTGATTTTGCAGGTGCTTTTGTCTCTGACCACATTAGGAATAAAAAGCAAAAGGTGCAGATCTCCGCACCGTCAGCCATCCCAGCAGACATCAGACGGGGAAGTCCCCAAGTCCCTGCTCCGCTGCAACGCGCGTGCTGGTCTGCATGGGGTTGCACACTGGGATTAACTGGGATCTGCGACTCTGGAGCAGATTCCCAGGTGCTGGTGGCGGAAAGAGAGCTGCCCCTCATCACAGGGTGGCAAGCTTGGCAGGAGGGTGGGCACGTTTTGAGAGCTGCTTTGTGGACAGTTTGCAGGAACTCTGCTCTGATGTCCATGGCACCAGCATCGAAAACCTAACCACCTCCATGGACCCCTTGGTTTCGATAAACCAGCAGATTCACCTCAAAAACGGGGGCTGGGGTTTCTTCAGAAACACACCCTCTATTTCTTTCTATGATTTCCAGCCTGTTCAGCCTCTCTCCTGACTTTCTGCCTGGGTGACAGCTAGAGAGCAGGAGCCGTGTGGGGTATCAGCGCACAGGTCACCTCCAGGACAGGCCAGCCCACGCTCACTTCTGATAGAAATCCCAACCACGTGTTTTGCTCAGGAGAAACCTTAGGGTTAGTCCCATTCCTCTTTTACGTACACATAAAACACCTTCCTCTTCCACAGAGGAAAAAGCCCTGAGGTTGTGGCTCCTTCAGCAGATAGAGATGAAGAGGAGAGCGGAAGGTGAACCGAACACACTCAGAACGGCTTACGGGGTCTAAGAGCATCTTGTCCATCCCCCATGCCTGACCCCCCTTCTGTTCATGACACCTTATCCCCTGTCCCTCTGGATGATCAGACAACCCTTGGGGGACATGAAGGCTCTCCTCTTACCGTGCCGGGAGGTCTTGAAGTTGACCGGGTGAAAGCCTCCAGTCAGAGCAGCTGAGGAGTCTGTGATGTCCGTGTCGAAATCCCGGCACCTCCTCCGGTACACCACCACCCCGACAGCCATGAGGATCACGATGAAGACGAAAATGGCCACCACCAGACCGGCATACAGGGCCACGTCGCCCGTGGCCTCCAGCACTGGGAGAGAAGAGAGACAAAAAGAGCATCAGAAACGTGTGCCCAGACCATCAGTGCACACCAACACCCTCACTGACTCCGGACACTGGCCCCAAGGGGAGTATTTTCCTGTTGGAAACGCTGTGGCGGGATGACAGAGGATGCTTTCTAGTGCAGTCCAGAAGTCGGAGCAATGCTAGATAACGAGAGGAGGGTGAATCCCCCAAACTCTTGGAGGACACCTTGCCACACCTCATGCAAGCATTACAAGCATTCCGATTTTACAGCAAGAAACCCCAAACCACCAGGTTTATGCAGCTCAAATTCCCAAAGTGCTGGAGTGATCAGCCCTAATATCCTAACAGAGATAACCCTGAAGAGTAACTGTAATGCATATACGTGCATCTCATACATATGTACCTCATACATATGTACATGAGCTATACATCCGTCTGGAAAGATCAAGTGCCTCTGTATCTATACAGACACCGCTCAGCTCCCCCATCTTCCCTTCCCCTGCCACAGGGTTCTTGATCTCTAAATGCTTGGTGCATCTTGGACAAAGGGTAGCGGGGAGAGAGGGATGAAGGAGGAAGGGAGAACAACCCAGGAGCAGTGTCTTGCCCTGAGCGAACCCATAGATCAGAAGTAAAGATTTGCCCCCCTTATCCACTGGTGTCAAGCGTGGGGGTGGGTCCACTCTGAAAGACCAGATGCTGCCATCTCCAAGAGGCAGAGACAGGGTACACTGCACATTGCCATCTGGTAAACCGCTCCAGATGTGGCAGCAGCGGGGTCTGAACGTGCTCACATACACTGCCCAGCCCAGCCTTTTCTCTTTTTTTCCCTTCATGTTTTCCAGTATCTCTTTGTTTCTATGGTTTCATGCTTGAATGCAACCCTGTCCTAAGCCTAGCGATCACAAGCAAGTCAGGACTATTTCATTTGCAGGTTGCATTTATCCTAAGGGGGAACCCGCGCCAGCTTTGTCGAGCATCTCACAAGCTATTCCAAGGCAGCCCCTTCTCTCTCCTGACTGAGCAGGGGACTCACCTTGCCCTCTGAATCACCCCCTTTGGAGGCCAGGAACACCAGAAACAGGTCAGGAGAACAGGTCCCTGATGCATCCAGGGATGCCCAACTCGAGGAACATGCAACTAACTCAGCAAGGCATTCT
This sequence comes from Dromaius novaehollandiae, assembly GCF_036370855.1. Taxonomy (NCBI): domain Eukaryota; kingdom Metazoa; phylum Chordata; class Aves; order Casuariiformes; family Dromaiidae; genus Dromaius; species Dromaius novaehollandiae. Next base: position 9,883,676 of record NC_088103.1, on the reverse strand, counting down.
GGAGGAGCAACGGGCAGATGTCCACAACCGGGGCGGTGTGGGCAGGTTTCCCGGCTGGTGCTCCCCGGAGGCAGCAAGGCCATACAGCAGCCCTGGGGGGACTCCTAGGGCCAGCCTGGAAGTGGTCCCCAGCCACATTTGTGACCTCTAAAGCACAATGTATGGTTTAATGTACAGAAAAGCTGAGGGGCAGGTTTCAGCTGCCCCCTCCCCTTCCCCCAGGACCCAAGGGTGAACCCCACCACGGATGAAACAGAACAAAACCAAGCAATGCGTCACAACGAAAGAAAATGGCCATGAATTGAGGACTTACGGTGGCTTTTGGGTTCGCTTAGAACTCTTTTATCTGTTAGGAAAAACAAAGTTAGAAAACAAAAGGTGAAAATGGTGATGGTGGGATGGAAACGAAATGAAACAAAACAAGCAGCGCCCAAGCCAGCCCTGGCAATGCCGGGGCATGGAGAAGCCGTGGGAGGGAGAGGAGCCTGGCTCCCCGAGGCGTGCACCAAGGTGGGCAGAAGTGTGGCAGTGCCGAGACCGTCTCTGTGTCCCCCCAGCCCACCGGCACGTGCCAGCATCCCCGCTGTCCCCAGGTGCGGACCCTCCTCTCAGCCTTTGGACCCCCATTCCTGCACATGCGTGTGCAACCGGCCCCAGGGGCAGGAACTTGTGGGGCGGCTCCAAGGAGAAGGGCTCTGTCCCCTCTCCTCCTTCGCAAACACTTCTCCGCTCCTCTGCTCCGCTCCCTCCGTGCGGGATGTGCGTGTCCCCTTCTCTCCCAGGGGAACCAGCCTCTCCGGCCTCAGCAGCGTTAACAGCCGGCAGCGGCTCGGCGTGCAGCGGGGCTCGACGGTGCCTCCGAGCCGGGCCTGACCTCTGCTGTCATGCTGCCTTCGTTTTCCCCAACACTGAGCTTCTGGCAGCCCGGAGGCAACCGGCTGGCAAGGGGCATCTCAGAAATGGCTTCTCTCTGCGGCACACGCCGCGCTCCCTCCCCTCCTCGCCTAGCCGGGCGCCAGCAGGACCCAGCTGCCGGGCTGGTGCTGGATGATGGGGGAGCGGAGCAGAACCGGAGCCGGCCTGGCCCAAATCCCCTCTCTGAAGAGGATGCTTTTTGGGCTAAGGAAAGGGGAAAGCAGTGTCGCGCAGCAGCAGATGGCAGCATTGGTGTGCTCGGCTGAAGCAAACGCCTTCTCTGGGCTCACTCTGAGTACAGCAGACAGCCTTTCCCCCTCCAAAAAAACCAGACCCTAGCTGCTGCTCCAGGGCTCCCACTGAGCAACGAGACAGGTCAGGTATCTGCAACGCAGGGAGATGCGGAGCTTCTCACCCCCAGCCCTGGGAATCTGAGGACAACGAACCACCACCGCAGAGACACATCTGGAAGTCCCCGGCCCTCTGCCCCCTCCTTTGCACCACTCTCCTTCCCGTCTGTCGATGCACATCGATTCTGCCCCCGCCCCCTGCAAGACCGCTCATGATTTCTGAAGGTTAATGGACTAAGCCATAATGAAAACTGATGTCTTCTTTTCACGTGCGTGGGCTGGGAAGCTGCGGAGCGCTCTGTCCCTTTCCCAGGCAGCGGGCTGGCCTTCCATGGGCTGCAAAGCATCTCCTGGCTAGATCCCTCCACAGGAGAGAGCAGACGGCCCTCTGATTGACAGCACACACCACCAGCAAAGAGGAAACCATGCCCACGCGGCTGTGACCCAAAGAGATCAGCCTCAGCGCATCTCTCCTCTGAGCCCACTGGGCGCATAGCAATGCAACCAGCACGTTTGCCCGACGGTGCCTCGCCTCCCCTCCCCAGCCCCGCTTGCCCGCGCACTCACTCTGCATGCAGAGCCCGTCGGTGCAGTTTTTGGAGTCGAGCAGCACGCCGCTGCAGTCCTTGCCGCCGTTGCGGGGGGACGGGGCGGCGCATTCCCGGCTCCGCCAGTGCGTGCACTCCGTGCTGCAGGCCGACCACTTGCTCCACTCTGTCCACGCTCCGTCCACTGCGGCCACCAAACGGGAGAGAGACGCTTCGTTAGAGGCTTCTTTAAAGCCCTGGGGCAGCCCAAGCCGTTGGCTAGGAAGGGCCAGGACTAACGACAGCTGGGAAACAAGGGCGTCTAGAAGCAGAAAGGCCCATTTCAGGGCCTCCAGAGACCTCCGTGGAGCACTCTCCTGGCAAGCCAAGGTCTGGGGAGACCAGGCTGTGTCTCTGCAGACGACCCTAGCCTGTCTCCTCGGGGAGCACAGCTAGATCACGCAGTCACGGCAGCAGCAGGGAGGACATCAGTGTTGCCACACAGCTCTGTGAACCCCACTCACCTGGGCAGAGGGTGGTGCAGGTTATTTTCTGGAAAGGCTGCCCGTCGCAGAAGGACCCGCCGTTCAGCGGCGCTGGGTTGGTGCAAGTCCGGGTGCGCTTCTGCCAGCCCCGGCCACAGCGATTGTTGCAAGGAGACCATTCAGACCAGGTGGACCAGCCACCGTTCACTAAAAGAGAAGGCGACAGGGTCAACACACAGGTCGCTTAAAGCCAGAGAAGGGAGCCCATTTCAGCAAGGAAGGCTGTGGATGGAGCTAAGTCTATGATTCCCTTATCCTCCTGTCTTCTCCGAAACCCTGGAATGGTCCACCCCCATCACAAGCACATCATGAGGCTCCTCTACATCTCATGCAGCCCATGCACAAGACGCTCAAGCCTGCTTAGGACTTTTTTCCATCCTACAAATATCTTTTGGTTCTCAAAAACCTCCAGCAGCAGCAAAGCTGGGAATGATTTTGCCCTCTCTTTGACTTGGGCTGCCTTGCAGCTGTCCTCAGCCAATCTTTGGTTTCAGAGCAAAATTCAGCCTGGGCAGCTTTCTGAGCCAAACTGATCCAGGTGGGCCCACTCTCCACCCAGCTTTATACCCAAATGAGAAAGCTGCCCAACATCTATACCTAATAACCTCTTACACCTGTGCAAGCTGGTAGAGGTACCTGTTCTGCAGTCATTGGATATTATCTAATTTAACAAAACGCCCTGGTGGGGATGACTCCAGCCACTCCCAGTAGCTGCCCACAGTCCCCCTTGGCTTGGCACCGCAGCCGACAGCAAAGGCCCTCTCCCTGCGCGCGGAGGGCCGGTACCGTAGACAATGACGGCGGCTGTGGTGCTCCGGCGCTTGGCCACAATGTTCTTGGCCATACAGGTGTAATTGGCAGTGTCCAAGAGCCGGGCCTGCTTGATGATGAGGTTGTGATCGATGGTGATCAGGAAGTTGGTGTCCTGGGTGGGATCGATGACATCCTCGTTCCTTAGCCACTCCACCTGGCAACGGAAAGGAGGAAATGGGGCAAGGTTAAGGGGGAGGATGGCGATTAAGCTGTGCAAGAACTGAACACTCAGCCAGGAAAAACATATTACAGGTTTCGGTGGAAATCTCCATCCCACGCGGTCCCCATCATGATGGTTTCCAAGTGGCCCCGAGTTAAGCTAGGACACAGCTGCTTTAGCACTTGCTCAAATCTCTCTGTGCCAGCGGGACGTGGCAGCAAAGCAAGAGATCTGAGGAGGCATGAAGAGTATGCTGGTCCCAGCCCTTTGCTTGCTTTGCACAGCCGCCTCCGGGGCCTCGCATCTGCGCACGATGGCTGGGACTGTGCTGGGGACTTCCCAGCGCTGGCCAACCCCAGGACAACAGCTGCCTTGCTGATGGGTGGCAACATGGGGTGCAGCACTAAATTACAGAGCTGTCCCTCAGTTTCTGGGCTGTGCTTAACTAGGCTGTTTTGGGAAGGGTGTGTGTCGATACCGCCACTGAGCGTGGGTGAGAGCGTGGAGAAGGACAAACATGAGATTGGAGGGCTGGAATTCACAGGCACTGATGGAGAGCACTCCCCCGAGCCCAGAGCAGCACGGACCAGCCTGTGACCTGCCACCAAAGAGCTCTTCTTCATCACTGAGACTACCAGCTCGTTGAGCACCACAAACAGGCTTCCCAGCGCCGGGGTGGCTGGAAATGCGACAGTTTTGCCTACCCACAAGAAAACTGCTCATTTCTGCTTTTGAAAGCAGGGTCAGGCCAAGCATGATTTGGGACCGTTACTACAGTTTCTTGCAAGGATGGGACATTGTGGGGTATCATCAATAAACAGCTCCTGGGGAGGCTAATGGAGCTGTGGGAAGTTACCGGGTCTGGGGCAGGGAGGAGCTCACTACTGTGCGAGGGAAACCCATCAACACCGACTTTTCTGGCCCTCAGCCTCTCGCTCCTCCTCAGACAAGTCATTTTGTGTCTTCTCCTCTCCCAGACCTGGCCTCTAACAGGTTAACAGCAGATAAGGAGGAGAGGGAGAGGTGGGCTGAACAGGTGTTGAGGTTAAGTGTGTTATTAGATGTGAGAATAACAGATCTGCTGCCCAAAATAAACAATTTTGCTGCATAATGAAAGCTGACGGTCTCAATGTGAGGCCATCCATCACGGGCGCAATCCATCTGCACGGACGTGCCTAATCTATCTCACACGCTCCCTCTCTCACCGCTGGTGCGGCTGCAAACCGCTGGGATCCTGGCAACCCGGCTACGACAGAAAATGCTTCCTTCCTAACCCCACAGGAGGAGACACCCGCAAGGATGGGAGGCATTTCCCACGGAAAGTTTTAGGCTGGGAGGTACCAGAAGCCCGGCTCAGCTCCAGCGTCCTTGGAGGATGCCGTGACCGGACGCCGTAGCCCTGCCCCACTCACCTCCGCCTGCGGCACCCCCTCGGGCGGACGGCACTGCAGCAGGACCTCTTGCTCCAGCGGCACCTCTTTTCCTAGCGGCTCCTGGTCAAAGTTCTTCCTCAGGTCTGGGGAGGAAAAACCCAATGGTCAGCAGCCCGCCGCAGAAACAGGCCAATCCGCGAAACCTTGGTAAGATGGAGTGTGCCACCTGGGCACCAGGAGCCCACAGCTGGGAATATCCCTCTGGAATAGCATAGCTGGAAGCAACTCCTTTCGCTCCCCAGCTGTCCAGCCCAGTGCTTTGCTCGCCTGCCTGTCGAAAGCCTTCCCGGAGGGCAAACCTGGCCTTCCTTCCTGCAGCTTGCACCCACAGCACCTTGTCCTCCCCCCTCTGACACACACAGCAGAACATTCCTGTCCTCCTTTGTATGCTTGCAAGCTTACACCCTTCTCTGTTTTCTTTTTGGGCCAAATCTCAACTTCATCAATGTTTCTTCAACACTCCCATTTCTTTCTCTCTGCTCCCCCACGCAGCCTCCTCTGGACTCTGCAGTGGGACCCATCTTCTCTGAAGGCGAGATTTCCGCAAGAGCTTGGCTCCCATGAAGGCACCTAAGCAGACTCCCAGATTTCGAGACTACGGAGGCTTTCCGCTCGGTTCTGCCCCAGCGGGTCCCACCTGAGCCACGTGCCCAGACCTGCTGGAAACGCAGGCATTGACTCCAGTGCTGAAAGAGAGAACGATCGCTGTTGAAAGCCTGGCCCGAGAGGGACTCGGCTCTCCTCTGCGAATGCACATAACGCGCAGCGCAGCGGTACGTTTTGAAGGCACCAGGCTGCAAACCCGTGCCTCCCGGTGTCACTAGATGGTGCTGCAATCCTCCGCAACGGCTTCCAGCCTCCTCCGCGCCAGCCCTGCTCAGCCTGGGCTCCGGCTTGGGCAGGGAGCATGGGAACTACCCACCCACGCATCCTCCGGGGTGAAGCGTCCCCTCGGCCCATGCCATTGCTTCCCTTTCCCCAGGCTCTGCTGGCATCTCCCTGGCTGAGCCAACCCTATGAGGCATGAGGAGGGGCTCCCGCTGGTGTCCACAGCAGGGAGGGCCACCTTGGTGGCCCCAGCTCGGCTGGATGGGGAAGGTGCCCTGCAGGGATGCTCCCCCCGCCAGCTGCTCCCAACGTGGCCACCCCAAATTTCTTAGGGCAGGATCCCCCGCAATGCCCTGCCAAGCGCCTTAGTGGTAGGACAAAGCGCGTGATGTGATCTTCATTTTAAGTGCATCCGTAACATTTTGTGTGCTATGGAGCTGCACGTGGCATCCTGACGGTGCAATGCCTTATGCAATGCCACGCAGCCCCGTGCAAAGGCTTTCATCAGGCCCACCAGAAGCCTTTGCTGCTGTGAAGGCACCGTAATCTCATGAAGTTTAAAAAACCTGTTAGCATGAACTGAGCGGACAGCGCTAGTCAGAGAAAGCCGCTGATTTACGGGACGGCAGACATGCTACCGAACCCAGGGAGCTCCAGTTACCGCACAGACGGGTATATTGGAGACAAGTGAGACGGCATCCAAAACCATTTAATCTCATCTGATTGACCCTTTTGGAGAAACACCAGACACTCAGTTGGGGCCGGCTCCAGAACAATAGGGCTTCTGCAGTGGCCACCCTTTGCCTAGCAACATTTTCCCAATACCAACTAAATCCTCCAGGGACGCCGGCAATGTAGCAGCTAATTTGCCAACCACCGAGGGCTGTCGTCCTCCAAAGGAGGGCAGAGAGGCAAGGCAGCAAGAACTTCACCTTCCTTTTATTGCGCTCCTCTGTTCCTGATACCGTGCTGAATTATTAGCCCTCTAATAGCAAAATCTGCTTACGACGAGGGTTGCCTGGCCGTTCTGCTGCGGCTCTGCCATCCCATTTGAGAAGAGAGCACATTCAGCTGGGTAACCGTCCGACTAACGCGCCCTTAATCAGACTGACACCCACAAACGCCGCCTCGGAGAAGTGACATATGACAGGAGGAGCGCCAGGGACGCCGAGTCGCTGACGCAGGGAAACCGCTCAAGGTGCTAACTGCTGCCTTATTAAGGATAATAAAGCACCGCGGAAGAGCTAGGCGCACGGACGGGCAGCGCGGCATTCACCCAGCTCGTGCCACCACCTCCCCGCAGATGGGCACGGATGATCCCCCGCTCCAGGTGCAAAGAGGCTGGAAACTCTTTAGGGCCCCCAAAGTGGGAATAAAGATGGCAGAGCCATTAGTTTAAACTAAAAAGTAGGCTGCAAATCGAAGCAGTGTAGGTAGCTGCAGGCGGCTGTCGCGGAGGGGTAGGCAGCACTGCTGGAGCTGGTCACATCCCACCAAGCGCTACGGATATGGGACACTTACACGCTATCCGGACGTAGGCCCTCCGGCTTTTCGTGGTTCCCGCAGAGCTCCAGGCCACGCACTGGCACCAGTAATCCTCTAAGCCGAAGAGCTCCTCCACCTGCTGCCGGGAGACCTCGATCTGCACCTCCCGCACGAGCATCCCTGCGGGGACAAAGCGGCACGGGGTCAGTGGGACGAGGCGCAGGGGCACCCCGAGTGCCGGGCGCCGGCTCCGCGGGAGCTTTTGGCACGTCCTCATAACGAACGCATCCCCTGGCTGAAGAGGAAGGAAAATGAGGGGTTAGATATCTCTGCAAAAAACAGAGAGATTTTCCTGCCTAGGGAGCCAACAACCCCGGCCGGGGAGCCCTCAGTCCCTCCTAGTCCCAGACAAAATCCCTCTCCCCCATCAAGACAACCTACGAGCGTTTCTACTGCTCTTGCTGCAGGTCCTGCTAAGCCTTGCTTTTGCCCAGACTGGACACGCCTAAATCAACCTGTCAACATCCCTGTAAAACCTGACAAGGAGCCGTGGACATGTTAGAGGTCTGATGACAAACACGATGCCACCACACCCAGCGAAAAGGTCCTGAAGGCCTGGACCGTGCTGGGAATCATCATGGGACGCCGAGGTTTGACTGATGTGGCCATCGCGGAGAGCAGGTAGGGGGAAGAGAGAGGAGAGGCGGGAGGTCCTTTACGCCAGATACGTGCACTGGACACACACCCCCGCAAGCACCGAAGATGCTCTGCAGCAGGAGCAGACTGTCTCTAGTCCTATGGCCTTGCCTTGGGCAGACGGGCTGCGCTGAGCTATTCAAGGAGACGGCAGCTCACGCAAGAGGCCATTGCCAGGAGTCACCATTTCAAGGTACAGACTAGTATTTATCAGTTTTATTGCCCTGCTAACACCTGTAGGCAATAGGTGTTCCCTGCAAAAGGAGAGAGAGCAAAGCTCATTTGCAGTTTTCCCAGCGCATACCAAGAGACACGCACACAGCACGAGCAGACAAACACACGCTGTTTATTCTTGGGGCTCAATTCTACTTTTTCAAACAATATCTGCCCCTTTCCCTTATCGGCTGTTTCCGTTGTGTTGCCCACGCAGGATGGAAGCCCGAAGTTTTGCAACGATGCTCCCCAGCCTTGTGTACAGCCACGGACGGGCTTCTATTTTTAAAAACGCCTCGAGCTCACAGCTCCGTAGGGCTGCATGCTCTGGAGCTGTAATTTAGCTCACTTCCAATGCTGCACAGAGCAATTACTCTCTTTCCGCCACCTTGCTACAGAATAACTGACAGACATGCACCAAGGAAATATAATTTATTTAACCACTATTGGGAAAAAAGGAAAAAAAAAAAAAGGCATTTGGGCCAAGCACTTCTGGAAAAATCACAGCCCTCAGGAGGACTCGGAAATGAGACGACCTCCAAGCTGCTCGTCTCTTTGGAAAGCTCTGGCTGGGAAGTTCGGCCGGCCACGGAAAGACGGCACGTGTCCTTCGACCGCTCTGCTCCCTCGCTAAGCGGTGAAGGCGAAGACGCTCTATCCAGGATCGTGGGATGAACTCATGAATCACAGGAGTGACTGTTTAGACAGCTCACACACATCCAAACGCGGCTGCTTGTACAGACCTTCCCCGCTCAGCCGGCTGAGTTATTCTCTCTGACTTGGCCTATTTTTGCTTTCTTCCACATGAAATGTTTTGGATCGGATGCAGTCAGAGCATTATAAAGCGTGTTTTATTCAAGATGCGTCATCTAAAAAGTCATTTTTTAAAGGCCCCTTTCCCCCAGCTTTTAAGTGAGGACACTTAAAAGACGCAGACGCCTAACTACGTTAATCCATCACTGCGTGGCCATCTCTCCCCTGTGCCCTTTGTAGTAGCTCCTACGAACAGCAGACATTGCAAATGCAGATTTTTAGCACAGCAAACCGTTTTGGTTTCAGCCTCCTTCCTCAGGGTAGCTGCCGGGCAGATATGCCCAAGTCTGCCTATTTTTATATGCCCGGTATCACCTCTGCACTGAAGTTATTGTCGGTTTTTCACTGATAGCAGCAGCGTAATCTTTTAAGTCCGGATGAAGCGTACAGACACGGTTTCCTCACCTAATTGCTGGCACGTGGTCTGCAAGTGAAGACCACAGTCTGCAGGGAGACACGCTCTGAAGAAACATCTACAGCAAACAGGTCCAGCCCGAATTTCCCTCCGGCAAGTGCTGGGTGAGCTAGAACAGCCAAGAGACCTGCTGCTCACTTCAAGAGATGTCTTGCCTGGCCCGTCTCGTTCATCACGAGTTGCATCCTGGGGTACAAACGAGCCCTAATGGCAGTCAGATTAATTAGGAAGGGAAATCCATCAAAGGCTGTCCTACACTACTAGGATGCTGCCTCTGGATCAAGCCATCCACGAATCATGGATTAGGGAAAGCCAGGAGGCTGCTGGAGGGGGTACAGCACTATCCTTGTCCTGCTTTAACACTCTTTCCCTAAGCAACACTAGTGCTGGGTACCGGCTCCACGAGCCTTTGGTTTGACCCAGCGCAGCCACACGCTATAAATAAATGACCCCTCGGAGAAGGCGGCTCGGTCGCTAACTGGCACTGACTTCGCCCTAGAGCGATGGTCTTTGAGTCCGGGCTTGGCGAGAGGTTGCTCAGAAAAGCAAATGTATCGCCCATGGGTTTCAGTTCCAGAGGGAGCCCGGGAAAGGAGAGGACCGCAGGGCTGACATCGGATCAAGGACTCGCAGCAAGCTGGGGGGTCCCAGGGGAACAGCGGCGGCAGGGCCCCGGAGTGCCCCGGCAGCACCCGCTGGCTGCAATTCCGGTCGGGTGGACAGAGACCCTAGGAATCAGGCTGGGTCCGCGACCCATCCACACCAGAAGCAGCTTAAATTCAGCTGCAATTTTAATTGCATTAAAATAGCAACGCGACCACCCCTCGTGCAGGCAGGGCACCAGGAGCACCGCCTCAACCCTGAGCTCCACCGACTCAGACGCGTGCCCCCCTCTCATGCTTGCCAGCCACCTCGCCGGGGCATTAAAGACTCATCCTTCCCGTCGCCCCCGACTCTCCTTTCCCGTTAATCGCCACCTACACATGCGCCAAGCCGTGGGGGCCATGGGTGCCCAGGAGAAAACCCGCTACCGCCAAGGAGCGGACAGGACTGTAAGCCCTGACTGCTGCTCACGGGCTTCAGGGGCAGCCGGGGATGTCCTGGCCCTCCAGGCTGACAGGCCACCCAGCCCTGGCCACGAGGACACCCTCTAATTTCGGCATTCAGCCCATCCTCCCTTTGGGGGCGAAAGCCAGCGCCGTTCCAAAGACAGTCCGGGTGTAAAGCCTCCCGGAGAGGAGGAGTCCGGCACGCTCCCGTCTGCAACGGGCAGGTCACAGATCAGCAAATCTACTTGATCGCACGGCATCGGTGACCCGTCCAAACCCCCATGACGCCGGGTCTCAGGCCAGGCCGCTTCGAAGGAAGGGGCAAGCGGCTCCGTGGTGGTCCGTGTCCTGGAATAAGACCCCCCTAAAACGCCGCCTCGCTCAGGCAGGCAGGGGCCGGCTTGCACGCATCCCTTCACAGGCATTGCAAATCCTATCTGGGAACGCACTCATTATCCACTAAATATCTAATCCTTTTGCGAATCTGACTTAAGCTGTCGGCCTTTACGGTACCTCACGGCAATGAGTCCTACATGTTGATTAGGCATTTTGTAGGAAAGCGTTTCCTCTTATCTGTTTTATATGCGCTGTCTTTCAAACTCCATTTAATGATCCTGAACTCTGAGGAAGGGTAAATGTGCGAGCACGCAGCCTGCCTTCCCCAGATCCACCCTTATTTTGCATCACCTCTCGTTCGTCTGCTCTCCAAAGGAAACTGCTCCAATCCCTTCAATCCCTCCTTCTGTGTAAGTCCTTCCCTGCCCGTAATCACTCGCACTGCCAGCTCCGAAACCCACCTCTACACTTCTGCTTTATCCTTCTGGAGATAGGGTCAATAAACTAGTCCAGGTAAGGAAGGGCCGCAGATTTATCAAATGGCATTAGAAAAAGTCGCAGGATTGTTTCCTCTCTGATTTCGTGTCGGGCTTTTTGCAGCCACCCCTGCACCCGGCTGGGAGGGCTTCGGGCCGCAGCGTATTGCATTTTTGATACCTTCACCAAGGATCTGGCAAGGGGCAGCTCCTCTGTTAAAATTCACAGCCGATACGGACACAGAGACAAGCTCTGCGCCGACCGAGGCCAGGGAAAACACACAGCAGTGACCTCGTGAGGTCAGGAGCGCGGCCAGGAAACGCTAAAAATAAATAGCAAAGAGCCCCGTTTGTCTACCCGGAGGAAAATAATCTCCAATGCAGATGCATGAGGGGAGAAATCGGCCTAGAAAGGAGCAAATGTGGGGAGGGACTCGTGGGTGACGGAGGACGACAAATTAGCCTGGAGGACAGACACGGGTTGAGATGAGCCGAAGGGCAGCCGAGCCAGCTGACCGCCGCGGAGGACGGCCAGCGCGAAACGCTGCCCAGGGCGCCGCTTCCCACATCCTGCCCCTTTCTCGGAAGGACGGGAAACCTTCCTCGAAAGCCGGCGGCGGTCGCGCATCCGCTCACGAGGGGACCGTCCCAGCAGGCGGGCGCTGACCTGAGGTGCTCCCTCCGGCACGTGGTGCTGCCCCCGTTCCCAACACGTCTCCTTAAAAAGGGAGGAAAGGGGGGAAGCCCTGGGAAGCAAGAGCGGGCGACGGGGGGTTTGCTCACCCGTGACCTCGTCCAGGCTCTCCTTCATGACGTGGTCTTTCTGGTTGACCCACTCGCCGTTGCACTTGAAGTAGATCTGCGTGGCGGGGTTGGCGCGGCAGACGAGCTCCACGGGCTTGTTCTTCACGATGTAGGCGTCCTGCGGCTCCAGCAGAAAGTGCGGCAGGGTCTCCGCCGGCGCCGAGGGGAAGGAGTCGGGGAGCACGTCGCTGTACTCCAGCCCTGCGGGGAAGGCAGAGAGGGGACACACCGTCAGCCCCTGCCACCACGGCCCACCGCTCACTTCTTCCTCCGTCCGTTTGTCCCTCCCTCGCTTTTCCCTCCGATAGCACGAGCTCGAGGAACGCAACCCCAGCCAGCGCTCCTGATCTTGTCCTCAGACCACAGCATCTTACGAGGGTTTGGGAAGGGGGTTCGGCCGCCCCTGCCAAGGCAGCCCACAGGGGCTGGTGATCTCCCCATGGCACGCAACACGCCGCTCCCATCCCAGCCATGCCATTTGCTTTCCCAAACGGAGGCATCCCGAGACGGTGCCTGCATGGTCCACCAACGAAATCAGGATTCACCCTGTCCTGCCCCAGACATCAGAGTGGGTCGCGGCTTAGGTAACCTTGACCTTACTGAACGTGCGTTCTCAAAATCATCTTAAATGCAAAACCAGCCACAAAAGCAGGTTAGGTCTGTTTGGACAAGGCTGAGCAATGTCTTGAGAGGGGCAAGTCCCTTAGGCCTCAGCCCTGGACGTAACCCACGGGACCCCTCAGGACGAGGGGCTCCAGGGGGCTGGTGCCCAGGACTGGCTTCAGAAGAAGCTGCCGCCCCACGCCGAGGGGCTGCTCCAGCATCAAACCCTGCCTGACTGCACAACACTTCTGCGGGTCCTACAACTTCCCCAGCAGCGCGCAAAAACCTTGAAGAACCAACCCAAACATCAGAAGACTGATAAAAGACATAGGCACACACTGGGATGCACGCACACACACACAGGCTGCTTCTGCCTGACCTGTTGCTCTTGGGCATCTGGCTAGTAGTCAAGTCACATTTTGAGGCTTTGCACCCAAGAGAGTGACGAGCCACTTCTCCTCTGCTCTCCGCCAGCAAAAACTGGGCTTCTCAGCTCCAGGCACTGCAGCGCGACACAGAGCAGTAAATATCGCCAGCCCGGCCATAAAACCTCCAGAACCAGCAAGGGAGAAATGAGCCCACTCCCTTCATCACCCTTGGCGAAAAAGCAGTGCCACATAGAGAGGATCAGGGAATCTGGAAAGCCACGTGGGACATAGGGATGGAGGGAAAAAAGAAAAGGTCACACCCAAACACACGGAGAAAACAAGATGACCGAGCTGCCTCCTGAGCAAAAATCAACCAGTGAAAAAACACACGAGGTCAGTCATTTAAAATCCATTTAGGAAAATTGACTTTCCATTTCCATTTAACACAGCACTAAGGGAGAGCAGTAGGACATTTGTCATAATCCATTAACTGCTCTTTTGGAAACAATGAATTAAACTCCGGGCTAATTTCTCTCTCTTGTTCTGGCTCTTCCCCACCTCTCCGCCGCCGCTGCCGGCCATTTCCTCCCTGATTTCATTTGCAGGTCTGTAATTTTCTCAGCGCCCTACCAATTGCACCGGGACACAGGGCAATTAGGAGGCACAACACCCTCCCGGCGAGCGGTTTTAAGCCTCGGCCCAACTCCAGCGCCAGGCGGACGGCTGGTACCCGAAACCAGCGCCGGGCAGGAGAGGAGGACGCAAGCAAGGTGCTGCAACGCGCTGCAGTCTCTGCAAATAAATGGCAAATAAATGCCCTTTCCTGCTATTTCCTACGATAAACAGAGCAGCACGACGGCTGCAGCGTAGGCGCTCGCGCAGCTTTAACTTTCGGCCTTTAAAAAGGGAGAGCCATGCACACGGCAGTGCTCATTTTCCCTCTTTATTCCCACCCAGATCCCCCTTCTTCTCCATCTCCACCATGGGGGACGTTTCCTCTCCCGTTCGTCCTTCCCTCTGCTCTGGAGCTGCAGTGGTTTCACCTTCAGCCTCTTACCTATATCAGAATGGTGAAAAACAGCTTTCATCTTATTTTTTAATTTACAACTCAATTTTGCATCCACCAATTTGCTGTTCTGTTTTTTTCTTTTTCTTTTTTTGATGCCTCAATCCCAAATTTCCTGGCAAAGGCGACTGACTGAAGGGGATCAAATCCCTGGCAAGGGAGGCAGACAGCAAAACTTCACTCTAGGGCTCGGGTGAAAACCCCTCCTAAATTATATTCCGCATTCCCACAGCACGTTTCCTTCCAAGCGGGATGCCCAACTCGCCAAGAACTAGCGCTGGCCCTGCGACATTATTGCACCGCTTTCTGCCAAGGAGGCGGGAAATACCGAGCGGTGAAACGCTCCCAGAGCGGGTAGCTGCAGGGAGCAGGCAGTTCACAGCGCAGAGGGCACGTCTGGCCCATCACTTTTCCCAAACGAGGCAGAATTCGCCCCGGAAGAGAAGCAGCCCCGCCACCTGCAAGCGCCCGGCCTCCCTCCTCTTCCTCCCGCGGAGGCGCGTGCCGGGGCGAGGGCCGTTCCCGCGCTCGCTGGAGCCGCCGGCTGCTTTTACGGCTTTGTTTTATAACTCTAATGCCGGGCTCATTTATAAAGCAGGTTTGTATATAAGGCACGTAAACATCAGAAAGCCATTAGTGCCTTAAAGTGGGGCTGGCAGCGCGCCCCTGCCACCCTGCCCCGGGCGATCTCCAGCTCCCTCCCAGGCACCGCTGCGGGGAACGGCAAAGACTACAAGTACTCAAGGATATATTATCCCTGGCCGGAGCTGTAATGCAGGTCTGGAGCTACCGATTAACTTTCTTTCCTCTGCACATGCCAGTTGCTTTTTTCTTTCCTTTTTTTTTTCCGGCTCTTAAGTGAGATGTCAAACCCGAGGACGCGAGCGGGGAGTCCTGCCACTTCCCCGATGCCGTAAGGATGATGGGTTGAGACCTGGCGTGCCCAAAGACAAAAATGTGAGGAAGGAAAGGGGGCTCCCCTTCCCGCGCAAGGGCACTGGGATGCTGGGGCACCTCTGCAAGACGCAGCCCGGCCCCAGCACCCTGTGTCGAGGTGACACCCCCAACCCTCAGCACCGCTCTGCTCCAAGGAGCTGAGGGTGATATTGCCGGCAGACCCATTTCCACCTAAAACTGCGGCAAAACAGCCTGCTGGGGGCAAGGGGAGGCTCTTCTTTAGCACCAGACCTTTTCCCCAGCTCGCCCACGCTGTGCTGATGCTAAGCGAGGCTTTAGGTCACCGGGGAGGATCTGGAAGGGGGGGATGAGTCACGGCCCGCCGTGGGTAAAAATCGCCGATTTGTGACTCATCCGTGACAATCCGCCTGGCGACGCGTGCCGCTCGCGCTGCCGATACGTCCCCCCTCGCCCGCCCGACCCGAGGCTGGAATCAGGAGACCAGGGATGGGGACCACGCTGGACACGTTCATCATCAGCAATCGAACCGGCGTGAGCAAGGCAGCAAGCGGCTCCGGCGGCCGCGCGGGCCAGACGCGCGCCTTCGTGCGCAGGGACGGGGAGAAGCTCCCGCGCACGCCGCGGATTTACGGTGCCGCAATCAGACGAGCAATAAAACCAGAAGCGACAAACTAATAAATATTGCAGAGCGCGCTGCGCTGCCTGTAATCACAATATCGTCTACGGGGGGTTCCCATCTGCCGCCTTCCGACGTTTCCGCAGGAGGCGGGTGCCCGTTTCCCACGGTCCTTTCTCTGGAAGTCCCGGATTGCTCCCGTCCCTGCGTCCGCTTCGGAGCACGCCGGCTGCTACGGCAGCCAGCCCACGGCCACCGCGGAAAATCACAGCCTGGCGCACCCCACGCGCATCTCCCCCGTCCCGTAAGGCGGCCAGCCTCCGAGGGAGGAGAGCCCGGCAAAAGCACCGGCAGCACAAGTCCCCAGCGGCAGGACGAAGAAGGGGGTCGCGGGGAGGGTGCCCAGGAGGGAGGGTCCGGGAAGAAGCGCACAGGCAACGCAAAAAGCCTTCCCACCGCAGCAAAGCCCGTGGGAAGAGCCTCTCGGCTGGCCTATACAGCAACAAGGCTACTGCTTATCGCTTGCCATTAAATACCCGCATTTTGTCACTTAGCTATATGGAAGACCTTATTTAAGACACGTTTTGCTGCTGGTATGTCACACCAGGGAGCAAGCATGGCTTTGGGGGAGCAGAGGCAGGAGAGCGGGTAGCGCTGTGCTGGATGCACAGGGCCAAACCCCGCCAGGAGCAGCGGGATGGAAAAGGAAGGAAGACAACAGCCACCGACAACTTTCTTCTCCAGACAACTCTGCCCCCATCCCCTCGTCGCACGTTTTAATCCGATGGGCTTGAGCGGGATTATCCGCAGCATCTGCTCCCCGGCGAGGTATCTGCAGATGTTTGCAGCCAGCGCTTCCCACTTGCGGAGCTCGACGGCCCCCGACGCCACCACCGTCTCGCTCGGGGAGGATGGAGAGCTCGAGCATCAAAAGCCCACCTCCTTTCCGCCACCCGGAAGGTGGGACACGAGGGAGGGCGAGACGAGCCAGTGGCTCCCCACGGCCACCTGCTCGTCGTTGCCCGACCCGCAGCGACCGCCACACCGGGCCGAGCTCCGCACGAAAGCGTTAAAATCCTCCCCCCGCCGCTGTTATCCCTCCAAATATTTGCGAGATTACGGGCGCATTAGCAGCTGAGCAACCCGGGGAAGCGGGAGCGCGACGCGAGGATTAAGCGCCGAGCCGGGACGCCGGCACTTCTCCGGCTAAACCACCTCGGGGGCTTAACCCTTGGTGCCTCGACAGCCCCCCGCCCGCACCGCTTCCCGCGCAGCCCCGGCAGGCAGCGGTTAAATTTGCGCCCGCCTGCCGAGCACGGAGAAATCCTCGCGGAGGAACGGGAAAGCTTATCTGGGCCGGCTCTCCGCGGCGGGGAAGGAGGACGGCCACGTGCCACCCCCAATCCCCTTGCGGGGGGGTGACGGAGCCACCGCCGCCACCGAGGACCCAACTTCCAGGGCTGCTCCGGCTGCCGGCTTTATTTTCGGAGGTGCCCGCAGAAAGCCTGCCTCTGGGGGAAGCGCCGAAGCAGGCTCGGTCGGGGATGAGCGCTGGTGCCGGCGCATCCCATGGCACGCTCCCGGTGCTCCCCGGCGGTGCAGAGGCCGGAGCATCGCACCCAGGGGATGTAACCTTGGGGAGGGTGGGCAACAGAGAAGCATCGGCACCTGTCTAAAAGCCTGTGTGCATCCAATCACTGATGCATCCATATGACGCCCATCCCCGTGGCGTCTGACACCTCCTAAGAGTACATGCAACAGTGATGCCCACCCAGCCCCAGGACACCTGCTCCGTGCAATGGCTGGACCACAACGACACAGCCCGCGGGAGAGGGACCACGACCCGCCCCGCCCCACTTCTGGTCCCTGCCTGCAAGGAGAGCTCACGCAAGGCAACGGAAAACCTCCCTCCATTCTCACCCATCTTTTATTAACAACTAACTTCAGGAGGAAACACTTAACCTTTTCCCCAAAGTACTTCTGCCTGACAAACAGGCTCATTTTCCTCCTCCGATTGCCCTTTTCCTGCAGCTTTATGGTGCTTTTGTGTCCCTTCCTGTCAAACTGGGACGCACGTGCTGGGGTAAAGCCCGATCCAGGCACGAGCCTCCGAAGAGGGTGGGCAGAGGCTGGGCAAACTGGGAGGGACGGTGCTCGCAGCACCTCTCCTTCGCGCCAGGCAAAGCCCACCAGCCCAACGCTGCTGCCTTGTCCCCCATGCATAAAAAAGCATCGCCCAAAGTGACAATTTTTCAGCAAATCCCCTGCTTTGGGAGCACAGGTGGCATTGCTCCCCGCGACGGGATGGCTCCTGGGTCCGCAGCGCGCAAATCATGGGCACTGCTACCCGCAGAGGACAAAACCGGGGCTCTGCCAGAAACTTCCCCTGTGCGGAGGGAGGAGGAGACAGATTTATATTGCCTATTATGCATCATGCGTTCGTATTTATGGAGCCACTACTCTTTTGTTTATCTTTATGATTATGATAATCAAAGGCGAAACCTACTGAGAAGTGTAAACAGATGAGATTCCTTATGGTACGGACCTGTTCATTTTTCATCATATAGATTTATCACGCACCGCCCGCAGATTGGAGTAAATTGTTCCTTATTTCTGGTTTTAGCAGAGCATATCTGTGAGCCTGGCAAATCTACGGGCAAAACTTGCAAATCTCCATAAATACCCAGGGAAAAGGGAATAAAAAAAAAAAAACACAGAAAAAGGAGGAGGAATTATGTAGCAAATCCTTGTTGCACCCCATTGTGCTAGATTCTTTTGTGCTATTTTACACATTTCCTTCAGGGAAGCAGTTATGTTTGAAAACTATCTCAAAATTTCATCTCGAGCTGCTGCTTATTATGGGCACAGACACTTTTCTTTGTGCTATTTTAATTCCATTGTTGTGTTACTCCGGTATAGTTTGTTCTGTTTACTGAGCACCGACATTATTTTTAATGGATATAATAATTATACGGACTTTATTTATTTGCTTTGGCTCATAAAAGAAAAAAACTGAGCAGTAGATAATGTGGTAACGCGCTGTTTATTCACATGTATGGAGTGTGCCGCGCTTCTGTTGTGAAAAGAATAATAATTTCAACAAGGGAGAAGAAAACCGGGGAACAAACAGGGACTTGTTGCCCCAGTTGACACCAGGAAGTCCAAAGAATTCTTAATCATGAGTCAAAACGCAGTAAATCAAGTGCGGGATGAAACCTCTCCTGCGCAAAGGAGCCACGCATTTTCCAAACGCTCCCTCCACGGGAAGGAAAGTCGCACGCACAAAGTGATTTCCAGCTCACGCAAATTACATATTTAAAAATGCAAATTCTCCAAACATCCCACTGGAGATTGCAATTTCGAGACGGTGGTTTTTTTTTTTTTTTTTTTTTTTTTGCAATGGATTTGCTCCACATGCAAATCTGTAGGTGACCGCATTTGCTGCAGGCCTGAAAAGCAACTTGGGGGGAAAAAAAGCACAGAGCGATGCTTTGCAAGTGGCCGGGACGGGGGGATGCTCCGCTGCACGGTGCCCTACGTACAGGTGCCGCGCGCCGGCCTCCTTCGGAGGACGCTTCCCTCGCGCTCTGCCTCCGCGGCTCATTCGCCTGCTGAGCAAAGAGCCACCCAAAAAATTGGGAGCGGGAAGACGGTTGGTGCAACACCATCACATTCATAAAAAAAAGGAAAAAAAAAAGAAAGAAAAAAGGCTCATTCGATGCCCCAAACGCCCCGTTACCCAGCTGGGGGACGACCATCACGAGAACCGCTGTTTAAGCCCCCTTTACTAAACTATCTTTAAAGCCGCCCTTAATCTTCCAGATTTGTTGCCACCACCAGAGGGGGGGAAAAAAAAAAAACAACATGCACAAAGGCTGAAAATATGTTTTCGCTGTCCTTTCCTTCCCTTCTCATTTTACAGTGACAACAGGGGACAAACAGGGAGAAAAATAAGGGGGAAGGGGGAGAGGGATAGAAAGAGGTTTAAGGAGGAAAAAAAAAAGAAAAGAAATAATCCCCGCTGATTTTGAATACCAAATATTAAGATTTTTCCCTCCCCCCCCCCCGCTTCAGCATTTTATCCTGACCCTGCTCCTTACTAAAGGAGAAAATAATCAGAAAGACACCGGCTTAGAGGAAGAGGCTTCCTGGCCCCCTCGCCCCCGCTCTAATCCCCGCGCCGCGGAGCAGAGCGGGTCGGGGAGGCCGGGAGGGAGGGAGGGAGGCCGCTGCGCCTCGACCCGAGCGGCTCCGTCCGCAGCCCGGCTGTGCTCATCGCGGCACCCGGCAGAGCCGAGCGGGCGCTGCCTCGCGCCGTCCCCAAGGTTAACGCCGGCTAATCAACGGAGAGAGGAGAAAAGGAGGAAGGGAAAAAAAAATAAAAAGCAGCCCACAACTATCGAGATTCGGAACAAAACCGGGATTCAGGCGAAACGGCGACATCCTCCGCGTGGGACCGCGCTGCGCCCGGCTCGCTCCTCATTGTGGGAGCCACAAAAGCATCCGTCACGGAGCCAGCCGAGGGGCCGGACGGAGACGGGCCGAGCGCTCCCCGCCGCGCGCCCGCTCCCGCGCTTTCGCGGCAGCGACCGAGGTCTTTGGCCTTTTGCAAATGACCTTGATTATTTGTATTCCTTCCCCTCTAAACCCTGAGCAGCCGGGCTGCCAGCATTTTTCACCTGGTTGTACAGATGGATGGGGAAACCTGAGACTGGATTAAATCCGGGGGAAAAAATATATAGATACATACATATATTTTAAAGAACCAAGGGGGCTTGTGCAGTGATCCCACTGCTGCCAGCCTGACCTGGGTGCTATTACCCTTTAAAGTGGGAATTGCCTCCAGACACTGTGGGATTACACCCTGACCCCGGCTCTAAAGAGGCGCTTGCCCTGCCCGGCCCTCGGCTGGTGTGCAAACAGAAGTGGGAAAACCCACCGGTGAAAACTTCCAAGCGATTCCCTCCGCTCCCGGCTCTGAAGGACACGTGCAACCTGCCGGCGACGGAGCGAGGTTTGAGAGCTCTCACGCCCACAGCGCCGGCGGCCAGTTTCTTCCTGTCCCACCATTGAGAGTTTCCACCTTTTGACAGCTCCTTTCTTTGGTGATTTGTTTGCGGAGCCTTTCTATACAAAGCAAGCCCTTCCAATCCTTCCACCTTTTCTTCTCCCCGCACGGCCCGGGTTCCTACGGCGCTGAGTTTTTTTCCTCCCTTTGTTCCCTGGCACGCCGGCCTCCACGGAAAATCCAGGGGCAGGTTTTGCCCAGTGAGTAATACTGCCAAGGGCACCTGCCCGAGCTGGGAAACAGCCGCAGCACCCCAGCGCCCGAGGTTACGGGGGCGGATGCAAGAGCAGAGGGACACGTGGGAGGTGGGGACCTTCCCACCTGCTGATGCCCTAGGGGCAGGAGAAGGGCAGTGGGCTCCGGGACGTCTGCTGTGCCAATCTCAGCTAACCACACAAAACAGTCCAAGTCGCCCGCAGTGCTGCCCAGCCCGGCGCAGCACCGAGGAGGCACGGCGTTGCTGCCTGGGCGTGAAAGCACAGGGGCCATTCGCCTGCCTGGAGCCGTGGTAGGACACGCAGCTTTCGGCACGTGAGGCTGGTGGTGCCCCGACCACTTCTGCCGGCTCCATCACCGCAGACGGCACTCTTGAGGAGCCAAAACACAAGCTCTGGCTCTCATCCGCAACACCACCAAGGATAAAACCCCGAGCGCCAAGGTCACCCTGCCTCCCCAAGAACATCTTCCACCTCACGACGCCTAGCAGCACGCAGGGTGCCGGAGAAGTGAGGAGGAGGAAACGTGCGTAAACTGCCCCATCCGCAGAACCAGGACGCAGAACACGGGGCGCTCTCAGAGACCGGCCAGTGCCTAAGGGAGACCCCCAGCAGGACTATCTGCGAGGCCGCGCTGGTCTGGCACGGTCCCACGCAGCACCACGCAGTTCAGATTCAGAATGCAGGCACTGTACAGTGGCAAATGCAAAGCACCTGCCGAGTCCTCTTCAGTCAGCTGAGGGCAGAGGAAGCCCCCCCAGATCCCACCCTGATGCCCTGACCTCCTCCAGTAAGTACAGAAATTAATTCAGCTGAAGGGAGAACGGAAAGTAGGCGGCAGAGGTGGCTCCTCACATGACATGCACTTAAGTGGTCAACTCCTTGCCACGGGACAAACATTTTACGTGGCTCAAGGGTGGACTGGACAGTTTCACAGAAGAGAGATCCATCAATGGTTACTACATACACAGAAGCCACATCTGGCTTGGCAAGTGCCTGAGCTGCAAATGGGTGGAGACTGGGAGAGCACTGAGGGAAATTCCCACAAATGCCTACCTTGTTCTTTTGCTCTTCAAATTATTAGCCTGAAGCAGATGCCTAGAAGAGACAGGACACTGGGCTAACTGGACCTTGCATCAGACCCTACACACGTGCTCTTGTATCCTTGTGGAAATCTCACACTCAGCACTGAGGCCCTGTGGACGCAGGTGCAATCTTCAGCATCAGCCAGCCCTGGCCCCAGACTGTGAAACTGCCACCCTCCACCTCCTGTCCGTGCCAGAAAGGAGACGGGCTATTCCTAGCTCGCTGGAGGCAGCTAGTTTCAACACGGAAATCCTGTTGTCAGAAAGCCACCGTAAAATAAGCAACCTTCATTTACATAGACTCATCCCTCCCTCTGCCTGGACACAGCTGCAGGCTAAAAAGATGGAGACTGGGAAAAGAAGTGCACATAGGGGTACGAACCAAGCCCCGACATACGGCAAAGCAATCGCTGCAATCAGGCATCAGCTCTATGAGGATCGGGACGCTGTTCCCCGACTTTAAAGGGCCATTATAACCTTAGGTAGAGGAACCTAGGGACGCGGGATGTTTCTCATCTCCTTCCTTCAGCGTTACCATATGTTGCATCACTGCCAAAACCTCCCAGCGGAGGTTTCTCTGCTGCCCAAGCCTCCCTGCTCCCAGTGGAGCGATTTTCTAAGCCTCTCTGAACTCGAAATTTCAGCATAGGTAAGACGAGGCTGGAGGGATGCAGGACACCCAAGAGGTGTCCTTAGCTGGACCAGCGGTGAAATGGCTCTCGCGGGGCATTGCTCAGAGGCACCACCAGCAGCACACGGGGCAAGAGAAACGAATACCTCCGTTACTGTCTCTCCTTGAGCATCCACCAGGCTTCATCCAAAAAGGTCTCAAGAGAGAAAGGGCAAAGGATCACGCATACTGAGCAGCAAAAGCTTGGTGCACGGGAAAAGGAGAAAAGCACAGTGCCCCCTCAGTCCTGTCCTTTCCTGCTCTCGGTCCCAGAGTGGCTGCATTTCCATAAGTGATTTGCGCTAATTGCTTTCAGGAAGGCCGTGCTGCAGGTAATCACAGTCATTACGCGACCTCTGATCCGGAGGGGTACTTAGGGCGGCCGGAGAGAGCAACCTGGGACGTCCTCCCCCGGAGCGAGGGCACGCTCCTGCCCCCTCCGCACCCGCCTTCCCCGCAGAAGGGAGGCCAGCCACGGCCTCCAGCAGCCGGGGCCTCGCTCCTCTGCATTGAGCTGGCCGCGGAAGCGGTAACGAGCCGGTTCCTCTCGCCTCGTGGCTTCACTGCCCTTCATACGTAGCTAATTAATAGAGACAAGACTGAAGGAAGGGCAATCTGTTCACCTTCAGCCAGGCCGGCGAGTGCAGCCCAGATGTGCAGGGACAAACCCAAGGACGCTCTGCTCTCTGCTCCGACCGTCCCTGCAGGAGCGACCGCGGCCTCCCAGGCATCAGCCAAACATCAGCCAAACAGCTGGAAAGCAGCTCGCCAGCGAACACCCACCCACCTGGCTGCAACGCTCACGCCTCCTCTGCCTCTTTCCCTGGTCTTGCTGGCACAAAGCAGAGTAGCTCTGCTGGTTGGAGCCCGCAGAGATGTCTTTGCCATTTAATACGCTGGGAGTTACTTCAGAACTACCCACTCAATGGAATTTCGCTCGAATTTGGGCTTACTTGAAGCACAGTCAGTAAATCACTCCCCTTTCATCCTATCAGGACCACAGAGTCAAAACGATAACCGATAACTGCAGTGCCCCAAGAAAGGAACCTAACGACAAACTCATCCTGACACGTGGCCATGATTTCTGCTCCCACCCCGACGGCTCCTGCTGTACTCTTCCCAGCAGCTCTTAATTACAATTCACTAAGCAAAACTGGGGGAGTCGGGCCGGCCGGCCGCGGAGGGAAGGGGAGATGCTGCATTCTCCATAACGCACTGTGAGAGGTCCTCGGCGAAACCAAAGTACGGAGAGAGGCAGTTGAAAAGGTTCACACTGAAGTGACCCTCCACCAGATGGGCGACCGCCCACCACTTCCCCCAAGTACCTCAGCTAAAGCAGCCTCACCTGCTTTATCAGCAACAACGTCCAACATCCAGCTTCCACCTCAAAATGCTCACAACCGCTTTTCTTCTCCCCACCACGTAAGGCTGGCAGTACGGGCTACTCCATCGCATTGCTTGCTACCAGTCAGCAGTCACTAGACCCTTCCTTAACGCCAGAGGCCTCTCTCTGGCTCTGGGCGGTTAGGATGCACAGGCGTTCCCAGCACCGGCTCCCTGTGCTCCTGCCAAACAGGCTGACTCGACTCCTCCGCTCCCGCGGAGATGCTGGTTGCACACCCTCGGCAAGAGCCGCGGGCCCAAGAGACTGAATCAGCTGCCACCGCTACTAATTAGAAGATGGTGTCCAAGACCTTTGCAAAGACGTGCTGGTGGCAACCATCCTGCTTACGAGCACCCGAAAATCCTGAAAGGCCTCCAGCTGGTATTTCTGAATTTAGTCAGGCAAGCAAGTAGCTCATGCGGCACTGGGTATTGCTCATCCCCGCCGAGGGAGCGTCGCCCCACCACGGCCTGAATCCCAGCAGCAACAGTCCCGGGCTTGCCGGCACAAGGATTTCTGCTCCACGTCCGCTTTCCCCATCGCTCTGACAGCACGACCCATAAAGGGACTTCCCCCGTTTCTCAATCCCCGACGGATTCCCTCTGCCGCATGCGGGAGGAGATCTAAAAGCCTGCCCAGAAGGGGAGGAAGACGAGGTGTGTGTCACCCAGATCCAGTCCAAGAGCTTGCTGGAAAGCGCCCAGGTGAAAAAGCAAAGAGCGTGTGCTGCAAGTGCCAAGGACGCCTTGCCCGGTTATCTCCTCGCCTGGAAGTGCCGGCATCTGCGCGGGCTTCCGAGAGCCGCTGGGGATGGATGTTGGGCAGGGGAACCGGCTTGTCCAGGCCATCCTGGCACAAAGCCGGCAGGATGCCTGCGGGACGGAGTCTCGGCCGGACAGCTGGGCTGCGGGCCTTGGGAGACCAGGGCCAGCTGTCGTTCCTGAGGGGACATCAGCCTTTAAGACTAAATACGAGGCCACCTGCCAGCCCAGAACTGCTTCCAGGGAACAAGCCTGTCCGCGGCACCCACGCAAAGGGTGACCGGCAGTACACAGGGCCGGGCATTAGTCTGCAGCAGAGAGGCTTAGCCGCAGAGACCCTCTGCCATGGAGGAGCCCGAGGAGCCCTGCAAATCTGTGTGGAGCCCGGGAAATTAACCCTTTGCTTGCTGCAGGACGGCAGCCCCAAGCACTGCGTGGGGCTCTCTCCGCTGCCTGCCATGCTTTGAGCCTTCCTCGAGGCCTTTTCCATGCGCCCTGCAGAACAGCAACGTGGAGTCCTACTTTTGGATAAGAAAAATGATCTTCCAGCAGTCGATACACAGGGTCCCACTGAATCAGAGCTTCTGCTGTGACGGATGTGGGATGGGATGCCTCCCCTTCTTTCCCACCCCCAGCGCATCACCTAAGAGCAAAGAGCCAAATTGTGAGCATCTGGGTTTAGCTGAAACGCTTTCCTACAAGTCTGTCCCTTTCTCCCAGAGGGCCCATTAAAAACATTTAAGGTCCTGCATACATCAGGGATACAGTTTGCTCCTGGAGGAAGCACGTCTTTCCTCGCTTTTCCCAGTGCAGAGAGCCAAGTCGATGCAGCAGTACTGGGATGGAGAAGCTACCTGAGATACCCTACTGCTGCCCGCCAGGGCTGCCGAGGAGCTCTCAGCAGCCTCGCCAGAGCTACCAGATGTGCTAACGCAGTACCGCAGGCCAGAGCAGCTCTTCAGCAAGCAGCTGCAAGATCCCTCCTCTTCAGATCCCAGCAGAAACCCAGGATACCAAAACATCTGGAGAGGAACGGAGGACATGCCTATTCCTACATGCCAGCACCCCTATGCCACAGTCCAAAGCCCTTGACTACTCAAAGTCTAAGGACTTTTACCAGACATTAACCTCTCAAGGACTGACAATCCTCCAACACCTTCCCACAGCCCTCTGCTTACTCCTAGATAGACAAGCTTTCCCCAAGCTTTCCAGGAGCTCTTCCTGTTGGGCTATCTTGTCGCCCTGTGTCTACAGGGGTCTTCAACCAGGATTCCTCCATACCATCGCAATGTAATTATCAGAAATAAAATGCAGAACCAATCAGTGATGCAACATCTCTGGCAGAATTTAAAGCCAGGGTTTACTCTCAAGTCTAGGGCTAAGTGTAAGCTAGAAGCTATTGAAGCTGGTGCTGCTGCAGCTGGGCAAGAAGGGGATATCTAAGCGTGCTCCATGCAGCGCACAAATTGCACCGGGCAGTCCCAGGCTCTTGTAACCACAGCACCAACTGAGAAAAGAAAAACGCCGTATCAAAAACAAGCAAACTGCTCCCAAGGAGGCTCATCCTTGCGCTGTGATTCAATATTCATCAGACTATAAATATTCCTCCTCGGGCTCCCCTACCGCCCGGAGAGCGAGCGGGGACCGGCAAAGCGCCGAGCAGGGGGGCTCGGGACCCCGACCACGCGACGGGCTCGGCGCGGGACAGCAGCAGCACCGGCGTTTGCCTTCGCTGCGAGCGCCCGCGCGTGCCGCCAGCCTGCTCCCGGGCGATTAAACCACGGGCCGGGAGGTGTAAAGAAATGGCTCGGATTCCAGGAAAATGCACTGCAGCACGGCTTCTGCCTGTCCGCAGGGACCCATTACACTAACAGCGTGTCCATTCAGCCCGATATATAAATTACTAATGTAAATTAATGGATAATTGAAGCCCTTTAGTCCTAAATATTTAAATTATTTAACAGGCAATTAAGAGAGAGAGAGAAAGAAGAGAGGAAAAGGGGCCTTAACCCCGTAGGCAGAGAAAAACTAAGTGAGATCAGACCAGAAACAGCCGAACGTACTCATTTTAAAGGCATACTGTTAGCTCAATCTTGTTTTCCTCCCAGCCTCAGCCAGACATCTTTTAAACTCGAAGCCCTGAGATACTAAAAAAACTGCCGGGAAGCATCTAAACAAGCCAGCCAAGGAGGGCAAACAGCAAGCCTGGTTCTGCTCCAGTTTTTGGGAGAGAAAGACATTGCATTGATGTTTTTTCACTGCTTTTGGTTACAGGGATCTCAGGGACTTCCTGTCATGCCAGAACACACTATATTTTTAGACAGTTTTGTTTTCTTCCTCCCCCTACTCGCAAGCCGAGAGCGTTCCCTTACATAATGCCATTTCGGAGCCGGTTGGGGCCTCGTTTTTTAACCCCCGCGTCCACCTGACCGAATGCAAACGCCTCAAAACACCCGGGCCAAATCTTTTGGAGCCGCTGATCCGCTCTGTATTGCCCCATCTCTCCCTAAACACGCTCGGAGAAGCGAAGCGCGTGCCCGCAAGCCACCTGTGCGACAGCGTGCAGGATGCTGATTCAGTGCAACGAGTTTCCCGTCCTCAGACGTAAGGGAAAGCCCTGCCGCCCGCAGTCGCCCTCCCCGTCTGGCTCCTCGCCGCCCGAGAGGTGCGCTGCAAGACGGCGACTTCCTCCCCCTGCTCCCACCCCGACCGGCCGGGATATTCCCACCGCTTCCCTGAGCGCTGGCAGAGGCCGTCAAGGAAAATGCCCGGTGGCCCGTTGGGAAAAGACGTCATGTGGGAAAAAAAGAGTTCAACAAAAGCCGCGTGTGAGCTCGTGCGTGCCCGGGGACGCCGCAGGCAGGGAGACGCACCGAGACAATAGTGAATAGATTTCGGATTGTATCCTGAACTTGCAGCCTCCTGGGAACAGGGTTAGAAAAACCTTTTTTATTTTGTTTGTCATCCAAAACAAACAAGTACATAAAGAGCTAAATGCGGAGGGGCCAGACAGGAAGTGGGAAACATCTGGGAAACATCTGGCCTTTGCTGTCCCGCAAGCCGAGAGCCCGGGCAGGACGCTCAGGGTACCTGCTCCCAGCTTTCCAGAAGAGCAGGAGATGCCTCATCCGACCCCATCCCCACACCAGCCCCCAGAAAAGCATGGCTGAGGGACATGGGGGGGCTTCTTAATCTTAATCCACCAGCATGATCTCAGCCCTATTTTTCTCTCTCGATACATTTACAGCGTGGGAATATAACGGCAGTTCTGCAACACATTCAGAGCAAATCCCGGTTCTCCCGTCTGTCTCCTCCGCGCTCGCCGTGCTGGGAGAGAGGCACTTTCCATTCGCCCTCTGGAAAGGCCTGGGATTAGCGGCTTGCATTTTCCGACAGGGAGGATTAAAGGCGCCTCGCCCTCCCCGCCAAAGCTGCATCAGACCAAACAGGTGTCAAAGCGAGAGTCCCGCTCGCGGGCTGCCGAACATCTGGCGCCCTGCTGCTCCTTTTTAATGGCATGCACATGCACGCCGGCCGCTTTGAACGCCGTCGCTGAGCCCGGCACTGCCCCGCTTCGCTCCCGGGCCGGCCCGCGGCTGCTCGGTGCCTCCCTCCGATTGAGGCACGGACCCCGGCCGGGCTCCGCTTTGGCGGATGGCACCCTTGGCGTTGCAACTCGTGCCCCGGTCCCAGCAAGAGCTGAATTCCCAGTGCAGCCAGGGACTGGCACCAGTACAGACAGGTTTCCCAGGGGTTTCTCTCCCCCAGTGATGGCGAGCACCAGATGAGGGGCTTTTTTTTGCAGCCAAGACCTTTATAAGCCAACAATTTCCATGGGGATTCTCAGCTCCCTACTGAACTTGGGACGGTCCCATTGGAGAATACAGAGACCCAGTTAAAAAGCCTCACCCGTAACAAACTGGTAGCAATGAGCATCCAAACTATCAGGAATGGAGAAACAGGATGCTGCCACCCAACCCTGCACGGCTGCACGCCCTGCTGCAAAGGCCACGATTTCCAAAAACGAAGCACTGGGCACAAAAAGCCAGGGCACCTTCGCTGCACATGCGAAGGCCACAGCGCTTTCCAGCCTTGTTTTGTTGCTTGATTTTCGGTCGTATCTGCACCAGGTGGTGCCCTCCTTTCACAGGCCCGTAACCTTTTTGTGCTATTCCTTGTCATCTTTAAAAATAGCTAAATTATGAGGCTATGGCAGTAGACAGCTGCCCAGCCAAGTTCGGCCCCGCTCTCGGAGGCGGCGAGAGCACCGAAGCAGTCCCCTGTGCGTGACACCGCAGCTAAATTTGGCCCGGCGAGCAGGCAGACTGGCTCCTGAAGATGTTTGAACACATCCAGCAGGAGGGAAAAGAGACACCGTTTCAATTAAGAAAAATAGCAGGTGCTGGGTTCTGGCAGCCTGTTTGGAGACTGCTCCATTTCAGCAGTAAATAATTGAAAAACTCTTCATTTCCCTTGGCCCGGCTGCCACATGCTCACCCCCAGCGCGCGAGCAATGTCCTCTCCTCTCCCTACCGCACGGGCCCCGGAGCCAGTGAACCCTCCCGGATCACAGACCAGGAGGGGAGAATAAGACCCGCTGGGTCGATGCACCCTGCGCAGCGGTCCTTCACATGCTGACAACGGTGACCTCAAAAGCCCCGGCTGTCCGGCTGGGCAATGCCAGAACATCGCCCGAATGCTAAGAAAGAAGGTGTTGAGGAAGAAAAAGACATTTCCTCCCCTCTCTCAACTCATATCTCAACTTCCACATGGGCTGCAAGAGCCCTAGTTCCAGTGCTGGATGCCAGGGGCATCAGCTGAAGCATTGCTTATACCAGCTGGGAGTCAAAAAGTGCTTCACAGCACCACGTCCCAAGCTGCCATCGAGGTGGCCAGAAGCAAGAGCACTGTGCTGCTTTGAAACCCACCAAAAACCTTGCACGACCTCAAATTCGGCCCCTGCAGAGCCACGGTGCTGTTGCTGCTGAGGACCAAAGCTCCCAGCGGTGGGGCAGCACCCAGCATTGACCCTCGAGCTATCGGCCAACGCTGCCTTTCCATGGGAACCCCGTTAGCAGCAAAAGATGACACCAGTCCACCAAGCAAACAACCGCAGAAAGCCACTCCGCAAGCCCTGTGGGAGCCGCACAGCGTTTCTACACCGAAAGCCCAGGAGAACGGACACAGCCCGGGAGCAGGGCTCCCCACCAGCAACATCATCTTTTCTCATCTCCAATTTGCAACACCAGCAGGCATTTTCTCTTCTCACTCCTCCACGTCCAAGACCCCTGGCCGCCCCGCTGCGGTCTATGGGCTCACGCAGCATGCGCCGATCAGGACACCATGTCGGGCTGTCCTCGGCAGCTCATAGGAGCCGGGTCCCCAGTTCCCACCAAATTTCAATAGCCCTCGCACGTGTGGTTTCCCCATGTCCCTGAAAAATCCCAGCCGAAATGGGCTTTGGGGAGGAGGGCGGGAGGAAATTAATGAAAAGCAGAGCTGATTACAAAGAACAATACAATGACTCAATCTGTTTCTTTTACCTCAATTGTATAAAGCTTTTACATTTATAAAGGTTTTGTGCCTCTTTCAATACACAATGAAATCATCTCCAAGGGAAGTGGTAATGGCCCTGGAGATTTTTAAGCAAGACTGGACAAAACGCTACAGACACAATCCCTAAGGAAAGACCAGATGATCTAACAGGTCTTTTCCATCTTTAATTTCTCACCCCTTTCTTTCAGCTCCTGTTACAGGCACGGTTTTTTAAGCTGCTGCTAATTAGATGTTAATGTGAGAGCAGTTTCATTTTCAGCATATGGTGTAACCAAGGGAGAAAAAATATCAGGGGCCTAAATGACAAACAGATTACCAAGAAGGGCATTCTTCTTCTGCATGCAGAAGATCTCATTGCAAGAAAAACGGTTTCTCAAATATAGATATACTTTCCACAACAGGACGGACTACTTCACTATCGCATCCACTAGTAGTTGTCCAACATCCACAGGTAACAACGGCATCAGCTTTTCCCAGCTTTTTATATTATTTAGTGGGAATGCTTTTCCTTCTGGTGTGTGTCTGCTTTTTGATGCTGTCTCTGTGTCTTCCTCAGGCTCGGTCCTGCCCACACGCCTCTGCTGCCAAGGCCCTGCAGGCTACCAGCAAGGCAGCCGACCCTTCTCCGTTACCACAGCCCCTCAATGCCATCGAATCCAGGCAGTTGAGGACAGTGCCCCATTTCCAGAGGACGATCCCACTCACCCACGCATGGGAAGCCACATCCAGTGGTCATGGGGACGCAGACTTTGCAAAGCGACCTATACGTAGGACAACAGCCAGCCACAAGACTCATCTCTACTGGAAGAGATGGCCAAGGGCCAACCTTGGCTCCTCCCGGGTTTGTAGACCACGGTCATCTCCCCCTCGCCTCCTTTCCAAGATGAAAGCATTCCCGTCACGGTCCCAATGGGGACCTCGAATACTGGCCCAGCTTTTATCTTGCTGGCACCAGGAAAACCCAGCAGCACGCTCTTTGCCATGACTGCTTCCTTTCGACTGCTTCTCTGGCTGTTTATTTGAATTGTCTCTAACACCTGCCTCAGCAAGTTACAAGCAGCTGAGCTGAGCTATCTGTAATAAAATTAATGAGGTGGTGCCGCGGCAGGAATCTGCGCCCTTGCCTTCGACGCCTGCCCTCCTCGCCGCGCAGGACAGCGGAGGAAGGCTGCCCCTTGGGATTACCGGCACAGCTGCAACCCAGGCGTGCTCAGAGATGCCTTCACATCGATGCGCCATCTTCCCTCCACTCCCCAAGAGCCCAGCTCACCATTAATTGGAAGATCTACCCTAATTTCAAATTTTTATTATCCAGAGGCATCAAAACTTTATTTGGAAAGCCAAATGGCTGGCAGGGATCACCCCGCTCCTGCACTGAGAACGGCAGCAGCGGGCAGAAGGGACGTGACACGGCCTCATCCCCACGTTCGAGGGGGGTGAGCGCCCTGCAAGCCCCGAGCTGTCGCACTGCGATGTGAGACAGCTCGCGTGAACTTTGTGCTTCATTTCAGCTTCACCGGAGCCCACCGTGCACAGAGGTGATGCACCAAGGTCCACGTAGAAGACCCATTTCGGGGGTCAAGAACAGATGGGGAACACCAAAGCGGAGGTGAGACAGTGCTATCACCTCCATTACTGGAGTTAGGGGGTCCTCCGCTCTCCCCACCAGCACCCGGGAGGGCTCTGGCTTTCCCTGAGCCTCCACACACCGCTCCACGGTGGTGACCACCCCAAGCTCCCTTGGGGCACGCTAGCACCTCACCCCCTAGCCCAGCCGGGAGTGAAAGCTACTGCTAAGAGGAACATTTACGACCTTCCAGGAGGGAGCCCGCCCGCTGACAGCTTAACGAGCTTTTTGTTTTTCAAGTAGTGGTTTCATATTTACGACCTGAAAGGGAAAGATGCAAGCAGGCAGGCCATGGCGGGGGCTCCGCTCCTTCTGTTCCTGACCTGCTGCTGCCCGAGCCACATCCAAGCCGTTCCAGGAAGCCATAAAAAACGATTGCGTTGCAGCTTGTCCCCCCCTTTCTCTTTCCCCACAAGCAAAAAAAAAAAACAACACAACTTTTTTTTCCTCCTCCTGGTGGTGGTCATTTCTTTTTAATGTTCACCCCAAGGAAAGCCATCAAATATTAATGCAGGAAACTTCAGAGAAATCACACTGAAAACTAACGGCTCCATATGCTCCCGAGCATCCCAGTGGAGGGGTCATCCCACGCCTTTCTCTCAAAGCCATTGGCTTTTAACGCCGGGGCGGCTCAGGCGGTGGCCGGCTCCCCGAGCAGAGCGCACGCGGCCGGGGTCATGCTCCAAGACGAGATCACCTCTTTTCAAGCCAGAAGAGCCCCCCAGCCCTGCCGCAGCGCGCGGGAGGATCGATAGGAGCTATCTCGGTTACGGATGCGCTAGGGAACCGCACGTGGCTTCTCGCAGTCGCTCCCCGCCCCTGCCAAGCCCGAGGCCGGCGTGGTCCCCGGAGCTGGGCGCCCAGGGGGGAGGTTTGGGGGGACGAGGGCTCTGCAAAGCTGCTTGCAGTCCCCAGCGCCCTGCAGCAGCCCTGGCTCCTCCTCCAGCCGGGACAACCCGCTGCCCACTTCTCCAGCGGGGAACGATGCGGGAGGCCCTCACAGATGCTCTCCTCGGGCCAACGCAGCGTTCAGCAAACACACGTGCATTTTCCACAAAAAAACCCACGGACATCACATCGGTGCTCTGAAAGTCCCCGGAAAAGCTGCCGAACGAAGCAGCGCCGAGGAACGCGGGACAACACAGAGGCATCAGCCCCCATTTACTAAACGTTTACTGCAGGACAAGAAAAACCAAGCGACTTCCCAAAAGGCGGAAAGAAAAAAAGTCGCGCAGCCAGGGTTAACGATTTCCGCAGCCCAGCGGTGGCACGAGGGGGGCTCGCGGCCGCGCGGGGGGCTGCCGGAGGATGAATGCCGCCTCTTCTCTCCTTATCTGCTGCCTGGGGCTCTGGCGGGGCGGCTGCTGATAATCAGGGAGCACATTGGAAACCCCGGCGCCAGACAGGATCCTTATCTCCTCGTAAAGAGGAATGCTGGGCCAGGGCAGCCCCCACGACGCGCGCGGAGCGAGACCCCCCCCCCCAGCACCCCCCCCCCCATGCACACAATAAACAAAAGAGGGGAAGGGGAGGGAGGCGAGCGGGGCTTTTGGGCGACCGCGGAGCCATATTTCCAGTTTGGCCATCGACGCCGGCCGGAGGGGGAGGACCCCCCCACCGCGGGGAGTTGTGCAAGAGCTGGGTAATTACGGAGGAGAGCGTTCCCATGGAGCCAAGCCCTCCGCAGCCGGGCTCCAGCACGCCAGCCGGGAGGCCAAGAGCCACCACCCCGGGGACAGGCGGTGGCAGCCTGGGAAACCCGCATCTCCCCCCCAGAGACGTCTAGCACGGGGGGTGCAGAGCCTCGGCGGGGACCTCTGCAGCACCGAGCCCCCGAGACCAGACCAGCCTTTAGGGCAAGGGGGAGAAGCAAGGAGCAACTGGTCCACCAAAGCCTTCGGCCCCACTGACGAAGGTGATGGTCCCCATTCAGGCTGGCTGCTCCAGCCGCCCAGAGGCTGCTCTCAATTACCAACAGGACGGACAGGAACTTCAGGCAGCGTAACAACACCCGGGGGGAGAAGGGGAGGCGAGAGCCAGGCGGCTGCTTCGCTTCCTGCCTTGCCCCATTCCTGCGGGGAGCCCGGCCGGCCGCGGCCGAGAGTGAAACCCAGCACGCTCGTCGCTCCTGCGCCATCCCGGCCCCCTGGTACGAGCGCTCGATTCTCCACTTCAACAGCCAAGAAAGGGGGAAAAAAAAAAAGCTTCAAGCAGTTATTCCTGCAACTAGAAACCTGGCTCTTTGCGCACCGTCGCTGGAAAGCATCATGCAGTAAATGCACGCAGTAAATGCACGCAGTAAATGCACGCAGTAAATGCAGGGGTGCAGCTCCCACGCTGCTCACCACCGCGCTAACAGCCGTCTGCAAGAGCTTCGGGTGCATCCAGCTACGAAGGGCTCCATTTATGCAATCAGACCCCCAAGGATTTCATATCCAATTAAAGGGGTATTTTTAAAAAAAAATAAGGGGCTGATGAAGTTTGGAAGCTGCCGACACCAGCCACATGCCCCAAACACACGCGGTACAGTCGGTGCCTAGGTAATGCAACGGCAGGTATCAGCTCGCCTAATTAGCTACCAGAAGAAAGAGTATAATTTAAAACAAAGCTCTTATTTATTTGCTGACAGTAGCGGCGCAATTCCCTCCAGCATGATGTGAAAGCAAACACACTGTCCTCAAAATAAACGGCCATGGTCTTTTTAATTTTATCCTTCAACAAGTGTTCCCTGGTTTGCCTTTGGGAAGGGAAAGGGGGGGAAAAGAAAAAGCAGGGGGAGTGCAAGCCTGCAGCTTCCATTAGCATTACAGAGGGCCTGCAAAGACAGCTTCCCACTTCCCCATACTTGTCACCTCCATGCAACAGGAAAAGATAAAAAAAGAAAGAAAAGCACCCTCTATCTCCGCTTCTCTATCGCGCAGGGGAACTGCCTTTAATAAACTGTCCTCAAGAAAACGTCCCCCCGCTGTCATCGTTTGGGCTGATTAAAGGAGCCCTGCGCTTCGCGGCCCTCTCGCCGCCTTCCCCCCCGCCAGATGCCGGCGAGACGGGGCTGCTTCTCATTAGAGGCCCAGGTAGCGGCAGGAGCTGGGGCCGGCCTCGGCAGACGGCCGAGCCGGGCTGCGGCAGGCTGTATTTCACTCGGACGGGCAGATGCCTGACGATTACCATCCCTTCCCCGGCGCGGCTCCGAGATGCCTCGGCAGGCAAACGGGAAAGGGAAAGATCCCCAGAAGCGGGACGAGAGCGCAGCGCCACAGAGATTTTATTCTGTATCTTTATTTATTGAAGTGCTTTAAATAGATATGGATCGACTCTCTCAGCTCTGGTTATTATAGCCCGACAGGGGAGCTGCAGGCGCTTTGATAAATGAATACAGGGCTGCTGCCACAGATGCTCGGCACGCAGCGCTACATGGTGCCTTCTCCCACCTAAAAAACTGCAACCAGTACCCCCAGAGCCCCCTCCCAGTAAGGGCAGGCACAAGACAAGATCTTTGCCACGTCTACATGAGCTCTCCCCAGCTCCCAAACACCACAGTTTTGGGCTGGAGTTGCTCAAGTGCCACACGCACGCTTTGACTGGGCAAAGTTGCCCCAACCCCCGGTTTGACACTGGGGCAAACCCTTCAGCCTTCCCCTGCCACTTTTCTCGTGTGGCCCAAGCTCCTACGAGCAATCGCAGGTGTATCCCTTCCTAGCGGCACACGGCCACTTGCTACCGATTTACGAATGAACACCTAAAGCGGGAGGAGATGTCACCAGCCTTTAGGGACAAGGCTCTCTAGGAAGCGCAGTTTTCTTTCTAGTGAGGAAAGCAATTCCTTCTGCTTAAGGAGCAAGTAAAAATCACACTATTAGACAGCTGAAAAAAAGAGGAAGAAAACCTATTACAGCAACCGTGAGCAGGAGCTTCCCCAGGGCTTTCAGAGAGAGAACTTATCAAGAACCGCACTGATAACATATTCAGGCTGACCCAGGAGCCCTCAGCATGTAAGAGGTATTCCTAACTCCAAACTAAGCTAGTGGGGAAAAAGGTTAAAAAAATCCAAAACGCAGAGGCCAAAGGCTGGGGTGAAACATGGAGATGATTCAAGCAGCAACTGGGCTTTATCTGCGGGACAGGGAGCTTTGCTAACACCCACCAAAAATCTCCCGGGCATTAAACAGGAGATGTAGCACTGCCATCTCCTACCAGAAGGACACTTGGGAAAAGCTTTCTTTCTGCGTGTTTTAAGCTGCAGAGGGGAAAAGCAGAGAAGTGGGAAGTGGCAGCCATGCCTCATCACCACTTCTCCGATTTCATCCGCCCTGGCCCAGAGGACTCTTCTCCTGGATACTAAGCATGCAGCTGGCTTAGCCTGCAGCTCGCTCCTCTCCTGCTAAGCAGTAGTGCCAGAGGGATTAAGATCCTGGTCAGATGGAAGATAGCAGGACAGTTGGGAAAGGCTTCTTGGCAGAGGGACATAGTTTCCATCATCTTAGAAAGAAGAGGAGATGGGAACAGAGGGGACAGATAGGACTTTCCACTGTAAAACAAGGTGCAAGTTGACAACAACTTTACTGTAATTGGCAGATATCCAGAATTTCCACCCAATTCCACCCTTGCAGGGACAGCAACTTCTTTTGCTCAGGGAAGAAGTTCAGCCCAAGGCAGCCCCTTCTGCTGCTGCAGGGTTGCCCACCCGCACAACCACAACCTGGACAGACCCACCGCAAACCTCTGTGGCTCCCGCACCCAGGTGCCTCCGTCCAGGTGCACAACTAGCTACAAGGGCTTTTGATGGGATCTAACTCCAAAATGAGTCACTAAGCCCAGCTAGAGGGCTCCCCGCTGGCCAACAGCATCTCCCTCAGCTGCTCTGCGGTTTCCTCTCCGAGCCAGGCTATCTGCAACCTCCTCTTGGCCACCTCCAACCCGCAGCTCAGCCCTGCTGCCCAGGCTGCTTTCATACAGTAATCTTTGGCCCAGAGGCAGCCCATCAGCCAGCACTCGTTCCCACGAGTCCTCACAAACTGTTCTGGATTTGTTTCCTACAACATTTCCCTTTTAAATATTTTTGGTAAATATCAGCATCTGTACCATCATCAGGCTGGGGAAAGCGGAATGAAATTTTCTGGGCAATTCCCAGGCCAGCATCCATTTTCTGAACCATCCCCAGCCTCCACCAGATATGTCACAGCCCCCATATCTTTCTTGCAACACCTTTCTCCCACAGCCCCACTTCTTTGCCTCCATGCAACTTCAAGCCAAGGCTCTTTGTCCTGGGCATAAAAATCTGCAAGGCTTCTGCCGCGGGTTTCTCGCTCTGTGCCGTTTTCCAGCTTCTTTGGAAACGTCTGGTCAAAGCAAATTGAATCTGATTCGTAACTGATGTTTAAGAAATAACTCTGCTGGAGTTTTCAGCACAACTCTGCACCGCTGGCTTACGCGAGGAGAGAGCTCACAGCACAACCGAGGAGGGGTCCCATCTCTTTTGCTCTGCTGCCTCTTAAGTGCCTGCTTTCTGCTAACCCATAGTCTGCTGGAGGCTGAGCAGGCAGGGCTAGTGCAGCCTGCCCAGAGACCCCCAAGGGAAGTCGGAAACGCTCCTAAAAATCAAAAAGAGCTAACTCGCCATCCAAAGCTATTTCTTCAGGCAAATCACATGGCTGGCTGGAACAAATCAGGGCATCCCCACAAGCTTAGGAAGCCAAGCACTTGTCATGTAAAAAAAAAAGCCTAAGCTGGGAACAAAACCATGTCCTATTTCCAAAGCACCTTAGAAATGCATGAAATGGCACATTAGGCAGCCAGAGGGTAACCTGATCTGGACGAACCACTCACAAAAACAGAGGCTGGTATCTGTGCTGCCCCTGGCCACCCAGCATGTCCTGTACCCACCAAGGGTGTCACCATCCCTGCAAGCCATCACAGGTGGCACCCTGGCCCAGGGCACCATCCCTGAGCACGGGGCACCCAATCTCACCCGTCCTGTGCCAGCTCTTGCCCGACAACTCCCTTTTTCCATGCAGAACAAGGAAGCAAGTCACAATTGCAGCATGTGATTTGACCACCAGAAAGAGCGTCTTGCATTACTTGAGCTAAAACTGGATCCTGGTTTCTATTGTTTATTCTTTTGTAGTGATGGGAAGAAAGAGCTGCTGCTCTGTAATCATTCTTCTTCTGGCTGCCTCTCTGCTTTCAGAAACAAGCGGGGTAATGCTGCCCTGCTTTCATGTGGCAACAGAAGCTTACACACAATACCATTACACTGATACACCACTGAAATTAAAGCCCTTGCTCCAAGGCTCGGTTGCTCCCAGAGGCAGCCTACTCACCACGGCCTTAATATCTTTCCAAAAGTCTGTAAAACAGTCAACTGAGGCAATTCCTTTCTAAATAAGCATTCATGAAATTTAATTACTCAAAAAAAAAAAAAAAAAAAAAAGAAAAAAAAAAGCGCCTAATACCTCTTTCCGAATGCAAGAGCAATTCTTTCCAGCTTTTGCTAATGTTCTTTCAGCAAGCACTCTGGATTTCTTGCTTCGCTTCTACACACGTGTGAAATTACAGTTCCTCCCCAAACCAAGGAAAGGCTGCGTGCTACCGAGCAGAGCAGCTCCGCAGCAAGACTCACCCCAAACACCAAAAGGGTTTTCTTTACGGATGCTTCCTAATGGTTTTGGGGTTTTTTGGGTCCAAAGTTATTGAGATTTCCCCCTCCCAGCAAAAATGAGGACTTTGAGCTCACCAATACAGATTCAGACCAAAGCCTCCAGAGTGGATTAATGTAGCCAGAAATGATCTCAGCTGTGAAACATTGCAAGGGGCAGTCACATTCTCAGCAGCTTTAAAATAGATTTTTTTTCCCCCTTTTAATTAAAATGGATGCCATCTCTCTGCATCTGTGTTTTATCCTAAATAAATATCCTTGTTGTGGAAGAAAACACGCTGTGTTTTCCCAACTCTGGCATGCCATTTTCACAACCTTTCTTAGAGCCACTTCATGGTTTCTCAAGCGCTCTTCTGTACCACTTGCATTAAAAGGTCATCTATGTAAATAATGTGCTTTAAGAACTGGGGAATTTGGAGCAAAGGTCCCAATTTCACTGTAGAAGTGGCCTGATCTCAGAGCATCCCTCCTCCAGGCACGAGTCCTCTGCACTTGGAGCATCTGCCCTGGCAGCACTTCTGCACAGGCAGGACAAGCCCTGTGGCCACCCACCAGCTCATCATCACGCCGTGCCTGAGGATGAAGGCCTGCCAGATCCCCCGCGCTCGCACCAGCAATGCCCACCCCAGGTTGGACCACAGCCATGAAGATGCTCTTTGCCCCCACGTTCCCCCCGATGCTCCCACCTGCTTTCAGCAAGGTCCGGGGCTGCTGTCCCCAGGAAGGTAAAAAAAGCAGAAAAGTAGAATATCCTTAGCCCAAAGGGCTACAATAATCCAAAGTCCTCCCCTCTTTGGACCATACAGGCAATTTAGATGCCTAATTGCTTTATTCTTCACTGGTGTGCACAGGATGAGCCCCAAGAAGCTCTATCATGTTCAACATGCTATAGGATTTCACTGTGGCATCTCCTCAAAAAAATCCATGCTTAGGCCACAAGAAAATGCCTCCCTTATTCTTAATTTCTTCCCCAGCTGAACCGCATGTACAGGGGCTCCCCTCACGGTTCCCATTAAGCCACATAACATTAATTAGCAAAGGACCATTTCCCTCTGTAACAGTTAAAGTTATCAGCAAACATCTTTGGCCGTGACCTGAAGGCATCCTTCCTGCTTCTCTCACCTTGGATACAGCTTTTCAATATTTTGGTCAGCTCTCTCAGCTTAGCAGAGCAGCACAGACAACCCCTTACAAGCTACCGCAGCACCTGTACTAATAGCAGTTCTCATATTTACGTTATTTATACTTACATTAACCTAACACGGAGCATTAGAGTCCCATTGATCCCGCACCACAGAACCGTCCTCCAAAGTGGCATAAATCACAGCTCATCCCATTAGGCTCACCGGGGGCTTTCGCCTCCCAGCC
Source organism: Dromaius novaehollandiae (assembly GCF_036370855.1). Classification (NCBI taxonomy): domain Eukaryota; kingdom Metazoa; phylum Chordata; class Aves; order Casuariiformes; family Dromaiidae; genus Dromaius; species Dromaius novaehollandiae. Next base: position 9,843,858 of record NC_088103.1, on the reverse strand, counting down.
CGTAACTGCTGTGACATTTGATGCACGCGCGGACGCACCGGGGATTTATCCCTTCCCCAAACGCTGCCCTCCAATACCGCCGGGGATGCGTTTTGAGGTGCCCCATCTCAGCTCAAACTCAGCAGCCCCATAAGCGGCAGAACAAGACCTGCCTTCCTACAGCTCCGCTGCTCAAAATAATCACACCCACGTGCTGTTTGCGTTCCCTAATAGTAGGTGGCAAGTCCGAGAGGCAGCTCCCCCCCCCCCCCCCCCGTGGGATATTAATAGCCCCCATTGCTTTCACTGGCCAGCTAGCTCGCCTGGATAGGAACTTTATCACTTTATCAATTCCTTAGCGATTAGCGCTTAAAAATTGCAAGACACTGACTTCCGTGTCAAGGGGGGCAGGGGAGACAGACGGTGCGACTGCAAAAATAATGCGATGCTTTAGGAAATCAGGCTTAAAAAGATTCCCCCCCCCCCCCCCCCCAATAAAATACAGCCAAAAGATAAATCCTTCTGGTCTGCTTGACACAGGAGCTCCCCTCGGCGCACAGGCAAGCGGTGCCTCGCCTCGCGGTCCCCCCCTCTCGCATCCCACGTACAGCACAGTCCCCACGGGCAGCGAGCAGATGGTCACCGCGCTGACAGGTTGCCAACAGCTCTTCAGAGCTAGCCGGGGAAGCAGAGATCGCCTCCGTTCCTTCAGGTGCTTAACTGAAAGGTCTCTCCCAGCTACAAAGTTTGCTTTGGGACTCACTCGAAGCACTTCCCTCAAGTTCGCACTCAGGTCTGATGCCTACAAAACTTCCAGGACTGGGGGAAAGAAGCAGAAACACCCCAAAAATCCAAACACCCCCAAACCCCTGTGAACATACAGAAGCATCCAGGGTGTAAAACACTTTGGGTTCCCCGAGGTAACGAAGACATGCCGAGCACATGTGCTCATTGCAATGCTGTTCAGGTCACGAGGCTCTGGCCCTAACCACAAAAGGGCATCGGGAGCCGCCAGATGTTCTCCAGGGAGCTACTCGGCAGCCCTGGATTTCCATCCCTTTCTCTCCTCTCCCGGCCCTGGGAAGCAAAGAAGCTCCATCACACACTCACATACGTGATTCTTCCCCTCTTGCAGAGGAAATACTGTTCTGGCAGCTAAGCGTGGTAGAAGTTAAAGTGGTTTGGTCAAAAATGTGGCATTTTCAGCCAGTTGCAACATTTCGGTTGCAATTCCCCGTAAGACTGAAGCTTCCATTAAAAGACAAAACTTCTTCCCAGCAGCAGTGCCATTTACAGGGACCCCAAGGGCTCGGAAACAACACGTGCTCCTGGACACGGGCCCCGAGCACACGGGGCAGCAGCAACCGTGCAGAGCCTGTGCTGGGCAGGGACTCGAGGACCGGGGCTCGCTCCCAAATTCACCTGCCGCGGGACAAGCCACCTCCCCATCTGCGCCCGGCTTTCCCCACCTGCAAGGTGAGGGTCACAGACCAGACCCCTTTTGCAAAGCATCGCGCTTTAGCTAGGGAGGAGTGCTAGAGTGAGCTAAGTTTGGGGGAAATCAGTGTTTCTCACTCTTTTCTCAAATTTAACACCACCATCCGTCACAGCCAGTGCCAGCAGGCCATGCCGAATACGCACAGACACCTAAAAGGATGCACAGCGTAGCCAAACTGCAGGACCCTGCCTGCTTTTGTTTCCCCAGTGTTTTTCATCATGCAACTTGACCCTCGCAGAAACATGTGTTTTGCATTCTCCCTCCTGTACTTTCCCCAAACGCGCACACACGCTCTCCTCCTCCTTCCCCGCAGGGGCACAAACACAGCCCTTTCTAAGGGAAAAATCACACACGCGTACCACCTCTGTATCACGCGGTAAAGGAGTGAGCCAGAGCTGGGCAGGAGATGGAGAGGCTGGCTGTAAAACTCCTCGGCTGCGACTGCTAAGTGGTCTTTGCTGTTTCATGCAGGGGTCATTAACAGCCAAGCTGGATCTGCTGTGCTTCCTCGCAGCTAGTACATAAATACTAATGAAAACAGATCCAATATGTCATCTGTACATGGAGACGGAAAGAGGGAGCGTGCAGAATAAAAAGATGCTCTGCACGTAGAAATCCGGCGTGCTCCACCTGCCCCAAGTGGCCAGGGACTACCGAAAAACCGCAGCATGAAGGGCCCCGGCTTGCTTTTCCTCTCCTTGCAGGAGAGGACACCCACGTGGCTGGTGGAGCAGAGGCTGCAGGCAACACAGAGCAATTTTTAAGGAGCAAAACTTGCCTTGCGGACAAGTAAGGGATCGCGTTCCCACAGCCAGCATCACAGGATGAAGCTAAAAAAATCATGAGGTCCATCGTACCTGCTCCTCTTTACAGTGTCCTTAAAGCACCGTGCTAAAGAGAAGCACTTTGAAGCCGGCAAGGGCTGCAGAATAGATGCCCCTGGCCCAAACAGTTGAAGGCTGTGATATAAACCAGAAGCTTTGCGGTCTCCAAGGCCGAGTGCCTTCGGAAAGCATACCGAGCATCGCTAGCGCGCCTGTGCATGCCACGCCACCGCCGCGTCGACATCTAACACACGCCGCCACGAGAAACTGGAGATCCTCTGGATTTACACACATTTTTTAAGCACGTGACCAGAAAGCCTGACAGATTCTTGGAGCGGAGCGCAGGATGAATTCCTCTGCACAGGTAGTATAAAACCACGCTTTAAAAAAAAAAAAAAAAAAAAAAATCTATTTTTGACCCGTCATGTTTTCAGGCTCGTCGACATTACTCAACATTTTAGCTTGACAGACGAGGCCCCGCGGTAGCCTATGGCTTTCCCCGCCGCTCACCACGTGGGAGCACTCAGCACCGACAAGGAGCCCGTCTCCGCGCCCGGCGCGCAGGGTTTTTCCATCCCTCGCGGGGCGAGCCCCGACACGTCGCCGGCTCCTTGGTTTTGTTGCAAACTACAAAGGAACCTGCCCCACGCGCCCCAGTTTGCAAAACCAGTTTGTTTGAAAAACTGAACCCTCATGAGTCATCGCTCAGACCCAGCCCAACCCAGCCCTCCTGCTGGCGTTTGGATCTTGCCTTTCCAGACTTGGGCAGAGCCAACATTTTTTATCTTGTTGTATAAATTTTAGAGTCTGAAGGATGCACCTCAATACTTTCTTATGCACCCATCCTGACTGCTGTCCTGGTTATTTTTAAAGTCACTCTTGACAGGTTACAACATGGTAGCTGAAGTACTGGATAGCCAGGCAAGGGATTAAACACATGGCTGTTAACTCCTTAAATGCCAAACTGGGAGCCCTGGATTATCTCAGCATGGTCTTTTTAACACTCGAAACCTACACAAATATATCTACCAGCCCTTTCGTGCTTTATCATAACAGAAACAAGAGTGAATATTTTGTGCTTCTAATCAGTAATTTATTGCAGACACACACACACCCCAAAAAAGGAGGAATAGCAAAAAATGGGCAGGAGAAGTTATAGTCTCTGGTGCACGGTAATCCTGCTGCACCCTGCACCTATGTGTCCATACGGCCGATACTGCAAAGCCTCCATCCAACTGCACACAGCCCAAAAGGAGAGGCACCCCAAGCTGTCCCCGGTGCAGGACAAGTCCTGCGAGACACCAGCAAGCTCCGGGACCCCCTCCGGCGTCTCAGCGCTGCCCCGGCCCGTCGCCCCGCTCTCAGTAACGAGGGATGCCGGTCCCAGCGGGCTCATCTCCGCCGCGCTCTTGGCGACCGGGAGTAGGAAATCCCAGAGAGACGGCAACGCTGGAAGGCAGCCGGGCTCGGCTGCAACGTATAAAGGGATCAGCCCGTCCGCATGCGAGACGGCCACCAGAGCAGCTCTGTGCTGCGACAGCCATCCAGCCAAATCCCCTCACCTGAAACAAATCCCTTTACTGCCATTCTCCATACGCGCCGGCAGATGAAAGGAGGAATTTCCTTGGTGAGGAAAGGCTCTGATGCCCCAGTATCGCCTACACCTAACAACACACATACGAGTGCTTTAGGATCACGGGCGAAGGAGGAGAGCAGAAGTCTTGCCTAGACCAGAGCCAAGGACTGGATCACTGCGGTCGCTTGCTAAGCTGCAATCGAGGCCATCCACTAAGAACCACCCAGGTGGCACCTACCAGGCTTACACCACCCTGGCAGATGGCAGCAGGCAGGTAGGTGCTGCTCCCAAACCAGGTGGTCTGTCACCCTCCACCCCATTAAGGCCACTACAGGCTACTGGCCATGTCTCCCATGCCTGATGCGGGGAGGGCAGAGCTGAGTGGAAGGAAATACAGTATCTCCAAGAGATCCACTAGAAGAAAAGTGGTCAAGGAGACACGTGGTGGGCATGCCTTCATATATCCTGCAGGAAAACTAGCCTCCAAAGCCAAATTAGGCATCTCCTAAAGGCTGGGGGACAACGAGAGAACCACACACCCAGGTGGAAATGCAACGCCAAGCTGCCCTGGCCACCACCCATGCTGACAGACCCCAGGAGCACCAACACCACGTCGCTAAGCACTCGCCTCCAAAGCTAATAAACGAGCATGCAACGCGGACAGCCGGAGGGGACACTGCGTGGCCACATACGGACGTGACAGCCCCAAGGGACAGCTGGGAGCACAAGAGCACAAAGGGCCACATGTGGTCACCGCAGCCAGGGAAACGCAGCTTTGGGGACAGCTGGCAGGTCCCGAACTTCCCAACTTCGGGTCCAGCTTGCCTGACCGCTAATCTGAGGTGATGGGACTGGGGTGGTTTGGCTTTGTCCGCAAAAGGGCTGGAGAAGCGGCTTTCCCAGGTGAGTCCCGGGGGATGCCGGCAGCACAGGAAAGCTGGCAGCACACAGGCAGGAGCCGTGAGGTCTGCCTGCTCGCGGGGGGGCCATGCAGCCCCCCTTCTCCAAATTGTTATTCCATGCTATCTGCCTCCAAGAGTTTTTTCCCCATCCCAAGGAGAGTGCTCAGACAAGAGGAAACACAGGGCTTTTGATGCAACACTGCAGACTCAAACCACTACGGCCAGGGGACACAGCCCAGCAGCATCAGCTCACGCGGATTTTTAGCGGTATTTGCCTGGCGACAGGAAGGTGCCCTCTGCTCAGAGCGCAGAGAGCAGGGAGGACGGGACCCCGAGGCAGGCTGGAGCAGAAAACCCAGCGAGGGAGGGCAGGCTCCAGCCAAGCCTTGTCTCCAGCACAGCGCCCCGGACTGCTGATTATTTTTAATTGCTGCATAATTGTACTTGGGAGCCGCGCTCGCATTTAAGCACGCCTCCACGTCGCACATCCAAAAAAATAAGGGTGAGGTGGGAGGGGAGGGGCAGACTTTCAAAAATAATATTCCGGTGTAAAAATACTGCAGCACCATCCAGCAACCGTTAAAAATAGCCGGAGCAGCCAGAGACGCCGGTATTTTTGCTGTGTACACAGCATCTGCAGCGTGTTTGGGATAAACAGGGTGGAGGGAGGGAGGGAGGCTGGCGGGCATCTCGCACCTGGGCGGCGGCTGCCGAAAGGCAGCGGTGGCCCGGGGCCAGACCTCACCCCCAGCTCCAGCTGCGCCCGCAGGACCCCGAAGCCCTCGGAGATGCCCCCCAGGTGAGGATGGGGACGTCCGCCGGGCTCCGCGGAGGGAGAAGCAGGCTGCGGACCGCATTTCCAGCGGCCTGGAAGACGCCCTCCTCCTGCTCCTTAAGCCAATCCAAACAGAGCGAGCCAGGGCTACGGCACGGCGACGGCTGCGTGCCGCCTTGCCAGCGCGGTCTCCGCCGGGGACAGCGGGCAGACAGCGGAGGGACAGACGAGAGCCCGGGCTCGGCGCCTGCCGCGCTGACAACAGAAGGCTTTGTGGCTTCACCTCAGCGCTTGCGTTTGAGTCATTTTATTCCAGAGTCGCTACGGATGCATTATGCAACCCGCCGAGAAGGGAGGGGGGGGAAAAGCCCCAAATTCCTTCAACACGTCTGGAATAGTTGCTCTTTGGCTTCTTAGCTAGGATAAAGTATGTGACATTTTAGAAAGCGTCTGTTATCACACTAGGAACTAATCAAAAGGGGGAACCTTTTGAGAGCGCCTTTTTGCAGCCCCTGTCCCCAGGGTATGCAAGGCAGGCGCCTACAGGAGAGATGCAACCGGACAGGATGGGCCGAGGGAGGCAAGACCCCCCCAAAAAGGGGCAGGGAGGCCGAGCCGATGGAGCCCAGCGGAAGGAAGCTCTTTCCATCCTTCTCCACAAAATCCTCCAAAAGCCAGAAAACTGGATGTTGGATGAAGCAAGGACCTCTGCCAAGACCTGAGCCTCTTGCCCTCCTCGTCCTTCAGCACTGGGGCTCACGTGCCCACGCACACCGTCACTGGTCAGGGATAAGCCCCGAGCTTCCCAGCCTGGAAAGCACTGCTGCTTCAGGACACCCACCACTCCCAGCAGCTCAGGACACGAGGAGATGGCAACACCCCAGACACATCACACACATCTTTCTCCTCCTTTTTAAAGCTGTCCTGAGGCATTTCTGGCTTCCCTAACCTCCTACCTGAGGAAGCCTCCCACGCTATCCAAGGCATGGCAACCCATTTAATAGCCTCCCACATGCACCCCCACGAGCCACGCAGCCCAGCTCTGTTTTAGGACATGTTGTCCTTCCACCCTAACCTGCCACTGCTCCAGGGGACGTGGGCATGGCGAGGAACCCCTCCCCTGCCCAGAGGTGGACAGCAGGTAACGCTCCCAGCTCAAGACCCGGAGGAGGACAAGTACAGGCATTTAAATGCTGTCGCTGCCAAGCGGTGAGGGAGTCTGGCTAGAAGGGGGTAATCAGGGATAATTTTCAGGCTGGCAGCTCCCAGGGAGGAGAGTCTCTCTGCAAAAGGGAAGACTCACAAAGCAGCAGCAGAACAAAGTCAGGGTGGAGGGAAGCTTACTCTAATCTCAGCAGCTCTCTAATCTCCCTGCCCGGTAGGATCCTCCCCCTCGCAGGGATCTGATTGTTCAACAGGCACCACGCAAGTTTTGATAAAACTTTAATGGGGAAGGATACACGGCGAGGAGAAATACCGCGTCTTACACGAGCACACCCCTGCAGATCATCCTGCACGCAGCCAACGCTCGTGTGCCTTTTACCTGCGCCCAAGCTTATGGTTTGGTTCGTCACACGGAGATGCGTTGAATGCATCCCTCTGGCAAGCGAAAGCATCCAAAGTGGTCCTGCACCTGCGCTCAGCGACAGCAGTAACAAAAGCATCTCTCCACCTCTATCTTCCGCGCTTTCCAAAAACCCAGGCGCTAACCCCGGCTCCCGCAGGGACACAAAGCCCGCGGAGGCGCCGGGCATCTGCCCACGCGCTGCGCCCCGGTCCTCGCCCTCGCCGCTCCACAGAAAGGGAGCCCGCCCCAGAGGCAGATGCATCTAATACGCATTAAACGTCTCCAAATGAGATTTTCCACGCTCTTTCAAAGGAAAACAATCCCCGAGCTTCAGCACTCCGTGCAGGCTCGCGGGGAAGGGGAGCTGGGGGGAGGAAAGGTTACTCGCAGGACCTTTATAGGAACCACGCCAGCAGGACCCCCGGGAAGCATAAGAGATGCTGGAATCTGACTTTTGTTTCTGGATCGATGACGATTTTGTCACGATTAGCGGGACAAGCCATCCCTCTTGCAGCCCCACACACTCAGGCGGGCAGAGATCACTCATGGCACAAACAAGCCCCCGTCCCTCCGCCTTCCTCTTGCAGGACTAAGCGGGTGACAGGAGCAGGGGCAGCCGAACCGCCTTGCGAGACCCCCACGCCGGAGCAGGGGAGGCTATCCCAGCCGCAGAGCATGGGGCAATGTCCCTTTTACTGCATTTTTAACCAAAGTTTAATTTGGAAGGCAAATGAAAACATTTTGGGTTTCTTAATTACAGGGTTCTGCTTTCGTGTTCCCCTTACAGGCTGCTGCGAATCACACGTGTGGGGGAGAAAGCAGCACCCTCAAAAGCAGCTCTGCAAATCCCTAGAGCCGATCTGCCCTAACAAAAGGGACAGCCCCAACTCCAGATGTAAGAGAAAAGTTTCACGGTAGAGGCTAGAGCTCTCCTGCATTCGCTTCGTGTATGACTGGGTATATTATCCTTTAATAAGTGTCTCCACATTCACTGTCCTCCATCTGCCAGGATAAATCACTGTCTTTCACCTAAAACAAAGCTAAAAGAAACCGGCTCAGAACATTTGCTTTTCTAATACAAGGGGGACTCCAGCTCCATCCATCCGAACCGAGCCCTGCTTTTCAGGCACGTGAACCACCTCCCCACCAGCTCCTGGCGAATATTTTATCTGCAAAAATCAAGTTCCAGGAAGAAGCCTTGTCTTGGGGTCACGGCCCTGTTTTGGGACTCAGAGTCTAGCTCTGCTTCAGACTTCAGCACAACTTCAGGGAAGACCTTTGGCATCTCCACATCCCCGGCTGTAAAATGGGAATGAGACCATTCAAATGCGGCACTTGGAGCCTCACAGGAGGAGCCTGGAGATGCCGCAGCTGATACCAAGCCAGCCATACGCATGCACACGTACGCATGCACACAAACACGCACCTCGAGCAATTCCACAGCCTTTCCAAGGGGCCTCTGAGAACTGGTAATTCCTCCTCCACCTCCTTCCCAGAGCAAAGAGCAAGGTCAGCAACAGCTTAGCTGAAAAGGGGATATTTTCCAGCACCTGGAAGAGCAAGCAGTCAGCTATCAAAGGCCCTTCATCAGAAGGGTCCATGGGCTGATACCAGATGAAGGAAGACCTGGAAACAGAGCACCATGGGTGCCCTGGGGCGGGATGTCCAGCAAACCAAGAACATGGCAGAGGCGAGTGACATGGCATGAGCGCAGGCCCTATGGGCTGAGAAAAGACCACCCCAAGCACAGGGACACTTCTTTCCTCCATGCCTGTTCACACAACCCTAAAGCATCCTGCCTGCTCCACAGCATCGCAGTGGCCTGTGGCTCTTCCCACCCACGTCGCTACGGGGGGCTTCCAGAGCAACCACTTTTTCCCCTCTTCCCCACCTGAATTTCTATTGAGCCCAGTGTGGAGAGAAACAGGCACCCAAGCTCCTTATCACAGCTCGTTTACCATACTTACCCCATACATTCCTGGCCATCTGGCAGTTTTGGGTTACAGCTTGGGGGTTCAGAGTCCCTCAAGCTACGCAAAGGTGAGCAACATCTGGTCACGCAGCCTGGGCACAAGGACGAGGACCAGCAGCCCAGGACCTTTCACTACAAAGGTTAACCCGGACGTAACACAGACGAGCAGAGTCCGGACCAACTCGTTGCAGTGGGGAGCAAACCACCCAGAAAGCTCGACCGAGCCCCGGGGAAGGAAGCAGGTCTCAGGGAACACCGAAAACACCCCCGGGAGCACTGGAAACCTTGCGTTTGGGCTGCATGTGACAGGCTGGAGCGGGGAGGGACTCGCACAAGATGAAAGCGAGCTGTGCAGGACAGGCTGGAGCAGGCCCCATATTAAATAACTCCTGCTTCCCTTCCCTCGTTTTCAAGCGTTGCTTCACTCGGCCTTTCCCAGCCTCAGTTGCGTTTGATCTCCGGGGTTCGTCCTGCGCCTTTCCCTCGCCTCAAACCAGCCGACTCGAGGAGAGAGGATGGGGCACGGGCCTGGGAAGAAGAGACGGCGGCTTTTTCCCTCTCCGCACAAGGAGCAGGTTGGGGGCTGCCAACCCAGCACATTCCTGGGCTGTGAGTCAGGCCTCCCAAAAACCAGGAGACTTCAAAAATAACGCTAACGCGGTTGGGATGCTTCGCTTGCCTTCTGGCTCCCAAAGCTCCACATACGTGCACACAGCCCGTGTTTCTCGCTCTGTCCCACAACCAAAAGGACCAAGGCTTACTTCAGCAGAGACCCAGCTGAGACCCTGCAGAACAGCACTGCCCTCTGCTCTGGGATTTAGCCAAAATAACAAATCCACACTCTCAAACGACACTGACGGAACATTTCGAGAGTGCACACTAGTGAGGACAGCTAGAGGAGGGTTTCAGGGGGTGTTTAGGAGGTCACCTCACTCAGTCAAGGGCCTCAAGGCTCCCACCACAAGAAGTCCCTCAGGGGTGGGCACAAAACCAGATGTCAGAGCAGTTTTATGATGCTTTTCCTCTCTCCAGAGAAAGCTTTGTTTTTCCCAGCCCTAATGCAACCCCACTGCAAATCATACAGTACTTTTTCCAGTGACCAAGCCCAATTTGAGGGACTTAGGAGCCACATCTCCCAAAGGCCACCACTGAGACACTCCCACAGCACCACAGAGTTCCGGTTGCTGGGGGAAAGCATCTCATCTCTTTGAGGTCCCGAGCTCTGTCATAGCCACGAAAGGACCATCGGATCTTTCTTTGCTTTCCAGGCAGGTGTGCACCCCCAGTGATGGGCTCCCACACCGCGTCTCTTGGGCTAGTGTTGCAAGACGCTTGTGCTTGCGCTCCCCACACTGCAGCAAAGCTGTGAACTCCACCCCAACCAAGAAAGGCCCCAAACAGCGCTTGTCTTATTGATGTTTTTCTCGGCATACCAAAGACGCTCCTGCTCGTGTCACAGGCATAAAGCCCCCAGCACCCAAGGTGCCGGGGCAGTGTCAGCTCGGTCCCAGTGCTCTGGCTCATCAGCCAGGATGGTTGGCACAGCACAACTGATTACAGCAAATCACAGCTCTGCATGCGAAGGAAAGCCAGACCTGGGGGCACGGGGCCTGGAAAGGCCGTGCTGTCACAGGTGGCACTTTGTGAGCGGCTCGGATGTCCCCACAGCAGAAGCAGATACCTCCTCCAACATCCCACGAGCAAGGATGCGACTCGGGCTGCTGCTCCACCACAGGTTGGGTTAAAGTCAAACATGAGGAAACGACCAAATGCAGCAAACAACCCACTCCTTAGGCACGCACGGAGCAAAACTGAGGATGCACATCATGGATCTTTCTGTGCCTCCTCCAAAGCTGCCGGTGGGGGGAATTAGCGGTGCTGCTGCAGAGGACCCACCCACGGCTCCTCGGGGCACCAGGGCACACACAGGGTGCCAAGGGGGGACTCAGGTTTCCGAAAAAGCAAACAAGACAGCTTTACCAGCGACGCACTCCAGTGCTGCTTCTTGCCGGAGCACAACCACCACCCCCAAAGCACCCCTCCGCGCAGCAGGAACATTTCTCCAGCGTAGCCAGGGGAAAAGAGGGCGACGCAGCCAGATCCCGAGAAGTTAAAATCACTACCAGGCCTCGCGCCGGCATCGATCCCTCCGCTCCCCGGGGGAGGCGAGGGAAGGCGCCAGGATGGGAGGTGGGGATGGAGCTGGCACACGGGTGCTCGGAGCCGGCAACACAGCGGTGCCGAATTAAACACGCGCTGCTACGGGGATGCTAGCGAGCGCTCGGCGCTGCGGGGGCGGCGAGGAGAGGACGCGCCCAGCTCCCCGCTCCCGCGCTGTTTGCAGGGAAGCAAAGGACGATGCAAAACAAAACGGGTGAGAAAGGCGAGACCCGCGGGTGGGAGCACAGGGACGAGGCCAACGGGGTTTCGGAAAACACTTTTGCTCACGCGAGCGCTGCTAAAGCCGGGAGGACGCAAGCGAACAAGAGCCGGCGGGGACCTGTGGCTTTACGGCACCGACATCTGCTGCACTGAACTCCTGGCCGCGGTGGCACGGCCCCCGCCGTCATCGCCCCGCTCTGCAGACGCGGCCCCGGCTCCGGCCCCGCGCCAGCCTGGCTCGTGCAGAAAAGCCAGCCCAGAGCGCAGGGTTTCCCATTAACCTACGGGGCTGCTACACCGAGGCCGACCGGCCCGAAACACGCCAAGAATGAGAACGCCGCAGAGGTCAGGACTTTAAAGCGCCATTGCTACTAGAAATGGAATCAAACCCGAGAGGCTTTCCTATTTATCTGCTCCTTGCATCACGCTAGCTCGCTCAACTGACTCGAAATACAGATTTTTATTCCTGGCACCGCCAGCACGGGGACGGAAAAGGGAGCGAGCTCGCACGATGCCGGGAGCACTGCCTTCGGGTTTCACCCACAGGGCCTTTCCCACCGGTGACAGGGGAGGAGAGAGGAAGGACACAGCTTGACTTTTCAAGCCACCTTTACTGGGTTGGCAGTTGTGTACTTTTCACTTCCAAGCAGAAAAAAAAAATGCAAGCTGGAATCCTCCCCCCAACACCACTTCCAAGGGATTCTGTCTTCCTAAAAAGCAGTATTTTTCCATTTCTCTCCTTTTTTAAAGTTATTTTTCTGCCATCATCATGCAAAGACAGGAGAGAAACCTGTGTCTAAGGAAGGCTCCATAATTAAGCAGCTAAAGGACAAAGGGGAAAAAAGAAAGATCCTTTCACACCCCACTGTTCTCAGCCAAGCAAATCCCCATCTCATGCAACGTCTGGAATTGCCAATAAGCAACAGGTCTTCCAAGCATCTCCCTCTGCCATCTGCTTGCAGGGACACCACCAGGCAGGAATCCTCCCACAATTTGCAAGGACAACACGCAGGAATGTCCTCCACGAGAAGCCATGACCCAAATAGCTCTCAGACAGCACTGCCAGCACCTCCAGATGCTGTATTTTCCCAGTCCTCCCAGACGTTTTCCTGACGATGGTACAAAAGAGCCAAGGTAGGACATAGGTCTGCTCAACCAGAACAACTTCCGAGCTCTGAGGGTCCAAAGGATGCCCCATCCATTCCCCTGTTGGACCATCTACCCACCCTCATCAGCCAGCTCAGTGCCTGCAACAGCCAGAGGCTGAGGGAGCCACTTCTCCCTGGGATGCTTTTCAGCAGATGGTAGAAGCGGGTAAAAACACCTGGTTGTGCAGAAGAAAAGAAATCAGTGCAGCACAGACAGCTCTTTGAAAGCTTCTGTCATTCGGGATCCTAGCACTCCCCAGCTTCGCCCTGCAGCACCCGCTGCCCTGGCTATTTTAGTCCCAGAAACCTCCAGGGTCCTCCCTGTCAGGTAGAGCGAGAACCAGCAGCTCTGGGAGGAGTTAGTTTGGGGTGTTTTTTCCCCCCCCCTCCTTTTTGTGCATAGGCCTGTACACTGCTACCTTGCAACAAGCAATCGCAGGTTCTCGCCATTGAGGCCAGCCTGAATTTCCCAGCATCACCCTCCCGATTTTCCCTGCCACTCTGCAACCCAAGCGCAGCTGGCACGGAAGGGAGGAGGCAAGGGAAAGGCACCCTAGAGAGCTCGCGAGCCTCGTACCGAGTTGTTTTCTTATTAAGAGCGGCATGTGCAAACACAACAAAACCTCTGCCAGGTCAGGGGATGGCGAGGAGCCCAGCGTGCCAAACCCGAAGCTCAGGAGGGAAGGTACTCATTTTGGAGCACCGATTCCCACACCAAAAGAAAAGGGAAAACATCAATTATGGGGATGAGTGTGCCTACTGCTCCTATATTTCAAACGCTCAGAAGAGAAACCCAGTCCTAAGCATCGCTTCTCTCCCTATTGCAAAACGCAACACAATAAATAATATACATGTTCTCTGTCATTAAAGAAAATGATTTCTCTCTCTGCAATGTCTCTCCCTCCCTCCTGAAAACCAGGCAGGGATGCGGAGGGGGACGACAGCAGATTGCCACCAACGCTGGATGCCTCTGGTCTCGGTCCACTCCCCACGTCATCCCATTTGGTCTCTACACAACACTCCCAAAGAGGGACTAGCTATGGATCTACAGCTAAAAACTTAATTACATCGTATCATGAGAAACGCCAGCATGCCTCGAGGAAGCCATCGCACGCTCTCCTCCCAGTTCAGCTCAGTCAGGCTTGATTTGTTTCTTCTTCCCCTTCGGGACTGCCTTCCTCCTGCCCACTTTATTTCAATCCCTGAGGGAACCTGGTGCCTGCAAAAATGAAGAGCTGGTGGCCACGGAGCACAGAGCCGGGGGGGGGGAATGGGAGCCGGTCAGGGATGCTGCATGCACAAATCCAGCCACCGTCCCATCCTTCACTGTGTTTCCCATCCCGGGGCGCCAGGCTGCTTGGCTAACACAGCTAAATCCCGACCCGCCGCACCCCAGCTAATCCAATTTTCCCAGCCTCTTTCCTGCTCCGCCAGCGCACCAAAATCCCCGGCATCCTCGCTTGATTCCGGCCCGTCAGCCTCCCCCGGGTTCATCTGCTGCCCCCGCGCACGGCTCACCAGGCCGTGGACCCAGCTCCTCGCGCTCCTCCGACGGTGCAGCAAGCCGGGCACCAGTTGCCAGCTCTCAGACCTCCCCCTCTTTGAGCCCATCCCTGTGCAACCAAGTTGGTTGGGTTTCTTCTCCCCCCAGTTGGAATATGCTGTTGCAACGATGTCTGTTCCACTAAATCAGTAAATAATGCCATTGCTGTTTTCCATTTGTTGGAACACACTAGATCTTTGTATTGTGAAGGAGGAAAAATATTAATCCAATTAAAACGCTCCCTCCCCAAAATTCCTCGTTGCCTTAATTACACTTCAGAAACAAGGGCTTGGCTCATTTTCCTAGAAAATCAGCTTGTCAGGAGATGCCTTTAACTAATAACACAGCAAAATCCGAGCTACGTGCGGCTTTGCGATGTGCTTTCACAGCCCCATCACATGCTGCCTTCCCCTACAACGCGGGAAGGGAGCAGCCGGCCGGGTTCACGTATCACGCTGCAAAGTTTCTGCAAGGCTGACAGCGAGCAGCTCCGGAGAGCCGGCATTTATCGTCACGGGCTCCTCCAAACTCTGGGGCCGTCAAACTTCACGGGCCTTCGCTCCCGAGATGTGCAGCCGAGGACAGCTTCTCACGCGTGTGCTGGAAGCGAAGCCACGGCCGCCCTGCCCTGCTCTGCCCTGCCTTGCCCTGCCCTGCCCTGCCGGCCGGCACAGGGCGAAGCGGCGCCGCGCCCCGAGGCGCCGGGCCGGGAGGTGCTAACGCGCTGCGGGGAGGCGCGGCGGAAGGCTCGGCCCGAGCACGGGAGCCCCAGCGAGAGGCGGCAGCGGGCGGATGCGGCTCCCCTCACCGTGCGCGGACGGAAGGGCCGCGTCTAACCACGAGATGCGTGTGCGCGCAGGAAACTTTGAAAAGCCGTCGGGAAAGATCATTCAGCTGCCTAAGCCGTCGGCAGGTCGGTTTGTAGGAATCCGGCTGAAACCCGCGATGAATAATTGCCTATTTGCGCCGCTGGGAAACGAGAGCCGACGGTATTATAAACAGGGACGGGTTTGTTTGGCTTTTCCCAGCCGGCAAAATAAAACCTCGACCGGAGGCAGCGGCGAGGGGAAGCCCGGAGCGGGAGCAGCCCGCGAGCCGCGCTCGGCTGCCCGGCGAGACCCCCCCGCCCCCGGCAGCACCGCCGCGGTCCGCCCCGGCGCTTACCTGCGGCGCAGCGGAGCAGCGGGAGGAAGAGGAGGAGGAGGAAGGCGGCGGCGGGGCGGCGGGGCGCCGGCATGGCGGGAGCGGGGCGCGGAGCGGAGCGGGGCCGAGCGGAGCGCCGCTGCCTGCCCGCCCGCCTCGCCACACTGCCGGCTGCCCGGCGCGGCGGGGCGGGGCGCGCCCGGGGGCGGAGCGGCGCCCCGGCGGGGAGCGGCCGCCCCCCGCGCCTGCGATGAGCTGCTGCCGGCCTCAGCCCGCCCCCCCCCCCCCACGCCGCTCCTCGGCAGCGGCCCGGGGGCGGCAGCCCCGAAACGCCCCCCCCCTTTTTTTTTCTTTTTTTTTTAATTTTTTTTTTGGGGGGGGGGCGCGGAGGCCAGGCGATAGCACCAACCCGAAATAAAAACGAGCGCAGCCCGGCGAGCCGCTCTGCAGTGGGGGTGAGTTAGCGCAAGGGGGAGCTCGGCGCCGGGACGGAGCGGAGCGGAGCAGCGCGGCCGCCCCCCCCCCCCCCCCCGGGCCGCTCCGCAGCGCCGCCCCCCCGGGCCCGGCCCGGCCTTCGCGGCCCCCGGGGGTTGCTGCGCCCCGCCGCCTCCCTACCGCCAGGGCGAGGGAGTATTTTAGCGCATCGAGCGGTGCGTCCCTCTACCGCTAACGATGTTACTGCCAGAGGATTAGATAATGGGCTATTAATCCTCCCTCAAGAACCAGGACGGAAATCCAGGCTGCAAAGGATAACCATAGAAGCAAAAAAATAAGAGAAAAAACAAAAAACCTCAAGAGCCCCGAAAAACCTCAGACAAAACAATCACAGGGAGGGCAGGAGGGAGAAGGGCACCTTTCTCTTGCAACCTACTATTAAAGTTATATATATCTATGTATGTCTATATTTATATATATATATATACACACATATCTCCCCATCACAAACAATCGACAAAACTTACACGTTTGCAAACTTTGAGGAGTCGGGCTGCAGTTTTCCATGCGATGAAAGTCTCTACTCGGGCCGATTTTAAGCCTCTGCCTCCTTGCTCACTGAAGCTGGGCAAAACGGTCCAGCAGTGCCCAGGAGAGAGGACATTAGGAGTTCAGCAAACATCTTAAAGCCTTTTTCATTAAAATATATTAGCACAACTTCCCAAGCAGCAAAGCCTGGCCAAAGAGGCTCGCAAAGTTGCTGGGCGGCAGCAAGAGCTGCCCCCTTCCACCCGGGTTAAGTAGGAACAAGCTGTGATTGCTGCCCATAAATGGTTAAAATAGCATGGGAACTGCTAACTACTTTTAATTGCTGGCAGCTGCTCTGTCCCTCCAGGGTAGGGCAGTGGGGGTGAGGAAACCCTCGCAGCCCATAATTACAGCCGGTTCCTCATCCCCAGCCCTGGTGGGACTGGGGCTGGGACTGGGGCTGGGACTGGGGCTGGGGCTGGGGCTGTGGTTTGGGCAGGGGCTGTCTCCAGGCCTAAGGTGCTGCCAGTCCTCTGCCGCCTGAGTAAGAGCAGAGCCTGTTGGTCCCGCGTCCCCCGCAGCCGGCACGCGCCGGGATCCAGGAGGGCTGGCGCGGGGGGCCGGGCGCAAGCGCGGGTCGCGGGCTGCGCCGGGGGCCAACGTGGCTCCGGCTGCACGTGCAGCCCCGCATCCAGGCGGCCCCGCTCCCCGGCACCTGACACGGGCGCTCGGTGCCGCAGAGGGCTGGGGACTGCGTGGGTGCCTGCTCTTTCATCGAACAGCGGTGATACCACCCAGGCCTGCGTGTGAAGCGCTCCGAGCGCCTCCGCCGAACGGCTCGGTGCGAGCGCGGGTATTGTCAGCGAGCCAGCGAGGTGACGCGGGTTCAGAGCGCCCGCGTTCGGAAGCAGAGCGCCTGTGTTGTGCCGAGTGTTTTTAGAAACCGGTGAGAACGTGTGGGTTAAACGTGGTGGCATTTAAGTCATTGTCTGGTATTCAAAATATGAATTAAAGCAATGCAAATTAATGGGTAGTCTACCACAATTTTGCAATTCGAGAAACGTATTGCATGACAAACTATCATTAAGCCAAAGGGCTGTTTTTCTCCCCAGGTGTTTACATATTACCCCTACTTTTCCTCTAATGACCTGGTGAATAGGGAGGCTCCTGTCTGCACAGGTCAATGAAATCCCCAGCGCGGTGGGACCACCCACAGCAACCGATCGCAACGTGCGGCGAGTTGCACAGGCCTCAGCCTCCTCGTGACAGCAGGAAGGGCAGGGCCAGGCCTAAGTTTTGGTATTCTGCACCGTGCAGGTGGAGTAACTGCTCCCACCCAGGTGAATTGATGTTGCTGGGGGTCCGCGAGCCCCCCTAACACCCAAGGCTGCTTCTCATGGCAATCTCCGCTCCCTGCACGCAAAGCCCAGTCTCTGTTGCCCTCGGCCGATGCACGTGCTTTGGAGGATCACCAACCATTTCATGGTAGTTCAGGCTTACTGGGGAGGAGAGCTGCGGGTCAGGCAGCTGTTCCCTAGCGTAGCCAAGAGGGTGACACTGGAGTATTAAAAAAGATTCGTTATAATCAAATGGATAATAAATAGAGGAAACTCCCAAAGCACAATCGCTAGGTGAGACAAAGGCTCCCTTGTTTAGTCTCTGAGGCCACGTCTCCCTCCAGCTCCGGTCACGCCGTCGCAGGAGGCTTGGCTCTCCTTTCCCACCCGAACTTCAGGACAGGGTGAATTTTTTTCCAAGACTTCTGCTTTTTCTGACAGTTCCCTTGGCTCCTGGAGCCGGTCAAGGCGGGCTGCAGCCGACGGTGCTCCGTCGGGCTCGCGCAGATCCATGCGTGTTATTCGCAGCCTTGGTCGACCCCAAGGACTGCGAGCAGCTACATACCGGGGTAGCTGGAGGCTCTTATCTGTTCTGTTTGGGGGCTCCCAGGTCTTCAAGACAATTTGCATAGCATTACCCATAACTGTGCTATCAGGCCAAACAGTCGCTCCGACCTAATTAGGCAATGGTTAGGAGAGAGCTTCTGAAGCAGTGCACACACAAGAAGAGGTGATACAAGGCAAAGCCGCTGATAACGTAGGGTCGAGAAGAGGGGAAGGACTTCCCCGCCAAATGAGAGCTACAGCTGTGCAGCACGCCGTCCTCCCAGCCTGTGGTTTCCCTCGGAGGAAAATAAGCAGCTTGTTTCTCCCCTTGCTTTTTTCCAAAGGCTGCAGGGGAAAAGCTGGCAAACCCAGAGCATCATCCCATCACCAGGAAAGGCCCTCTTGCAAGGCACCCTGAGCACCCATGAGAGGGGCAGCAGCCATCAGGCACGGCCAAATGCAAACTCGAAGCGGGACGGGAGCGTTGCAGCAGCAGAGAAGGGCCGAGCGCGAGGCGACAGGCATTTTATTATAGAGATTAACCTGAACGTTTTTTCCGATGCTGAGAGATGCCTGGCGGGGCTGAGGGGAAAGGGGTGGCCAAAAATTTATTGTATTGCCTTGCGACAAGCTGGCAGGAAGCAGCCAGAAATATTTTCCTCCCTTTTGGCAACTTTTGTCATTTTTTGTGCGAGGGAACGATTCTTCACAAAAGCCGTGTTAGGATTTTGCTCTTGCCTCTGCCCACGGCGGTGGCGGCTTTAGGAGCCCGTCCCATAAAATGACTCGGTAGCCTTTCCGCAGCTTGGCTCCCCTGGCCGGGACTCCGCGGCGTCTGCTCTCAGCTGTCTCACCAGAAGGGACAGAAGCTGAAGCCGAAACGTTGCTGATCCCCAGGTTGGACAACGCGACCCCCCCGGAAAGCCCCCGGCTCGGCCGCTGCGGGAGGCTCACCCGGCCCCTCCGCCTCTCGCTGTGGTCCACAAATAGCCGCTTCTCTTCTCCGGGAATCCAGAAGAGCTGAAATCACTCCTCTTTTTTTAAAGGGTGAATTTATAGGGAGCTTGTCACCGAGAAAGCTCGAGACAGACTAAACGCCGAGGTTGGCGGTGGTTTATTCTTCCCCTGCTACGCCGCTGCTGACAGTTTCCTCGTCTGCCTGCTCTCGGTGCCCCTAAGGAGGCAGCTGGGAGGGGTGCCCGGGGCGACGGGCGCTGGGACTGACGCTTTTGGCACGAGCCGGGAGGGGAGCAGGTAGAAAGCCAGCTGGGACGCATTCCAGGCCAGTCGGTGTCTTTGCGCCTCCTCGTCACTGCCGTGCTGACAGACGGACGCCTCGTCTCCGTGCGGCGTACCGCTCTAGACCACGCACCCGACCCCGTCGCCGGCGCTGGGATTGCGCCGCAGGAGCGATCCCGTTGCCCTGCTGAACTGATCGATGTGCCGATGCCCCGAGGGCTTGGTCATGCTCTGGCAGGGCTGGCATCCCTGCCCTGAAGTCCACCGGGCTGCACTGACTCGTGCCCTGGCAAAACTTGCTTCACCAGCAGCGCTGGACGAGGAGTGGCTTGCTGCCGGCGGGCATCTGGACCGACCCGGCCTGTCCCACCCGCTCTGCCTTACCCGGCCGCCCTGCCACTCCTGTTCCTTTGCTGCTAATTTTGCTCCGCAAGCAGCTACTTGGGGATGCTTGAAGGCAGCAACGTACTTGATGCTTGATGTACTGTCAAAAACTTAACCGAGGGCTTCCTCAGAAACGTCCACCTCCATCAGTAACTCCCGTGTCCTCTGAAGGCAGGATGCTTAGCACTGACCCTACTTCCCCGGCTCCCTGGTCTCTCCTATGTAGTGCTGGAGAAGTTGGTCCCGGGGGTCGCCCATTCTGGCTTGGGCCATGGAGATGGAGGCAAGGCACTGTCCTCCTGCCTCTCACCTCCAGACTGACCGCCTGCACGCTTTGCAGAGCTGGAAGGAGAAAAGCCACCCGTGCTCTGTCGGGCAGCAGCTCGTGAGCAAGTCGAGCGAGGCACAGGAGATGATGAAGCATCTTCAGGGAAGCTAAGGGTGGAGAAGACCCACTGGTTCAGGGATGCGTATCCAGTGCCTGCCTGGATGGAGATGTCCCTGGCAAAGGGATGACCAGTGTATATTAAATTGAGGGCAGAACGTCCCCAAGATGTTCAGAAGCACCAGGTGCATCTCGAAGTCCTCAGGCCCGTGGACACCTGGTGCGTTTGGTCTCTCCTCAGCAGGCTCCTGGCTGATGGGAGCACGGGGTCTCTTAGAGGGGAACTCCTGCTTGTCCTCCGGGTGCAGCCCTCAGCCCACGACCACCGCGGGATGCCGAGGGAGCAGAGAGAGAGGACGCTGCGGCCCGGTGGAGGGCCCGGATGGGACCTCCGAGCCCCTGCTCCGGCTTCCTCATGGAGCTCGGTCCTGGATGAGCGTGAGCGAGAAAGGAAGGCCCGCTCTGTGCGGTGGGGATGGGGGGAGGCGGCATTCGTGGTTTGCTGGCTCCCGAGCTCGTTCTGCTTTGCAGGACTTCACATGTGACGCTAGCGTGTGATTCGATTAGGGAAAGCGCTTCACTTTCTACCGACTCCAGAGCCTCCTCGGCGTTAGTTTGAGATGATGGAAATCCAGTCCAACAGCCAGCAGCGGTGGTGGGAGCGGCCACCACAGTGCCCCACTCGTCCCATCTCCCTCCTGTACCCCCTTTCTGCTCCTCAACACCTTTCAGCCGTCTCCAGGGAGGGAAACGGGCAGGGGAGCGCGTGAGCTGTGAACACAGGCCAGCTCACTCCAAGGTAGTGCTCTGGGGGGAGCTGGTCTCTGCTCAAAGCACCCCATCCTTTCTCGGCACCGTGGGGCGTGCAGGGGACACAGGTGAGAAGCAGCTACCTGGGGTCGAGAGGCCTCGATAGGAAGGCGTGAGGAGCCTACCTTCTTCAGACGATCCCTAGCTCAGTTCCGTCCTCCCATAGCCCAAGCCTGCCAGTGGTGCACTGCAGTCCCATATTTTGGTAACTCCTTGGGTTCCTCCTCGCAATCACTTCAGATGTTCCTCGTGTTCTTACTTTTTCATCCTTTTTCCACTACTCCTCCTTCAGCGTTGGTAATTTAGGGACATCCTGGTAGCAAACTGGTGTACCTGTCAGACCCGTGCAGCTGGAGTGTGGTGATGCTTCCCCTTATCAAATAATTACCAAGAGGTCAGCCCGATGCTTGCGCTATGAACGCTGCCTGTTGCAAGCTGGGTCCAGCTGGGTGCTGGACTGTGGGGAGGAACATGGGAATCAGCACCCAGGATGGCCAAAAGGGACCAGTCTGTGTGCACACGCGGGCTGAGTGAGTGCCCCAGCCTAAAAATCACAGAAGTGGGTCAGGCTTTGGGGTTTTTTGTCAAGGGCATGGTTAGCTCCTGAGGGGTCTGTTGGCATCTGCACCACCCACGCCTGCAGAGCCTCTCTCCCACACTTCTAAAAGAGGAGGGCATGAGAGAGGTGGAGAAAAACACAACAGCGAGGGAAATCAGAGCCCTTTCTGGCTCAGGCCCTCGTGTGATACCAGGTCAGGCTGGCCAAGGAACGGGAAAGTGCCAGGAGGTGTGAGTGGGCATGAGGAGAAAGAAAAGACACGGGGGGCCAGGGCAAAACCACCAGAGATGTGGAGCAGGTGCACAGGCAGCAATAATTCCCCATTTCTTCCAACACAGGAACTAGGAGTGTCCAAATCTAGTTATCGGGCAGCAGATTTAAGGCCGAACAAAAGGCAGCGCTTTCTCCCCGCCACACTTGATTTAATTATGGAACTCATTGCCACAGGATGCTATGGAGACCTAGCGCCTAAATGGGCCCCTGAAAGCATTTAGCCAAATTCTGGGGCACTGGTCTGACAGGGGCTGTCAAACACGATGGAGCATTCCCCTCAGGGAGCCCCTAAGCTGCAGGCCGTACGTCAGGCGAGGGTCTCGGCAGACGTGCTGTCCACCTCCACCACTGCCAGGGCAGCGGGGAGAGACGGCCTGGCTGAGCCAGCGCGTTTTTCTATGAGATTAGTAGATCCCATGTCTTGTCACCCAGATAAACCATTCCCCAGATCCTCTGGAGGCTCCATGGGGGCTCTCTGGCCTCTCTGGGACCTGAACGATGCTGCAGGCCCCTGTGGACAGGCAGAGCGTGGTACGGGGCACGCCGGGCTTGATGTCCCGGTGCAGGGCAGGTGCTGTAACACGTGCAGAGAGGCACCAAGGCACGTGCTTTTTAGTAGCAGGCTTGGAGCAGCACAAGCGGCTCCACACTGAGCAGAGCAGCAGTGACATGAATCCTCTTCATCCAACCGGCTGGTTGTCCCAGCCCTGCCATGCCACCCCTCCTTCTCCAGACTGCCCCACGGCCCCTCTTTACGGCCTGAACACAGACTCAGAAAGCAAAAGGCGGCCGCTCCTGCTGCCCGCCATCATCCACAGCAGACACCAGAGGTGAGTAATCACCACCTCAAAGAGGTGCCAAATCCGCACCCTGCCAAGCCGCTCAGCCAGCTGCTCTGGGAAGATAGCGCAGGAGCATCGGAAAGCTCCCGGCCGCACGGACCGAGCACGGCCCACCTCACCGCTCCCATCCCTGCCCGGCCCAGGAGCAGCCACCGCAGCAAGCACTCGGGACCAGCAACATCACACATGACAGAGGTGTCAATGAGGTGGCACCACGGTCCCGTTCGCAGCCAAGACGAGCACCGGCTTCCCCAGAAACCGTCCTCTCCTTCCATGCAAGGCCTGGGTGAAGAGCGGCGCCCCTTTTCTCAGCCCGGAGCTGGTGAAGCCCAGCCACGATCCCCATCAAATCCTTCCTGCTAACATTTCAGCCAGCTGCTTTCCTGCATCTGTGTACACACCAGTGTTTAAAAGGCACCCTCACATTTACAGAATTGGTTAGCTCGCATTATCTTCCATCTCCAGCACAAACACTGCGCAGCCGGATGTATACCAAAAAGACTAAGCAAAGCTCTCCCTCCTCTGCAAGCAAAGGCAACCTCCGACGCTGTGGGGAAGGGAAGAGGCCCTGCTCCCGCCCCAGGGACGGCTGCGCTGGGCTTCCTTCTGCTTTAGCTTCGTCACCTGCAGCACATCGAGCTCAGGAAGGTCAGCCGGGGGCCGTCACGGGCAGGGAGCTGGAGTGTCACCCAGCACTGCTTGGACTCTTACCCCTGGTTTTCTTGCAGGGGGAGGTGGTGGCACCTCAGTCCAAAGCCAACTCCCTTGCGTCACCGTCAGCAGAACCCCCCGACATGGGTGACATGTCACAGCAAGGCTGGAGAGCTCCTGCACAGCATTAAGGCACTATGCGATTCCCAAGCTGAAAGCCAGGAAAACCCGAAATCTCCCTGAGGAGCCTGCTCACAAGCAGGAGAGGGGGAAAACTCCCCTGGGATAGCGTTTCCTGATGCTGTGCTTGCAGCTGCCCTCGCGAGTGACTCAGTGGCCGGCGGTGGGCAGAGACCTGCTGTTCTCGCCGCTCCAGGCAGAGATGATCTCGCTCAGAACGGAGAAAAACAGCCTCCCCCCACCCCCTGCAAAGGCACCACGCGCCAGATCTGCCTGCCGTAAACACAGCACCAGCTTCTCGTTCTCCATCCAGCGTGTCAGCTCAATAATTTATTGTCCACAAGGTGCAATAACTATCCATAATTCACGAGCAATAATGTTCTACAAGTTCAAACTGGCAATTTAGCTCCCCGGACTGCACGTGGTCTTCACGGGCCTGGCTTGCATCACATCCAGGATCTCACTTCTTCCTGCCAAGAGACACGAAGGCAGCAGCGAGGCTCGGGGCGGTCACTGGGCGTCCCCTCTGCTCGGCCCCTCAACAGCGCATTGCCCTAGACCATGCAGGGACCTTCCCCTCATCACCACTGTTCCTCGGAGAGCAGGAACTGCTCAAAAAATAATGCCTAAAAGCAGACTTGGGGTAGGGAAGGGGAATAGAGGAAGGGAGAAAGGGCCAGGAGAGGTGCGAGTGATAGGTTAGCATCTGGGAGGTAGCACAGAGGTGTTACAATATTCAGAGCTCCAAGCCATGGAGAAGTGAAGCAACCGAGGGGAGAAGTCTGAAATGTGAGACAGAGTTTTCAGCTTAAAAAAAAAAAAAAAAAAAAAAAAAGCCTCTTGCTCTGCAAACTCTTGTTAGCCAGACATAAAACATGGCAAAGCTGAGCACGCGGGAGCTCCTTAGCTCCCAAGGGAGATGTTTATTAACTCGTCAAAATATAATGGCTGGTATTGCCAGCAAGAAGCTAGAACAGGGAAAAAAGAGAGAGAAAAAAAGAAAATAGAAAGGGGGAGAAGGAGGATTGTTCGCTTCCCTGTACTTTGCTGGAGGCTGGGAAGTCTTCATCCCAGGAACACGTCCGCTTTGGGACCTGCAGCATGCATTTCTGCGTGCCAGAGGCCCAAACCCTCCCGCCAGCTCCGGGAGGAGCTCCCGGGGAAGAGGCTGGCGTGGCATTCAGCGCGGATTTGCATGCTGTTTGCAGGAGGTGCTCCCTGACCTCCGCGTAATTGGGACAGTTGGCGTACTTGGCCCAACATAAATTAAAAGTTCCAGAATAAATAAGGTGATAGCTGGAAATGAGATACCAAATTAATGTTGAAATAGCACGGGGCCGTGCTGCTGCAGTCATTACATCCCGGTGACACTCCGTAACAAGAATTGGGAGAGCAGCCACCCGTCTGCGGCAATTATTTTAATCTTATTTGTTTAAGCGCTACAGATCACAGACTAACTTTCTTCACCGGGTATTTGCTGTTGCTTCGTTCACCTTGAAACGGGCCCGGCGAGGCTCGGGGGATTCGCTGGGGGCTCGTACGGTTACCCCGGTTTTGGCCAGGCGCATCTGTTATTTCCTCCGAAACGCTGCCTCGTAGCTGCCGACAGCCACGCTCCTCCATAAATTACACATGTCACGGGCAGCTTTACCAGTTTATTATTACAGGCCCAAGTGGCTTTGGCAGCACAATTCTGGCCTTGATTCCTCAAAGCGATTAGGGATTTTTTCCTTTTCAGCATGCATTTCAGCCCCATTAAACAGGACTTCGAGTTAAGCGGCCAACTAGGACCTCCGCTGCTGGTTGTCTCCGGGGATGGAGGAGCCTAACGGCGAGAGCTTGTCTTCTTGATGGCAAAGCAAGAAGTGGTGCAACCATGCTGTTAGGAGCGGGATGGCCTTTAGAGAACACGGCACTAGTGATTGCTGCATTTGCTGCAGGATTTTCCCAAGCATTTCAGACGCTGGCACTGTCAATGCTGACTTTAAAGAGCAATTTACACTTTAAAATGACCCCCTGCTGCGAAAGGGCCGCGACACAAAACAGCAGATGGTGTTTGAACACTGCAAAACGAAAAATATATCTTAAAAAAAAATTTGAGAGACGCCGTGGTGCTATGTGAATGCCTCAGGGTCTCACTTTGCGGCTCTCTGGCCATGTGGAAATAAAAAAGCCCTTTTGCAGCTGCCAACATCTCGCAGGAGGGATCCCCGCCGCGTCCCCGAAGGCCAGCAGCGCCGCAGGGACACGGAAAGTGCCAAGACGATGGAAAGTACTGCAAAGTCCTGTCGGGGGGCACCAACACACATTTCCTCCTGGGGACCAGAAATCCCGGCACGGACACAACCCGAAAACCCAGTGGAAGAGGCAAAGCAGGCACCTCGCACGGTGCTTTTCCTACCTCTTCTTTTTCCCCTGCAGCGCTTATCCTGTTTTTTGTTGTTTCGGGTTATTTTTAGGGTCATAAAGTGATTGCTTACGGCGAGGCAGGGTGGGGTGGGAAAAGCATAAATCGTTCAGCTCCGCTTCCACCCGGGGATGAGCCGGGCGAGAGACGCTGTCCTTCTCCAAAGGCAACCTTTCGCAGGCACCGGGCTCTCTGCTATTACGACAACGCAGGTTTTGCTCATGAAACATCAAAGCCACTCTTAAAAAAGGCCTCCTTGCATCACAGCCTTTCGCCTCTCCCCACCCTGGAAGCAAAACGAACAAGAAAATCCAAACACGCCGCCTTCCTCGGCCATGTGGAAAAAACTTACTTTCCTAGAGGTTTTATTAAAAAAAGCTCAGGCGCTGCTAATTTCCAAAATAAACAAGCAAAGCTTTGGAGCAGCAAAGGCGGAGAGCCCCTGAGGCATCTGCAAAATGTCACCGAAACGCGTCGGGCCCAACGCCTGCCTGGCCACCGGCCGCGGGGCTGAGCTCCTGCTGCCTGCCCAGCCCCGGGGGCTCACGTGTGTCCGAAAAAAAACTCCCCAAAACCCCAAATTCGGGCCCCCTCATCCCACCGCGGCTTTGAAGCTAACGGGAGCTCCCACTTTGGCGGTAGAAAAAAAACTATCAGCCCTGCCGCTATAATAGACACCAACTTCACTCCTAGCAACGACATTTTGACAGCTTCTATTTCGGGACCAGCTTTATTGTTTTCCCTGTGGTCCTCAATTAATGCCTCACCTCAAAATAGCTCCCAGCCAGCAGGACTTTTCCACTCACCAGCCTCCACGAGCCGCTTTGAGCTCCCCCCCAGTTATTTTTCACATCTCCGGCTTGGTTTTTCCAGTGCTGGGACCCTCTAGAAAGTTGCAAAAATACCGAGTTTTCCCCCCTTTCTTCCCAACAGAGGCAGCCGCCCTGCTGAAGGCAGGTGCCTTTTCCTCCCGTCTTTCTCCGAGCCGGCTCCATCCTGCTGGAGCAGCCACGGGAAAGGAGGACAGCGAAGCCGGACAGACCTTTGCCACCTGCCCGTGGAGCCCAGCGAGGTCGGGCACACATCAGCCTCGAGGACTTCTACCCCACACGCGGCATCGCCCGCAGGGCTTCCCCGGGGGACAGCGGGCCCTAAATCACCTCGGGCTCCCCACCCCAGAACAAACTTATAAACAGCTCTCTCAAGGTTATCCAACCCTGGTTAAAGATTTAAGAAGAGTGCTGTACGATGTATGCGGCTCCTCCTGAAATATTCATCCCCTGGCATCAATGTTTTATCAATTTTCCATCATATATCACCCTTGACACCAGCCTCAATCATTTTGGTGCAGATTGTGAAAAATAGATATGTTTACAGAACCACACAGCTCCGGTTCCCCCTTTTCCACAGAATTTAGTATCAATTATCCTATTCAAATACCACCTTCCCCTCTGCCCTGCTCGCTGACCCCAGCAGTGACTCAGGTGCACGGGCTCTGCTGGGAGGTGACTGGCTACCTCCCGGCTTCCCTTGGAAACTGCTCTGAGCAGTTGGACAAAAAGCACCGACTTTAATTTACCTGCTCAGCCCTGTCTGCTGCCACTGGGGGGGCCACGAGGAAGCTGGTCCTGCAGCCCGGCCCATCGACCCGTCCGGCAGGTCACCCTCTCTCCCGCTCCGGGGCTCCCGGAGCGGATGCACTCCCAGGCACGAGCCACGGACGGGGTCTTGGGGCAGAGAAGGGCCCCGGCGTCCCGCTCCCTGGGGTGTCCCGGAGGGGCTGAAGGTTGGGGCGTGAAGGCTGCAAGGTGCCTGGTCTCCGGCCAGGGTACACGAGCCCTGGCACAGCGCCGCGCTAGCACGGCTTGCGCCCTTCCCAGCCAAAACGGGCTCTAAGCAGCCGGCTCGGAGCACACGCAGGGGAATTAGCCTGCGGCAGGTCCACCCTTCAGAGTCCTCTACCTGCTGCCCAGGCTGGACAGGAAAGAGGAGCTCTCTTTCCACAGACATCTCTAAAGCACAGCGTTGCAGCGAGAAGTAAAACTAACAAAGTTTTTAAACAGAGTTTTACTCCACTGAACCGGAGAGGCCAGAACATATTATGCTCTGATGCACAAAGAGAAAAGGAGAAAAAACCCACCAGTGGCTCCTTTTCGCCTGTAATTGCAGCATGCAAATGCCGGTCTTGTTCTGGCTTTCTCTGAAGTTCCCTCTGTCAGTACAGGGCTCCCTCTGGTTCAGGACAAGAATTGATTTCATGGCATGAATGAAGTAATTATTTCCCTCTACAAATGAATATGGCAATTATTTTCTTCCTTGGGAAAGCGAGGGACATGTGGCCAGCAGAACTGCTCTTCCTAGCTGGAGCGGGGCTGCTTTCGAGCTTTATTGCTGGGAAGATCCCTGCGTCCACCTGGACGAGCCCCACCAGCAAGCCGGGCTCTCCGGGGGATCAGCGGGATGCGGTGCCGGCACCTCCTTCTCGCCATCCTCCACTCCTCCCTTGAGGCAAAGCTGAGGTTCCCTGCAAGGCATAACCGGGCCACTTCGCTGCGTAAAGGGAGACAGAAGTCTGCCATGAGGAGGACAATTTCTCATCGTCTTTGCTCCGCTGCCAGCCTGAGGCAACCCGCTTCAGCCCAAAGCAACTTTCCCCCTCGGTGCTGTTTTACAGAGCTCAGGAACAAAGGATATTAAATAACGTGCCCATCCTGCATCCTTTCACTGGAGGAGCAGACAAAAAAGATATTACCTCAGATACGTACACAAGAAGAATATCAGAGAGCTATAGCTCCCCTCTGGCCCAGTTACTACGACTGGGGAAAAGCCACTTTTCTTTTCCTCCCCATTCACTGATGCCCCATTCAGTGCCTGGAACAAGGTCTGCCTTATCCAAAGGAAGGACCTGGGCAACGGCCAGAAGATCAAGAGGGAAGATCTTCCCCCACGCAGGGTACATAAGGGGAGAGGTCTCCTCACGGCCATGCCAGCCTTGAGACTAGCACGTCACAGGCGGCACGTTGCATTGATCTGCATTTCTCACCAGCACATGAAAGAGGTGAGAACTCATCCGTGTGCAGATGCTGGAAGAGGTCAATGCTTGGCAAGGACAGAGTCTTCCCTAAACCCCCAAAAGTCCTTCTTTAGCAGTGGAGTTACATTATGACACACAGACTGCTGCCCCCATGCCTTGTGGTGTCCCAGCTTTTTCTAGCCATTTGCTTTGTGCAAGCCCATTTCCTGACTCCAGCAATGAACAGTTTATCCAACTTGTCAGGCATTTTCATCGACTCTCAAGCATGTTGCAGCTTCCGCAGGTGTTAAAAGCCGATCTGAAGAGCGACACAGAGAAAGCTTTGCAGTGCACAACAAGATTTGTGAACCCTGCAAAAACACAGAAGCAACGCGCTGTATACCCGAGAGCGATGAACTAGCACCACCGCTATTAACTATTTCCATAAAGAGACATGAAGCATCCTGCAAGAACAAGCGCTCTACACAGCATAGCACACGGGCCATCATGATGTGTTTGTAACACCACTCAAATCTCCTCCTTGCATCTAAACCTTCTGGGTAAAGGCTGGAAGGAGAGAGTTTAGGAGGCTTCCCCAGAAAAATCTCACCCCATTCCCCAGTCTGGCTGTGACCTACCTCTGTGGCCAGCCCGAATCCAACAAGACAAAAGAGCAAGAAAGAACAGAAGAGGGAGAAGAATGGCAATAAATATGCCCTTTCCTAATTTACTTGCACCATGCTGGGTCCGTGAGTCCTCCACTGAGAGCCAACAGACATCTGAAGCTCCGACATCCCAGTCTGGAAACAGGTCTTTGGTGGCACTTCTTAACTTTGATTAAGTAGGAAGCATAGAAGCAGGAAAACTCCAGCCTAGAGCATTTCCACCCATCCAACCCCAAATACTATCAGTCATGAAACAGCAGTGGCTTTGCAGTGTCACCTGAAGCAGTCTCTCCCACCCTTTCTAATCAAGGGGCTACTACCTAACCTTTGCGTAAGAACTCCAGGGCTACCTCAAGTTTTTGGAAAGATCTGCATGCACCACCAAGGTTTAACCTATGGCCAGCTGAAAATCAGACTAAACACATGTTGGTTGGTTGTTTGCCTGCACTTTTGCATAGAGGCATGTATTTGTTTTACTGCCATCATTTCCTAGCCCACCTTCTGCATGCAGATCACCAGTGGTCCTTAGACACTCCAGACCCTGTTCAAGTCTCCAATTTATATTGTGGTAATGATTTCAATACAACCTGCTTTATGTGTAACTCAAGTCCCCTGAGCAATCCACTACCACCCCCCCATTTTCTAATTCAGGCTGTTTGAACACTAAAGTCCTCCCTACAGTCAGCAGGGAGGCAGATCTGCACCAGTGGGCCAGCCATGTGTCCCACGTGAGTCACCACCAAGGCATAGTCACAGCTGTCCCAGTGTCTCTGCTCCACAAAGGAACAACCGTGGGACACAAGCATCGCTCCCCAGGCGAGCTGGAATATCACTCGAAGGTTGTGACTGACCTTGAGGAGTGCTGGACGTCGTCTTGCTGGCTGCTGCGACAGAGGCGTGAAAATGTATTGCAGCCCTTCGGCAGCCTTCAGTTCTCATTTAAACTGTTAATCAGAGAGAGGAAAGAAGCAGCAGCTTCCCCTCCACGAGCCTGACTGCGAAAACGAGAGCAGCGCTGAAAAAACCTGCAGGACATGGGTTCTTCTTAGCACAAGGGAAAAAAATTATCCATGTATTCATGCAATAAGGAAGGGCCCTAAAATTGAGTTATCCCAGTAACTAATTTTCCAGTGGTTTGTTTAGTTGCTTAGGCATTCACAGCAGCTCTGCTAGTATCTGCTCCAAAGGTGGCATTATCCCTGTGCCTCCCTCCCAGAGTTCAGGGCCACCTTGTGAAGAACGTGCTCTTCTCCTCCCAGATAGCCTGCCCCAGAGCGTCCTTCTGCAGTTGTGTCACAGCGAGCAGGAGAAGGACACGGCAGCAACAACTTTCTGCTCAGTTTCTGCAACCCCCGAAGATGATGCTGAAGTCTGCACTCACCACAGACATGCTCAGCTCCTGCATTTCCACTTTAGGTTAGTAGGATCTGTCCCATGCCATGGTACCAGCAAAGTCCTCCCAGAAGCCCTGAATCCTGGGACAAAGCCCAAGAGCCCACTGTGGCCTGTTCTCTGACTCCAAACACCTTCACAATCAAGAGAGTGCCCAGAGACCATCCTCCCTAAGGAGGACCCCCTGCTCCCCAAAGGCATTTTTTAGGGATCAAAGTTCTTGTGGCCAAAACCCCTGTCTGCACTCTAGGGATAACAGCAGTGGGAGCTTTCCTCACCCTTGATACAGCAGACAGTGTACAAAAGCAGAGGCCCTGATGCCAGAGCCAGGGCTACTCACACAGGGACCTCCAGCAAGGAGACTCTTGGATGGGGAGGGAGAAGGACGTGGGCAGACACTCTGCTGCTCTTCAGGAGAACAGGCCCAGCCTTGAAGCTCAGCTGCAGCACCTCAGACTCCAGATCTGCAGAACAACTGAGAAGCAAAGAAGCCAGAAAAGGGGTTTGGTGCCTTTATTTGCTGCAGGCCAGGGCAACGAGGTTCACCTGCTGGCTTGCAGGCTCTCCACAGGCTGGAGCAATAGGAGCTGTGAAGAGTGTCTATCAGGAGTGTCCCAGGAGACACCTGGGTGTAAAGCCATATGACGGCAAAGACACTTCATCTGATCTGAAAAACCATAAGCCCCAAACTGGAGAGCCCTGGGCAGGATTTGTCCCCAGCTGGACGCCCATCACAGGCAATGGAGCGACACGCTTTAGCAGTGCGGTCCACCTGACCTAGCTTGGGCACCCGTGTCAGGCCGGGGGGAACTGCCCCTGCAAGCACCAGCGACAGACCAAGGGCACCAGCTCTAGACAGACGGCTGTCTTTGCCCAGCTGAGCACCACCCTTAAGAGTGTCTGAGCCTTCCTCTTCCTCTTCTTTTGGTGCCAGCTCATTATTCCAGCAAAGATGGAGCCAAGGTGGGAACTGCAAGGGAAACTTGCGTCCCTAGGTTTAAGAAAATGACTCTCTGCCCTAGGTGCTGCAAGCAAGAGCGATAGTTTGAGCAGTGCCCATGAGAAGCACCCCCCACCCACTTGGCCTGGCTGCGTTCCTCCAGCACCACAAGGGTTAAGATGAGTCTATTACTGTTTGCTTGTCACTTTGTCGCTGATCTAATGACCATCGATAATAGTTGAATAAGAATTGATGGAGAGATGGATTTAATTAACCCTGGTGTCAGCAGCTAGCATTGCTGTCTGTTTGTGTTAATGGAGCAGCTCAGGAAAAAAAACTCTCCTGAGCTTTGCGTGGCTCAGCCTGCGGCAAGTAAAACAGTACTGTTCATCAGCTACGCCCTCCAGGTGCACCCAGAGAGTGCCGCATGGAAATTACTTTCTCCTTCCCCCCAAGAATAAAGTAATCACCCACTCAGCCACGCTCCTTGGGGCCGAGGCTTCCTCCGCCGCCCCACCGCTGCCTCCTGCTCCGGCAAGGCGGGCAGTGGCCGGGCGGCTGGGAAACCGGAGGATGCTGCCGGCCGCTGCGACAGCACGGGGAAGGTCTCGCCAGCGCGGGTCAGAGCCCGGGGCTGCCTGGGGAAGCAACGTGCTGATACCAGGAGGCGGGAGATCTTTATTTAGCTGCAGAGCAGGCAAACGGTGCAAGGGGGCCTTCCGGACAGACCGTATTGCTCACGGTCCTCCTGCGCCGGGCTAGGAGGGAGGGTCGCGGGGGGCTTCCCAGCCTGCAGGCAACGCAGGTGGGCCACCCTCCTCTCCACGTGTAACCCAGCATATCAGGCCCCCCGTACGCATTTGCACGTGTTTTGCAGCGGCGGTGGCGTGGGTGAGTGGCCAGCGCATCCGTCAGCGCGCGGCTCCGTGCAGCTCCCCTCGCCGGGGAGGTGGGCAGGCTTCTCGGGGCCACAACCGGGGGGGCCAGTCTGACACCCGCCAGGTTTTCTTCACACTTCCCCTGCCTCTCATTTGCAGCCGCGATTGCTTTTCGTGTTCCAACACGTGTCCGACGCTGACCCGCGCGCTGGAGCTGCCGCGCTCGGGGGATGCCGGCTGGCAGGCGGGTCTGGGTGCGTCCGCCGCGCTGGGGATGCACCGGGGTAGTCCCGCTGCCGGCCCACAGCCGGCCGGGCTGCTTCTCCAGGCTGGCTGCAACTGCAGACACAGCGCAACCGCTCTGGAGGGCCAAGGTATTACTGTCTGAAGGAATAAGCTTCCCAGCGCAACGTGTTTCCAGGCTAAAAATATTCCTTCCAGTAAAAATGCTGGCTGCTGCCCCCGGCTTTGTCTCCTGGCTGGCATTTCCAGGTAAGACAGGACGCAGATCTCTCATGATATGAGGTCAGTGAAAATACCAGTTGCTGGCAACTTATTTCCTACGGAGAAACTATGAGGTCAGCTTTTGGCTTTTGCACCTCGTCTAGCATTTGCAGGGAACTGAGGGAGCAAATGTCTCAGACAGGATTCCCACGGAGGAGACATGCATTAAAAAAGAAAAAAGTATGGACAAATGAGGTAGAGAATATTGCTCTGGAGGTGAAAGCTGGTGTCAACAGAGATTATGGTTTTGTTCCTACCCTTGGGCCTTGTTCCTCCATCTGTAGAATGAAGATAACATCACCTATTCGCAGAAAGGTGGAGAGTTTAATTCAGTGGTGTCTAATCAGGAATTTCTAAGCCCTCAACAGTAAGGCAGCTTTATTGTTAGAGGCAATGCAGGTGGTACCTGAGAAGGAAGCAGTCTGCTCCATGCAGGTGGCCAGATTTGGGGGTTTGAGGATCATCTAGGTTTTCAGATATTTTTCCTAAATCCCTTGAAGCTGGTCCCTCTCACTCAGCATCTCCCTGCGTGTCAGCACACACGTGAGAAACACCTGAACCCCGGGATCCTCTGTGTTTTCCTAGTTCCCACAATAAGGGCCAGCACATCTGCCATGTGTGCGTGTGTGCGTGTGTGTGTGTCCTAAAGCAAGGAGAGGCAAGACATCCAAATGCAAATGGCCGTCCCAGCCAGGTATGAGAAGTCTTGCGTGTACCACCGAGCAACCCCATCCAGCTGGCTGCATGCTGGAAAGATGCAGAGGGGTGAGCTGGAGCAGAACGGCCCTTGGAGCATTGGGGCTTGCTTGGGAGAGCTGGTCTTAGCAGATGCAACGAGGCAGGTGGATTCCTCCCTCCCCATCCCAAGTCTTTCTACTAGACCAGCGGGTATTCACAGAGAAGATCTGCAACTAAAGCAAGCAGTGCCAGCCTGCTGCTCAGGCAGCCCCACGGTGCCGAGGCACGGATCTCCACCTCTGCCAGCGCGGAGGCTGCCGGCTGCCGGCCACAGTTTCCAGCACCTCCAGCTGCTCTCGCCCACGAGCGCCGATGCAGACAGCTCCATCACCACCGAAGGGCGTACGGGTAGGCTTTCCCAGCACGTTAAACGACGGCTTAACTGTTCCCATTGAAATTCATTGCTGGGGGTTAAACAGCTTCCAGCAGATGATGGATTGTGTCTGGTCGGTAATTCCCCCCGGAGGGTCGCTGGGAGGTAGGACGGGTTCGGCAGGAGGTCTTCAGGCTCAGGAAGGGTGTAGCATGGTTGGCTCCCACAGCCTGCCGCTTCGGCAGCCCTCTGCTTCCGGAGCTTTTTCGGGAACCGGTGGCTGGCCCCCAAACGCCTGCTGTTGGGTGCAGCCTGCAACCCGGCTACACCGACGCGCCAGCTTTGCAGAGCCGCCCTGCCTTAACAGAAGAGGCTCCCTGAACATAAGGCCTCCCTTGCTCTAGGGAGGCTTTGGCTCGGCTGCCTCGTGTACTCCTTTTACCTGCAAAGGAAACTGCTTCCATTCCCCAGAAAGCCCCTGATTGACCCACATTTCCCTCTTTTAGCCCCATCTTCCAGATACAACATCTAGTTCCCCAGCTCCACTTAACCCCCTTGGGCCAGCAAAAGATGTACCCAGTACAACCAACATCTGTCCTGCTCTAGAGTCGTCCAAGCCTCTGGAAAGGTGCTGCTTGAGAGAGAAATAACCTTCCTGTTTTGCTCATCCCAGTCCCAGACAGAAGGTGCCTTTGCCAAGTCCATCTTCAAATCCCTGCCAGTAACATGCAGCCATGGAATATGGGAGACTAGGGGTAAAAACAAAAAACAAACCCCCCAGAATTTAATTTTGAAGATCCAGCTAGTCTTATAGCTTTTCAACCTTGGGAGCAGGTGAGCCAATAATAAAATAAACTGCCCAGAGAGGAAATGAATATTGGGTTTTGTTCCAAATGGATGAGTTCAGCCAGAGTCTGAAAAGGGGGGGGAAGAGCAGGAATTGTTCTGTGACAAACGTATTTTGACAATGCGGCTGAAAGGGCTGACAGAGTTATGGGCGAGGGGGAGGACTCGCTGATCACCGGGTGTCGTGTCGCTTGTTTTTCTTGATTCAGCCTGGCCTTGCTAACAATGTGTGTCACTGCCCAGCGCGGGGAAACATCCTTTGCTGAGTGACACCTGGAATCTGGCAAGGTAAAGCTGACTTTCCGACCGCAATATACCCGCCAACAGCGGGGCCCAGGAGTGCCCCAGCGCGCAGGGGTGCCACGAGGGGTATCCGCCAGACGGCCAGGTCCTCCACTCGGAAAGGGCGCGGGACGGAGAGGAGAGGAGGCGAGCCCACGCTTCCCGGTGCGTTGCTATTTGTAGCAAAGCCTCGAATGGCAGCGCCCGTTCTTCCAGCTGGATGGAACCATCCACAGCTTGGGGATGATGCTTTGTGATGGGCCCTCCTTGATCGGGAGGCGATGGGGCGCTCGCTCTCCCCGGAGGCCACCTCCGCAACGCTCCCGGCCTTTGCTGGAGGGGGGCTGCATGCCGCCAGTGGAAATGCAGGGTATTTTTTAGCTGCAATGGAGGCTGGTTCCATAAGCAAACGGGAGCCTTGCAACTCACTTCAGCGCGCTTTGGGTTATGCCCTACTTGACTAGGTTTTAGCAAAGTCAAGGGCGTGACTTTAGCTGCTGTTCCTGCTGTTATCGTTCGCATGTTCTGAAACAGGACTCAGGTTCTCCATTGATAACCAAAACCCTGTAGCGGGCAATGTGAGGACGGGTGGTGGCCATGTAATTTTGGGCTCGTGAGCAGAGCGGAGGGTTGGGATTAAAGCAAAAGCAGCTCTGGAGAGGGGGTGCCTGGCACAAAGCCTGCCAGGTGTGTTTGCCAAGAGGGTGGGCAAAAATCGCCCGGCCCGCAGAGGGGAACGGCATGATTTCTGGCAAGCGACCGTAGCAATATATCAAAGCCGTGACTTCCCGATAGCGTGGAGGTGCCCACCACCCGTCCAGGTTCAGTACTGCCCGGACCCGCAGGCACTTCACGGTGATGACTACTGCCGGCGCTGGGCTCTTGGCTGAGTCACTAAGGACAGTGCTGAGCACGCGCTTGTTGGGGTAGAAAGACCTCTCTATCCACCCCGAAAACAGGGTGGTGTGTGTTTAATGAGGAGTTACCGGTGACCAGAAATGGGCCCGAGGGACTGGAGCATTTCCTACTGAGGCTAAATTACTACCGTGCTTATATTGACCTAGATCCAAAGTCCCAAAGCCCAAGGCTTTGGTGGTTGCCAGGGTCTGACGTGTCCTCCTGCGAGGAGCAGAGCCAGCGGTGCTCGGCTGTGAATGGGGTCTGTGTTTCAGGAGCGGACGTCAGCGCGGAGCCTCCCACGTCCAACACCGGGCGTGCTCCCGCTGTCGCTCCCGGAGCGGGACCCGGGCATGGCCCCTCTCCGTCCGCCATCCGCCTCGCACGACCCGCACAGCTCGGGAAGGGGTGAAGTGGGTGCTGGCAGGACAGACAGACGGTTACGCAGAGATGGCATCACTGCACACACTCCATTTCCTTAGGAAATCTGGCTAAAAATGATGTCTGGACTGGGGACTCTGGGGATTTTTGAAGCCTCTTCTCAACCTGGAGCTGGTGGCTCAGGAAACGGCCTGTGCAGTAACCAGTCACCTCCACGGCAGCATCTGCCTCGGAAAACTGAGCAGACAACCCACGTTGCCCCTGGCCTTTTGCCAACAGGAAGGACCTGGGAAGAGACAGGACATGATTTCAGAGCTGAAAATATCCAGCCGTGGGCACAGCTTCCCTCAGAGCACCGGTTAGTCTTTTCAGGGTGCATCTTCCACCCAGGCCTAGAGAAAGATCTATGAACGTTAATTTTAATTTTCAAAACAGCACTTCTCTTTGAAGCAGAAATCAGAGCGAAAGTGGGCAAACCTGATAGCATTTCAGAGAGGTTCCCTGTGGCACAAATTTGTCTCTGGTTAAAGGATACCTGTCAAAGGATCTGTCAAACCAAAGTATGACCATGCTCCGAGAGAAGGAGTCTCCTTGCAACTTGTCATGAGTCATTCTGAGTCATCTGAGACAACTTGCCATTGCTAATGGTAATTTATTAGCAACAGTAATTTTGAGAATTTTGAACTTTGGACTGATCCATTGAAGTTCTTCCCCTCCTAGAAGCCATTGCGAAAAATATCTGGACTGGGAGGTCCTATGGTGGGAAGGGGTTTGACAGCTCTGTTTTGGCTTTGACTCTCCACTCTTTGCTAGGAGTATTATGGATGCTGGGGATGGGAGAACCTTCTTTGAGACCTTCTTCCACCTTCCCGACGTTTGTTTGACTCTGCAGCTTTTTGGATAAGCACATTTATGTCTTGCTTCCCTGCAGAGTGGCATCTTTCAGGACATGTTTTCTGAGGGTGAGAGCAGAGGGCAGGCCTCTGGAAACCTCCCTGAGACTAGCACATTGCTCCTAAGATAAATACAGCAGTTGGATCAAAAACTGGTGGTGGCGGGGGCGGGAATGCAACGTGAACTTCTCTCAAGGCTATGGCGAAGGCTCTCTGCTTCCAAAAACAACCAGCTTGCCTTCACACTGATGACCAAATCACAGGACAAAGTTCAAAAAATTGAAGGTCAGGTTGGCTAGGACGGGAAGAACTCCAGAAATTGCCCATGATATATTCTTTTAGCATTTGTCCATGACCATCTCTTGCAGACCTTTCCCACCCAGCTTAATGTTTATGCCCAGCCTGGCCTTGGGAGAAGGGAATCCATCCATCAGGGTGTTTTGGATAACTAATGAGAGAAAAAACAAACAAGCCCGGACAGTTTTAGTTGTACCGGTTGCTCCATTCTGCTCCCACTAAACTGCTTTGTGCTATTACTCATCAGTCTCATGCAGGGTAAAAGGCAGGATAAAGCCAAGGCTGCTGCTTGCTCGCTCTGGCAGAGGTTATACGGGAGAGCCTCATCCCTCCGTCTGCTGCGGCGGATAACGTCTGACCACAGCGACACTAAAGCCCAGCCCACGCCGAGATTCAAGGCCAGCCGGTGTTTTTTCAGCCCGGCTGCGGCTGTTCCCGTCCTGGTGCGGTTTCCCCCCACGGGCATGGCGTTTGCTCTTCCAAGACCCACCCCGTGATAGCGGTGCGACAGCTCACCTCCACGGCACAGGCGCGGAGGGGTGGCCAGCCTTAGCCGGGCGCCGTTTGTCCGAGCGCAGCTCGAGCGGTGACAGGTACAGCGGGCCGAGGGAGGGAATGCCTGTTGCTGAGACGGAGAGGTGTCTGGAAAAAGGTGTGAATGTGGAGCTGTCAAAGCTGGAGCCGCCACAGCTCCCGAACAGCAGCGTTTTGATCCAGCTTCACATGTGAACAGCCCAGGAGAAGCATCGCTGTGACACGAGGCACCTGGCTTATGCAAGACTGATGGAGGAGAGCACAGACACCCAGTTATGTCCCTTTTTTACCCTAGAGGATAAGTGGAAGTGGCGCTGCCAGCTCTAATAACCCCTCATGCCCCACCAGCCGCTTTGCGGGATGCAGGCCTTGTTAACATGCAAAATAATGTGAAGATGCAGGTGGGGTTCTGGCTGGTTAAGCAGGAGATGCTTCAGTGAGAATTATCCAATTAAACCTCCAGCTCTCCCTTGCTTCCATCCTTTTCTTGCCCCCACCCTGCATTGTACCAGCATTATCAACCAAACCGATGGACACATGTCCTAATCAAGTGGCTACCACATTAAGCAATCACAAAGTGCATCATGTACGCTCGCGTATTCATACCATGTCTCTTGGGTACCATATCCAGGCTTATAGAAGGCAAAGCAAGCTCACCACAACCTAAATATATACCCCGTATAGCCTGAAAAAGAGGCGTGCCTGACTGGGGGGATTTTCTTCTTTCTTATTGCACAGATCCCTCTTTATTCAGCCCCTCCTTTCTCCAGTGCAGTTAATGCTGAAAGACATAGAAAAAGCACTGTAGAAGAAAGTGGGTACCAGCGCTTTCAGCGCAGACGCTAGGCTCTGCCCGTGCACACGCAAAAGATCCCCAAGTCCTTGGAAAACCCGCTAGCACCTTTCCCACCCGGTCCAGTCCTTCCTGCAGCTGTTCCAGATGTGCCTGGCTGGACGCGAGGGCCTGGCTGAGTTACGCTGCCGTACTGCTGCACAGCTTGCACGCCATGCCTCAGCCCCAAATATTCCTGATAACTGCTTGTCTTGACAACTACTTTTCTCTGAGCGTTTCCACTGTATTTTTATTGCGGGCTTTGTGATGAAATAAGAGCAAAAGAAATAAGAGCAAAGCCGCAGTTACCGGAACCCCTGCAGCTAAAAAATACAGCTTTGGAGTACAGATTAGGTTTATTTTATTAGACATAATACCTGTTTGCCGACAAAATACAGATTTCAGACGTAAAGCTGAAAAGTTTTAACTCAACGAGTTAACTCTTTGCTCACCCACCTTCTGGAATAACAGAACCTGGTGATGTATCGGACGGCTCGGCACAGCGGTATAAAACGTGGGTGAGACGGCAGGACCAGCGAGAGCAGATTCACAGCGCATAAAACTGGGTGCTGCTGCACTGCTGACAGGACGGAGGCCTGCAAAAGATGGGAATTACTGCACTCTAATTCTCTGGGGGAGAGAGAGAAGAACACGAATTTGCTAGGCACAGCGAGATGTGCCGTGGAGGCAGGAGGTGTCTCTTTGCGGTCCCCACCGCTACGTGTCCTGGGGGTCAGGATGCGGCCCCGGCGGCAGGACTGCCTGCTCCCCCTCCAGATGTGCGTGCAATCACAGCAAATCCCTCTCCCTGGAGCTGCAAGCAGGTAAAATTGAGCCCGGGGCAGGGGGGACTCTCGCTCATGGCTGCCGCCCTCCCTCGGTGCCGGCACAGCCTCGCTGCCTGGGTCCTGCTGGGCACCGAGCGCGGCTGGTAAAAGCAGCAGTAAACGAAATCACATTAACCTCCACAGGCAAGGTGATAATTTGTTTCTGTGAGGCCATCTGACGCCCGCCAGAGCTCGCTCAGGGCCCCTGGAGGGGGAGCCAGGGCCTGCGAAGATGGAGATTTTCACCTACTGAGGACTGCCCCCCTCTTTTTGCCATCTCCTCAGCCCTCCTGGAGAAGTCTGCAGCCACAGATTGCTATTGTGTGACACCAAAACCTGCCAAAGTGACCCCGCACTGCTGGCAATTAGCGCTGGACATCTCTCATCCAGTCCTGGTTGCACAGGGGAGAGGACAGGGGACCAGCAAAATCTACCCAGGTTTAGTCCCAGCCCTGCACATGACCTGCCTATCCCATCGAGAGACCTAGGAGGGTTTCTTCAGCAGGATGAGGCATTCCAGATGCAAGGAGCAGAGAGTCCACGCAAGCAGATAGAAGCCGTGCTCAGGAGCTGGGTTTAAGTAGGGCTCTCTGAGATGACTGGGCAGCCGGGGAAGACGGGACTTTCAGGATGGATGGCTCATTCCGACTGATTTTGAGCTCGTTCAAGCCATGATGTTGTCTGATCACTGACTGCTTGGCCAGGCTTGGGTTTGCTTTCTGATGGGAAAAGATCAGGGATGCTTTTCTGATGCAAAGCTGTCTGATAGCTAGCTCGCGCAGGTGTTTTGGTGGCTCTTGTGCTGCCCATACTGCCGTGCACACGAAGGCGATAGCGAGGGATACTCCGAGGAGCCTCTTGCTGGCTGTAGGCAGACCAGGACTCCTCGCTTTGCACCCCAGGTCCACCAGCAGTGCCTGGCACAGCGACCATTATTTAGCAGGTCGACTTTGCACTGGAGCAGATGACGAGGGCTCACACACAGGGAGGGCTCAGGCGTGCAGAAAGCCAAAGCCAGATTTTCTTCGGTGACTCCTGCTGCCATCCAAGAGCAATTCTCTCTCCTCTTCGAGAGGAAAACAACCCATATCTCATGGATCTGACATGGAAAGAGGCAATCTTCTGAAAGTAGATTGAAGGCGTGAAGGCATATACCATAAAACAGAGATAAATTTTGGCATGCTTTTTGACAATTTGGCTATATTTGCTGGATTTCAGGCAAGCAGTCTCTGTTACATGGCATCCACATTACGCACAGGTGTTTACTGGGCAACAGGCTCCTCATTTCTCTACCCTGGTCAGGTAAGCACAGAAAATGTCACCATCCCACTCGTGCAATTAAATCCTCTGATTTTTGCTCTGGCATGCAGACGCATGCGTGTGCTCCCAGACAAGGCATCTTCTCTTCCTCTTTCAAAGACACCCCAAAAACTTCATTTTTGCTCCAAAACAATGATGCAGATTTGTGTGGTGCCACTGGATATTGCCATGGTGATGGAGTTTGCTCTCCAGCCCCCTCCTTAAAACCCAGATGAAGAAAGAAAAAAATTAAAAATAAACAATTTTAATAATGTCACGAAGAGCAGACAGGGATATAAAAATCCATTAAGAGCTGGAGTGGTCCTCGCAAAGGGAAGTGCTCCAACTCTTTCCCTTTCTGTCGCTCGCTCTCTCTTCAACCCCCTGAAAGGTAACCTTTAAAACACACTCTGCAGCGTGGTACTTAAACCTCTGGCATTTACCTTCATTTCACCAGCTTTTATTTCTTTCAAGGGGAGGAAGGCTTTTATGTTAGAAGAGGACAAGTTGTTTTTTTCCCTTCCCCTCAGCTTGAGTATTTTCCCCTCCTGTGCAAGTGGAGGGTTTTTTTTTTTACGGTCGGCACCGCTCCGTGCATGCAGCCTTGGGTGCAGCAGGATGGGGAGCTCATGGGTTTTCCCTTTTTCACAAGCACCCATGAGCCGATATGGGACTTCTGGAGGTGACAGGACATGTCCAAAGTCCCCAAGAAAAGACGACGTACAAACTCCCCTTCACGTTGCACTGCCCCAGCATCTCTGCCTGCAAACGATCCTTCCCAACAAAGCAACAGCCAAATATCCCGCTTTAACACAGCCGTGGCACAACATCACTTCTCTCGTTCCTCTCAGCCATTTGCGACAAAGAGCTCGGTGCTCAGGCAGCGTTTTGAAACACTTACATAATGCTGCCTCGCAATCAGGATTTCACTTCAGGTTTCCTTTGCAGCCTCCCACTTTTTGGCCCATTAAGAGCTAGACCTGGGAAGCCATTCTGCAGTGAATGCTTTGCAATGGCTTCATTACAGTCCTGTGAATCCCAGGGTGCATTTTTATGTGCTGAGATGGAGTCTCTTACAGTAGAATATCTACACGTATCAGTCATGTCAGATCATGATTTTATCACATGCTGCTTGCTAGATTTGCCTTTTTTTCCCTGAAGACCCTGCTTCTGGAGTCTTGTGATTAGCAGAGAATCTCAGTTCTCATTACAAAAGCAAATCTCTAATTTTCCTGGTCAGGAAAATAGCTTCAAAGCATGACCTAATTGTGCCCAGACACCCACAGGCAAAGAAAGAGTCCAAAATATATCAAGAAACCTCCGCTTTTTTTTTTAAAAAAAGCCATTCATTAATTTCAAATGTGACCTGGCAACAGAGACATGAATAACTATTTCTTTGTAAACCAGTAGCACCTGCAGTCCCAGGCGGACACTGGACAATGTCTTGCACAGCAGGAAACCTAAACGGCCCCAGAACCGGTGTCCTAAATACTCAGGGGAGACGGGGCATGATGGCAGGGATGGGATGCGCTCCACCTGCGGGCTGCACCATGCCCATGCTGAGCCCCAGGCACCTCTGAACGCTGCTCTGAAGGGGACGGAGGGTGCTGAGCAGAGCTACAGGGACTCCAGGGGCACATGGACCACCTGAACTTCATCCAGAGATGCATATTTGAGGTCACGCACCACACAGAAATAAGCCCAGAAACTGGCACAGAGCATTTCTAGTGCCTGTCCAGCTCTTCTGGGCTTTGGGTCATGGCCAGGAACGCAAGCACGACCTTCCGCAGCCTCCCTTGGGCACCCTCCCACCTCCCTGCGCCTCAGCCATCCCAGCTCCTCCACCGCTCCCCTCATCCCCTGCCCTGCTGCCTTTCCTTTGAAGGGCCGATTTCCCCCGGGAGCTGCCGAAGCAGCGATCACACGAGATTCACCACGCAGAAAGCTGTGTGCTGTGCTATCCTGTTTGCGTGGGGAGCACCTCATCTCCTTGTTTTTGATGCAAGGATGGTTGAGAGCTGCAGCTGAATGCCCCAGCAAGCTGTAGGCCTAGGAAAAAGAAAGGGGAGATACTGACAGCTTTTTGTCCCCTTGGTGGCCTTTCCTGTATCTCCCCAGTGCTTGGAAACACAAAGCAGAGACGCTGCAGAGGCAGACAGCATCACAGCTCTGCCTTGGCTCTCCCAGCTCACTGAGAAACACAGACCAGGTGCAACACCTAAATCCTTCCCTTTCCTTGTTTGGCAGAGGAAAAATGAGCACTTGGGCAGGCCTGAATCCCAGGCATGCTGTTTCAAAAGCAAGAACAGGCAAGCAAGGCAAGGCAGCTTTACAGCATAACCCTGGCAGCTTGCTACTGGTCCTCCCCAGCCTCCCTTCTGCACCAGGATTATTGCCCTGGGGGCATCTCCTGCCTTGCAGCCCAGGTGCAGGGATGTGGTGAAAGCTCCAGACCAACCTCATCAGCACAGAGACTCTGCTGAGGCCTTGTGTGCCCTCCCGAGTGGGGCTGGGTGGCCAACGTTGGCCAGGGGCAGAAGCAAGAGCAGGTCAGTCAGCAGGATGGACGTTGCACAGAGGAGCAGCAGGGGTAGCAGCCAAAGGGGTCGACAAGCTTCGGCAGTCTTTCCACAACATCCAGGAGCCAAGCCGCCCTGCAGGCAGCAAGCCTCCCTAGACAAGCAGTCAGGTGCCTCTGTCCCCTGCAGCCTGATGTCACCCACTACAATCACTTGCTGCTTCCTCCAGGTGCTCCTGCATGGCACAGGGTCCCTTGGCCCAGTTGCTTCACTTGAAACTGTGCCCAGCTCCTCCTCAGCTTGGAGGGCAGTGAACCTGTTCATCAGCTGCAAGCCTTCAGGAGGAGCAGGAGCCTTCCTCCTCATGTGAGTGACCAGTTTCCAGCCTTCATCTTCTTCAGGGTTATCACTTACTGTCCCACAAGACAGAGCCCACCTGCATCTCCACTGCTGTTAGGAGCTGGGGCTCTCAAAGCTGTAGGGTCTCTAAGAATATCCTATCTCTCTCTCACTCATCTTCTTGGGTGCTGCACAGCCTGCTGACTGCCTCCCATAACTCCTTTATCTGGTGACACAACTCATCAACAACAGCACACCTTCTGCAGAAGAGTTGACTGTC
The DNA here is from genome assembly GCF_036370855.1 of Dromaius novaehollandiae. NCBI lineage: Eukaryota > Metazoa > Chordata > Aves > Casuariiformes > Dromaiidae > Dromaius > Dromaius novaehollandiae. Next base: position 9,799,304 of record NC_088103.1, on the reverse strand, counting down.
AGCCGCAGTCTCACAGAGAGGCCCCAGGAACTCCCTGCAGCCCGAGACCTGCATCTGCTGCCAAAAGGTCCATCTGTGTGGAAGCCTGCAACAGCTACTATGAATGGAGACAAGGACCCCTCCCTTGCACCCTGCTACGCAAACTGCTGCACCTTCTGACTCCATGCTAAGCCTGACTCTTTTATAGGCCTCTCCCTAGCACTGGCTAACATGGTGCTTGACCCACCCTAATCAAGGGTCAGCTGGAATAAAGGCCCAGCTCCCTCTGATCCAGGCAAGCAGCAGAGCTCATTAGCAGCAGCTACACCTTGCTAGAGCTTCCCAGGAGAAGTTCGGGCCTCCTGTGACCTAGCTCTCCTTACCTGTCAGCAGCAAGCACCCTCTAGTCCCTCAGAGGGTCCCCAGAAAGTCCCCACAGCCTCCAACCAGGTTCTCAGAAGTTCTCAGCAGAGCCCGGACACCGCTGCGCAAACTGCTGCGTCTGTTGGCTGCCTCTGTTAGCTGCGCTCTGCGGATGTTGCAATACAACTTGGAGCACTTTTTATTTTTCATCGCAAATTTTCTGAGAGCAGATTCTTACATTCCTTGGCCTGAAAGTCATTCCTCAACTGGCAACTGTCAGTTAACTTAATCATAACTTAGCAGTGAATTGTTCCTTAGCTGACAGTTGGGTGCAGCCACCCAAAAATCTGAATCTCCTGTAGAGCACCATCCAATATGAAGCCTCCTACTCACATGCTGCATAATTGTTGACTAGTTTTCCAGTGAAAACTGGTCCTGAAGAAGTAGCCAAACATTTGAATCAGGGAGTTGAGTCTTCTTTTAAATTTTTTTATTTTTTAGGGATTCATATTCCAGGCTAGTAAAGATCAAACCTTCACTTCTTCAGGGCTCTGAATCAGAATAAATCATCACGAAATAATCTGTGCATGAGTCCAGTCCTCTGACCAGCCTCATGTACCAGCTGGTTTCCAGACTGTTCTCCTCTCTGGCTCAGGCCCAAGTATATATATGGCAAACAATCAGCATTACAAATGGTCATAAAGAAAACATGGCTCGCTAGTTAATTGCAGCACATTAAAACAGCCAGAAACAAGTAAAATGCAGAATTATGCAGATCTGCACTCTCACACCTGCTACGGAGTGGACTCCTCTGCAGCTCTGCAGGCTGGATGGTGAAGGCAGGCCTCCTGGTGAAGGAGATGTGCTCGGGACACGTAACGCTGGCTCACAAGGCCATGCCACGTGTCAGGCTTGAACTGAATTAGATGCCTTCGGAAACCCTGCCGAGCGAAAACCACAGCCCTGGGCAGGCCCCTAACCAGGAGGCAAATGCAGCAGGGACAAGCTGAGGTCTCGTGGCCTTGAATTAGAGAGAGCAGTGCCACGGTGCAGGTGTGAGTGGATGAAAAGATAGAAAACTTTGGCAAAGTGTTCGTCTCAGGAAAAGGGCCCAGGACTGCTAGCTAAATCAGATGCCAGTTAAACTATTCTTGGCCATTGCTGCTAATCCCCCCGGCCAGGAGAACAGGTCTTAATTGGATTTAGAGGCGCGAGACATTTGCTGACCCTCGGGACAGGGAGGCAGTTTCATCCTCAGAAAGGAAACATAAAAAGTGCAAAGCTACGGAATTACTTGAAGATTTTGTCTGAGCATGATGGGATGGGGCTCCAGCGGCATTGAAAAAAATAACAAGAGAAAATTTTGACTCTTTGGTGTTTGCAGAGATTAAATTGGAGCCTTCTGGTCTGTATACCTTGATTGTATTTCACCTCCACAAACAGTTGTGTGGCAGTACAAATTACAGAGGATGTAGAGTGCACATTTTTCAACCATCCAGCAATTTGCTCATTTATCAGTGACGATCTCCTTAGAGCAAAGAAAACTTACAGATAACCATGACAATTGGGCAGAAGGCTGGAATCTATAGAAATTCAATCTAAAGCAAAAGCCAGAAGTGGCTTTATTCCTTTGTATGTGGTCTAGCTGTGGATCTCTAGTCCGCTGTGGATGTGTCATTTCAAAACACTTTAGTATGTGTCTAGCAGTGCATCAAAATGAACTCCTCCAGAAAACGGCAGCCAGCTTAGTCCTGAATGTTTTCACTTTGAAAGAACCCACTCATCAAATTCCCCTAACTCCTCAGAGTGTATATAATATATGGCTGTATTTTTAATCTGAGAAAAGACATAGCAGGAACACAAGAGGTTCAGAGACAAGTAATAGGGATGAGCAGAGACAGGGAGAGATTAATGGGTCAGAGACTGGCAGTTTGAGAAAGAAGCTGAATAAGAGGGCGATAATAGAGAATCGAAATAACTAATGGTCCTGAGAAGGTGTTTCCCCTGTCTCACAGTATGAGAACACACAGGGCTGGTGGCTTGATTGAAATTCAGAAGGCAGACACTTAAAACAGCGGAAAGGATGCCTTTTTGCGCTGGGGATGATTTTTCCACTGGAACTTTGCACCTCAGGGTGGCAGTGAGCGGGTCTTACTTTGGGCTGAGACTCACCGTCTGTCCAGCCAGAGGCTGCTCTCCTCGTACGGATGAGGACAAATGTCCTATGACTGGGAAGTTATTGTATAATGGGCCACGGTGGTGCTTCTTGCCTCTGGTAGTAAATATTGCCGGAGACGGAAGCTGGGCCGGATGGACATCTCATCAGCCCTGATATGACTACTCCCACCTCGCTAGCATTTGGAATTACACAGGTATTAAACGTAAAGCTTAGGAGTGAGGGAACATTGGGAGGATGGGCAAGCATTGCAGTGAGCCCTGGAGAACTGTGCAGTGAGGTCTGACCTGCCTTTGCCCGCTGCGTGTGGGGAGCAGCCGAACTTTCAATGCACTCAGCCCCCAGGAGAAAAACCTCTCAGGTGCCCAACTACGGCCATGAGCTCCTTGGAAAATGCCTAATCAGGGCCTGAGCTCCTTGGAAAGTCTGGTCTGAAGGATGCTGCGCCTGGCATTCAGGCTTGGAAGCAATGGCAAAGGCTGTGTGGCGTGAGGTGGCACATGAAGGCTTGGCTGCAAAGGAGCTTGCCTAGAAATACTGAAATCAGCAAATATCTCCAAACATTGACTTCTGCCAATAAATACATTCAAATCAGCCAACAAGAATAAAAACTGGCGCAGCTACTGCAGTGCAAGCTGGTATTCAGATAAGGCCTTTGCTGCTGGAACTTGCGGTTCAAATTTCAACATGACATTCATGTTGACAAAGTCTTCCCGTGGGCCGGTTTTTTCCTCTCCTTTTGATCAATGGACTTCTCCCAGTGACAGCTGTAAATGGCTCAGATTCATTTCTCACTTTCCACTCAATCCGTCTCCCCCGCGTTACTGGAGTTCTTCACTGATACTGGTCCGGGAGTTCCCTATCACTGTCCTAAGCCAATTTTAGAGCCATCTTTTCTGATTTTGCAGGAACACTACCGACATAATGCTAACATCTGTTTTTTCCTCCTCTGAATCTGCAAAAACAGATTTCAAGTGAAAGCAGAAATAAGGTGTTTTGTCATGAAAGGTGTCAGGCAGGGTGACAAGGAGCTGTGAGCACTGTCCTCACAGATGCTATTAGAGTCATGTCAATACATTACTATTTTCTTTTTGTTGTTGTTGTTAACATTGCCAATATTTAATTTCACCTGCTTTTAAGAGCTGTTAGCATCCAAGAAATCTTTGCCCAGCCATGTGAAATTCAGAATTTTTCCAGAAACAGCAGGGAGCAGTTACAAACATGCAGGGAGAAATGATCTTTTCAGAGAAGACTGAAGGAAGGACCGTCCTGCTGTCAGGATGGAGGAGGCAAAGGATCACAGCGAAAGTTTTCACCAGGCAGGTGAAGGATTCTCTGGGGTCTTCGTGTGCCTTCGGCTCCTACCAGTCTCTACGTGGTGTTTCCCAAAGACTGGCTGAGGCTGGTGGAGAGGAGGAAGGTGAAGATCTAGCCAAACAACGCTGGCGTGTTGGAAAAAAATCCAGCAGATATCGAAGGAAGCATCAGCTTTCCCTTGTAAGGTCACCTGTTTTTAGCTGGTAGCTCTGCCCTTTGGAGCAGGACAGAGGCTTGCCGTGTGTCCCCTGCCTTTACCAGCAGCTGGCCAGGTGTGCTGCCCTCACAGACCTCCCAGGGGACAAGAGCAGGATGTGCCCCATTTGTCTTGGTGACCAGGAGCAGTGCTCAGGGGAGGAGGAGGAGGAGGGCTTTTGGTGGGCAGCATACTCGTTTTCTGGGGCTGAGAGATAACAAAAGCGTGTCGACTGCACAATACAGGCTACCTATTTGTGCAGCTTCCTCCTGAGGGGACCGATTTTGGGGGCAGAGTGCTTCTCTTTTCAGAGGAGAGAAGTCTATTAGCGTTATTGCCGTTATATTAGCAGCAGTAACACAGGCGTTTAACCTTTCACCCAAAGGAATGGGAGATATCTACGGGACTAACCGAAATTAAATAAACAAGGAATGATTTCTAACAGCTTAAACCACTTATTTGACACAGACAAGCTACTTCTGCCTGTTCCCTGGATGCCCACAATTAGCACCGGCCAGCAGCGAAACGCAAGCTCCGGATGAACTCTTGTAAGTGGCAATATCGAAGTTGAAGGCCCACCACCGCCCTCCTGTGCTCCTCCAGCCCCCGAGCGCAGGGTGGGTAAACCGAGGCAGGCTCCTCGCCTCCTGCGAGCTTCCTTCCCAGAGGTGCCCCCGGAGGGACAGCGTCCGGCAGCCAGATTAGCCCCCTCCCTCGCCTGGGGGCAAAGGCTGAGGCTCGGTCCCCCCCGAGCTGTGTGCGCTCCTTGGAAGGGCTTAAGGGGATTAGGGGCTGGAGGCCTCTGGGGGGATCTCTAGGCAAGGGGGGCTCAGGAAAGGCTGCGCTGCCTTTTTTCTTTCCATCGCGTTTGTCCAGAAGGGCTGGGGAGAGCACGCCAGATAGACAGGATAAGAGGGCCTCCGGTTAATTCCGATTTAAACCCAATTCCATTTCCATTCTAATTAGAACAGTGGGCATGTTTTAACAACTGATTATCTCTCCGAGGCAGTTGTATGTATTCTTCTCGGTTACTTTTTCAATTTTTGCAAGCAAAGCTCTGCTTTAATTGTAACATTAAAAAAAAGGAAAAGAGAGAGAGAGAGAAAGAAAGAAAGAGAAAGCAGTTCAGAGAACGCTTTGCCAGGAAATCATGCTAAAATTTTCTTTTTCTTCCCAAAGGTGAAAACCAGAAGGCGCTTACACAGCTCTGCTGTTGGGGGGGGGGGGGGGTGTCACAGGATAGGAAAACACAAACTACTGCCAGCATTCGTAGTGGAGAATTTGCTTTTCTCATCCGGTGGGGGCAGAGGAATTTCGCCTGGCACCGAGCCTCTCACTTTATGCCATGCCTAACCTAACCTCAGCCTCGCTTTTGCACAGCTCTTGCCCCGGCCTCGCTCCTTTTCCCGTTTGCTCAGTCCTGCTGATGGTGGGAACGGGGGATGAGCGTCTCGGGGCCGTGACGCCCGTGGGATGGTCCTGCTTCTTGTTTTCTTTCCCCTTGCCTGCTTTTCCCTGTCAACTACAACTTCAGCAAAGTGTTGACAAACCAGTCACTTGTTTGGCAAATTCCACGGTGCAATAAAATCACCCCGTGGTGATAGGCTGAAAGGGCTTATTGTCAGAATAATAATAATAAAAAAAAAGGATCAAACAGTGCTTTAGATCCTTCCCTGGCCTCTCGGCTGCTCAAGTTTCTGGAGGCAAGCCCTTCGCCTGCAATGCAACTTGGCAATGTCATGGCAGTTGGGCCCCAGCGCCGCTGCTGCGACGCTGCCATGAAGGGTTAAACGCCGTCATTTCTCGCTTCGAAATCTGGCTCCTTGCAGGGATTTTTTTTTTGTTTTTTCTGGGATGTGTCATGCCTCTTCTTGGCTCGCCGCTCCGGCCACGGGTGCCAGTGCTGGGCTCCTGGCGTGCCACGAGCCTTTCCGACGCTTGGGAGACGGGGCAGTGGGCTTCCCTCGCCGGACGCCCTGCCGAATGCCAGCACCGTGTTTCGGCTCCCTGTCACCGTGCCATGCTGCCGGGCACGACAGAGCACCGGGGCTGTGAGCAGCCCCCCAGCCTCGCCTGGCTCCTGGCACCTCGCTACCAGATGAGCAAACCCAGGCCCTTCTCCTCCAGAGCTCAGAGCGATGCTGGGAAGAGCAGTCAGAAAGTCCAGCGACGCCTTCCCCGCCGTTCAGCAAAGTGCTCGCGACGCTGTTATTAATGGCCGCGAGACAGGGCTGATGTAACCGCCACAGCGTGCCAGAGCGGGCGATGAAAATCCTGGGCCGAGCTGAAGCAGTGACCTTGGGGGGACGAGGAGTTGTCCAAACTCCTCCCCATCCGTCTCCGGGATCCTACCTTGCCCCGGTGCTGGAGCTGCACGCTCTCCCACCGTCATGAGCAAGGGCCGAGGGCTCCAAAAATTCCTTTTTTTTTTTTTTTTTTTGCCCTTCCATGCTGGCACTGAATTCCCAGACATGAGATGTAGTTTGTTTTCCCTTTTCCATGAGCTCACTCCCGCGGCGCACGGTTTCTTTTGGCGCCCGCCCCGCGCGTCTCCCCAAGAGCCCACCTCAAGGCAAGCACCGCCGGGCTGCAGCAGCTCCCGCGGGCAGCGCGGCACGGGCTTCCCGCTGGCGGGGATTTGGAGAGGCGAGGCGGACGTCTACGGAGCGAGGAGAGCTGTGAAAGGGCTGCTGGCTCCGAAACGCACTTTCCCAGGCCCGCGTCGGGGACCTTGGTCTTTGTGGGGCCACCTGGTCCCATCTTTCTCCTGCGCCTTCACAATAGCCTTGCGCACAGGAAGCCATTTCACGTCGCCGCGGCACAGTATTACAAAAGCCTCCTCAGCAGTGCAGTCGCTGAATTTTGCCCCGAAACCTAAGTAACCTTTTGTCATTGTGGTTGTTTGATGGTGTTTTATTTTGGGAGGGGAGAAAGCCTTTCGGTATGAGGCCTCTGGCACGGGTCTGCGGCTGGAGACGTGCCTCTTTTGTTGGGAACAGCGTGACAACACCATTCAGGGAGGGCCAACAAAACCCACCATCAATTACTGTGTCCTCGCTTGTGACTAATGACTTCCGCCAACCACGCTTCGCCCTGGTGCGCCTGGTAGGCACCAGCCTAAGAAGATGGGGCTGATACCGTTTGGGGGAGCTGGTGGTCCAGGCGCAACAGATACATGGTCTTGGGAAAACCGGTGCATCGATGCTGCCATAACTTGTCAGCAAAGGGCAGGACGTTCCTATTGCACGCATGCCACCCAGCTGCAAACACCCTTGCAGACCAAAGCCGTGCAAGTGCATGCTGCACCAGATGACCACAAACCCAGCTCTCAGCTGGAGAGACCAGCACCACTGGTCAGAGGAACAACACCTGTACTATAACAACCGCCAAGACTCTCAGCCAGGACATTTAATCAGCAACCAGAAGCAGGTGTAGGAGGCTCTTAACCCCTTGAGCAGCTCCCATAGTCCAAGATGGCTCAAGATCCTGGAAAGCATTGAGTTTTCACAAGGGGCATGTGAGGTAGAGGTTAGATAACCTAGCCACAAGGTAACGATGGGGAAGGAGAGCTATTTAAAACCCGGGCCTGGCAGATATGCCCTGAGCATTAGAAGCACCTAACAGTGAAATCTTGACTTCCCTGTAGCATGGTATTTATCTGTAGGTCTTTGTGTTAAAATAGGCATAGCAGGATGTGTACGTCTCTCTCTCTCCCTCCAAGATGCTAGAGTGGAGCAGGGGGCATCTTTGGGAACTGATCTTAAGAGAGTCACATGCAATATCATTCACTGTTTATGATTTCAATTTTTTTTAAGACCCTCCAGGTCCCCAGGATTTGCACAAACCTCACATAGCCAGGATGGAGCCATAAATATTGCTGTCCTCTTCATTGCTGGTACCAGACCAGCTTCCTAGGTGCCTGTGCCTCCTGCCCAGGCTGTGCCCAGCCCCACGTGGACCCACAGCACCTCAGCTGCTTGCATCCGCAGGTGGCTGAGCCACGCAGCCCCTCACAAATCCCATAGCAGCAGCAGCTCTGTAATGAGCAGAGCCTTCATTTGCTGACAACGTCTTTCATTAGTGCTCACCAACTCCTTCCGTGTGGCAATAGGCCGGGCTGTGCGTTACAGCTGCCTGCGCTGCGGAAACCGGCTGCCCTGTGACTGACGCTCACTGCCGACTCCCAGATCATGGATGTGGGCAGGACCTGAGCTGTTCATAGGGGGCCTCCAATCACCAAAAACAAGTCAAGGCAGAGAAAAAGAGAAAAGAGCAAGAAAATGAAAAGCAAGGTAAATGTCACAGTTTCTAACCAATCCATTTTCCCCCCTCAAAAGCCCCCACTGACACTTATGTTTCCTGTGCCCAATAAACGTTTGGTTTTATGGTTTCAGTGCTACTGGAGTGGCCACTTTCATGACATTTTACTCCCTAAAATGGGATGTGACAGCTTAGAGTTAATAAGTCCAGGAGGAATACGTATAAAATATATGGTGTCACAATATGTTGTTAAAATAGGAGGTGAGCTGGCCCATTTGGAGAGCTTAATGGGCCCCTGTTTTAAAAATATCTGTGCTACATTTCATGTGACAGATAACAAATCTATGGAAGATATGGATTTTCCTGCACAGTCTCTGCGCTGAACTCCAATTCCAGCTCTTCACCCAAGGGAGATTTCTTAGGCTGGGCAAAACACGCTGTGGTTCCTCCACCCGTGGCCTCCAAAGCCACGTTTTTGGGGAAGGCTCTTCCAGGAGAGATGAGAGCTCTGCGTTGCAGGGAAGGTGCCTAACACACGCGGCATTTGGGTCTCTACATTTCAGCTGCTTCCCAACCCCGGCATCTCCCATCAGAAGGCACTGGGGGGCTGCGTTTCAGCAGGCCACCAGAACAGGCAAGTGCTAAAAGCCTTTCTGCATCTCGTCTTCCACGGGACCCTGCCTGTGTTTTAATGGACGCTCCTGATTGATGCGGCAACGTCCCACAATGCTGAGCCGGGGACATGCTGGATCCAATACCAATTACACCGTCAAATATTATTCATACAAAGGAGCCCATGCTGTGCCCTGGTGCCTCCGGCAGAAGGAGGAGCAGCGGCAGGGTAACGCTGCCGCGTTTCTGGGGGCGGGAGGGCTGGTTTGCATGGTGGGCATCAACTGATGCTGCCCCAGCAGCAGAAAACTGAGAGATCTGCTCCCATCCAGGGCAATCTGGTAGCAGTGGCCATAGAACCGGGGTGGGGAGGGGGGGAATCTTTTTCTTCTTTTCACTTGTGATATTGGCAAGAACTTAATGCACAGCATGAAACCTTAAAACTGACAAGTGAAATTTAGTTAGCAGAGCCTCTATTATTCCCAATTTATTACTCCACTGGAGAGTTGTGCAGGCTTAAAGGCTGGAGAAAGGAAAGCATGCACACACACGCGCTGACAAAAGCCAGCAAACCAAACCAAGGCTTCCGCTGAATTATGACTCACAATTTATAAACCATTACGTGCAATGGATTTCAACTATATTTATTGCAATACGACTGCTGGCAGTTCAAAAATCAATTTAGTAAATGTGGAAGGAAAGGGTGAAATTATTAATATGTTTTATATAAACGCCGTAGCTTATCCTTCCCCTGTAAATAACTGCGAGCCCTCTGTTTGCTTAAGGCTTAGTGTCGGTATAAGGGGGTTGCCACCCACCGCTCCCGTAACAAGGGCAGCCCTAGTTTTCCCCAAGACAGCGCTCTTCGAAACAAAACCTGCTGTGAAGCAGAGCGCGCTGCTCCGTTCTCTTGTGTGTCAGCATGAGGCGCAGCACACACAGTGCTCTCGGAGGCAGTAAAACAGCAAGTAAACCAGAGACAGGAAAATGCATGGAGTGAAAGCCGTGTTTTAAGCAGGGCATCTGCTGGTCATGATTCAGCTCTCTTCCGCTGGGATTTATCTCGCAAAACAAACACACTGGCAAGGTGGCAGAAAGGAGGGTGCCAGATGGAGACAGCTGAGGGAGGATGCCGCGAGATGGAGGACAGAAATTCTCCGTCTTAAACAACACTGCCAAGCACCTTATCTAGTAATGAAAGACTAAAATAATCGCAGCATCTAAGATGAAAAACAGGGCTGAGCTTCGCATAGCAGGGAGAGGTCCACAGGCAATGTGGGAGACAGCTGTGAAGCAATGCAATGGAAATCTGTTTTCTAAGGAAGGAGAGTCATCCCAGGGCACGCAACACAAGGGGATGGGAGGAGAAGGGAGATACACGCAGGTTATAATAAAGGTGACTGTGGTACAAAATTAGAAGAAAAATGAGGCTCCTTGGGACAGCTGAGGGGATACGAGAAGGTTGCCTGGTGACCCAATGAGGTAGGGAAGGGTCATTGAGGACACAGCGGAGCATGCATGCATGCAATCTCTGCGAGCGCAGACAGGTTTCAAGCTAAGGACACAGAAGAAACGCTTCAGAAATCCCAGCTACAGCGACAACACAACATGATCCTCCATTGACAGGTGAGATCCCTCACCCCAAATGGCATTTTCCACTGGCTGGCCAGAGCTAAACGTGGCTGGCACAGCCCCCGCCTGCTGTCCAGCCATCACCCCGAGGTCTGGCACATTGCCTGCGTGTGAAGACACTCAGAAGACCTGGCATGAACATGACCTGGCATATTAGGTGAAGCAGTGGCTATGCACCCAGCCGGATACTCCGCTCTGGAGCACACTTGACCTGCTGTATCAAAGCCGAGCCAGTCAGGCACGTGAACAGCTCACTGCCACGCTAATGCTTGGTCAGGCAGAACAAAACTGAACTTAGCCTGAACCAACCCTGAACGAGATCAGCAGTAGCGCTATGAGCCCAGACAGACACAGCCTGAATCGTTAGGGAGGAGCGAGCCGCAAGACACCCGTGGGGCGAACAGAACCGCCCGAGACCAGGACGGGTGAGGTGCACGTGATGAGGAGACAAGAACTCCTGGGTCACCTGCTCACCACTGGGCAACACCTGAAGTACGGCTTCAGGGAAACGGACTACGAATTTGCAAGAAAGGCTTTTCCTGGCCTTGCCAAGCCAGATTATATTGCTTCAAAATGTCAGATGGGGAGAGGAGAGGGAGGGAAGACCTTTGGTTGACAAGTCCCATTTCTGAGATGGACATGGGACACAGAGTCCGGACAGGCACGCAGAATACCTCCTCCATTGACCAAACCAAAGGCCACACAATGCTTTTCAGCACTGCACAGCAGATATAAAGAGGACAAAAGCTACACTCAGAGTGTGCCATGGGGAAAGACAAACTCACATTCGCTGTGAAGGTCCCTGCAAGCTGACACTGTCAGATGACCTTAAGAAGCAGGCCATGTTATCAAGGCAGGCAACTCACACACAAACAAGGTATTCCAGGCAGGGCTGACAGGCAGTTCTCACTGTAAGGGGATAGAGCAGTGACTGGGAAGGACTGGCTAGTGACAAGGGCAGAGATCCAATCTATGTGCAGGGAAGTGACTAGTGGAAACCTCATTCCCAATTTGCAGACCTGGCTTACCAAGCTTGGAAGCACATGACCATGGGTAGGAGAGACCTGAAGGAAGAGGGCTCTTCTGGTTGAGTTTGGGGGGATGGGGACACCCAAGTATTCCAACTTCATCACAAAAGTACATGACAGACATATGTAGAATGGCAGCTCATGTGCCTGTTACCAAGCACCCTGACTGCAGGAAATGAGGGCATCTGTCACAAAAGGTTTGATGACATCGGCTTTTCCATTTTAGAGATCTACAACCATATGGTGCACTCCAAATGGAGAGGGTTTCTCTCCAAATCAAGAAATTGAATGAAAGAAGTAGGAGATTAAAAGAACTGAAGTGGAAGGGTTTTTTTACATGCCTTTAAGGATGACCTTTTCAAGGTTTTTTTCTGTAACAACGGGAAGAAAAGCTACTTCTATTTTAAAAGAAAAACCAAGCCTCTCATATGTTCCCATGATTCCCAATACTGTGTCTTTAAAAAGCAAAGACACACCAAGAAGATACCAGGAATGAATATCCTCTGGGCAAATGCTGCCTGATGCATTCATGTTAAGAAATTGCTCTTTTCCTTGACTCTTCTGCACCTCGCTTTTGTCTCGTGTTAAGCAAAACATCTAAACAAGGAGGATTTCCCAGGCCTCAACAGAAGCGCGATCAAAGCAAGCAAGTTCACAGGTAACTATTTATGCACTGACTCGATACAGCAAGATTAAATCTGAACTGTATTCACTGCTGCTGTCCATTTTCCCGTGGAGTGATGTGTTACACAAGGCTTAGCTGGTCAGGAAAGCAAAGCTTTGAAATGTTCCAAAATTCTATAATCCTCTGTATCTGCTACCTCTCCAGGACTCTCGACAGCTCACTGACTTCTGGCATCTAACATGCAGGAACAGGAAAAATGCCTTGTGATTTATGTGACCAGCCACCACCAATCTCTACAGCTCCCTTATTGAGCACCATAAGCTGAAGAACAAATTTTAACATCATGAATGATTTCCAATAACCAGTTTGCCTCCAGACCTCACAGGTCGCAGCGTGTGCACAGACAGTTTGCGAGAGAAGCTCCACTCACTTAGCATGTTATTTGCATTGAGTTATTTGCTGGTCTCCAGCCGTAACCAACCAAAGCTTTTTGACGGAGTTTTAGCCACACAACCCGAAGTTGTCTTGGATTCAGCAAGATCTGCCCTGCAGAATAGCACAGCAGGCCCTTACCACACTGGAGGTGTTTTGGCAGAGCCCACAGCTTGGGGATCCTGCTGGGAGAAGGAGAAGTGACCTTTCGAGCAACAGAGGCTGTTGGAATGCAGGACTTGTGCTACTGCACACTGTGGATGCTGAACAGTTACGTGGACTCAAGGAAAAACTGGACAAGATCATGGGAAAGAATCCACTGAGGATGATTAAATACACAGAAGTTGTGGTTGGCTCAGGATATCCCTGAGGAAGGAGTCATTTATGTTAGCTTGTTCTTAAACCTTTGCCTGAGTGTCTGTTTCTGGTCAGCACTGGAGGTGGGATGCTTGGCCTGAGCCAGCCAGCCACCCATCATGCTCTCATATATATGGTTAGCTGGGGAAAAGGTTTCTAAGCCAAAGAGCCAGAGAGTGCAGTCTTCCTGCAGGAACGGCAGAAAAAGCCCCTGACTAACCTCCAAGCAGATCCTGTTCAGTTTAGAGGGGAGACTGTATCACAGAGCTGCTCTCTCTTCAGAGCAGTGAACCAAGAGGTCCTGCTGAGATCAGTAGGTCCATGATTTTATCCAGGAATTCAGAGATCAGGAAGAACAGTAAAAAGCAGGGTGCTAGCAGAGGAGAACGTTGGTATTTCTGAAATGGTGGTATTTCCACAGGTCCACACCGAGCTGTGCAGCACCCTGTCAATAGGGGGGCATTCAGGGGGTGTCCAGGTGACTGTCCCTGCAAATACTGCTCAGGGATCCTGAACAGCTCCCGTTGAGGCTTCATACATGGTCTGAAGGCAGGGGGATAGGGAGCCACATGCCCACACCCATGGGAGAGCGCTCCACATCCATGCATGCATGCATCCCACCCCTCTCCCTCCCACTGAAACACTGCATCACAGACAAAAAGAGAGACAAAGAGAAACGGATGAACACCAGACCTTGCTCCTCCTGCCGAGTGCTCCTGCAAACGGACTGTCACATCAAATCAGCCACCCAGAGCTGCTGTCACATCCAAGCCCACAACTCAGGGTGACCAGGCAGAGCACTTCAGCAAATCATGCTCCTAAATTACAGCCATATCCCAAGCAACAGGAGTAGGAAAAGCTGCAATAAATGAGAAAGCAATAGCACCACCCACCACCACCTTAACTTCCTCATGGCAAGCCTGGTCCCAAGCTACATCCCCCACAGCAAGCTCAGGTGTTGTGAGTTTGTATCTGCAGCAGTGGAGGGTACGTGGCCAGGCAGGGCTGCACGAGAGCCCAGGGATGCAGCAGGGTGTGAGACAGGTGGCTGTAACGACTATGACTCAAAGAATCCAGGGCCTGGAAACTTGCTTTTTGCTTTAAGTGAAAGCTGAATTTCTCCAGAAATTGCCTAGCTCCAGGACCTCATGCTTGAAAAATACCTAATACTGAGCAACGAAGACCCAACACCAGAAATATTGGTGTTAAATAAAGCACCCACTATAGACGTGCCCTATAAAGAAACAAACATTGCAAACTCAAAGGCACTGCAAACAGGCCACCTACGTGTCCACGAGGCAGAAACGTACTTACAGGAGGTGCTCGAATCGTTTGGACTACCAAGTGAATTTGCAGGAAGCAAAGCCTGCTGATTTGCCCTCCTGAGTGACAACCATGCAGAGCTCAGCTTGACAAAGCCAGCCACGTGAGGCTCTCCGGACTCCGCCAGGCGCTTCCTCCGACCTGCCGAGCAAGGCCAAGCAGCAGTCACCGGTGGCTTCAGTGAAGAGGCAACCGATAATTTCATCTCCAGTCAAAACTCGGGGGGAAATCACTCAAATCAGAACCTGGCTCATGGCGAGCGCACCTGCCTCTTGGGATGAATATCCCGTTCCCTGCTCAGCCCTGCTCTTCTGCGCAGCGCAGCACAGGCTCCTGCGCTAAAGCGAGAGCGGGGGGAAAACATTTTCTTGGCCTTTGCAGTGTGAAACGACAGCAATGTGAAATTAACTGGTTTTACAGTAATTGTTACTCACCATTAAGTTTAAACTAGCTGAAAGCTGACAGGGAACCGCAGTTGCACACTGTGTCTCCTCCCCTTATCTAACCCTTTCCAGTCCACCGCTTTCTTACTGCCACCTTGCTCGCGAGCCGCTGGGCTGGTTTTTGGTTGGTTGGTTTGTTTTTAGAAAGCAGAGATGGCACATTTGTGCCCATAATAAGAAGGGTACGTGGGTTTCACAGAGAGAGCAAAAGGAAAGAAAATGGGCCTTCCGCCATTGGAAACCTGTTCCCTGTACTCATACCCACATGTAAAGCCACAAAACAAACACAAAAATTTATATATACACATACAGACAGCCATCTAGCTATCTGCTTTGGCTGCCTCTTCAGCGTTCAGGCATTTCCATGCCTTGTTTTCCCCAGTTTTATGCACATGTGTTTATATTGGTGCTGACAGACCTACTCAAGGGACATTAAAAGTTTAACGGGATTCCAGGTCTCCCCCTCTCCTCGTACACCCCGTGCTTTGCATTCTTCATCCCTTCATCAAAATCGGTTTCGGTTCAGCACTGGGGACAGAAAAATGCGCGTTGTATAAGCCATGATGGCTGATCTCTTATGACATTTATCTTCACTCAGGAGGAGAAACGGAGAAGTCACTTGTGGCTGGTTTCACCTAGGCTGTCAGGTTTTTCAGTGTTGTGTTTAGCCTCTGGGTGACAGTCGCATTTCCACAGGCCAGCGCGGTGATGTGTCACAAATGCTTTAACTAGGGGCTCCCTAACGCACGGCCCCGCACCTTTGTGCCCGAGTAAAATCGTCACCTCTGAGTGCACAGAGACGGATGAGGGACACGGGTTGCCATCTCCCCATTGAGACCTCCCCTTCAAGGAAGGAAGCCCTTCCAGGGTAACTCACTCAGTCTGCACCTTCCTGGAAGTCTTTCTAGCATCTTGTCGGAAAGACGGACGGCACGTGCAGTGTGCAGCGCCGCATCCATCTCACATGGCTGAAATGAGCAGGAAGAAACTCAAAACTCTTAAGAAGAAAGTGTTGCCTGTAAGGGCTGTTCCCCAAGCAGAGACGTCGGCTGGGTGCTAAGGAGCTGCTCTTCTGCTGCTCAAAGCCAGACAGAGAATTAATGCAGGTTTTTGTGCAAGTACCTTGAGTGCTGCGAGGTCAGGATGCTCTGCTGGAGCAGAAACTCTCCGGGGAAGGTTTCAGCAGCGAAGCCTCCCATGAGAAGGGCAGCACAAGGTCTATGGTATGGTATGACCTAGCTCAGTCCCAGAAGGAAAGAAGCACTTTTTCCATGTACCCCAGGCCTACAACTACACTGGCAAGTTGAACAGTGCCAGGGTAAAGACAGCGACTGCTTGACTGTGGATTTGTTGGGACAGCTCCTGGCCTGGTTTTGGCTCTCTCGAGCACGGCATAGACTTGGAGCCATTCCCCGCGGGAAGGCTGGATGTGCCCACACCATTTTCCAAGGGAAGAAAGTTCAACACAGTGAACACGGGCTGGTCTGTGGCAGACAGCCTCAGGGCTGGAGAATAGCCTGGGGAGCGCTGCATTCACCGCTTTCAGATGTAGCCAAAGGGCCTGAGGTGAGCTTGAAGGAGCTCTAGGGGATTCCTAAAGGGCTGGGGAGCCCTCAGGTCTACGTTCCCCTTTTGGATGCTCTTGCCATCAGCAGGGCTGAGTGAGACTCTGTGTGTTCATCTGCAAGCTTAAATACCTTTGCTCTCTGCCTTTAATAACTTTGGAAGGAAGATGTTTATGTAGGCTCACAGGGAGATGAAGCAAAGACAGGGAAGAAAATCTGTTCGGTGTTAATAAGCAGACAAATCACTTCAGACTCAGGAATTCCCCAGAAAGGAAAACAGTTGGAGGTCAGGACAGCCTCTGCAGTGTGTGTAGATGCACTCTCTGCCTGAACCAGAGAGGCCCTTCTTGGGTTCTTACGGTCTTTTCCCCACTGCAAGGTGCTCCTTTGCTATTGGCAACGTGCTGTGTTGTTAAAAACACCTGGCTTCCCCCAGTGAGTACTTAAATATTTCTGGCATTCTCCAAAATCTTTCAGTTACTTGAGTTCATCAGCCATTGCCAAAAACGCGCGACTGCAGTATCACTGGCATGTAACTCCCATGCCAGAGGCACACCTGTACCCATGCGTAGCACCATGCTCAGAAAGAAACCCCTTCGGGATGCGAGCGAGGAGCTAGGCTGCATTTCTGCAGAGCGCCATTGCGGTGTTCGGTGACAGAGAGCCTAACGGTGTCAATAACTTCACCGCTGTCAGGTCTGATTTAGGCCCAGCTGATCCTCTCTGGAGAACTGTGGACAGGGTAAATGGTTTCTCAGGGTCCCTTCCAGCCCTGGCTCCTCTGGCTCCCTACCAGAATACAGGCTAGCCATCGATTTTTGCTTGTCCAGAAGTTGCTGTTTGCTATGTCAATTAAAATAGCAATGAGTGATCCTCCAGGTGATGGTACCAGCGCAGAGGGCATGCAGTTTGCTTTAAAGACCATGCAGCTTCAGCTGACACCATGGGTGCGCGGCAGGAGGGCGAAGAAGGGCCACCACCCTGCCCGCTGCCCTCCCACACCGGTGCAATGCCACCACGCTTCCCTTTCCACCTACAAGACATCGTGGGTTGAGACCTCTGGGGAAACGAAGCTGATTTGTTGCCTTGTAGAGGGCCGGGAATTCAGGGCAGAAAATCGTTGCCGTGATGAGAAATCCGAAAGCTCTTCCAGCACTCACGATGTGATACAGACTGTTTTCTGGAGGTGTCTCTGTTTTTTCTCCATTTCTGAAAACAATGAAGATTTAAAACAAGCAAACTAATGGACCTTACCCTGACTGATTTTTCTCTTCAAGCTTTCACTTGAATAATTCTCTCCCAGCTTCCCATCAGTGCCTGTACCAACAGCCACTAGAGGTATTGATCAAGTACTGAGTCACTTCTGAGCCAGCAGAGACACTTGGAAAGAAAAATAAAGTTCTCTAAAGGAAAACCTATCTAAGTACAAGAAAATAAGGAAAGAGAGGGCTAAAAGCATTGGTATTAAATGCAATACAATCTGGCTTTATATAGCGTCCTTTGTGGGTAATTCCAAGTTGCCTCACACGAATTTAAAAATGATTAAATGTAATACCTCTTTGAAAGAGCCATTCCATTTAGGGACATTTCTTCTTTT
The DNA here is from genome assembly GCF_036370855.1 of Dromaius novaehollandiae. NCBI lineage: Eukaryota > Metazoa > Chordata > Aves > Casuariiformes > Dromaiidae > Dromaius > Dromaius novaehollandiae. Next base: position 9,781,399 of record NC_088103.1, on the reverse strand, counting down.
TTATTTGGGGTATTAATGCACTGCCTAAAAGGCCTATTCACAGGTCCTATTGTACTTGGTGGTGTATTAGTGCAGAACAAAAGGGTCTCACAATGGATGTGTAAGAGAAGAGCAACCAGACAGACACTGATAGCCAGGGAAGAATAGGAGCTGCGGCCTATCTGAGCCATAGTTGTCCCATCACATCAACGCCTTAAGCACCGGGTGTCAGGCACCGCAGTGAAAGGAGGCGTTTGGAGGCGTGTAGGGAAGTGGCTTTGGAAGTGTTGACCGAGAGCTTTCCCCAAGCATAAGGGGCCTTTTGGGAAGGAAGACTGAAAGTCCTACTTTGAAAACTTTGCCACTAGCTGGTAGAAGCTGACACTTCTGCCACATGAGTGCAGGAATAACATCCACTGCTAAAAGATACAACAAGCTCAGGCACTGGGACACCAAGACAAGGAGATCAGGATCGACGCAGGAAAGAGGACTGCTGGTGGAATATTTTCCTAATGGAGGGGCAGCAGGCCAAACTGTTGTTGTTGTTGGGCTGCTGTACATTTTTTTGAAGAAAAGGTAAATATATTTAGTTCAGTGCTAGAGGTAACGTACCTGAGAAATAAGCATGTGATTAGTGCACCATTAAATATTACCATTCCCCAGTTCTGCATGTGTTTATCTCCGATGCCGGCAGTTTTGGTCCTCTCTGTTCTCTCCCTGAAAGCACAACAGTGGGCTTCACATTTTATTACACCATGCATCTGTTACCACTTCTGTTCAGATCTCCCACACAAATGTGTCCTCCCCAGATCACAAGTGCTCAAAAAAAGGAGGCCTCATCTGTAGAGCAGTTACCCATCCACACCCCGTGCTTCTTGCCTGATGTGTGGCTGCCACGTCCGAGACCGTCTCCTCTGGCTCTCCTGCCTGCGGTGCCTGGCGGGGTGCACTGGGCATGGGCGGTCTCGAGCGCTCCCGCGGGTGCACGTGAGCAGCTGAGGTTGTCCCTCTGTACCTTCTCCTTGCACAGGGTCGCTGCAGCAAGCGGGACCTCTGGGTGGGAACGAGGGCCCGTGTCCTTGCCGCGCTGATCTCAGCCCACCTGCCTGCATGGGTTCCTGCTCCTCCACCTCTGCAGCGCGGCTCGAAATAAAAAGCACAGTTTTGCCGCAAGCTGCCGACTGGCTCAGCGTGGAGGCAACGTAGGGGCGCCCACGTGTTGTTGCTCCAGCGGAGGCATTTGGCCACCCATTCAGCCCTGAAATTAATTAAGATGTTCTTTTCCCACAGAGCAGGATGGCATGTGTCACCATCACCAGCCAGCTCTTCTCAGTGGAGCAGACACTATTGAGATGAAGAGGGCCCTGAGAAAACACGAGCGTGATGCGGGACAAAAATCTGCCCCTTTTGTTTTGCTGTGCTCTTTCTAATTTGCGACCGAATTCAGTGAGATTGCTCCCTGGCAGCAGCAATGACAGCTGCTGTATTCATGGACGTTTGCTTCCCTTCCGCTAAGCCGAACATTTCCTTGCAGTGCTGATGCACAGCGCTGGGGGCCAACACACCCCCAGCCCTGGGGATGTGGGTTCAGCTCCTGCCACAAAAGAGCAGGTCAGCCTGCCCTGCTCTGTCATTTTAACCCACGCCCTGCCCTTCCGCTCGGCCAAAGCGCTTGGCCGTGCCCCTGGCCACCCCAGCAGATGCAGCTGCTGAGGATCCAAGCCGTGGAGATGGACTTCATGCTCAGGGCAAGCTGCTGAGGATGGCCAAAATGAGCCTGTCAATTTGTTTCCCTTTTATTTCTCAGGTGCTACTAATTTCTGTGGCAAGAAAGAGGAAAGACAGCCCAATTCGCAGGCCCTTCGTGCACTTCTTGCCCATTGCAATGCCCCAGGACCAGTGTTTCCCGCGCAAGCCTTCTCCCTGGGACATTGCAACGCAAGCCAAAGGTCACTCTGGCTATCTGATAATAACAACAGTGATGACACTTCACATTTACATAGCCCTCTCAATCTGCAGAGCAAAACATTAATGAATGAATGATCCCCCCATCTTCCCGCTGAGGTGGTGAGCGGGCAGGCAAATATCCCTGCACCTTGTGGTAAAAAATACTATTCTGTTCAGCAAGTGCCCAAATCTGACACAAAACCCATGACCGCTTCTCACTGTGAGGCTGACACTGGTATTTATTTTTTTGTTTCTTTACGTCCCTAGTCCATGGAGGTCTGTCTGTGTACAGCGAGAAGCAGTCCTGGCCTAAGCGGCTTGCAGCCTAAACTCAGGCAAAGTAGTACGGTAATTAAGTGTAACTGTGACAGGCTGAAAGTGGGCCACAAAAACACTAAAATCCCCTTTCCTCTGCTGTTCAGATTAAAAGCCAGAAAGCATTTGCTTTCCCTGAAAAAAAAAAAAGGTTTTCTTTTTACCAGTTTGGGTTTTAATAAAAAGAAAATGAGGAAAGAGATTGATGAAAAGTAATTTTCTGTATAGAAATGCAAACACGCTCTTTCTGGACAATTCTAACTGGAAAAGTCTAGCAGAAAGAGCAAGGGAGGAGAGAGAGGAGGGACAGAACAAAAGGGCATGAGCGTTTGAGAGAGGAGCAATAATTTGACACACACTTTACAGGTTCCCAATCAATACGGGAACAATATCTATGTCAGGGTGAAAGCCTCAATGTGATGTGTGCAGTAAATGGGTAACAGCGCTTTGGATGCATGTAAAGGAGAAAACAGCAAGAAAGGTTACAGCCCCCAGCTTCCACACTGGGCAAAACATTTACGAAGACCAATGCTACGCGAGATGTGAATGGAGGACTGAAACAGCTCCTTGTCCTCATCAGCTGAGGCCCCAACGCTATGCAACCAGATGCAGCAGGGGAGCAGATTTGACCAAGTCTTCACGTGAGACCCAGTGGTGTGCAGTCAAACCTGTTTTAATCTGCAGCTTCTCAGTGTCTTTTGTGGGCAACTTTACGGTTTCTACACCAAACTCAAATTTCTCATGCTAGTTCAGCTCCATCAGTAATAGCATCAGCGAGAGCACTTCATTAGACGGGAATCGGGAGGGTGCTTAATACGGAGTCAAATGGATTTCCTCTGAGTGTGTTGAGGTCATTCTTTTTCCTTCAGCTGTCCTTGATTTGACAGTTGATGGCACAGCAAACCATTACTAACCTCTCTTCATGGTGCTTTCATATGAGAAATAGCAGAATGGAGCTCCTATCTGTCTTGGTTTGAGCTTGAAGATCTTCTCCAGCAATTGGCTTCCCAAGGTTAAGTGAGCCCCATCATCCTTGAATTAGAGTTTTCTTTTGCTTGTATGACAGCTGACCCATGGCACTTCCTCCTGCATTATTAGGAGCAATCCTATGGAAATGGGACTTCTATGATCTGCCTATGATGAGCCCTGTTTTGCAATGTCCCAGTGCAAGGTTAGTTAGCTCTTCAGGTGGTAGAAGTGTCAGTAGACCTCAATGCCTTCTTTAGACTGAGGTTCTTCCTGTTGCTGCGGCTGGTGGTGGAGTCACATTAGTTACATCACTAAAAATACGTACACAGACCCTGAGTGGGGCCAGTTATCAAACCTAGTCTCCTCACTCTCAATCCTCTTCCTGTCTCGAGCAGGAGACAAAGGGAGCAGGAAGCACTATTTATTATATCTTTTTACTTTTTCTAAACACAATCAACCTTTTCTTGGCATTTCATCAAAGATAAATAGCCTGATCCTGCTTCCATTAATGTAGAAGGAAAAAAATCCCCTTGGCTTCTTCTGCTGCAACATGAAAGCGCCCAGAATACCAGCACTGGTTGATGGTTTTCAAAGATTTCTTCCCATCTTCTTCCCTGTCCTTTCTCTCCAAGGGGCCTGGTTTTAAAGTACAGATTCGCTTCTGGGAATTACCCTCCCTGCCCATCCGCCAGAGCATCGTCTCGCTCCCAAACCGATTGCGCACCACCGCTTTGGTTGCAAAGAATGAAGGAAATACTGTGTCTAGCAACATGGCTCTAAAATATTTAGAGTTTATGTGCTGAATTCAGAGTCATGCAGCAACCGGAGACCGGCGGAGCGGCTAATGGAACGGATAACACGTTCCAACTGGTATCGTCATCCCAGCCGAGGCGGAAACCGCGGTGTGCCGATTCCAGGGACAAAACTACCACTGGGCTGAGCCTTGCTGCAGGAGCAGCGGATAGCAGCCTACAACATTGTGGCTTCCCTCCCCGCGCTTGCTCTATGGGTAAAAAGTGGGTTTCAGTTTCAAGGGCCATTAATCTGGCATCTTTCATCAACTCCAAAATGAAGCTAAACCAAAACACCAGGAGAGAGCGGGGATTCTCTTCCTCTCAAAATTTGTAAGCGTGTGTGTTTAGTGCTCATGAAAATGTCAAATCCAAAGCAGAGGGAACTAGTACATCATCTGTCAAAACTGCAGCTGGGTTTAGCAGCTCAGCATGACATTATAACAGTGCAACATAGGGGGAAAAAAAACCTCTCAAGAAGTGTACAGCCTAGCACAAAAACGAGAAGATGAAGGCCTGCTTGCCATATCAGAGGTCATTAGGAATAAAACTGACACATAAAACTGAAAGTAAAATGCTTAGTAAGTTCGTAGAATGGGCTATATTGTCTTAAAGGCTATTTCTGTCATTGCCTTATGCTACAAATACCCTCCTGCAACAGGACACGGAACAGTGCACACGTTTCACTGTCTCTCTGGAGCCGGTCACTTTGCTTGTCTGTTATCTTCCTTTTGGTTTCATCCAAATAACCACAATTAATATCACCCTGGTTTCCACACGCTGATCTCTAAGAGCTCCCCAGAGCTCTTCGGGGAAAGTAGGGTGTCCGATAGTGACCCAAGGTCATGCAGCAAGGCGGTGGGGGCTCTCCAAACCTCAACGCTCTGTCAGCTTTTTCATGCAGCCCCTGAGCTTGGACCAGACCTACATTTCCTTCTCTATGAGCACTTCCTCCTCACCTCCTCTCGGTCCCCAGGGGCCTTGCACAGGCCCTTTCCCGGCAGCCTTCTCCTCTGGCTGGGCCTCTTGGGGGGGTCTCCACGTCTCTCCATGACCTTACTGCTTCTCCGAGTCTGCTTGCTTTCTACATTTTCAAACACTCTGGGGAGTACGGCCTTGTATTTTTAGCACTTGTGCTGTGAAGTACTAAGCAAATTCCCAGTGACATATTATCAATAGTCACTGCTATTAAAATTTTCCCCCAACTCCAGCAAAAGCCAGCCAAGTACAGAGAGAAATGCAGTCGATTTTGAGTCACTCCAGTCCCTGTTTCTCTAGCATTTTAACAGACAGTTACACAGCGTGCCCTAAGTTAGGCAGCGTCATATTGTTACTCTCGATTGCTCTTTCTTTCCCTTAACCTCAGCTCCTCATCTAGGCTCGGAGACGCTGGAGGCTTAGCGAGAAACGCTGATGGGCAGAGATGCACACAGCGGCTTGCAGTGGGCTTCAGTCTGGGTTTCCAGGAGGATTTTGCCCAGCAATGAGCAAAGATGTGGGCTGATGTGTCTGGAGGGGCAGAAAGCCTTGCCATCCACAGCAGGCTGGTAATAGTTGACCTGGGTGGCTAGGTAGGGAGAAGGCAAAGGAGCCAGGGGATGGAAAATGGTAGTGGAGATGGAGGAAGGTGGACTGCAGTGATACAGAAGCCCTTCACCCTGGAGACCCAGTGGCTGCACACTGTTTAAAGCAACTTAATGTTTTAAGAAAACTATTTGCTGTTATTTCAGGTGGGTGCCCTCCGTGCCGCTGCTGCAGCCCCTCTGCAAGCAGGGACACAGCAAACGCAATACCAGATGGAGGACGCGGTGCCGGCACAGCCGCTTCACCTCCCTGCCATGGCCGTGTTTCTCTCTGCAGCATCCCTTATGCCTGCAGTGGAAGGAAAAGCTCGGAGCGAGAGCAGGGAGTGAGAAACGGGTCTCCCTCCTCCACCACCGCCTCCTGTCCAGCTTCCCGGGGTCTTGCTTAGCCAAGTAAGGGTGAGCGGCTCGCTACTGCTGGCTCAGCGCTGTCATTTAGAAAGAATTAAGTAGTGTAATCGTATCTTCTGAAGCAGGTAATGCCGCCTGGTTACGAGTAGGGGAGGGGGAATCAGAAGCCAAGGCAAAGGCAGAGCTGTTTAATGGACCCATTAGAGGGCATTAGCTGATAATGACAGGACATTGCTGGCATTTTAAAGAGAGGCAGCGCATGCAGCCCTTGCCTCTGCTATAGGCTCTGGGTACATATGTGCCTCTCCATCTGTCATGCTGTCTCCATCCAGCTGTAGCACCTCGCCCAGCTCGGAGGGAATGACTCGTACGCGGTCTTTCAAGCCTTGCTAGGCGCTGGAGGACAGGAAGGCACGGGGAGCGGTGGGGAAGGCATCGACGTGCCCCTTCACCATTAAGGTGGCTGTTCCCACCCCAGTGCAACCCCTCAAGCCGCAGAGGAGGACAGAGCAAACTTCCCATCCCTCCTGGAGCTGGAAGCACCGGCTGGTTCGTTATTTCTGTTTTTCTGGCTGCAAACCCACCCGCCAGCCCTGGTGCCTTTTCTCCCTCGGGTCGTACAAACTTCTCCTGGCATCAGAGGCACAGAGGGCTCTGAGGAGCTGCACGGCGCAGTGCAAGCGCCTCAGACCTCCCCTCGCCCCCGACGTGCTGCAGGCATTTCCGCGGTGCTGAGAAATGTCAGCGACTCTGGGAATGTCACCCTAACCGCTTGCTGCTTCCCCAGCTAATTTATCACACGCCACATCTGACACCCAGGATTCATCATCGCGCACCGGGGGACGAGAGGGAAGCAAGGGATAACCGCTGCTAGCAAAACCAGCTCTGCAGGTCCTTCTCACTCAATCCGGTCAAAGAGCATCAACTTTTCGAATCAGGGAGGCAGACACACTACTTAATAAAAAATAACCAAATAAATAAAAGCCAAACTAGAGCTCTACAAATAGGACCCACCTGAGCAGGCAACATGATGCTTAAAGACTCCAGAGAAATGGAGACACTGGCAAGCCAGACCCATCTCTTGGTGGTGGGGACTAAGAAGCCAAAATAAAACTCCTCCTGGAAGTGGCATTCCCCATGTATTCTGGGGAAAGGGCTGGCCAGGCTTTCCCCAAGAGGCCCTTGCCTGAGGAGATGCAATTCTTGTCTTCCAATATTTTCAAATCCAGCTAAATCCACCAACTTTGGTGGAGTTGCTTCTGGCCACTGCATGCGAGATAAAATTCAAGCCTTGTAAGTTGATCTTGATTAGACTCCAGCAACATGCTGTCATGAGACTTTGAAGAGCGCATAAAACCGGACAGAGCATATGAGCAAGAGGGAACAGCACAGAGGGGGAGTGACAGGGAGAGGAAAAGGCAGAAAGAGAGAATCAGCAAGGAAGGCCGAGGGAAGAATGAATTTTATTCTTCCTCCTGGTCCAGGGCAAGAGGCACAGCATGGACCTACCTCCCCAGAAGCAGTGCACAGACAAAAGCACACTTTCTCACTCCCTTTCCCCAAACAAGTAATTTAGTCCTGGTTCCTGGCAAGAACAAATTCCTCCCTCTAAGCAGGCTACCCGAGGCAGCATGTTTCCTTCTTCCACCATCTCTCAAGCCCATGGTCTTCCTCGACACACCCCAGGCAATACTCTGCACTTGTCATTATCCCTCCTGGGGACCAGAGAGGGACCTTCCCAAGAGAGCAGCCTGGATGATTGATATCCTCTTCTAGGATGCGTTTCTTTCTTTCTTTTCACCTTTCTCTCTTTTCCTTTCCACATCGCCTGCCCCTTCTTCTTCCCACTGGGTCTTTTCAGTCGGTAATTACAGCTGAAGTGGACAATCTGTCTTTTTATTTTTAGGCTGGATGCACCGCCAGTGGCCACGGCACTAAAACCGGCCAGCAGAGATGCAGTGGAGATGAGCACACGGGGAGGCAGGTGCACACAGGGAGCCTGGGCATCCAGGCACAGGACGGGTATAACCCTCCAGTGCACGAACAGCAGCGTTCGGGGGGTGCCGTGCCAATGCCTTCTGAGCAGCTCCTCACCTGCACCCGTCAGCCTCTAGAAGCATTGGCTGTGCTAGGACAGCATTTAAATGCAGGTTTGACAGGAGAGGCAGAGTCAGGTAATGTTTTCAGACATTTAATTGAAAAACCACAGCAGGGCCAATCCAGCCGTGGCTGCTAGCTGGGCTCTGGGCACTAACTGGCTCGTTTCTCACATGCCTTCCTTCGGCACCCACGTCAGGATGCTCTCGAGACAGGGCAGCGGGTGAGACGCACTCTCTGGTCTGATCCCTCCATGCAGCTTTTGCATGCATATGTTCTCACTCTGCGTAGAAGCGTAAAAGCAGTATTGCACCGGGTCAGCTCTGACTGGGTTCCCCCTCATGCAATAATATCGGTCAATCCTTGCCAAAACTCCTCCTTACAAACACTCTCCAGGAGCCCTTCTCTCTGCTTGCTTTTCTCCCTTCGTTTTGGGCTAGCTGACCTCCATTTCTCAGCATCTCTTTTCCAGTGCACTTTTCTCTCTTCCATCTTTTCTGCTCATCCAGGAAGTTTCTCTAAGAAACTTTCAGAAATTAATCTGCAGGAGCTTGACTGATGGGGATGAGGTGGGAGATGCTGCTGCGTCCACAGCAGTGAGCGTGGGAAGGGAGTTCCCAGAGGTGCAGAGAATGGGTTAGCAGCAGATTTAGCACCTACTCCAGGTGTTTTGCTAGACAACACTGCTTGCAGTAGCCCTGAGTACATATGTAAGTGAAGATAAACCCTTGATTCAAAGAGAGAGTGAGAGAAGAAATGCAGAAAAATATCGCAGAAAACAATTAGGGTGGCTCTTGCGTGAAGGAAAGAAATTCAAAGTCTCTTTTCCTCCTTTCCCAGCTCTGAGAGACATACAAAACCCAACACAGCTGTTGTGGGGCTTTCTGAAAGCACAGGATTGAAGGGGGCAGGGTGAGGAGCAGCCAGTTCCTCCAGCTTTCCCCCCCTCTGCAGATGGCTGTCACCCAAGGGACACGAGGCACCCATCTCACTTCACCCATGCTCAACTACCCAAATCGATTAGTCAGGATTCTCACTTTGGCCAAATTCCCCTGAGGCTGGATTTAAAAACCCAGCCCCAATGCAGCTGGGACCCAGCGTGCTGGCACAGCAGTCCCTTGGGTGGGACACCAGAGATGGCAGCCACATCCCACAGGACAAGGCGATAGGATGAGAAGGGAAATAAAGAGGTGGGGGGGAAATGGAGGAGAAAGGGAAGGCAGGAGAGGAGAGACCAGTGAACAAACTGAAAGGGAGGGCACAGTGTTTTTTGCCACCCTGAGGGCTGCCCTTCCAGAGGGATGAGGGCTCATGCAAGCAGAGCATCAAGTCTGAGCAGGACAGCTCACTGGAGGAGCGGGTTTGGAGCGGCTAATCTTTGCCCAGTCTCCGCAGGAGCTGGATGTCTCCTTGCAGCACAGCATGTGAGGTTTCACCAAGGCTGTAATTCAACAGAAACGTGATGCTATGACCTGCTCTCGTTGGAGATCAGAGGGGCAACCCAAACTGGATTTCTCTGGCCCTCAGGGAGACAAACACAACCCCTTTCACACTGTGTTTCATACCTGAAGTGACCTCATGTTTGTTAGGTTTTTTTTCTTCTTCTCTTTTTCTTTTTCTTCCCCTTGGCTAATTGTTTCACTCACATAAAGAGGCCAAAAGACAAAAGAAACAGGAAGCAGCCCTAACACAGGGCAGGTGCAGTCCGAGCAAAGAACCCGTGAAGTACAGGATGGCATGCTTCATGTGGCAAATACTCATTAGTAAGAGAGATTATTGCCCGCTGGGAGACAGTTTCTGCATGATTGAATGTAGAACTGTTTGGAACATATTCAATAAAGCCTTGTGAGTCTTTTTCTTCTAAATATGCTGTTTTGTCAAAGCTGGAGTTTTTTGTAGAAGCGCATTGATTGAGGCTGAGAGTTCGCCAGGAAGGTTTTGGAGGTGAGCTGCTGGGCACAGCGGTCACCTCTAACCAGTGGTAGGATGACCCCAAACTTGACCCGTTTCATCTGAAAGCAGACTTTCCAACGCAGTTCTCTGACAAAGACATCTGAAGGGTTTTGGTTGCACTCCAGTGTGCAACATAGCCTCGAAACCTGACATCAGGAGCTCAAAATCTGCTGATCTCGGGGACCCTGCAGAGTCTAACATCAAAGCCCCTGGCATCGCAGATGTGGAGGGTGGCTGTCCTGTTTTCCTGCAATGATCTTCCAAAGAGAAACATCCCCAAGAAATCTTGGGGTCCCTCAGGGCTCATGGGACAGGTAAGTACTTGATTATTTTAGAAACAACTTGAAGAACAATAGATTCTCTCTTTCCCTTTGTTTACAAAGAACATTCAGGACAGATTTAATTGCTGGGGTATGGACTAGCCACTTTCAATTATGACTATGAGTGAATAAAAGAGTTGGAAGCCCTGCTTTAATTAAAAGACATTCTCTGTTTTCACCTAATGTGTAAGAGCAACAATAGCAGGTTATTAGAAGTAATATCAGTCTAATCCAATCTGATCTGATCTGCGTAGTTATTAGGTCTAGCTAACTATTGGTATTGATTTTATTACTAATATCACTGCCGCAATAAGAAATCAACTGCAGTGCATAGTTTTGCATCATTCATCATGCTGTTCATTCGTTTGGCTTTGGATCAGCTGGATTTTTTTTTTCCCCCCACTGCTTGAAATCCATGTACACATTTCTCTCTCAGGTTTTACCTCCTTTTCCTTTATCATCTGCCGCTGCCCTATCATCTTCCTCACCACATCTTTTCTCTCCTTCTATTGTTTCTCCCCTTGCTTGCATTGCCCCCTGCCCTCCATAAAACAACTTCAAGTGAGATCAAAGCCAATGCATAAATTTCCCTAGTCTGAATTCAGCTAAAGAAGCTTCCAGCAGTTATGAGTCAGCAACGCAAGATAAAGCTGCTGGTCACTGAGAGAAATTGCCAGGAATTTGGGGAGGATGAATCACTCTCCAGGATGGTTGAGAAGAGAAACAACGCCAGAACCTCTTGTCCTTTCTCCTCTTCATCATTCAGCATCATTTTTGCTCCAGACTTGAGCGAAGTGCACAGTGCAGGAATTTCTCACCCCTCTCCATATTAACTAGGTTGGAGCTGAACATGACCCCTTAGTAAAGCCACATGCAATGAGCTGAGGGAATACCAGTTCTCATGCATTGCAACACACAAAGATCAACTTTACTTCCTGATGTTCCCAAGGAGTTAAATTTAACTCAGAGTTAACTGCAGTTTACTTGCAAAGCTGTCCATCATCTCTTGCACCTCTCAGGCTCTTCCTTGTTCACTCAGGGAAATAAAACCTCATGCTGCTCCCAGGCTCTGAAAAAGCCCACATTGATTGATACACTCTCTACAAAGCACATCTCAGCCAACAGTGTCTGTTCGGAGCAGAAAGGGTGGCCTCATCCATTCAAAATGGTTATGGGTTGACAACCTTTATTTTCCTTATTGCTTTTTCAAGGAAAATGCTCCAGTGTGTCCATGCTCCTCAAGGTCAAGTCTGGCAGCACCAGTCTGGGACAGGTCCATAGGAAGAGTGCAGGTTTCCACCCACTGCTGTGCCAAAGCCTCAACACTAGCCCAGACCTGCACTACAGCTTGGGAGAGGTGATTTCTTTGGGGCCTCCGGGCACCAAGCAAGCCCTGAACCTCCCTGGATCAGAGGGTGGGAATCAGGCCAAGTGCGGCAGCCACCTCTGGATGAGGACAAGGAGATACGTGACTGAGTTTCACCAAGAAGGCCAGAACCAACCATCTGTTTAAAGCACTAGGGATTCCAGAAAACAACCGTGTATGGCGAGATGCATGGCGAGAGCTAGTGAACCTGAGGCCATCCCCCAAGTCACATCCTCACCTTCACAGCTGAATGACAGCAGGGGCTGGTAGCATCACACCTGTGCACCCAACCACTTTTTGGGGGAGAACAAAAAGAAAGCAGTGCTGCCAACCACCTAGGAACGGGAATCTGCCCTGCTTGCATCTTCTAAAGGGACCATGCCCTCAAGGGGCATTTCACTCAGAAATAATACAGTAGCATGAATTGTTGCATCTTCCTCCTCACCCCCTCCCCCAACTTTTCCACACTCTCTGGTGAGCTCCAAAATGTTTCTCACAATTAAGCAACTTGTCAGGTTTCCCTTTTTTGCCCCATGTCTAGGCAGGATGAAGGATTTTGACACTGCACTGTGGAGATCCAGGAAACAAGGAAGAAGAGGCCATTCCCCTGATCCTGAACACACTCAGCCATCTCTCCCTTCACACATGAGCAGCAAATTACCATGTCATCAATTCAGTACTGGAAGCATCCTGAGGACCAAAACCAGTTTATTTTGCTGTTTTGCTTCCTGACATCACAGTCTTGGTTGGGTCCTGCTACTGGGTATCATTAGTATCTCTCACTTTCACACAAGAGATAAACAGCAATAATAAATCATACATACATATAAATACAAAAAGGCATCAATTCAGCCATGAATACGAAGCTTAAGGATACTGCATCTCATTCCTGTTTGCTGCCTCAGGCACCATGAACTGCCTAGCAAAATTCACTAAGCACCAAAAATATTAGTTTAATATTTGTGTGTGCTCAGCTCCTTCTTGTGCTGGGATGACAAACAGCCTCGTGAAGGCATTGCCAGAGGCACTAACACTTCCATTCTCTCTCACTGACTCTGGCACACAGAGGGATCTCTTCAAACTGATAAACGCTTTCATTTTTGTCTTCAAGTGAAAGGACTTCCTCCACAGGGTGATGTTTTGCTAGAGGAAGTGATTTAAAAGAAGAGATACAGTTGTGGTTTGATATTACTCTTCAGGAATTCCTTGTAAAGTCAAGGGAGAGACAAATTCTGACTTTACGGGATTACTCCAGCCTCATTTGAATTTCTCTGAGTCTTTTTGGAGTAAAAAAGTCAGGGAACAAACTTAAAGAGCAGGATACTTTTTCACAATGCATTCAGTCATTTCTGCTCCCAGGTGGAACAGCAACAGGATAGTCTTCCTCATGGTACCCTGGGTTACCAGCTCCAAATGAGATTCAGCCTTTCCGGTCCCTGCTTGAGCCAGTCAGGTGGATAAAGTTCAGAGCAGTTACGTCAGAGCTGGGTCATCACACGGTCCCCTACTCGGGCTGCGTCAAACATTGACTAAGAGCTGGCAAGTTAATCGGGCAGGAAGAAAAGACTAGCTGTGAGGAATCAATTTGCTCTCCACTTTCTTTCCTTATGGCCTTTTTATTGCTGAAAGGCGAGATGCCCCAAGCTGACGCAAAGCCGGACAAGCAACGAATTGCTGTCAGAAGCCTTCTGCAGAAACCAGTCTTCTCACCTGGGGCAGTTTTACTGCATTACCTCTTGCATTGCAACAGGACGGATACAAATCACATTCCTGCAGCCGCAGGACATTCCCGTTAGCCCCAGCTAGCCCAGACTGGCACAACACAGGGGCTCAGGTACCAGCTCCCTTCTATCAGTAACATCCTTATTTTTGGCCTCAGGCAAAGATGCCTTGGACGTGTTTCTTGACGAGCTGAGGAGAAGGACAATGTTGTTTCTCTTCTTGCCAAGGTGTGCTGTTGCAAGGCAAAGTCCTGCTTTCACTCTAGCAGTGCACTGAATCACAAAGCTTTGTATTTTCCTGTCAATATCCCAGTTGGATTCTACCTCTATATATTTAATTTGAGATGAGTACTGCAGGACCTCTTTTGTTAGCTGGATACCTCATGCACATTGCTATTATTTCTTTCATAAAAATCAATAAAGACTTAGGAACAACAACCACCAATAATAACGGTACATCTCTCTTTGTGTCTTTGTGCTGTGACTCGCTGAACAACTCGGAAAAGCAGCAGACAACAGTCCAAGCAGAAGAGGAAAAAATAGTTGTTTCCAAATCAGACCTGGTTTACCAGCCTGTAGCCTTTGGAAAGTTTTCCAGCCGCATCAGAGTGAGGCACAGAGAGACAGTCTGCTCTTGACTAACTTACAGGGCTTTCTCATTGTCTCTGAACCCACGCATAGACACATTCGTAGGTATGAAGGAGAGCTGTCTGGAATTGCAGAGAATGTGTGAAATATCTTTTTTATTATTTTTGCTTTCAGTATTGTTTTCTTTTGCTTACACCAAGGACAGTGTTGCATCAGACATAGCCAAGTGCTGCTGCTCTTGAGACCTCGAGTTTTGCCCAAAGTGCAAGCAGAGGCTCTGCAATTCTGTTGAGTTCAGCTCTGCAAGCATGCAGGTTTCCCCTGCCTCATTCTCTGCAGGAAAGGTTTCTCTGAGAAAACTGGGAGCAGGGCTGCTCTAATGCTTCTGAAGCTTTGCCTGCCACACTGTTTGACCATCTCCATCCTGGGACATGCCCAAAGGCATGTCGAAAACATATCCTAGTTCCACATGCTTGATATCTTTTCCATTGCAGAAGTCCAAGAAGTAGCACTAGGCACCTGAAGCAAAGGACCGTTTTGTTTACAGAGTCACTCAGAATAAACTCTTAATATATATGCAATGTGTAAGAGCCAACAGCAGTAGGGTCTCTTTCATCTCACCCCCTGAGATTTTAAGTCAGCAGCAGAGGATCAGGGAAGGTAGCAATGCTCAGCAGATAAGGCACCAGACAGTTTCTCTTATTTTGTCTCCCAATTCCTTTGCCTACAAAGTATAGGCAGAAATAGTGACAGAAGCTTAAGAGCACCGCTTTGAAAGCCATAGGCAAATCGCTGCTATTGAAGTGGGGGGTTTTTTTGGCACTGACAAGATGCAAGGAGACACATGCCCTTGATGTTTTCTGTTCTGCTTTGAAGTGAGAAGAGACAGGGAAGGATTTTCCCTATCATTCACCTAGAGGAAACAGCAGAAGAAGCAGGAGCTGAAACTACCCAGGACCTCCTAAATTCAGCTCCACAGTATCATTTAATTACCCTACAGGACATAGTCCACTGCTTACAAGAGAAGCCTTAAGAGGCACCTGGAAGCCTGAGATGCCCCTGGGCAGATCAGAGAGCAATCCTGGATACTCCCAGGGCCACCATAGCCATGGTGCTGCTGCTGCAAGGACCCCGATGGCACTGACTTTGCCACTGAGGTCTGCTTCATAGGCAGCTGGAATCTGGTGCTCACAAGTTTTGGGCAGGACACAACTGCCAGCCCTCCTTGCTGCCCCATCCTGAGTCACAGGCTAGCCAGATGCACTCCAGTTTAAGGCTGGCTCAAAGTGAACCACATCAGGCTGAGCTCTCCTTCACAAAAATAAACATTTCCTGGGGGACCACTCACCTAGACTACAACCTGTACTGCACATTCCCCAGGTTTCTCGCATCTGGGTTAAAGAAAATATATAATGTTCACATACTATTGTTTTAAAGGTTAATGTATTCCCAGCTGTAACTCCAAGCTGAGATTTCAGTCCAGGAATAATCACACTGTGGCAGAAAGTATTGAGTAGGTAACCTAGGTCTTTTCCATCTCTAATTTTTATGCATGTGTGACTCCTGTTTCATTTCTTTCCTTTTCCGGTTCACCCATCCAAAGTAATATAAAACTAAGGCTAAACACAGCTGAGGTTTTATCCACATTGCAGCTATTACATACATAGCATCTATACATACCGGTGTACCTACACCCTTCCACTATTTTTACTTTGCATCTTGAGGAGCACTGCTGTTACTGCACACTGAACAAGACACATTCAGCAAACAGTTATTCTAATCATTTAGGGTTTCCTACAAAAAAGTATCATAAACCAAAAGGTTGTGCCAGGCACCAGAAGACAGAGAAAAATCAAGCATCACGAGGGAGAAAAAGCTGGTGCCCTTTAATGTCTTAACTCACCCAAATGCAGGCTCTGCTGTCTCAGAACCTCCTCCTGCTTCACATGCAAAACACTGCAAAAAGAGAGCAGTGGCACAGCCAGAGAGCCTTTTAGCTCTTGCAACAAAAAGAAAAAGAAACATTTTAGAGATTAGCAACCACTGGCCCTGAAAAAAAAAAGACAGAAAGCTCTCTTTGCACAGGCAAAGTGATAGAGAGCCAGCAAACAACCCCAGCCAGCCCTTGCCAAGCCAATACTGCTCCCCTCTTCCCTTCTTATCCCCCCGCAGCTGGGTTCGCTCAGGTAGCAGGTTCTGGCTGGGAATGTGCTTCACCTGTGAACCCTCCCTAGTCTGCACTTGCAGAGCTCATCCATGAGTAAGGGCTGGAGAAACGGCTGCGATTGCTTAGAGATCCTCAGAGATGGCCTGTCCTGCTGCCTCGTGATGTATAGAGCAGAGATGAATTTCTGAAAGAGACTTCTATGAAGAAATATTCATACTTTTCTGCATTAGAGGTTTCATTAGAGCTAGAAGAGCTCTCTTGGGTGCATGGAAATGTGTGGTACTTGTTTAACCCAGCAGTTTTTTAATAACATATAGAAGAATATTATTAGTCTCCATTTTTAGTTTAAAGCCCAGGTTTCAGGTTTCCCACAACTCTGCTGACGCTGAGGAATGGTGAAAGTGCTCCTGAGCCCTACACCCAGGCAAAACCAGGGTCGATCCTGCCCGGCTCAGCCCCTGGGAGCACCGCAGGCTCCTGGGGGGTGGTTCGGCACAGGCGAGAGCAGCCGGTGCCACCCAAAAGGAGCTCCTGGAGGAAAGGCCTGCTGGGGAGAAGCAACCCACTTCCCGCGCTGTCCCAGTTCGAGACACCTGCTGGGCAGGGGCAAATCACACCAAGCTCTGTGACGGTGAAAATCCCACAGCCAACGGCCCCAGCAACGCCAAGGGTTAAGGGCGAGCTCACCTCAGCTGAGGACAACACAGAAATACAACTTAAATCACCTCAGCTGAAAAATGCTTTTTCACCTGTAAATAAGCACCCCTGATCTGTAATAATACCAAGTGGTGGTAAAACACGTCCTCCAGCAGTGAGGCTGGTTGGAGCGATGCCCCTGGGAAAAGCAAAGCATGCCAGCTCCCTGAACCACGCGGCATTAGGTGGGGCTAGCACCCCGCTGCGCTGTGGCCCGCGACGTCTCCCGGCCTTTTCCAGTTACAGGTCGACCCGGTCCGGGAATGAAATCCGCCCTTGCGACAGAGCCAACGTGGGGTTTCAAGAGGCTGTTTTGGAGGCTTGGATGTGCTTAATGCCAGCCTCCTCGATGCTCCCCACCCAGCGGTACCCCTTTGCATACGGCTGGCCTGGATGCCTTCCTCTGCGAAAGCAGACATGGAGACCACCAGAGGCCAGAGCTGCTCAATGCTTTGTTTTTATTCAAACTTATCATTCTAGAAAAAAAAAAAGGCTTTTGCATCCAAATGCAATTTTCTGTGGGGATTTTGTCGTCTTGATGTTTTCTTCAGTCACCTCTTGTTGGTGTCAAAAGACCCAAAATTCAGAAAAGGTTATTTTTACACTGGATGGCTGAGAGTTGAATGGTTTTGATTGACCGGATAAAAGTGTTCAGGAAAATTCCAGATGAAACATGCTAAGTTGTCCAAGCAAAATGGTTCTTTTTTGGCGTTCAGCCTCCTTTCTGATTAAAAATGTTGATGCCAGAGGGAAGGGCAGAAGGGAAGAACACATGTCCTTGCAAACTTCACCACTAATGCCTCTTAAAATTTTGAAAGAGATTGTTTTCCTTCTTTGTGGCAAAGCTGGTCGCACCAGATTATGACAGCAAACACGCAAAGAGAAAAAAAATAAAAAGAGATGCCTGGTAATACCTAGTTATTTATATATAAGAAAAAAACCCCAACCTGTGGCCCCCCCATGTAATGTTAGACAGGCAGTTCTGCTTTTGAGGGTCTGACACCTCTCTGTGCTCAGGAGGGGAAAAAGCAGGCAATGCGGTCTCTGACATAACCCGCAGATTAAGGGATTACCATTAATTACTGCCGCGGCTCCGAGGGGGCCCTGCCTGTGCCGGCTATGATACAGTATCTTCCCATCATCAGTAAGGAACAGACGGATCTGAACTGCCAAAATCTCAAAGAGCAAAAGCGCAGGTATAAAATACGAGAGAGGAGAAGGGGACGGGGCAAACTGCATAAGGAAACGGGAGAGGAGGAGAAGGGGGAAGGAGAAGAAGAGGGAGAAGCTGGACAGCCAGGAGGAGGAAATCTATTCTCCACCTGGAATTACAGCCACCATTAACAAAGCCGAATTAAGGTATTGCTTGTGCAAATAAAGAGCGTTCCTGCGAGCACCCCCGCTAAAGGCAAAATGAAGGCGTGAACCTCTTCACGTAGGAGAGCGCCTTTTTGGAAACCAGGAGTAAGCAGGTCAGTTAATCACAGAAAAGCTCGCTTAAATAAAGAGGAAAAGATATCAACCTATCTCCTTGCTTTCTCCAGGGAGATAGCTCTGCTCTCAGCTTTCCATCAGATAGCGAGACTGTCACATCTACTTCTCCGACACAGCAAAAATAGCAAATTCGCAACCTCTCCTGGCCTTTCGGAGATCCAGGGACCAAGAGCGTAACAGTGACTAATGAAACCGTCTTGTCCCTGTGTCCCGGTGCCCAGCTGGTGACACTTAGGATCACCTTGATTTCCAGAGAACAGCTGCTTGGTACTGTCCAAAAATCACATCTTCAGCCGGTGCCGGTCAGTTGGACATCCCGTTGTCCTTGTCAGAGCAAGTCACCTCTGAAAGCCCCAGGCTGGACCAGCCAGGTCCAAAGATGACGGCAGCGCTAATTAGCCCCTCGCATTACATCAAACATGTTTACCAGACTGTCTGGCCAAACAACATCCGAATGGGAAGATAAAGGCGTCAGACTTAGCAGAAGCCCAGCTGCTATTATGTTCTCACTCTCCCTCTTTTTTTTTTTTTTTATTAAAAAATGGAGCAGGGAATCGCACTGGTGGGTTTGAATTAGCCCCTGGTCTGCAGGCCAAGCAGCCCTGTCTCGGATTTGGCTCTTTCCCCTCGCTACTATTTTTCCTAAAAAATGAAGTAGATGAGGAGTGCCTGGTTAATAGCTAATTTCCCTGTTCTCTTACATCGACAAGATTAAATGCTTTCTTCCTGATGGCTGATTCATAAAAGACCCAGTGGTTTTTATTCATATATTTCCTTAAACAGGAATGCACTATCTATTTTAAAAGATGTGGTTTTACGGGTAAAAGTCTCAGCAGTGTTCAGTCTTCTGAATCCGCACTCCCATCGATTTTCCAGGCGACCCAGAGACACCAAAACACACCCTAGCAAAACCAGAAGTTTTTACAAACCCCAGCCTTGCTGTGCTGCCTCTGGGACTTGGATGAACCGCCTTAGGAACACAGCATCTCCTTCTTCACAGACACAGAAGTAGAAGGACTTCTGATGGTTATTTGCTTTCTTGCGTGGAAGCCCAGCCACGTCCGGGTCCTTTTCTCCTAAGAGAGGTTGCAGCCAGTCAGAAATCAGCCCTGAAGTGGTCCTTTAGGAGCTTTAAGACAAAAGTATGCTGTGAGGTGACTGCTTTAACAAAGCAAATACAGCATGCACAGCCCTTTTAATACGCCTTGGCCAAATAAATGTTCCCATTTCAAGGCAGGTGAAGCAATAATAAATATCAGGTAGGAGAAGTGAGCCCGGCATACCTTTTCATTTGTATGCAGAGCATTTTTTATTAAATAAAAATTCACTCTCCAGAAATGTAGCCCAGACCTGCTAGCTCAGGCCAGCTCTTGTTAAAATGATTATTAATGGTAGTGCACCTCTTCATAATGGGAATGAATGGTCCACCCGCCTTTCAGTTACACACATATTACTGACTTATTCCTTCAGCCTCGTCTCAGTCGCAATATTCTCCACAGCCTTCCCCTCCAGCCCTTGAAGATCTGCATGCGGGTGATCCATCTTGTAACTTTTAATGCTTATTTTTGTAAAGAGATAAAAATAAACCATTCAATTTGGATGAAAAATATGGGATTTAGTGCTGCGCCCACCAGTGGAGATGGCAGGGGGGAAGAAAGAAGATTCTTTTTTCCCTTTTCAGTATATTTAAAGCGCAAATGAATAATCCATCTCCCTTAACAGCCCCACCCCTCCCAAATAAATAATGTCCTCACCATGGCAGAGCAGGGAGATGACAACAGAGAGGAAGATCGTAACTCAGCGAAAAGGAGATGCCAGGGTGAGCGAGGATTTGGTGATGCAAGTGCTGGTTGCTGGTGGGAGAGAAGCTGTGGTCAGCTGGCAGAGGACACAAGTTGTGGCACGTTCACAAGCAGCAGCAGTAACTGGTTGTAAACTAGGCTGGAGCTGGCGTTCGACTGTTTGGAAAATAACTAGCAGTCTCGGACATCTTGAAACCATCTTAAGGGGTCTGAAAAACTTGGAGAACTCCTCTGAAAACCGCAAGCTGTTTAAGACCTTCCAAATGTGAATACCCAAAAATCACAAACCCTCACAAATCCCCCAGTACCACAAGTGTGCCCTCCATATGCCACAAATATCCCAAATATCACAAGCTGCTCACCAGATACCCCAACAAATATTGCCACCATATATCTTAGCAATAACTCACAAATACATCCCCAGGTATGCCACGGGTACCATGAATTCCCCGACAGGCACCCCTACAGATATGACCAAAATATCACAAGTGCCCTAGTTAACAACTGAGTATCACCAGACCCTTGAGGATATCTTGCTTTCAACATTTCATGGTCTTTAGCAACACAGCTAGTTTCCCACCATTAAGGGGATCTAAAAGAGCCACTTCACTGTTGTGTTCAGTAGTGTGGGTATATTTGTTCCAATTCACTGAGGTATATGGGTTAAAAACATGATAATTATGGCTTTTAGCAAAATGACGTTCATGGAAAAAACAGTGGAACAAGTGGAAGAACTGTTGCAGCCATGAGAGCCTCACGACAGCAGTGAGGCAAAGGTTGCAGAGAAGGAAATGTTCTTTTTGTTACACCAACCGGCCAGAAAACACAGCCGAGCTTCTGGCACATGAGCCCTTCTTTAAGTCAGAGACCTCAGACCTGACCTAAAGAGAGATTGGAAGCAAGTTTTCAAGCACATAGGGTCTCTCTTTAGGTCAGAGCTATTCAGTAACTTTACTAAAAATATTCTCTCCCCCTACGAGGACTGCAGAAGAAATAAACATCTGCCATCAAGCTGAGTTCGCAAAGTCTTTACATTGCTGCTCAAAGGGGCAAAGAGACCCATATAGAAATGCGTTTCCCTCACATTATAGAGCAACCTGCTCTGCTACTTGATGAGGTGCTTGGAAACCCTGGCTGCATCCCGGGCGTAAGACACATGGGGTGGTTCAGCCGAGAAGGCCTGTGTGGAGGCAGGAAGGCTCTTCAGGAGACCAGCTTCTCCTGTCCTGTCCCAGTCCGCCCGGTGGACTTGCCCTCACATGAGGACAGCGGGCGGTGTTGCCACAGCCAGCCAAGCTGCGTGCTTTGCTCCGATGGCATCATCGGGGGGCTGCAAGTGATGAGATAAGGGAGCGTTTCTGCCCATCTTCACTCCCTGCTCAAGGCCGTTAACTTAAGCCTTGCCCGGGGGCTGCTTTCACCACCACGGTGTGAAGTCCTCTCCCGTCGCGTCGCAGCGGAGCGGGCTGTGCAGTGACCAGCGTAACACAGATCTCGCTGCATCTCCATATGTGATACGTCCACGCGAACGCCGAGCCATTTGCCTACACGTATATAAAAGTGATTATACGCGGAAGCTTATGGGATTTGTTTTGGAACAATGTAGTAATAAGCCTGAGGATAATCTGCTGCGCTGAGACAGGTCTTTTTCCTGGAGGGGTCACAGCCACAAATTAGATAGTCACATTGCATTATTTCCACTGAGTTAACTCCCAACGCCTCACCTCCGTCCTGCCGAGGAGAGGGGACGGCAGGCACGGCCGCACATGGTGAAAATTGAACTGTCCCCAGCAGATGCGTCTTCAGCCGCCCAAATCAAAGCAGCTTCAGGGAGAAGGGATGGGGGGGAGAATTTTTAATGGCCCAAAGTGGTGGAAATTCATTACTCTGATAAGGCCCTGGGAGCTGTTGGTTCGAGCGTCAGCCATGGACAGTCCCTAGAGAAATTTCACCATGTTCAAGCTAATCTTCTTATAAACATTGTTTTTTTTTTTATTATTTTATTTTATCCGACATGTGTCAAGCAGGCCTACTAAGCCTATTACATCTCCAGGGAGGTTGGAGTTTTCTCTCTTCTGTTTTTTTTCATCTGAACACTGCTTGCCTCCTTTTTTTGGCTCATCTGGACATTTCTCCATCACTGAGGACAGACCAATTTTTTACAATCAGCAATGGGAAAATCTTGGTGGATTGGGAAGCTCAGGTGAGATAAACAACCAGACTCTAGCCAGCCATCCAACATTTTTGGAGTGCAGAGGGCTCAGAGACGAGCTATATAGCGTGATGGAACATCTTTTCTTGCTATGTTTGCTTATTTTTGTTTCCAGCCAAACCCTCAAAATAAATAGATAGAAAAACTAACTGATAATTTTTCTGTGTTCCTCTGACAGTGCAAGATAGTTCAAGCTGTTAGTAAAGGTTCCATTTGGTACTGACTTTACTTGTGTTATTCTCTCTGTTTGTGTTTATAAATAGAAATAGGCAGGGATTAGATTCCCGGACTGGATCCTGTGGTGTTTGGCCTCCTGAATATGCACCTAGCTTCAACGTGCAGGGATATCTGCTGCTGCAGAGCCTTCTTTCCTGAGATGTCTACCCAGCCTGGTGGAGATGGTGGGGGGACGCCTCCGCCAGGTTTCCCACTGCTGGCTTTGGCCCCTGCCACCATGCCGTGCTCAGCCTTGAACCTACCCCGGTGAGCACCAGCCCAATGCAACCAGAGTCCAGACGCTGGCAAGGTTGCTCAACCTTGTCTCTGCTCATTGCTGCATCATTTTCTCTTTCTCTGATCCTTGCCCTCTGGCTAAGTGCAAGCATGCTCCAGAATTAATGTCTTGGCATTTTCAGAGCCAAATCAGTTAAAAAAAATCTAATGTGAGTGTGCCCTGTACTGCCCCATGACTTATGTCCTCACGTTTGTACCCATTCTCCATGGCCTCGGGAATTAATGGCAACACTTCTGTACACGGTGAAGGGACATACGGATGCTGTGAGGAGACCCCAGTGCTCTTCTCTGTCTTTCGGGGTGAGAACGACCAACGCTGCAGCCAGTCACCATTGATTCATGCCTCTACAGGTTGAACGTCCCACCAGACTGCTCCGATCCCACATGAACAAGAGGGTAAGTGGTTGATGTGATGGTCCTCTTCTCCTTGTTTTCTCACGAGGGGAAGACATTTGGACAGAGATAATTCCTGCAGGGCGGAGTCATTCTGGACATGGCGACAGCTGTCACTAGCCAATGGAAAGCACGAAAAGGAGGAAAAAGCTGATTGCTCTGTAAATGGCCATTTTCTGGAGGAAGTGTCATGCTCTCACCACTCAATGAGTGATTAGAAATAACGAAGGAGTAAGAAACATTCATGCACGTACATGCACACACCAACACGTACACTCCAGAGACTGCTACAGAAAAATCGATGTGAGCTTATCAGCCTGCAGCAAAGTCAGGACAATTAAACATTTCCCTCACTGCCTTTATATATTGAATTTAGTTTTTGATTTTCTTCTCACCTGTGGATGAAGAGAGAGGAGAAGAATCTGAGCCAGCATCTCTTATAAAGAGGAGAGAGAGTTATCTCTAAAGCAGGGAGTAGCCCAAATTATTTCTGTGGCTAACCATTGCCTTCTTTGCCCTTAAAAAAAAGAGAATATCTGTGTATGTTTCCTGGACTATGGACCAAAAAAAGAAAGGTAGTGCCTATACAGCATTGATTTCTTTGTTGGAACCAAACTGTCACCTTTGCTTGTGCACAGAGCTCTGCACTCACAGGACAGGTCCCTAAAGCAGAGGTTTTGTGCTCCTGTTTTTCTCTAGCACAGAGCAAAGCTTCACAGAAATGGGTCCAGCAGAAACCAGAAATGGGGCCCAAGCAGCAAAATCGAGCACAGATTCAGAGCCCTCCTCGGAGGCTGGTGTGAAGGGTAGGGGATGAGGTGTTGGGCACAATCTATTACAAAAGCAATCTATTAAAATGCTAGTTCTTGGGTTTGTTCTCAATTTCACCAAAGCCAAGGGGGTGCTGAAAGACCCAGAGGCATTTAAGCCCATATATAAACACACACTCCTACTTGTTTCCAACTTTTACTGAAAATCAGCTAATCTAGCTCAAAGCTGGCTGAACCATGGGAAAGCAACAAGAAGTATTATCCAATAACTAATATGCCAGTGGTTGCTGTTGTTAGTGGCTGATCCAGCCGACTCTATTTGCAGGTTAGAGTGGATCACACAGGAGCTGTGTGTGGTACAGAGCTTTTGGGAAGGACATCTGCATCTCCCCCCAACCACTAACTTCACATTCTGCAAGTATCCTCCATCTTCCAGGGATCCCAAACCCTGCACAGACCGGGGCTCATTTTCTTGAAAGTAGCTTGCTTGCTTGCTTTCTTTCTTTCTTTAATCTCCCCAGCCAAAATGTACAGGGTAGATAATCTACATCTCAGCTTAAATCCCTTTGAAGTCAACCAAAGGACCTTTAACTTCAGCGAGCATCAGAGCAGGGACCTCAGGCTTTTACATACATGATCTGCCGGGGATTTAGGCAGCCCAGGCTATGTCCACATGGACGTGCTTTTTTGCCACAGAGTCCCAGCTCTGCCTCGGCGAGAACTGAAGCACCAGAGGATTTGCCTACAACCCCTCCATCTTATCATGCGTTAAGGCCTGTCCATATGTCAGGCAGTACCGTTGTGTTAACAATCTCCTTTTCCTTCTTCTTTTATCTCTGCATTAAATTGCTGACAAGACCTTCCCAGCGGCCTTTTCAAAAATAGAAGAGATCAAAAAATTAACAAAGTATTTCAAAAGCCAAAGTCCTTAGGAAAAGAAAAAAAAAAGTGGGAGAATGAGTCTGCAACACTGTTACAGTGAACAGATTCAGAAAGCAAAATATTCTGATTTTTGCAAGCACTTTAACCCACTGGGTAATGCGAGGAAATGGACCAGGTTTGGGGCTTTCATTTGCACCCAGCACAGCTTGGAGAAACTCTTGCACAAGTCCTTATAGGACTTCTTGAAGCGCTGTGACCGAGCACTTGCCTATTCCCAAGTATGTACTCCACAATTCAAGTGCGGGAGTAAAATTTTAAGTGAGACAGAGACCTCTCTGCGTGGAGACCTCTTGGAGCTAACGAGTGCATCAAGCCGTCTGCACAGCCCATGCCAGCATCTCCAGCCTTGCCCTCACAAACACCTGCACAGCAGAAGAACGGCATTGAGAGAGACATGTCTGACTACAGCCACGCTGAAACGCAAGCACGAAAGCCAGGACACTGCGGGCAGCGCTGCTCCCGGTTTCGGGAGGGCCAGAAGTGCCCTCCAAGAGACGTCCGTTCAAGGATGTCTCCGCAGGAAGCCACCACGGCTTTGAACACAGCAGCCAGCCCGCAGCAAGAGAAGCCAGGGAAAAAATAACCTTCCCATGCACACAGAGGAGGGATTTTTGGTGGGCAGGCGAAGGTGATTTATCTCCCTGCCTAATCTACTTTACTGTTTCTGCTGCTTTTTCGCAGTGCTCCAGCAAAACTGTAGAACAGTTCAGCTTTACGCTGGCTTTTGAAAAGGTGTTGCTGCTGGCTTTCAAAGGGCACAGAACAAGAGGTGACACAGGGAGGTGACTCTGCCCAAGCGGCTGACAGAAGCAGGCAGAGAGCACCACGTCAAAAAAAATATTCCTGGCCTCTGCTGACACGGCCGACAACATGTCAGCATCGGCAGCACACACGTGCCAGGAAAAAAAACACAACCCCCAGCAGAAAAAGGCCAAAACATCAAGCAAACTCCTTCTTTATTTCATTTTTCTACCTGGCTGATTGTATTTGATTCTATATTTAATTGGTGGCAGAAGGTTCCTAGAAGAAAAATCACTAGGGTTTTTTTTCCTTCTCTTAAAGCCTTTATAGTGGATTCAGAGTTGGTCAAATACTGACAGCACTCCTGGCTAATGTTCATTCAGGTTGCAAACAGCTCTTTCCTTCAGTGACACCTGAGTTGTTATTAGGAAAAACTCACATAAACTCGTTGCACTAGTATAAATTTGGAGGGGGTCGGGGGGAGAGCAACACCAGATAAATCCCCATTTCCGTAAGTAACACAGGTACTTGTTATTCCCTCCTCATGATTTGTTATTTATTATCCTACCTCTCTAAAAATTGCAGGAATCTAATCAGGGAACAGAGACAACAGAGGGTAATTTAGGCGATCAGTCACACGCTACCCGTAAGGAATAACAAGCAGCTGGAGTGACCACTGCACATGATCCATAGGTGAACACGGGCTTGCACGAGCTGCTCAGGGACCGCTCACCAGTGGTGAACAGGCTCTCCGACTGAAAGCCCACTCAAGGCCATAGTCAGCTCCAAGCCCACGACAATCCTGTCGACATCTGTGGACTACTTTACAAACTCGAACTTCAAGCACATGCATTTGAGTCAGGGCTTTGGTCCATAACATGCCTTTCTGCATTAGCTTAGGAGAAGAGAAGGTAAGAGGTTGGGCTGTCCAGGCAGTTTATCGTGAGTAAATATGGAAGAGCCTTCCCAGCGCCCCCGTGCTCCAGAATGACATTAAAAATTATTTTTGAAATATGTTTCTCGGCCTAAGAATGAGGTAAATCACTAAATCACAAGCCAATGCTATTTAGGTTATTGTATTGCCTTGTGTCTGACCTCCTCACACAACTCGAGCCTAACTCACTTCATCGCAAACCGATCCAAAGAAACAGTGAAGTGCAAGAGCCCCCTCGTGCAACTGCGGAACGAATGTAAGCCCTGCTCGCAGAATTGCCTCCTGGCTGCGAGAAGAACGGCTAGACAAAATCTGATCAATGCTGCTCTAAACTGTGCTCAAAGGCTTGCAAACATCTCCTCAGTCACTTTTCCCCCTGTGGGGAAGAGGCACAGACATCAACTCCTAGCCATAATACGCTTCTATAAATAAGTGGTACTTAGTTACTCAGGAAGAGGAGGCCAAACGGTCCATCCACCCGCTCTGCTAATGTCTGTGTCTTCTCTAAGTGCCTGTCTGACTCTGTTCTTGGGGAATATATTGCACAGTTACAGCTTCAGCTTAATTCTTAATAATGGCAAAGCTTCACCCCAGCAAAATACAGAGTTCAGCATGATCAAACTCTGCACCAGCCCCTGAATCTTCACACCACCTCTGCGGGTTGCCTTGGCTCCCCTCCCACAGCGGGTAGCTTCAGCAGGGGCAAAACGAGTGGCTGTGTGCCCAAGGCTCGGCAGGGACCGAGGAGCCCTTTACATGCCCTGCCAGGTGTGCTGTGGTCCTTCTTCCCCTGTTTGGGGGGAAGCAAGAGGCAGCACAATCTTATCAGGGCAGAGAACAGGCTGTGGGAATATATTTTGCCAAAAAAAAAGGTCTTTTCCACCTCTGAGTGACCTGAGGTATATTAAAGTCATACAGTTAGGCTCTCATCAGCTGACCCACGGCATAAACTAGTTCCACGTACTTGAAAATAACACCAGCTGCCTTTCAGCATGATCTGCTACCATGCTACCGGGCTGAGCTAACTCCTCTCCCTTTATGGTTAACCCACAACAGTGGGCAAAACCCCCCTACCGGGACATGACAGCCAAGACCTCTTGGGGCCACAAGGACTCGTCTCTGCTCTTTCACCACGTTGCCTGACCGTAGAGGAGCAACCTGTCCCTGAAGTGAAGTGGGTGGGTTGGAAGGCTTCGGCTACAAGTAAAAGAGACTTTGAGTCGAGCTTTCACGGTGACCGGGTCAAGAACAAAAAGTGGCTGCTGCATCTGACGGAAACCTGATCTGAGGCTGCGGCTCGCAGGCCGCGTGCTTGTGAACAATGTGCTCCAGCTCTCCAAAGGGTCTGAAGAGAGCAGGGAGCTGACGGCATTCGGACTTTGACTCAAGTGCCGTGAAGTCCTGGACGCATGGCACAGGAGCACTTCTGTGATCAGACTCTTCAAGCGACAACAGCAGGTCAAATCGGCACGGATCGACTGACTGCCGTGGAGAAGGGCTGATTTGCGTTGG
Organism: Dromaius novaehollandiae; assembly: GCF_036370855.1. Taxonomy (NCBI): domain Eukaryota; kingdom Metazoa; phylum Chordata; class Aves; order Casuariiformes; family Dromaiidae; genus Dromaius; species Dromaius novaehollandiae. Next base: position 9,753,243 of record NC_088103.1, on the reverse strand, counting down.
CCAATATCTTCGCATTAATTCAATTTTGCAACAGGAAAGTGATGTGCATTAATTTACCCTGCAAAAGCACCTTCTCTCAACAGTGACTGTCTGGACATTCTGTCTTCCTTTTTTAAGGATGTATGCTAACAACAGTGTAAGCTTAGGGATAAGAAAGTATACGTGCCGATCAATTGTTATTAATACCACTAATGAGAAGCAGAGGGAAATGACATCATGTCATCCCTCTGGTTTGAAAATATTACCACAATTCAAAAACTTGCAGCTCAGTCAAATGGTTCTGTAACAAGCTGAAATCTCTGTCAAATGAGGACTTTCTAGCTGCAAGCAGAAAGTCTTCCCACTTGCATTTAGCATCACACTTATTTTTCCCTTTCGCTTTGGAAAAGCTCAGATTTGCCATTGGAGCACCCTGAAAGAGCTCTGCTCCCCTGGATGTGCACCTTGTGATAACACCTTTTTGAAGTACCACATGGAGCCACTTCAGACAAAAAGATATCGCACACCAAAGTCAAATTTAGGCACCACGATAACTGAGTAATTAAGAAAACACATAACCATTGTAAGGTAAAGTGATCAGCTATTGTAACACAAGATATGCAACGCAGCACCTAAAAAAGTCCATTTCTTACACAAGGCCCATTTAATCTTAGCCTGAAGAGTGCCTAGGTATTTTAAACACAGCTGAAAAGCTTTGTTATCAGAGGAGTTAGAAATGACACACAAACCCGCTCCCTTATAGGAGGCGAAATTTTGTTTGTACAATGCCCAGCATTTTGAGGTCCCGTCTGAGAACTAAACACAACACCATGGCACCAAGAGGCTGGTCCTCCTCATGACTCCAGATCGCGCGCAACTCTCAGATCAGAGTCCTAAAGCCAGGCTTTAGAGTGCAATGTTGTAACACCTCTAGCTTTTCCCCTCCACTTTGTGCTAAGCTGAAAAAAGGAGGAAGCCAGAGAAATGAAGCAGCTTAAGAAGAGGAGTGAGCTGAGAGGAGGCAGGGGAAAGTTAATCAGGTTCAGCTCAAATAAAAAACAGCAAGCAATTTCATCCAAACCTGTACATTTGAAGAGTTTGCAGTGACTCTTCCCCCCCACTATTTTTTCACTTTCATGCTCCTGACCTTCTCCGTTCTAGCCAGGAGCGAATAGGAAGTTCTAAGAAAGCTATTCCTGTGGTATTTTTAGCAGAGCCAGAAGAAAAGTGACTGGAAATAATCCATGAAAGCAAGCTTTCACCTTGATTTTCAGACTCTGGAGATTTCGATAGCCTTGATAACAATCACAGCTTTACCAAAGGCATATAAAATGCTGAGTGATACCGAGAGCATAAATTGAGTTCTTCCTTTCTTCCTGCTTCACATTAAAAACCCAGCAAGCAGTCAATGGGAGCCAAAAGAAACACTTTCCCGCAGGAGCCAGTGGGATTCGTGGCCACACAACGGCCGGGACACCGAGCTTTGGCTGGATTTCAGAGCGCCGGGCACTCACACAGCTGACAAGAAAATTCCACGCTACAATTGAAACTGCTGAAAATATACCCAGATTCTGGAGGATGCTATTGCCCCTGCTTTGCAGAAGCAGCCTTTCTTTCCACAGGAGGACTAAGATCTCTTCCTCAAGTAACCCTTTCCCCTCTCTGTAACTTGAAGAGAATAGTATTGCAAATGCATTGCAAAACCAAAAATGGCTTAATAGCATCTGGAAGAGAAGTCCTCACATCTGAGTTACAAAAACTCAGAGTCCTTTCTCTCCTCAGAAGGAGTGGTAGGGACCAAACCAGCTGAGGAAGAGTTTGTAGAAACATGCCTGGGAGTGAGGGACTGCATAAGGAAATGTGTTTTTCTTTGCCTGCCCAGACCTGAGAGCACTAGTGCAAGTGGTTGCTGATGGGACGCAGACCTCGTTTGTATGCTTTAGAGACTGAAGGCATTCATTAGAGAAGCTGTATTCCCAAGGTACTGGGGGTAAAAATAAAATGAAGGCCGATCCCATTAAGCTGATCTTCTCTGTTGGTTGCTGCCATCTGATGCCTTCTTTTTTCCCTTCACTCCTCAGTGTGTATTTCCACCCCTTTTCTTGCTCTGGCTTTGAGGAGTGCGTGGCAATGTGGTGAGCCAGATCTGGGAACATACCCGGATGAAAACGGTCCTAAAAAATAGATGTTCTGCCCACGTCTGTGGGATTGCACCCCTGACCAACTCGCAAGCAAATCATCGTACTTCAGTGCACTGCTCGGGCTTCCCCAAGCCACTACAGATTTAAACCCACTTTATTTCTGCTAATATGTTTAAAAGTGACCACAGCAACTAGGCTAATTCACTGGCTAGGGCTTGAAAATCTGTCACATCTCCATGCTTTCTCCGCACTTTCCATCAGCAAAGCTGATGCTACAAAACAGCTCCTGGCTGTGGCAATACTGTCCTTGGGGACGGCACCCCGGTGTGAGCCTGGGCCTTTGAGCGGGCTGGCTCGCACCCACTGCAGTTAGGGCTGCCGCTTCCCAAAGAGGCCTGGCTGGGCTCCCCTGAGGCCTCAGATGTACTTTGTGCTGTTTGGTGGCTTTTCCTGAAGTCCGCGCAAGCGCTCCTAGCCTGATGCCAAGACCAGACATGGTGTGTGAGGGTCCGTTTGAAAGAGCAAAGACACTGGGACAGCGTGGGAAGGCTGTCTTGGGCAGGAAGAGCCAAGTTTGATGTCATGAGCATCTGCACAGCATATTTTCAGCAGACCCTGTCTCAAACCGTGTTGCTAGGCTTTCCTGGTGGCAGGAAATGGTCTGGACTGGAGCAGAGCCCTCTGTGCATGGGAGAGGGACTGGGAACCTCTCCCTTGTCCGCAGCCTAGGGAGGCTGCTCCTGTTGGCCACCCAGCTGTCTCAAGACCATCCTTCAAATGCCGCTTTGCTTCCTTGACATGGTCAGCCACGTGAACGTGTGCACCCATCTGCCTCGCTGCTTTTTATTAAGTGCCACTAATTGGACATGACGCCATTCGGAGCGAGCAGTTCTTCCTCACATGGCTCCAGCGGGTTGCACTGGTGGGAAGGGAGGTGAGCAATCGACACTGCTTTGCTTGGGCATTAAGGGAACAGATTAATTACTGCAGCGAAGACAAGGCAGAGTGCTGCCGGGGGAAGGCGGGAGGGAGGGAGAGAGAGGTGGCATTGATAGATGACCCTCACCCGCTGACCCATGGCATGCTCGCGCAGAGAGCTATCGATTGGCAATGACTATTTGAATCTCCCCCCTCGCCCCACATTATTCAGACTTTCTTAGACCAAAAAAAATACAAGCAAGGGCTTATTGATTCCTTGTAACTGATAAGCTCCTCGCTCATGTTGTTTTAATCAGCCTCAGGGGCATTTGGTGAAGGCTGCAGATGGGAGGAGATGGAGGACGGTGCACAGCCATCTGGCCCATAAGGCCAGCCCAAGAATGAGCTGGGCTTTGGGTCACTCCAGCCAGGTATACGTGGTGGCTGCTCCCAAGCACAGGTGAAAAGAAACCACTTGGAACAGCATTGCCCTATTGAGTTTGGGGTCTTGCTTTGTGCTTGACACAACCCCCAGAGATAGGAACAGGGCTCAGTCCTGCCCCACAGCACCCGTTTTCGGGCCAGAGCTGGGGCTCCCCGGGAACAGCTGACCACACCGCTCAGCTCCCTGTGCACCAGGCCTGCCCCACCAGCAACTGCAAGGGCAACTACAACCGGCATCTGGCTAGGAGCAAATGGAGAGAGGTGAAAAACTCCTGCTTTCTTGAGTTTTAAAAGACATTTTGCTGGATCGAAGAGGCGCTGGTAAGTGTTGTCATGGCAGGAGATATTTATTGCCGTCTCAGGAAATGTTTCATTATTCTTTGGTAAGTGGTGGCAGTGAATTTCAGCCTGTCTGCCTGGCCATAAAGTGGACCGTCAAGCAGATTATTTCCGGCAGCTGGACTCTGCTGAGGTCTGAAGTGTCACCTCCCAGATTTGAAGAATATTGTATCTGCAAAAGCCTGTGCAGGCTCTAATTGCCCCTGGTCTTTCACAATGAACAAGACCCAGTCTCCATAACTCATGAACCCCACAGAGAGTTTAGGGAGCAAGACAGTCTTCATATGCTGCTAGGACTGGGAACTGGTTTGTTCCTGACATATCTGTAAGATAGGGGAAGGATTATAAATACCTTCAGCGCACTCTTTACATACTCAGAAATAATAATTGACTTGAACTCCTCATTTGGCCAAAGCAAGCAATTTCAGAGACAGCATTTGGGAGTGCCCCTGTCCACCCAGAAGCCTGAGAAACTTGTTCAGCAGATTGGGATGGAAGTGGAAAGGGAAGAAAATGGAAGCCACCAGCTGGATCAGACCAGCCATTCCTCCCGGTGGCACAGGGCAGCTCCTAGTGAGCTAGAGCAATGTGTGCAAGCGTGCCTGCAACTGCTCTCCTCTGCAACTGCCCAGCTCGCTCCACGAGCTCTGCTCCTGGCAGAGGTGGTGAAGCTCCTCCACGGGGAGAAAGGACCATACCATCACACATAGGGTCATGACATACTGCTCAATTTCCTCTTGGTTTCGGCAAAAAAAAAAAAAAAAAAAAAAAAAAAAAAAACACCTGTGCCAGCCCTGAACAAGGTATAAGTTGTCTCCCTCTCAGCTGAGCTGGCAGGTGACTTGTGATGGGAAGCAGAGAGCCCTATGCGTTCCCCACCCCAGCTTCCGTAATGACCATGGAGAAAGAGCGGCACTGGGAATATCCGACCCCTACCCCATACAGCAACGCCACAACCAGCCTGTGTCAGACCAAGGGCCAGTTTCACCAGAGCTCTCTCACCAACAGCAGCCAGTAAAGGACCTCACTAGAAATAGGAGCATATACACCGTTCTCACGCTACAGCCAAACACGAATGGGGCAAACACAAGGTATTCTTTTCCTGGTACAGACTGCAGGTCACGCTTTCTCAGCAAGAGTTAGTTCTTTGTGCTTGGTAGCTGTTGATGGATTTGTCTTCTGTGAAAGTATCTAATGACTTCCTGAGTCCATGCAAACTTTCTACACGTGTAACTCCCTGTGGCAGCGAGTCCCTCTGTTTAAGTGAGTGCTGGCTAAAGAAGCTCTTCCCTTTGCCTGTCTTCCCTCCCGGTAATCTACCTAGGTGTTCCCTTTTCCCAGTATGCTGTATTTCTTGTACTGAGCAATCATTCCCTATTCTTCTGCTCCACGATAGATGTAATTTCACAGACCTTTATCATTCCCGGCTTTCAGTAGATTATTTTCCAGGCTGAGCCACTCCAGGCCTTTGATCACCCCTGTCACCCTCCTCTGAGCCCTTTCCAGTCCTCCTCTGTCCTTTTTGAGATGGGAAGACCGAGCTGCTCACAGCTTATTTAAGGTGGGATATACCAAACATTCCTTCAGTGGCATAGTAACGCTCCCCGTTTTGCTCTTACTTCCCTATAACTCTTATCATTCTATTTGTTTTTTGGACTACTGTGGAGCGTGAACTTTTTGATAGATATTTCTAGCATGACTATAAGGTCTCTTTCCTGGGCAGTAATAGCTAGTTCAGAGCCCATCACTGTATGTGTAAAGTTAGAATGATTTTTCCCCTGTGTATTGTTTTTCATTTAGCAGCCTTGAATTTCATCTGCCGTTTTATTATCTGCTCACTAGGTCCTCTAACCATTCTTGGAGGTTGGCTGTATTTTAATCTTTTTGTATTAACTTAGTGTTGTCAGCAAATGTTGTCACTCCCTTGTCTCCCCGACCCTTTCCAGGTCCTTTCTGAGTGTACCAGAGAGCACAGGTCCCCGCACACACTCCCACGGGACTCCGCTGGTGGCCATGCTTAAACCATGATTTGTGTATTGAGCTGTGAAAGACAAGATTCAGCCTAAGTGAATTTGGGCAATGCTATAATGTGATGCTGGGTAATGCATCAATTGCAAACCTATTTTAATCACTAGACCAACAGTGTATCACACCATGGTCCAAATTCGGCAAGCATTTGAGGTTCTTCTCTGGCCAATATCTCCATGGAGAAGTGTGGGGGCATGTTGAATTTCAGGATAGCTAACATAAGCCAAAATGAGAAAAGGCCTAAGCTTAAGTTGCCTTTGTGCCAGTTCTGTACATGGGTCAAATGGAAAATGAGACACCAGAGGTGCTTCCTGTGGTTACCGACCTGCCAAGCTCTCCAGTTTTCTAGTTTTCAGAGACAGCTCTTTTCTAAACTTGCTGCTGTTTTAAGCCAATGGGCCACAGACACCTTGCAAAGCTGCACATTAAGATGAGCCACAGACACTCTGTTAACCATTCCTCAAAGCTAGGTGGTGGAAAATAGTTTATTAACTGCTAAAGAATGGTTTCCCTTTATAATGAGCCTTTCTCCAGTACTGAAGAAAAGCCATGTCTTACTTTCCTTTTCTAATAAATGGTTTCTTTAGAGTTTAATTAACTCATCCCTGCTCTTCTTTTGTGGCAAAGTGTCACCCTGACCACAAGACAAACTCCGTTTGTTCCTTTATTCGGGAGGATGCTGCTCTGTCAGATAAAGTGCTTTGCCTAATTTGCTGGCGCTTTTCCGTTTCCACTTTACATACAGAAAGTGGTGTTCTCGGCAGCTGGATACCTCGAGTGACGGGGCTGGGAATGAGACAATTCACCTGACCAAAGGTTAATGCTGTTACGCAGGCAAGGTAAACGCCAAAGCCGCAGCCTTTCCTACCCCTTCTTGCGTTTGGATTTTTTAGCTGATGCTCTGCTACGTGAAAAGCCCCGAGTGATCTTCGCTAGGATGCTGTGGCAATCGCAAGCTGGGTTTTACTTTGCAATTACCAGGGGATGTTACTGCCATAGAGCTGACAAGCACAACGCGTTAAGCCAAGGGAGCCCCCACACTTCGAATCCTGCCAGAAACCCCAAAGAGCAAATAAAACAAACAGGTTACAAGCCACCTTGTCTGCCACTGCCTCTTTCACGCCACACACAAACATAACACAAGATGCCTCCAGGAACTGGTGCGAGCCAGACACCTACTTAAATACAGCCTACCAGCTCCCACTGCGCTGCTGGGGCCTCTTTTCCATCTGGGTTTGGATGGAGACCCACTTCACAGACCGGCATGCCACAAACACGTCAGGCCCCTTCGTTTCCCCAAGCTTTAAAACAGACGTGCAGCAAACAGCATTTTTGTCCTTCCAAGGAGCTCAGGATTTTGTATATTCAGCAACACATGTGTGTGCTCATGCATGTGTATGTATATATGTGTGTATGCATGTACACACTTTTTATCAAAATTGATAAAAAGAAAGATTAGGGCACTGTATTACTGAGAAATGGGCTCCTGATAGCACGTAAGCCCAAGCAGCTCCTGCTCCTCCACACTCACGGCTGCATTCCCAGAGCAGGCACACGTGCCCAGAAAGTGCAACGGCCCACAGAAAGCACAGATCCTGGGAAAGGGCTGGTCGCTTTTCTGGTAGGAAAAGGACAAGGATCTCAGCCCAAGCTGGGCCTCAAACTGCCTGATCCTGGAAGGCAGGCACAGCACTATATCTGCCCCAGCCACCCAGTCCTAGCCTCCGAGCCCTGCAGATGCACTCAGAGCGCAGCTGCACTGCATTACTGTTTCACAGGCAGTAAAAAATAAAGCAAGGATAGCTGTAAAGCCTTAAAGCAAAGCGACATCCCACTGAGAGGCACTCAACAACGTTGTTAAGGGATAGGCCTACCGTATTTTTCCATCTCGGTGGGGCTGCTGCCTCCCGAGCGCTCGTTTTTGGGTAACATAACATAAAAGCAATGATCCAGCTCTACAGCGTGTGACAGATGAGCAATAATTCAGACGGAGAAGGTGCCCTCGCTGTCTAATCCGGCCACGTGTTGGCAGAGTCAAGAGGGACCAACGTGAGCTTTTCCTTGGCTTTTTTTAAGCCAAGTTGCCTGCTTCAGAAGCAGTCACGCAACAGAGCACGGGCTTGAGGGCAGCCTGGGGGCTCGGTGGCAGCCGTGCCTCCGAGCTGAGCCCCGGCCACCCCGGAGCGCCGCTCTTGGGAAAGATCTCTCAACACTACATGGACCCGAGGACAAGAGCAGCCGAGATGCTGGACCGCCATCTCCCAATGGTGCCAGCTAATTAATTGCGCTGGGCTGACAGCAGTGAGGGGGTTCGCATGCCAAAGCTCTCAGACACCAATGCAGTAATGGTCTGCAGCGCACAGACGGTCTCAGGGGAACTCGTCCTTCCTCCTAAAACAAAATTAATTGATGGCGGCAATAAATAAGCCAAGCCAGGCACCCAAACGGCTCCAAGGGGCACGCGGCCGGGAGCAGTTTGCATGGGAGCAGGACTTGGTGCTCATGCTGAGCATCCCGTCACCAAGCACCAAGACACCCCAAAAAACAGTGACCCAGCTCTGGCAGCCCCAGCCACGGCTCTGGCGTCCCGGCATCTCTTCCAGGCAGCCCGGCAGCCGCGTGTCGGGGTTTGCGCCAGAGCCTGAGGCTCCCACAGGCTGGGGGGAGACTGCAGCCCTCGGCAATTAGGGGGAGCGGTTGTTTACTCTGCTGCCTGCTGGAGTTATCGACTGCGCTGTATCCAGTCAATGCCTGCTGCAAGCGCAAGCGGGGTTTATTTATTATTTGCTGCCGTAGCTTGTGTCAGGCAGGCTTTGTCCCAGTTATCTGGCAGCGGGTGCCAGCAGAGCCCACGGTAAATTATAGCTAGGGGAAAGAGGCCTGGGCAGGAAAATAAGTTTCCCCCACCGACCATGACAGGAAATTTAGGGAAGGGAGGCCTTTTTGCAGTGCATGCCTGATGAAAGAATAGACTTGTTGAATGGGAGGCAAGGCTACAAACCAGCAACGGGGGAGAGCATCCCCTCGAATGGATGCGCTTCAGGTCCGAGTGTGCTGGGTAAAGACAGGCTGCATGCCAGCCGCCGGGAGGGGGTATCCCACGGCAAGGACAGCCGTCCTGGGACGCCACCATTTCGCCTGTGCCCCAGCTCAGGGGTGGGCAGTCACCCTGAAAACTGTGCGGATGTGGTGCCGCCTGTCCGGCCCGCCCCAGTCCTGCCTCGCACGTGGGAGTAGAAGCGGGTCCTTGTAGCAGGGCTGCTTTAGTCCCCTGCCAGGCTCCCGGGCACAGGTGACACCGACCAAAGCAAGCCCTCGCAGGCAAGCCCCTGCCCGCTCACGGGATGGATAAATGGGACTTGCCCACAAAACCACCATGTAATGGAAAACTAAAACTTGCCATCTGGCATTAAATACTGAACATCTCTCTTTTAGTACACACTGGGAGGAAAAAAAAAAAAAAAAAAAAGAAAAAAAAAAAAAGTGATGCTCAGTGCATCTCTGTGCTCACCCCATCCCGGCCCAGCCCATGGCAGCAGGGGCAGGCTCAGCCATGCCAGTAACACTCCAGCCCTCTGTCCACCACATCGGAAGAGGCCAAGAGGCGCAGCCAGGTCACCCCCAAGGACTCCTAGTCCTGTTTTTCAGGGAAATCCCTTTTTTCCCCTCATCTGAGAGGCATGCAAGGAGCTGGAGAGACTTCCCCGGGCACGAGGTGCCAGCTTCACAGCTGGCATTTCCGTCGATCCCCACCCTGAGGTCTAATCACCGGCCTCTCGTTTCTCAAGCGCTTCTTAGGCTTCTAATTGGCACTTGACAGAGCGTCTGCCACATGTTGGTCAATACCAATTAGCATATTTATTAAATGCACATATTTGTTAGCGGCAGTTATCTAATTACCTCACAAGTGCATTGGGGAGAGGCCCTGCAAAGGGTGCCGGGGCCGAGAAGCAACTTCAGGTGCTATGTGCCCAAACCCTGGCAGCCGCTAAAGCCACCCAGGAGAGCGACAGATTTGCATGGCCGGCTGCAACGCGAGGGCCCGATTCTGCGAGGTGGAAAGAGGGGCTGCACCGAAGCCACCCGCCACTGCACCTCTGAGGGAGCCGAGCGTGGCACCAAGCACCCCACGTTCAGGGGTTTCCTTCTTCAGGATTAATTACACAGGAACCAGAGAGTAAGAGTAATGAGAGGCTGAGATACCTGAAATTACATTTACCAGGCTGCTGCTTCTCGCTTCCCCCCCACACACACTTTTTATTGCATATCAGACCACAGACTGAGCTTAGCCAGTGGGTACCACTGTTATCAGACAGAGAGGAGAGTTGATACGACATTCATGCCTGGGAACCAAACAGACCCTGTGCACTGTTTTAATTTAATGCTATAAAAGCCTCAAATTCTGACTTTTTCCCCCCTCCTTGGAAGTGGGATAGCACGCTAACTGCAAGAGCACCATCGCTTCCAGCAGCCAGACACGCAGGTAACTGCACGGCCTGGGTTACTCCCCTGCTGCTTGGGCTGGTCCCAAATGGACTGAGCACATCTGATTTTTTCTGAACATTAAGCCTTCTACATATCAAATGCAAGCAGCGCACTGAGCAACTAATCTTTTGTGCGTGCCTATTAAGCGAAAATTAAAAAGAAAATTGCACAGGGAAGGCAGAAGTGAGTAGGAGGGGGTGGGCTGTAATTATACGGCTATTAATTGGCTTAAAGTTCCAGTTTAATGCTCTCTGGCCTGTGCCGATATTTTCTGGGGAAATTCTCTCTATTAGTTTTGGATGAGAACTAGGGTTCTTTCTGGAAGCTCTGAATGCACCTGGAAAGGTGACTTTTGACTTTACTCCCCCAGTAGGAGTTTGTCTTCACACACAGATGAACAAAAGGGGCCGCTTGAAGCCTGGCTTTATTTGCCCAAGGCAGGTGGGTGGGTGGGAAGGACCAAGTTTTATCGATAGGTGACGACAAGCAGTGGTGACCCTTTGCAGTGTACAGAAGCATCTGCACCACTTCAAAACCCAGAAATAGGAAAACCAAGGCCATTCCCAAGTACTCCCTTATGAGGCATAAGCATGGCTCTAACAGGCTACGGAAAGTGTCCGTTTTGGCCAGCCCTGTCTCCGAGTGCCCAACAGCAGACACTAAGGGATGGAGCAGAAGAAACAGGAGGGATCTAGGTTTAGCCTTCTCCTGCCTATCTTACCCAGCTTCTGCCAGCACTGGGAATTCCTGAGCCTCCCAGGCTTGTGGAAGCGCTCTGGATGGGAATCTCCTGTCCAAATGGTTGCTCATCAAGAAGTGACAATTAAACAGAACTGAAATGTTTTGAGCAGCAACTGTCCACCAACCCCGTGGAGGATTTCATGGAGAGCTCAGTGGTTTCCTGCCAATTCATCTGGCCAGAAACCAGGGAGCCCAAATGTCTGGGCCATGGCAGTGCTGCCACGCAGAATACTGCTTTGAGATAAAATAGCTGGAAGCTGTAGGCATTCGCTCTCAAACCAAGGCACACAGCTATCTCCAAGCCCTAAACCCTGAGGTAGGACACACAACCTTGCCTTGCAAGAAGTCCTCCAGGCAGCTGGAAGAGACCAGAGCAAAGGACATATCTGATGTGCTGTTATAAGTTTGAGGTGGGGGGGATAAATAGAGTGTTCAGATTTTGCTTTGCTAAAAAATTAAGTCTATGGGAAGTTAAAAGTGTCCTCAGCTTTGCTGCACATCAGAATGACACTTTCCTCTGGAAGTCACAAGTTTTCTTCCAGTGGAAAGGTCAGATTTGCCCAGCTGCAGAGAGATATTAGCACTCTCTGAGCTACTCCTGTCAGCACCCCAGCAGAAAATGCTTTTGCTAAAAGATGTAAAGACTTATCTTTAAGCTAAGGACTTCTCTGCTTTATCTGCCAAGCAGGAGAAAGCACTCACTTAAAGTGAGTTCAGGAAAAGAAAAGAGGATTTTATTTAGTCCACAGCTTGGAAGCTCAGAGCATGAAATTCTCCATTCCTGCCACGGTGCTCTGCTGACAGCATTAACTTGCAACTACATCCATTTTGAAAAGAATAGTTTGCACTATGGCTAATTTTCAAGCATTTGAAAGCCATAATATTTTCAAAATAATACATTTGCTTGTCTCTTTATATGTCCCTCTCATTCCTGAACCCTTCAGAGCAAACTTCATGCTAGAAGGAGGGTTAGAAAGTTTCAGTCACCTGGTTCCAGCAGCCAGAGAAAATGAGACTACTATGAACTTCAGAGAAAATGCCCAGAATTAGCAACACTGAAGGAGGGAGGCTCAGCTTGTTGCTCTGCTCACAGAGCACAGGGACCGGGCTGGCAACCCGCAAATGGCCAGGACCTGAAAGGGTGTTAATGCACCTTTTGGGATGCTCAGAGCTCCTGGTGGCTCTGGAGATCACTGCCCAGCTTCTCCTTTCCCCTAACAGGAAGGATGACCAAAGTTTCCATCTCAGCTCTCCCCTCCACCTAGCAAACCGTTCACCTCCACCTCTGATTTAGTCCAGAATTATTCCCTTCCCTCCTTTCATACCATTTTGTTCCCAGCTCTGGGGAAGCACTTGGAGATGGAGGTCTGCACCAGGAGATGGATGCAAGCAGGGGGCCAAGATACAACCCACCATCAGAGGTGCAAGCAAAGAGCTTCTACCAGCTCGACTGCCAGCTCTCACGGCTCGAGCATCTGACGCTTGTACTGCAAACAGATGCATTCATCCAGGAGGTGGGATTTGTTGGAGGACTCCGAGTCTGCCAGTTCTGCACAGCTCGGAAGACACTGGTATCTCCTGCCTCCAAAGGTGTGCCGGCATCTGCTGCGGAGCAGACAGCAGCAGCACGGAAGGATGCAGTGAAAGAGCAAGAGGGGAAACAAAGCAATAATACAGCCTTCGTGGGAAAACAGGCCATGGGGTGCCTTGTATGCGGAGGCAGCAAAGCCCTGCCGGCAGCCACAAAAGATGGCCTGGGAGCCAGCACTGAGTCAGAGCCCCCTTTGCCCCGTCAGACATGACATGGCAGCACCGTCATTGCTTTAATCAACTGGGCAGCTGCCGAGCTGGCAGCAAGTCCATGCAAAAAATCAATGGGCAGTTAGAGAGACCACGGAGGGCTGCCAGTCAATACGCCGAAAAGACACTGCTGCCTGCGACAACCCCAAGCAGCAGCCTGCTGTTATTGACAGAGCAAGTGGCAAGCTTTAAAACCCAGCATCTCCGTCCTACCTCCTCCCCCTCCTGAGCAAATTAACCCCAAATCTCTTTGTTTACCCTCTCCCCTAATAAGCGCCGGTGGCTCATGGAAATGGTATTCCAGCCTCTTTCCTGAGTGGCCGAGAGCCTTTGTTCCCTTTCAGCCTGGGAAAAGGAAGGGCTTAGATAATCTCAGAATGCCAGAAAGCAATTTATTTTGACCTAGACTGTTTCTGCAATGTCATCCCACAGCTTCAGCACGGGGAGAGCGTTGCCAGCTAGCGCTCATGCTCCTCGGCCACCCAGAGAAGGGACCTAAGTGCCACTCTGCCCCAGCGATACAGAGGACACACAGGGTCCTCAGCCTCTCCCTGGAGCAAACGGATTTATAACGACGGATTTCAGCTGCTCTTCCTTCCACTTGCTAAGCCTCCAGCTGTGCTCAGCTCTTTGCCTTCAAGATTTTGTTGGCAGCCTCAAGCCTGAAAGCTTGCATTAGAAAGCAAAAGCGAAAGCAGAGAACATCGCAGAGCCATACAGCTAACAGCAGGAAACATCAGATGCTGCAAGACTCGCACAAGAACAGCAAGAGCCGACAGCATGGCGTTGCACGGACAAAAGCATGCATCTCTTCCAGCTTCCCCAGTCTGGCTCCACCATCCCACCAGAAACTGTCTGCCAAGACAGCACAGAGTGCATCGCAAAGACATTTTATGTAGCACCACTGAGCTGAGACCTGGGAGCAGCACTGCTGCAGGCCAGGCCAGGGGCACAGCCCTGCCAGAAGGCAGCTGTCAGCAGCATAGTCCGTCCAAACTTTTGATGCAGAACATTAAGTGGGGGCTGGCCTTTTCTTTCCCTTTTCCCCAAATTAAGCAAAAACAGGGAAAAAAAGGCTCTTTCACTCCCTTGGCAAACAGCATGTCCTGCAGAGCAACCTCACGTCCCGAAACTTTTCCACCGGGGTGGGAAGAGAAGGAGGCGCAGAGAGAAGTGCAGAATGTTCCCTGGCTGACTCCTCCCGTGCCTTGCTGCACTCTGTGCACTTCCCAGCAGGACGCTGATGCGGACAGGCATCTGGAGAGCCTGCAATAACTTCACCAATGCTTTGTTTTGTTCTCGACTTTCCATGCTCGGGGTATCATTAACAGGCTGGTTTGGTTGTGCAACAGCACAGTGACTGGTGTTGGTCTGCTTTGAAAAGGGAGGAGACGGGCCACAGCAGTCCAGTCACAACCACTAAAGAACCACTAAAATCCCAGCGGTTCCTGCAATCACCAAAAGCCCACGCTGAATGTACTACACTAAGCCAGCAGAAAGCAAACAAACATATGGCCAGGATAAGCACAGGCTATATGGCTCTCAGTGACATACGATTTTTGTCTAGTTTCCATCACTTCCTCTGCAAGGCTGCATGCACAAGGCATCCTTTTCCCTCCCTTGCTTGTAGACTCAACCCACTGAGAAACAAAGTGCTTGGTGAGCCCCACAGCCAGCAGAGATCAGAGCTGGCTCCAGACAAAGAGCCTAAGCCTCAGTCACAGAAATCACGCCCTGGCCAGCACCATTCAATCACAACAGCACTTGCCACAGCACCTTCAAGGTGGTTTTATCCCACCCTGCAACCCACCCAACCCCTACAGCCCTGCAGAGGGGACACCCAGAGGTAGGGTCAGCCACACACCCAGGGTTCCCTCAGGGCCAGAGATCTGGCCAGCTACTCTTGATGTGCATGCAAAAAAACATCCCGAGACCCCAGGATTGCAAAGCACAAGGGTAGAGGTGGTCTCACTCTAACTCTTTCCCCTTTAAAGACTAGTCTGTGGAGTAATTAAAGCTTCCATTTCTAAGCTGCTTGGTATTTTAATTGATTTTCTCTACTGGCTGCCCACAGTCTAGTCACTCAAATCCAACATTTGTCTTCTAAGCCTCAAATGAGTGGCAAGGGAAAGCAACCTGCCCTGCACTTTCCCGTGAGCCCACAGGGTCTAGGGCTGGTTTGCACTTGGGATGCTCCTGATCAGGGCACCCACCTCCAGAACCGCTGCCCGATTTTAATGGCTCAAGGCAAAAAGAGCTTCCCCTTGCAATCATGCACCCCATTTTTTTTTCCCCCCAGGGGCTCTCTCTGGGCTGTCCAGCTTTCACAGGAGGGCAAAGGGATATTTATTCTGCATGGTCAGATTTTTGACAAGAGAAAATGGGGAACATGGAAACAGGGATTGCTGTCTTAAAGCTAACTTTTCCCTCCCTCCCCCTTGTTTTCTGATGCTGCCAGTTCCCCAAGCAGCAAATTGTCATGCAGCCATCACAACAGAAGGTGCTTCGCGAATGAAGGGAGCTGAAAAGCTTGTTCTGTACCAGATTTTGTTCTGAAATGGATCCCCTCTCAGGAGGCTGCTCCTTGCCCTGCAATTTTATGGAAGGAATAAAGGTCCTTCTCGTTCATACTTTTTCCAGGGTCAGATTTGCTTTCCAGTGATGTATTTCCATATTTTGTCCAACTCGCCATTCCTCCTCCTTTATTCCTTGGGGATCCATTGGCTGTTAGGAACCATGTCAACACTGGTCACTGCAGCCAGTCGTTTTTGAAACAACAATACTCCCGGTTCATTTAATCTACCGTTTGAGAATCACACTGCTCTCGGCAGGAGGCTTGATCAAAATGATGAACAACTACGTGCTACCTCCCTCGCCTGCTGTGCAACGAGAGAAACGCAGCAGCACGAGCACGTCTGCAGTCGGGAAAGTGCCCGGCAGATGCTGCAAGAAGTACGGCAGCACACTGCCCCTGCGAGCGCAGGGCCCGAGACAGGGCCACCACGCTCTCAGCATGGTCCAAGCCCACTTACCCACCCAGAACAGTCACCTGTAACATGCCCCATCTTTGGAACAAACCACATGAAAAATGGGCCTGAGCACTGTGATATTCAGAGGAGGGAGGCTGGGAGCGCAGCTTGCACCGAAATTCGAGGAGATTGGAGAAGTTCTTCAATAAAACCCTAATTCCATCCCCAGCTATTATTGGCAAAGCAGAAGTCAGGGACCTACTGGGTTTTTGTTTGTTTCTTTTTATTTTTTAGCAGGACCCCAGAGCTTGTCTCCAGAGATGGACAGCATGTACAATAAGCTGAGCTTGAGAGTGGAAAATTAGGCTCTTACAGCCTGGTAGAGTGACTGACAGTAGAGGGAGATTCCTGAATCCACAGAGTGACTGCAGGAGGCCACTTCTGCAAAGCCAAAGATAAAAGCTTTCCCTACAAAAAAGCCACGCACACCGACAACTACATTGCCCTTCCAAAACGTCCTTCTGGTCTTGAATTTGCCAATGCTTATAGCTTGTATCTAGGAGAAGCCTGCACACACAGTCAAACCCTCTGGGAAGCACAGGAAAAATCCAGCTCTCAAGGTCCTAGGTTGAAAGTCACTTTAGGCAAGAAGCTTGCTCTCTTGAGATATGCTGTAGACCTGTCTTCTTCTATGCTATAGAAGAAGTGAGCCTTCAGCCTCCTGTAGGAATTTGAGAATAAACCATGCATATAATAGGTGCACATTTAGTATGAAAGGAAGATACTTCACAGAAGACAAATATTAAAAACCATAAAATATATCAAGAGATGTTTCCTGAGAATGCTGAGCTTAACCTGCCTCTGAGAGCTTATTGCTCAGCCTAGAAAACTCCCAGGAGTTCCTGCTTTGTCTGACAGAGAAGCAAAACCTGTGGTGAGACCACACACGTGACACCTGCCTGGACTTCTCTGCATGTGCACGGGAAAGGGGTCGATGGAGGCCCTGTCTCTGGTGTCATCATGCTGACACACATCTCTGGACAGCCCTCTAAAAAAGAAATCCTGGCTTTGCAGTGAAAAACAGTACAGTCAGGCGAGATCACCCTTGCAAGGCGAAGCGCCCTGGGGATTTCCCCCACTCAGCAGTGATACCATCCCTGCCTGGGCATGTGGGCACGCCAGTGCAGCTGCCCTGCATCACCCCCGAGGTCCACTCAGCCCAGCCTCCTCCAGCTGTGCTCTGCAGCAGACATCTCGGGCAAGAGCACAAGACCAAGGCAAGCAAACAGCATTACTCCCCATAGCATACCCTCCTCACGCCTGGGCCAGAGGCTATGTTTGAATTTCTGTGTTTAATACTCCTTGGTGGACTCTTTCCTGGAACTCACCTAGTCACATTTAGAGCTCTAACAGTTTGGAGCCACAGACTGTCCTGCAACAACAAGTCAGACAATTCACTCCTGCTCCCTGCAATACAGTACTTGCTTCCATTTGCAAAATGCATCAGTGGCGAAGCCAGCACTCACTTGAGCCTGCTCTGCAAGCAGCCTGGGAGCCCATCCCGTGACTGCTGCACAGCACAGGGGAGGGAAACCAGGAGGGCAGGGCTTCCCATCTTGATTTACTAACTGCATCACACCTTGGGAAGAAAACAGCAAGTGTTAAGGGACCAACTGCATAATCACATTAGGAGAGTTTAGAGGCAACTTGTTGTTAAACATTGCTTTTTCTGTCCCATTTAACCTTTTCTAGCCCAACTCTTCTACTAAGGCAAAGCCAAGCCTATGTCTCTCCTCAGCAAACGAGATATCAAAAGCACAAAAAAAAAAAAAAACCAACGTTCATTCCTTCAGTGAATGTGGGACTCCGGCGAACAATTTCTCACCTCAAACTGACTGAGGCCACATCAGGACCTCCTGCACCCTGATCTTCGTGCCTGCTCATACAGGATCCCAATTCTCAACAACTGGGAGAAAGAGAGACAATTATTCTGCTTATGCAACCTGCAAGAACCATGAACTTGTGCATTTAAATCCTCTGTATTGCAATTATTAAGACAGGATTTCAGGCCAGTGCTTGATCCACTAGACTAAAACCAGCTGATTTAGTAGCTTCCATCCCTTTTTCAGGAAAGATGTTATCTAGCTGTGGTGTTCGTAGCATGCAATAAACAGCACTCCCCTGGCTTAATTCTGTACTTAGCCAGAAGAACTGGGAGCAATTAAATCACCTTTTAGTGGGCTCTGCCTTCTGCTTAGAGAAAGGGGAAGAGCCTCAGGCTCCCCCAAACCCCCCTTCTTTATTTTTCCAACAGCCAGAAGAGAAGAAGAAGCACCACCCATCTGCTTCTCTCCTCTCTACTTCTGTTCTTTACACTTCCAGGAAACCTAGTAAGGAGAGATGCATTTCCCTCCTGTAATGGTAGGAATAAGAGTCTCTTAAGCCACTCAGCCAGAGCAAACTGCCACAGCTCTGCTGTTCTGACTGCTCCAGGTACAACTGGGTTTCTTCTGTCTCTATGACACTCGGGCAAAGGTGCTGTTAACAGCCACAGGACAATGCAAATCTTCATTTGTGCAGGACACCAAAACATACAAAAGCCTATTATCGATGCAAGTTTGAGCCATTTCAGTGCTTCGATCAAGAGAAATATTGTTCCCCAGTAGCACCAAAGCAAACTAGAGAGTATTAGAAACCATAAGAGAGAAATCTCCCTTTTCCAGGAAGATGGGCAGAGCAGCTGGGTAGCAGAGTGCATCAGTAGGCAAGTCTGAGGGAAACAGAGCAAGACTGCTAAAAATTGACCTGTTTTCCAGCTAGATATCATCAGGAATTTGAAGCATTTCCACCAGAAGAAATGGGCAAATTCTGAGCATAAAGTGTTCTGCTGAAGTGTGGCTTTCCCTCATTTGATGTGACTGGCAATCTCTGCAGCCTGGCAATCGGACAGTGGTGCCAGTTAGGGTACGGAGGCAGCACAGTCCCACTTGCAAGCACAGCTCACAGGCCAGGCCATCAGCGTATGGCTCCCTTCACTCCACAAAACACTACAGATTCTGTGCTAGAGTCGCCAGGAGGTCATTCACAGCTCTCAACAGCACAGCCTGCAAGGTGACCATCAGCCTTTTGCAGAAGACAGGCATTCCCAGCCCTGCAGCCACCATCACTTCTGCTCTCTCAACACCCTATGTTTAAAAAACAGACCAGCACAATATTATTTCCTTGTGCTTTTTTTTTTCCAGGCAGATTTGAGCCCTTACAATTCAGATGTCTGTTGAAGTATCTTTTCTTTGTCTGCCTCCACTTTGGAGGCCTGCAGAGCCTCCTCTGAAAGCACACCCAGAAAGTGAACCTTGCTGTGGACTATACAAGAAACCAGGGCTCATAAAATGGAGGCCCCCCATCTGTTCTTTCCACAACAGGGTTAACTGATACAACCAAAAGCATTCTCCCTACTCTGCAGGGGAGACTATTCATCACCTAACACCATTATTCCAGGTTGTCTGCCTTCTTTCATGCTCTGCCCTCACACCAACCAGTGAATATGGTACCCAGGTACCTACCTGAGATGCATTAAATGAAATGTGACAAGCAGCTGACTCAGGAAAGACAGTGCTGCATCAGTTACACTCCAGAAAGGTTCTCTTTACAGCCATAAAAGATGGAGTCTTTTTTTCCCCTGCAATAAAAGGTGAGAGTCTGTAGAATAAGCCATGCAGGTCACATAAATACATCAAGCAAAGTGGCTCCAGCCAATGGGCTGGTGTTTGTCACCTCAGGTGTAGAGCTTTTAACTGAATGCATCCCCAGATGATTAAAAGGTCATGAGAGGCAGCTGGAGTCTTTCTTTACTTATTATAAACTCTGGTATAAAAATGCATTAGTAATATATTTCTGACAGGTGCTCCTATGTATGGAGAATCAAATAACAGCAGCTGTGAGTTATGGCCCTATAATTCCATCGAGGGGTCCTAGTGACATCATAAGTCATTAACTAATGTCTGAGAAGCCCTTCGTCAACGTTGTGCATGTGAAGGCTGAGCCACGCGAGTCTCTCACAGGGGCAACGGAGCGCCGTTGCTCAGAGCGGACCACAGGGAGAGGTGGTGCACTCCAAAGGCACCCCGACTTTGCAGAAAATCATAGTTGGCCCACCATCCACTCCTGCAAAGCCATAGGTTGGGCCAAGAAAAAATGCTCCCCTTCCCGGATTATCTCAATAATCTTGTGGCAAAGGGGTGATATCGCGGAGGGTGATCTCTGCGGCACGCTTGCTGACGTTGCGGTGACAGGCCAAGTCTCCATCTGCAAGTGTGTGGAGCACCAACATGGCACTGAGGGGAGCTATTGTGACCAGCTGGGGGAAGCTTTAATTTTTGAGCAAGCTGGATTATAAAGGCTACGAGTGACCTGAGGGAACAGAGCCCAGCCACAGAATTTGAGGGAAGGTGTTAGTCACCTTCCTGGTTGCTGGCATCAACGGAAGAACTATTGACATCTTAGGGGTAATGGCTAACAGCCCATTGCTTTCTAAGCCAAGGCATGAGCTAATTTGATATATAACTGAGACATATTTTGTTAAGAAGTGTCCTTGGCTTTATATCCTTGTGATGAGCGTGCCTGTTTTCCCAACGTAAGCCCGAGGCTTTTCCCAGTGGGACTTGGAATTTCCTTCTGGCTTAGAGTCCAGAAATGGGTCTGCGGGATCACGTTGCATCATGCCACATCCCATTACCATGCGGCCCATCACGTTGCCATACTGTGTGATGTAACCTAATGTGGCATGATGCCTCCTAATCAGCCGCATGTGCTGATCTGCATGAGGAGTGTAAACCGATAACAAAATAAAAGGCTGGAGCCCCATTATGAACGCCAGCTGGGGAGCTGGTCACAATGGGGCAAATTTGATGAATTGAGCACATTTCCACATCTGAGGAAAAGGATTTCCTCCCTTCCCCCAGCTTTCCTTACTCTTCTATTCTGCTATATTTCCTTCAACTTCCATGCCTATTTCAATAAAACAATGTCTGCATCTTCCAGGCTTAGGTTATTTCCCTCGCTGGGTGAGCAGCGACCCAGCAATGCAGCCTCAGTCACCCAAGGTTGGTAAAATGAACTGACCCAGTGTGGTTGGGGCTTGTCTTTTCGGGAAAGGTCACAGGCTATGTGCCGTTTCCTTACAACAGCCCACTGGATTCGGTGGAGGCCTGGAGAGGAATAAGCAGCGGTACACGAGAGCGAACAAGAGAGGGAAGAAATGTCAGCTGAGTTTCTCGGGGCTTGCAGTAGGAAGGAGAGAAGGTGGAAGAGTGTTTTGGGACAGCATGGCAGGGAGCTGGATTTAGAAAGGGGACGGGGGGAATTTCAGGCTGACGATGCTCACGCTTGCAAGGCTTAGCAAATGCCACCGTGTCCTTTTCAGTCTGCAAGGGGAAAGCAAGTTGCACATCTATGGTGCTTGTTTGAAACCTGTCTAATGGCACTTTCAGGAGACTCGGAAGCTGAACCTGAAGCCTGTGAAAGGGAGCAGTGAGGGTCTCCCCAGCAGGCCTTCTCAAGCTGAGAATTTTTTGTTGCACAGCACTGCGGTCATGAAGAAAAGGGTAATTTTCCGATTCCAGCAACCATCAAAGATGAAGTTAAAAAATAAAATGAGCCAAAGAGGCTCTGTGCTTTTCGCCCCACCTCTTTTGATAAAGCCACTGAATATCATGTCCTCAGCACAGAATAACCTAAGCTTTGCTCCCAATTATTATTTCACTATCCAGTTCACTATCCAAGTCCAGCACCAGAAAGGGACTTGACAAACGAACCCAGCTCTGCTGTTGAACTGCACTTCCACTTCTGTAAGCTCATCTGTAGCCTTTTTTTTTTTTTTTTTACAAAAATCCTCCTTCACACAAATCACTGACTATATATCCCTAGGCCTTTTACAGCACTTAGGACTCTAGGCCACTGACTTTCCAACATTTTGATTTGTGGAGCTTTAACGATTTTCCAGTGGGGCTGTGAACCCTGCAGGATGAATTCAGACCTGTTGGCAATGGGCTTGCTTTTCTCTGCTACCTTCCCCTGGCTCTTCAGAAACGGGCCACAGCTCCCCTAGGGGTGTGCAAGCCACATGCTGAAAACAGGTACGCTAGAAATATGCCTTCTCTGTTGCAGCGGAAAAGCAATGCTACTGCTGAAGACTGGGTTATTTGGGGACCGGCTTGTTACCACTCGGTCCTGAACATACACAAAAGCACTGATAAAATAAAAGCAGAAAGAAAAGGAAAAAAGAAAGAAATTGCACTCAGAATGGCTGTGATGCCTCCAAAGCCCAGCTGGAGCAGTCCAGCCGGGCCACGAAGAAAGCCCTTGAATCTGCAGAGCAAGAGTTGACCTTCTGTACAGGGGTGGCGGAGGAAAACCAAGTCATTCACTTCCACATCACCCTTCTTCCAGTGCGCCGCGGCTGTAAATCAAGCCGCATGATTCTCAAGTGGCTGTGGCTGTGGCGAGGTGATGATTATTTCATGGGAATGCCTGCATTACCGCTGCCTGATTAGACCAACTGCTGGAGTGGCACAATGGACGCACATCAACGGCTGGAGGACCGTTCTTAGGAGTCCCACACTTTTCCCCTTCTGGCGATGGCAGGGTGGGAGGTTCGGCAGTATATCAAACTAATCAAACCTATGAGCTAGTTGGGCTGCTCTTGACTCTTGCAGCCACTAATGCAGCCTATATTCCCACCAGAGCTCAGCAGAGAAGGCCTTGATTTTCGAGGCGGATCATCCTCCCATCCTGTAGGAATAAATCTCAGCTGGTTTCGCAGACCAGACTGATGTTTAGGTCAGGAGTGACTGTTCAGATCCATGAGGCTGACCTCCTGCATAGCGTATTTGCTGCACAAGCGGGGATCTGCACTTGAAATATCCATGATCTGCTCCTTCCATTTGCAGTAGCAGCATGGGGCAAGACAGGGGGTTGATTACATCTGCTCAGAATGGATGTAGGGCTCCGGCACTGCAGAAACGGTCCTTGGATAACCAAGGAATAGGGCAAATATAAGAACAACATCACAGCAAATTAGCTCTGTCATCCCGAAAAGCTGATACGCCAGGGCATACAGGATGTACACCAATGTACAGGGTCTTCAGCAGATGAAGGTTAACACTGAACCAGGCATCTCCACAGTTCAGTGAGCAAAGGAAGAGGGAAAGAGATAAATTCAACCCCAGGAAGACTCCAACGTCTTCAGTGAAGAGAGGGTTATTATACATCACTAGTGTTGTGAAGCTGTAACAGAAATATCATGGCAAAAGGCCAGCAGTACGTGCCCGTTCCCTTTCCTTTTTGGAGATATCGTGTCCACAGGAGTACACTTGCAACTCATCCGTAGGCGGTAAGCATGATATTTGCCTCACAAGTGATTAGCTGCTCTGGAGTGAACACAGTGGGATAATTTTAACCCAGAATTTGGTTTAAAGTATTTTTAAACCCAGCCCTGGCAGGGGGCCAGGCCTGTCCCTGCAGTGTGGAGCAAGTCTTAAAAGCCTGGCAATTTGCCAAAAGGTATATTTATTACCTGCTAATAAGATGCGTGAGTACATAACAAAGTAACACAAGCATTTGAAAGTGCATGGTACATCTCGCGGTGGAAGGATTTCTTCCTGCGAATGATAAGGATACTGAAGAAGATAGGCCATGTCTCGCCCTGCTGCTACTTGGGTATTTATGACACATCACCACAGTTGCAGAAATAGCATTCCCTGAAGATCTCATCATAAGAGATATATATTTAAAGACGAAAACATCCTTGTAATAAACAGGCAGAACTTGCAGCCTACCTGACTAGATTGGTGTTTTCTGAGAGCTGTTTAAGAATATACTTTAGGGAAGTAAAATGGTGTCACTGTTTATCAGAATACGACTCTATTCATAACACATCCTAAAGGATCCCCATGTTCTTTAACCATTCCCAAGCAAAACTTGTTATTAGGGGCTGGATGCAATGCCTATTAAGATCATCTGTTCCACTGACTTTCATAGAGGTTGGATCAGACACAAAGAGAGAGAGAGAAAGGTGTCAATATAGTGCATATTCTTTAGACCACAGGACCTCATTAGCAGAGCAGTGTGAATAATTGATCTCCTGGTTCACTGGTCAAACTGAAAAATCAAACCCAAAAAATCATGGTTCGGAGGTCAACAAATTCATTTCAAGTTGACTGAAATGCTTCATTTTACCCAAATGCATATTTCTCATCAGTTTCTAGATTTAGCTGATTGTTTTTAAATGGTGAGTACTTTTTAACAGAAGGAATGAAAACACTGGTGACTTTCTTCACCAGCATCTTATTTCCAAATTCAAATCCAAAGCCTTCAGAGAACGTCTAAACACAATTTGTCAATGAGTAAGTTATTTTAAAAGACAAAACTAATTCTCGCATTTGCCTCAAAAATGATAAAAAAATTTCAGCAAGCCTTACCATTGCATTTATCGGTCAAAAAACCCTATTGGCTGGAGAAAAAAAAAACCAATCTGCTCACTTGGCCACTGAAGTCTGCAAACTTGTCTGTTCAAGAGCTGATTTATCAGGTGTCTATGCAGGAAGGGGCAAGGTAGTGCCCCCTGGTCCATGCCAAGCTATCCCACGCCCCATTACGAGTGACGGTCACCCACTGTCCTATGCGTTTGGCTTCCTGGCTCCACTGAAAAGCAATAATCCTCCTGCAACATGTTGCTTTTATGAACTGTAACAGATGTTTCAGACCACACATTATCTTGCTATACTGCCACTAGAATAAAGTGAGGAACATCATTATGGGTGGCTGAAGGCATGGTATGAATTTCATCTGGCCAGTCATCACAGTCAAAACTGGAGCATAGCCAGGACAAGTGGCTAATACCCTCCCTTCCCACTCAAGTGAAACATCCCAGGAGATCATTAGACTGCACGTGACCAGCAGCAATAATTAATCATGAGAACTTTTTATTTCTCAAAGTCAATTCATGCTATGCCTGCGTCATGCGTTAGACAGCAGTCGGTAACAACACTCGCAGCTAAAGTTAGATAAGACTCTCCAATTAGCAAGATAACAGTCATTGATGATCAAGTATCTGTATCAACTCCTACACAATTTTTTTACTTTAGGTATCTGAACTGGGCTCCAGCTGCTCAGCTCCGGGGAGCCCTTCAGCAGTCTCCTCTCCAGACAGCAATGCTTCTGGGGAACAGTTTCCAGAAGTCTCACTATGCCCCAGTTCAGTAACTGTTCATGGATTTTTCATATGTAAACATAATAAGAGGCTTGTACAGGAGAGATTTGTCTTGACTAGGAGATTAGTTTTAGATCAAATCTGGCTAATGTGTGAAATGCTGCTGGCTAGAATTTGACCACTTCAATTAGCTGAAGAGTGCTTTTCCACATCTCTGCTGCCAGGTCAGGCGTAGCTGGCTAAGAGGAGCTGCAGTTGTGCAGAGGCTTTGAACGGAAGAGCAGCGCAAGCAGCCCGTGTCTGCAGAAAGGTGTTTTAGCATGGACCTAGCAGACCTCAGCCGAGCATTTCCGTCCAGTATCTGCGTATCCTTCCCAAACATCATGTTCTCACATCATTGTTCTCTGAACTCTGGTGCCCTGTTCATCTTTGTTACGGAACAAAATATCTTTGCTCTCTGAGCTGTTTCTCCTGCACACAGTGCTGCCAGTCATGGCATGAGGGCATTAGGACATGAGAAAAGCAGTTGCACAAGTCAGAGTAGAAATCCTCTGCCATGAGAAAAGCAGTTGCACAAGTCAGAGTAGAAATCCTCTGCCAGTGCTGTTTGCAGACTTCTCAGCATCATCTGTCAGCCTGGACCAGGATAGCTGGTGGGCAACATGGGGCTTGCCAACAAAACTACCATGCTTTCTTAGGAAATTAAAAATAAATGCATGTCAGTAGCATGCCTGCTCCTAAGGGAAGGAGAAAGGCAGAGGAATACACTATCCACATTAAGACTATTCCTGGAGAGATGAAACTACAGTAAGAATTATTCCATGTATTAACTATTAGTGCAAGATGGCTTTGATACCAGATGCCCTGTATGCTAAGAGATGCAAGAGTCTTGTT
The DNA here is from genome assembly GCF_036370855.1 of Dromaius novaehollandiae. Taxonomy (NCBI): domain Eukaryota; kingdom Metazoa; phylum Chordata; class Aves; order Casuariiformes; family Dromaiidae; genus Dromaius; species Dromaius novaehollandiae. Next base: position 9,727,297 of record NC_088103.1, on the reverse strand, counting down.
CAGGGTAGTTCTGATATTCCATCTAGCCTTTAATCACCTGCCCATGTCTCCTTGCAGGTCAAGCAGCCACTTCCCTGCATTTTGAGGGTGCAATGCAAGGGGCATCCACAGGCCTGACTTCCAGCTAGGAACTGTGTTCAGCACCACGTTGCCCAACAGTTTTAGGGGAGCTGCTGCAGCCCTCTTCCTTGAGCACATCGCCACGGTGCCTTGAGATGCAAGCCAAAGCAGTTTCCTTGCCTTTTCATAGCCTGACTTCTGACAGCTCCTGCTCACCCCAGGTTTACCTCCATCTGCCTCCTCTAGATGCCGAACACCTTGGCATCAAAACTCTCTTTTTTCCTTGGAGGGGTTGAAGGAGGGATGAAGCTGGCTCCCTAAGGCAGGGACTGGCTTTTTGTTCAACATGTGCTGATTGTGCCCAGAAGTACAGGACTCTCAGTCTTGATTGGGAGATGATAATAGTGCCTTTATGCCATTTGAAACTGGATCAAGGAGAAAAATCAGAAGTAGCACATGTACAAGAGGAATCCATTTATTTTTCCCATCAAAGTTCCATTCCTTCCCCTTGCTGCGCTCGCTAATTATCCAGCATGCATTTGCTTAAAGAAAGTATTTTTCTAGCCTTCACAATCCATCTTCCCATCCTAATGGATCCTGTGGTAAAGTCGTTACAGAGACTTTATGAAATCACAGTTATTTCCATGACAACAGTGATGTAATAAAGGTGGGATTATGACATTACTGCAAGATCACGCTGAAGGACAGGATGGATTTGTTTACCCCGGACAGGGCAAGCAAGAGACTTCATTCATTCAATGTTTCTAAAGTGCCTTAAGGTCTGCTAATGGAAGGTGCATTTTATTACTTTTTTTTTTTTTTTTTGGTTAAATTATTCTATTTGTGCAGTTATTTATTAGGGAGAAGGCTCTTATTCAAGTGCACACAGTTTACAAAATTTCACAGGAACCTGCATCCTGAGGATAGATTTGCCCATCTCTGTGAAAGGAAAGACCATCCCTGCAAGTCCTCGGGCCCTTTTGCTCCCTGAAAGGCAGCAATGCCCACTGGGGAAGATTTTTCCACCAGTGTTCAAAGGACCTGTAGGATGGGCTTTCCCCTTGCAAGGATTGCTGATCTAAGCTGCTTTCTCTTCAGACGTTTTAATAAAGCAATCACCTGCCACTGGATCACAGCATGAGTTGGCTACCCATGAAATTAGGTTTGAAAATGGCATTAAACCCCTTTTCTCTCCTTAATGCAAGTGTAACCAGCCTGGGTCTCGCCAACAAATTCTAAGCCAAAAAACATTCATCTCCCAAACCTAGACATACTAGTAAAGTCACTCCAGAAGTGATTTTTAGCTCTCTCTCCAGCAATCAGAGAATAAACTTAGGTGGAAATGACACAGCAATTCCTAAAGGATCAGAGCTTGGAGAGCCACAAGACAGCTTTGAAGATAGCTGGGGTTTCTGGTTTGTTTTTCACAAGCAGGAAAGATGAATATTTCATACAGTACACGGTTCAAAAGTTGATTAATGTTTCAGTGTGTGGAAAACCAAACACGAGGGACAAGTTTCCTGATGTAAAAGTCTTTCAGTCGGCACTCGGTCTGGTATGGCCAATGTCTCCAAGCACGCATTTCATTGAACCCCCTTCTTCAACTTCCTGCAGGTCCCGTCCGCCGCAGCAGGTCTCGCTGGCCAGGCCGACGACTGCCCTGGCTCTCACGGCCCCCAGTGGTCCTCCCGCCCTGCTCCAGCCGCTTGGCCAGCGGGATGATATAGTCAGGCTTTTCCCTGACACAGGTTGATTTGGAGGTTTCTCTACCAGCTGTTGAGAAGCTACAGCTCCTGGCACCTCTGCTCCATGCTGGCTGCCACAGCAAATTTTCAGAGGAGTGCAGGGAAGCCCCCTCCTCCAAAAGCTTGTTAGCTTCAAGTCCAGCCTGATTGATTTTAGCAGCTCTTGCGGCCTGTCCTGCCCCAGTTCCCGCCCCTCTAAGCCTTCCCAATCTCTCTTCATCGACAGACGGGAAACACCGAAAGGCCACACAGCCGCACTAATTAAATGTGAATTATTAACTGCAGCATGCGGAGGGAGATATGCAGAAAGGGAAGGGGGGGCTGTCATTTTTAGCATTAATATGTAACATGGGCAATACTCCCTCCTGCCCCCGCAGGGGAAGAGCAGATTCAAGTGTGCATCCCATTCAGGGGCCAGGATCTGTAATGAGATAACCCGACTGCCGCGTCTTTCACCCCCTTTTGTTCTTTCTTCCGTGATAAAAGGACAGAGGGGAATGCAGACAATTAAAAGGAGGATTCCAATCGGCCCTGGAGAGATTCAATGAATAATAATGGACCTCCAGCTGCTAATGTGCTTAAGGACTTCCAAGTCTCAAGTGTCTAACCAGCTTAAGGGGCTGTGCCACAGACTTCATTTCTAGCCGTAAATGGGAAAGGCAGGAGGAAGGGGGGTATTCCTGCTTCTGACTGCAGATGGGATCATCTCTCGGTTGCTTGCTGGGCTCCTCGTGAGGACATTGCTACATCTGCAAAACAGTGAAGTCGACTTAGGACTCTCAAAGCCAATACTAGGTATGGGGCGAAGCAGCTCTTAACCAATTTCTGTATGTCACCAATAGCTGATAACACTCATAATCACCCTGAAATACCTCAGAAGAGGGTCAGATATGCTATCTGCATAAAAACAGCACCTTGTGTCTGAAGTTTTGTCCTCTCACACAAAAACTTTTGCATAGTGAGACAAGAAATGCGCGACTAATTCTTCCCTGTGCAGATCTAGGTGAAGGGGAAGTCTCTACCGCGGAGTGACCCACACAGAGCACTCATCTTCTGCACCCTCCTTGCAGAGGTGTCAGTAGCTGTGCAACATATAAGATGGTCCTCTCCCCATCCAAAGGTTATAGTGTAGCTATCAGGGATTCAGAAAATGACAGACAGCTTGAGACTGGCAAGCAGGTGATCAAAGGAATGAGGACCGTTAGCTAGGTAATGACTCTTCAGCCTTGGAAAGGGATGCAGTAGACATCTAAAAATCACAAGAGAAGTTGTTTTCACTTCTGCCAGAGCAAGGACTAGGGGCATCAGAAGAAACTAGGAAGTTCAAAACAAACAAAATGAGCTTTTTTTTACCCAGTGTATCTCTAAGCCATGGAACTCTTTGCCACAGGATCTGTGACTGCTAAATGCTCATAACAGTTCAGGAAAAAAAAATGATTTTTCTTCTGTGAGTTTGTCAGCTGAGGCTACTATATACAAAGACACCAATTATGGGTGAGGAGGTCCCTGATCTGCAGAGCATGGGAGGCTAGAAGAGTATTCTGGCTACTGGCACTGCTTGCCCTGCACTTACATGGTTTTCTAGGCCCCCACTATTGCCTGTATCAGAGACAGGAGCCTGGGTTTGGGGGACCTTTGGTTTGACCTGGCGTGACTACTATCATGTCCTATATTCATAGCTGGCTGCCTTGACATGTCACTAGTTCCAAGATACAGCCTGAGAGACAACGCAACCCCTCTTCTCCAGCTTTGGGAAAAACCCACAGGACTTGTAGGCAACTGTGAGATGTCATACGAAGCACTAAGATAGATTTGAGTTTAATGGGTAGAGATGCTGGCAGCAGGGACAGAAGAGGGTACAGTTACATAAGCCTGCGCTGGAGACTCACTCGTCCCTAGCATCATTCAACTCTAAAGAGTTTAAAGGGAGAAGCTGTGTAAGGTCGGCTGCATGTCAGCCTTACATGGCTGAATCATGCAAGTTTAAAGCAATCAAAGCAGGATAAGATCTCAGCTCAGCCACGTGCGTACTCATTCTTTCAACCTAAGGTTCAGAAAACTACAGAAAAGCACAAGTGAAAGCAGAGTGCAGTAATTAGCTAATTAGGGGAGCTGACTAATCAGCTAATTTACAGAGGTTTTTTATCATTATTCATGGAGAAAGAATTCCGGAGAGCTTTGGCGCAGAGCAAAGTGTAATCCACTGGGCAGAAGTAATAGGAATTTTGCCTAAGACCCAGCACATTCCAGGCTCACTGGAGTGGGCTCATATCTCAGGGTCTTTTCAGGCTGTCCGGCTTTGTGCTGCTGAAGGATCGGGCCAGCACCACTCAGCTCCTACCCAGCGGCCTGCCAACTCCTCTTCTTCAGGGGAAGGAGGAGAACTGAGGGGCTTATCTGTTTTGGCTTGAATTGGCAAACGGAGATTTATTTGCCTAGGACTCAACAGCTATATTTAACCTTCTCCTAAACACTACCTAGGCAGCTCAGACAACTCAAGCGATGAAATGATATCTTATAATGAATGCCCAGGGTAGAACAAAGCTGCTGTTTCCCTCCTCTTTGAAAGATCACTCAGTCCAGTGAGGGAAATGTCAATAGAAAGATATTTAAGTTGGGAAGGGAGGGGAGACGCACAGAACATGGATTCCCAACATGCAGCTCCTACCAGTCTCTCCTTTCTTTCTCTGCTCCCTTCCCCTCCGATGTCCTTGTATATCTCCAGCAGCAATATCACACTGCTGCTATTACAGGCAGGATGGATATTCGAATGGCCTTAGATCAATATTTGTGCAAAGGGAAAGCTCGTGCATCACAGGGCTACAAATTAACCTCTTGTCCCATATTCACACTGGCACACAGGACCGGCAGGAGCAGCGCGCTCCCCCGGGGAAAAGTGGGACATACGTTTCATAACAGGAAGAAAAGAGTAATAATAAATCCAACCCCAGCTCATGCACCTTTTTACATTTCTCCCTCAGGTTAGGGGGGGAAAAATAGCTTTTCTTAATTAGCATCCTAACCTTTTCTGAACAGGTTCAAGGGTGTCTTGGCAGGCTCAGGAAGTGGTGTGAAAGCAGCACTGAATAACAGCAGCAGAATTAGTCAGGTGTAAAAGGATCCTGCTTTCTTCTAGGGAGATGATTAGGGTACTAGTAATGAGAAACATGAAGAACTTCCAAGGTTACAGATGCCTGTTTAATAAAGGGAAACGTTACCTAAAAGTTACATGCTTGGGAATGGAAAACATTCCTTTTGGCAGATCCCTTGGCGGGAACCAAAGCTCCTGCTGAGCTGGTGCCACTTTCCAAACCTTCCCAAGTCTCCCACCTTTCACCCTAGCTGGATCCAGACAATGTCTAGGTCTGTGCAGTTACCCTTCCTTCTCCAGCCTTACAGCACAACAGTGGGCTCGCCCGGAGAGGTTTGTAGTATGGGTGCTCATGATGTGGAAACAGAGGAGTTATCAAACTCACCCCCAGACTAAAATGAGCAAAGACAAATAGGAAGTTCTTGGCTCCTTCACTCTGCAAGGCCAGGCACCCAGTGGTGCTTGCTCCTGCTTTTTCCTGCCGTTATTTGCCATGTTTAGCCTTCTTGCATTCTGCCTTGCCATTGCACTAAGCAAAGAGGGAATGGCACCTGCCCAGCAAGAAAACAGACAACATGAATTTGCTCACCGAATGAAGGACCATTTTTTCCACCTGCTCAGCCTCTCTCTGAGTCTTCTCAGAAGAGATGCTCTCCTTTTCCCCACCTCTCCTCCAAATCCATGGGAACTATTTTGTTTGCGTGGGAAACTAAATTATAAAAAATATTTTTGACTGTCCAAGGAATTTGTAGGCAGAAAGGTGCCAATTAATCTACATTAAAGTGAAATTAGCCTAATATTAAAACAATAGGAGGACAACAAGGGAGAGATCAGCCCATAATGTCCTCATTAGCCAGTGCAGCTCCATACGAGCTTTCCATCATGTGATGGTAGCAGTCTGGTTTCACATCATTAGCACAGGGGTTAATCACAGCTAAGGAGGCAGCTAGATGGGCTGTTCCCCCACCCTTGCTGCCATTCTCCTCCCAGCCCCCCCCCCCCCCCCCATCACTCCTGGATGGAAGTCGAAGCTCCCCTTCACAGCTAATGGCTCCTATTGCTCCTCCATTTGTAAAGGCAAGACAGGTAGAACGAGACCCGTTTTTCAAACTGAATAGGTGTGAGTGGTGTCTCACTTGGCACTGGGGCATTTCGGGTGGTGCTCAGCGACAGTGGGACAGCCGCACTGCCAGCCTGGGCTGGCCACTGTTATAGAGGGAGCTACGTGGATGAAGGCTTCCCCAAGTCCCTCACGCACTCTTACTTCTCCACAACTCCTGCCCTGTTCGTGTCCTTCTTTCCCCCTCGGCTTCGCCCCAGCTTTTGTTAGGTTTTTGCCCCGTCTCCATGCCGTGCTGCCTCTTTCCTGAGGGGCTGCGCTCCCTCAGCCAGGCTCCCCTCAGCTTCCTCCGCTGCTTGCTGGCAGCCGCTCAGCTCCCCGGGTTGCCCCCCTGACATTCTCCTCTTCTGCTTTTGCCAGCCCTTGCCAGTTGTTTTTATTGTTAAGCTTTGGGGTTTTTTAATTTTTTTGACCCCAAGGATGTCAGGTCAGATTGTCTGTCAGATGATTACAGCACAACACGAGGTTGCCAGCAGATGAAGGACGGCTCACAGAGAAGACAACAAGGAGAAGGTCAAAAAAAAAAAAAAAAAAAAAGCCAAAGGGTCGAGATTGTCTCCCAGCAAGCTTGCAGAATTGCTCAAGGGTCTTCCTCCAAAAATCCCACTGGCCTGGAAGGCAGCAGGACTCAGACACACCATGACAGAGCTAGGAACAGCTTCAGTGGGAGGAAAGCATATCATCCAAGGAGAGGCGGGGTACCTGCGCCTGAACACATGAACTACACACAAAGCTGGGCACATGGACAACTCAGAGGTTAAGATGGAAACAGCTTTGATGTGTGCTTTCCAAAGGGCCTTCCAGTGTAGGCTGGTAGCTTCTCATCCTTACAGGGTGAACGTGCTCTTCACTGTGACTGCAAGGGCAGGATAGCAACACGCACACTAACCTCCGCTGTTGATTGCGCAGGGGTGACTAAACCCACCCACTTCTTCAGCCCTGCCCCACGCATCCCCACTTGCCCTTGGCTGGAGACCGCTTCCTGGGCGAGATGCACCTTTGACTTGTCTCAGCCCTGAAATCCGAGTGCCCCTTGGAAAGGGGCACAGGGCAGACAGCCTCCCTCAGCATCAGGGAGAGATGTCGGGTCTGAAAACAAAGCTGCCAGCTCCCCAGAGAAACGTGTCCTGCCTGGAAATCAGAAGCACCCTTGTTAGGGGTATCCTGGGAGACAGGCCCCGAACCAGTGCTGGGGAAGATGATGTGCTCGGAGGCAGCTGGCCTGAAGGGCTCGCTGGGAACTCGCCAAACAGAGTGAGCACGTGAGCCGGAGGCTGCCACAGCCCAGCGATTTGTTACCGGATTGGAAGGCACTGTACTGTGAAGCTGCAGGATAGCTATTAAATGAAAGCTGCACAGTTAAGTTGAGAGTAAAATCCATTGCTACTGAACCTTTAAAAGTCCTCATGGATCATTTAGGACGGAGGATGAGTTCCTGCGTGAGCAATCGGCAGAGGCAGGGATCGTGCTGCACAGGGGGCGGCTGGACACTGTCCATCCCACGTGTGCACGTGCACACGCATGGGCACGGGCCTGTGACAGATGCCTCCTAAGAGCAGCTCCTCTGTCCATGGGGACCATAACCCAAGAGTTTGCAGGAATCGAGTGCCATGGGGCTGCATCACGCTGCGTTAGCTGTCCCGCACTTGACACGGCTAGAAGTCCCTGCTAGCCCAGGTCACTCTTCCTTTAGATGGAGCAGGCTCTGCAAATTCATGAGGAACTCACAGATACGTGGCTTGTGTCCCACACCACCTGCCGTGCCACAGAGAGACAGAAGCTGTCTGTGGGTACCAGGTAGCAGTTAAGGGCTCGGGCAGCACAGGCCTGTGGTTTTTGGACCCAAAGGCTGTATTTTTCGCTCTCCAACTGTCCAGTCACCAGGAGACAGTGAGACTGTTTCCAGATCCAAGTGTTTCAGATGTCGGCACCACCAGTCATTTGCCTGAAAATGTATTCAGTAACTGCAGTCCTGCCCCTCTTTCATTATCATTTCTCTTTTATGGCACACTGTGACTGCCATAATCCACAAGAGCGGCGGCATGTGCAGAAGTCAGGGCCAAATGAGGTCCAGCAAGAAGGAAGGGCTACATTTGCAACAATCTTGCATAATAGGATCTAAAAGGGCTGGGAAAGAAAGAGTGCTTTTCCCAGCATCCCAAGAACAGCAGCTGGAGGGTGGGGAGAAGGCAGCTTTGTGATTAACTCAGACCACAGCAGAAGCTGAGAGGCAAGCCCTGAGACGAGGAAGGACGACCCTACGTGTAGCCAGTTTCTTTTGCTCTTTTCCATCGATTCAGCTATTAACTACTTGAGGAAAGAGAGCTGGGGTGATGTTTAGCCACGTTCACAGGAGCTTTGCCTACTCCAGTACAGTGGGTCGTCCCCTTGTTGGCCCATACCTAGGAACGCTCCATATGTAGGCAGTAAGGATTTGCTTTTGCTCATTCCCAGCCCTATCCCCGCACACATTTTGGTGTCATTGTCATCCAGACTGCAACCTAGCACATTCCTCCTCCTCACTTTTGTGCTATGTTTGCCTCCTTGGCTTTTGCACGCTCTCCTCTACCCTGGATCTACCCACCACTGCCCCTAAGAGCTTCTCACAGGCCCCACTCTAGTCCTGCCTCATCCCCACCGGGATGCAACCTTGGTCCTGCTGCTGCCACACACTCAGTCCCTGGGTCCCTGTCCACTGCCACCGCCCCTGCCAGGCACAGCATCGTCGCCACATCCAGCTCTCCCACGTGTTCTCCCCCTCCTTCCCTTGTTCCTTTTAATTAGTAACTTTGTCTTTGTTCCCTTTAATTAACCGGGGTGGGGGCAGGAGAGGGGAGGGGGAGATTGCTGTCAACCAGATGAGTTATTATCACCGCACAGAAGATCAAAGGCCAGGAGTATTTGTCTCGCACTTAATTTGGGTAGCGTCTTTGGGCTAAAGACTATTTTCTTTGTGGTTTTTCCATAGACGTTGCTTTGGATGCCAAGGCATACGCTGGGTTTTAAGGGAGGGCTGGATCCCAGAGGGGTGAGCTACAAGCAGGACTTTCGCTCCTCTCTTTTCAAGACCTGACTTGAAGAGGAATTTGGGTGTTGCCTGGGCTCCACGTGTGGGCATCTGGGCAGGTTTGCCAATGCCTCCCATAAAAACCGATGACCCACATATTCCCAGAGGCCTCAGGGGATGAGATGACCAAGTTTTATGTGCACTGGGCATCCAGCTCCCTGAGGCAGCGCTGCCAAAGCTTTAATGTAGTGAGGGCACTAATTATGGGAAAACAGAGGCAAACATGGAGAAAACACACTCAGTGATCCAAGAAAGAGCAAACGGTTAGCTTAGCAAATGGTACAAACACGCTGCAAGGTCGCTCTTTACGCGTATGTTCTCCAAGCACACGTGGGAGTCCCCAGGTGAGCAGTGGGGCTTTCAAGGTGCCCCTCCAGGGCACCAAATCCCCAAGCAAATTTTATTTGGCCTTAATTTCCCACCTTTCCTTCTCCATCCATTGCCCCCTCCCCAAGGTTTTCTCTCACCAGTAGTCACATGGAAGCTTATAACAGATTTTGCCCCTACCAGAATGGGAGGTGACAAGAGGACATAAGGAGCACCTAACCAAGGCAGCAGTGCAGGACTTCAGCTGGGCAAAGCCAGGCCTGCAGTTTGGGATAAGGAGATTTTTTGAAGAAGAAGAAGAGGAGGAAGAAGAAGAAGAAGAAGAAGAAGAGATTTTCAGCATGCGTTGTTACACTCACGGCCTCCCCAGCTCCTATCCAAAGGTTGGATCTAGCGTAAGTATACTACCGGACAGGACATTTCCCCGATCTGACCTCAGCAAGCGGTACGGCACTACGCCTCACAGGAACTATTTGCGCTTGAGGGCTGCAGTCTCTGTAATCGTGCCTGTTTGGACCCACAGAAGTGTGACAGTGTGAGGCTCTTAATTTATTAAGCTTTGCCATCTCATTAGAGATGCTTTAGAGCTTCTTGCTTTCCATCTCACATGTCATATTGCATTTTCTATCCTTATCACACTCATTTATCTGTAGCATGTCCTAAATATTCTGCATACTATTTTAATAACTTTTTGGTGGCTTCTTTTTTAAGTAGATCATAATTTCATGTCAGAAGGGAGAGCCCCAATGCTCTAACCAATACAGTATTTCCTCGAAACAAGGAGAGTTAGAGCATTACCAAAATGAGCCTGTCTGCTACAAAAACGCAGCTCACAGGCAGCTCATGCAGCATAGATTGTTCATTTTCTTGAATTTTAGCTATTACTAACTCATAATCTAAGATTAAGGTCTGTGTAATGCTGGAGTGTTGTCTTTAACTGGGTATCAGAAGGCAGAGGGCTGTTAATTAACTTTCTATTGACGAAACAAAGCACAGAGAAGAACCTTGCTAATCTGTTTTGTGCTAATCAGCACACATTATTAATTTGCTCAAAAAGAGTCATCCTCTTCCCACTTAAACGAAAGTTTAATAGGGCTGTGGAGTGGTTTCATATTACCAAGACTTCACTCTTTTGATGGCATATGTTACAGTGCATTTCTTAGTGCATTATGAAGTTTCAGTATAAATAATTTAAGCAAAACTCCAGTTGTTAAAATAAATAAGCAAAGTATCTTTGGTGATTAATTACCCGTCCTTCTGCCTCCCTCCCCTCTCTTTTAAAAGTGCAATCACATGTCCCACAATTCAGCAGAACAGTTAATTCTCCTCCCGAAGCTGAGCGTGTCCTTAAATGTTTTCCTTGGGACCAGGCGATCAGCACTCTTGCATTTCCTCCTAGCGCCTGCCCTGCACCATGAGAGCTGGCAAACCTAAGTAACTATCCTCTTTGGATACAGAGTCAAAAACGCTTTGGCAGATGCAACGACCAGCAGAGATACCTATCTTCAGGCACAATCCTGCAAGATAAGCACCACCTTTTCTTGTTTCTTTGTTTTCCTACATCCTTTTTTTCCCCCCCTTTTTTTTCCCCCCTGCCTAAGTCACTAGAGATGCCCACGCACAGGGTGGCTTGCTTTCTCGGAAGCGTGCGTCAGTTCCTGCTGCCAGCTCCACACCTGAGGTCAGATGTCAGTGTCTTCTGCAGCAGCCACTTCTGATGTGTGTCCGTGACATCAGAACTGCCTGCTACAGAAATGCTGGGATGCCGGGAACTGGCAGGCAGTGAGCTGGGGTACAGAAGGAGCGGGCACACGCTTACACAGATCCAGCTGATGGGCAAACTTCCTTCCTCAATTAAAATGAAGATGAAAAATAAATAAATAAAGACAGCAGGAAGGGGCAGGAGTAAGGAACCCCCCTGGAAATATCAGAGTCAGGAGAATGATTTCCGTGGACCGTTGCATTCACTTTTCTTCCAGAATCAGTAGCTCTTTAAAAGAAAACTGCCAAGAGAACGGTTTCTCTCTCAAATGCTCTTCACCTTCCTAATGACAGCCCTATGGAGCAGCGATTGGTCCATGGTGAAGCAAGAGAAGATGGACTATTGACCCAGGAAGATAGGACAGGGCACTGGGGAAATGCATACCAAGGCAGTCACAGCATATGAACACAGGCTGGAGAGAAAGTGGAAATTCCCATCAGGCAGAAGCAAACATGATGGATGGCACTCCCATCACCTATCATAGGCTTTCACCTCTAACCGTCTCTGTTAACTTATTTCTCTCTTCCTTTCCCTAGGTTTCGGGGCTGGGGGGGGGGGGGGGGTTGGTTTCTTTTAGCTACTCTTTTTGTGGTTAAAACTGTTCTCCTCCTTTTCTGGTGCTGAAACCTGCCCCAGAATGCGGCCAGAGGAATCCGCTCAAAATCAAGTCGAGGTTAAAAACTGTCCAGCTCTACCTGAGGGCTTTGTACTGAGCAGCTCCACCTCCATGAGGTGCATCTTCCAAAACCTGGCGTTGAGGTGCCCCTAAAACCAGCCTTTGCTCTGGGTGAGGGGCTTGGGGCAGGGGGTCCTGTTACACTGCCAAGCTCCCACAAGGTGGCAGGTCTCCATAATTGTTTTATATGCTCTGATCCACGTCACATAAACCCACCAGTAACCATGAATTTTGGCTCTGCCAAGAGGGGGCTGAGCTCCAGAGTCTCGGGGCCTGGGGAGGTGCAGCAGGTCTGCAGCCCCCAGCACCCCCTCCGTCAGCAGCGCTGCCTCTCGCCCGCGCCACAAGCAGTGGTGGCGGAGAGGAAAAGAGTTCAGTGGCCAAATCCTTGTCACCCCAGCAGAGAAAGAGAAAAGGGAGAATTTGACACTTCCTTCGGGATGGGAATTTCCATCCGTCTGTCTGCAGGCTAGGGCTGGCAACACTTTATTCGTTCCTGTGAGTCATTTTCCAGAAATGAGCTTGGTCTTTTGAGAATGAAAACTTCAGTTGTTGTAAAATCAGTACATCCATATAAAGAAAGAAAGAAAGAAAAAAAAAAAGGCAAAAAACTAGGGCAACATACTATCAAATAATGGCTTCTTATGAGCCCTGGATGATTACGAGTTCAGAATATCACATGGCCAAGCACTAGCATGCTGGAAAATTAGAAACCTGGGAGGGAGCAGAGAGGTAGGTAGTTCAACACGGTTCAGAAGGTGGGGAGGAGATTTAGAGATTATGCCAGATCAAAGGATAATTATTCTGTTATATTTCCCTGTCTGCACAGTCACATCACCCTACCGGTTATGCGAGAATCCGAGCAACTCTGCTGATTTTCTAATTTCCGAGTATGCCTGGTGTAAAGGAAACATTTCTCAAACCAAGGCAACAAATGCCAGTCTCTCAGCAGACCTGATCGCTAAGTGTATATTCAGGAGTAAAAGGGACAAACACTGCGAGACCCAGACATTCAGTTTACAAACGCTTCCCCGATACCTGTGTGCTCCCGAGGGATCCACGAGCATTGCCCCGGGACTGAACACCTCACGCAAACGAAGCAGCTCTCTAGGAAGATTTTGTATCTGCTGCTTGAGAGAGCGGTGGTGAGCGTGTTATCTGGCATCGCTGCTGCCAGTACTGCCAGGACTCAGCTTGTTGGTCCTCCACTTAAACCAGCTTGGGAAAAGCCACTCATTCCATATAAAGCATCTCGGGCGGATGAAGAAATGAGCCCCAACACGAGCTAACGCCCTTACTCACATGCGGTCACCCTGCACTGCTTGCCAAGTCCCAAGCCACAGCTGGGGCTGCGGAGCGGAGGCAGGATGTGGCTCTCTGGTGCCCGGGCTGAGCAAGCAGTGCCAGTGGTAGATGGCCCAGATAGGTTTCGGGTGCTGCTGGTGTAAACGCCTGCCCCTTGTAGCCCTGTCTCCCCGGGCAAGCAGCAGCTTATCCTGGAGCGACAGCCTCTCTCCTTACCTAAAACGGAGCCGGCTGGAAGGGATTAAGACCAGAGAGGCAGAGGGGTGCTCCTGGGATGCTGAAAGTGCAGTTCCCTGTCGCTTGCTCAAGCAGTACTGACCCTGGCGCCAGCTTGAGAGCCCTGGTTCTCTGTACAACGGCTGGCAGGAGGCCAACAGAGCCATGGCCAGGTTCCTGGGAAACGGCAAAGCCCTTTAGCCGAGTATTTGGTGGAGCTGTGGTGTGAATTCCCACCCACCAGCAGAGGTTTCGGAGGCTCATTGCAGCAGATTGCACGGCACAGGGAGGCTCTTGCGACTTGCCTTGGCAGCGCTGGGAGGGTGGGCAGAGGCTGCGGGCTGCAGAGGGAAGGGGAAGGCAGCCCACAGGAATGCAGCACCTGGCTCAAACAGAGCCTCGAGGCTGGCATTTCAGCCGGGCAGCTGGCAGGCAGGGCTGAGAGCATCTTTCTTCCCAACTTGCAAAAAGCAGCTTCCCACGGGATAACTTTCCAGCCAAAGGGTGAACAGCCAGTGTCTGCAGGTACAAACGGACCACAAGTGCTCTGGCCCTTCATACCAAAGCCAACACATCTCCCAGACAATCCAGCCTCTCCCAAAGACTCCTCCTGCTACACTAAACTGCGAGGGAGGGCCATCCCAGCACCGCTTGCTCATCCCTCTTGGGAAGACAGGCAGCTGGCAAGAGCTCATTGCCTTGCCACTCAACAGCAGGCACTTTGAAGTGCCATTATCAGCCAAGAAACCCCCTGTAGGAAGGTGATTCCCCAATACCAAGCCACAGATCCTCCCATTAAAAGAGGTGATAGATATCAAAGTACCTTAGAGGACCTTAGCCATAGCTCCCATCGCTTTAGCACCTGCAATATATGGGTGAGTCTGGTGCTCAGCAGAGACCAGTGGTAAGGACTAGTGTCAACATGCAAGTGGTTACAGAAGTTCTCCCAACCTGCAGCCAGCTTCCCACTCCCCCACTAGCAGCCAGTGTTGCCACTGGCTCAATGTCAATGCTTTGAAACTGATCCTCATGGACCTCTGGCCACTAGGGCCCTTCTGCTCCCTAGGGAAGGAGCTCTCCACACCCTAGAAGGAATAGGATGCTTCTTCACTCGCACCAACCGACGCACATAAAAGTTGTATTTGGCAAAGGGTCAAGCAGAGAGGGAGAAATCGCATCCAGCTGCAGCCGGGCCTTCCTGCTCACCAGGGAGGGCAGGGAAGAGGCAGCAGCAGATGCCCACAGATGAGCAGTCTCCACCTGAGCTAGTCATCCGCGGCTCCCTCCACAGCTAACGACAAGGGGTGGGCGTTTCTACAGCATATTCATCTGATCTCCTGAATCACGTCCTGAAGAGGACTTTGCTTCCTCCACTGAAGGAAGCTGAGCGTGCTCACAGACCTCAGCCTGGCGTGACGTGAAGCTAGGCCTGGCGGATTCCTCCCTTGGCATCTTCGCGTGCTCACCCGAGCGCACCGCTCACAGATGCCCCTCTCAAAAATCCCTACCTCCTACAACGATCTGAAGACCATGTGCCAAAACCAGCACTGCTACCAGATGACCTTGGGAAGTCCAGCACTCCAGAGAATCACTTCCCAGACAGACCAAGTTGCAAAAAGAGATGCATTCAGACCACAAGCAGTGAATTTAGCCACCTATGCTGGTGACGAGCGGTAAATTTTCCAAAGTATCAACAGCTGCTAGTCCAGGCTTCATTACAGCACATGGAGAAAAGTGAATGTATATTTAAGGTACCTAGCATAGCTGACAGGAGGCCTAAGTCATCACCCTAGCGCAGACAGCCTGAGCAGACCCAGAGAAAACATCTCAGGCCTGGTCCTGGGGAATTCCAGCCTTTGACCTCATGCAGCCCAGGGTGGGTGAGGGGAAAGGCCTGAGGAGAACACATCTTTGAAGAGGATCCCTCTCGCCTGCCGTGCAACTGCAGGCCTCTACAATTCCCCTGTTGGCTTTGGGACTCCCCTTCCCTCTCCTCCCACCGCCCGAGTCAGCTGTCTATTCTCAGCTCCATATCAATACCACGGTTAATTTACAGAGCAATAAAAGTTAATTAATGTCGTAGTTACAAAGCCATTACAATGTAATTATTGTTTAATTGGATTATAACTTATGTAATTTCCGACAAAGTGCTTATTGCTTATGTAATAAAACAGAAGATATTTACAAAATGATTAATTGCCACATTGCTAAGCAGCCGGCACTGCTTGGAGACACGGATGGGGGCCGCCTGCCTCCTCCCAGCAGAGAGGCAGGAGCATTGCATTGCGGGGAGGCCAGGCAGGTCCCGGCCAGAGAGGCACCAGGCCATCAACTGCTGAACCTACGTGGACAAGGGCCACTCACTGTTAAAAGGAGGGAGAAAAGGGCTGGGAACACTGGCTGCAGCGAGGTGAGCACAGGGGAAGGCACTGGTCCCCAAAGTCCCAGCCCACCAGTGCCAGCATTACCGTCCCCACAGCCACACCAGGCTTGGACTTCCCAGGTAGAGTCCTGGCCCCCACAAAGTCAACAACAAAAAGTCCCCCTGGCTTAAGCGGAGCCAGGATTTCTTCCCAGCTGTCCGCATGTGCAAAGACCATGTCAAGCATTTCTTCCCCTAAGCCCAGTGCCACAGACTCCCTTTCCTCGCAGTGTTTCCTCGGCTGTTGACCTGCAGGGCCTTCACTTGGGAGCCTTTCTTGTGCTATCTTTGAAGGAGCCACATGTCTAGCCGCAGCCTACGATACAGCTACCTGACTTGGCCTGCGTGGGTAAATACCAGCAGGCTTGCAGGCTGCCAAACCAACTACTCCATATTGCTTGCAGAAAGGCTGCCTTGCTCTTCCTTTCTAGCAACCAAACCACTAAGGCTGCTAGCACCAGGAGAGAAGGCAGCAGACAAGAGAGGAGTCCTCCAATTCCCTGTGTTTGCCCTTCAACTCCTTTCTCTCGCCTTGTCCTTTTCCTTCCCTTGGAGAATGGATAAAGGGAAATCTCTGGGAACATCAAGCCAGAAGGCTGCTCGCCCCGTTGCTCTTTCCTGTTGGAGGAGCCTCCTCAGCCACTACCCGCATGTCTCGTCTCACCTCCCTCGCACTGAGTGAGAGGGAAGGAAAAGGACGGCCACCACGGACTAGCACGAGGGCTACACGACTTCAGTGCAGAGCTGGAGCCGGCGTGCCATGAGAGGAAGAACCAGCTCCCTCTTGATGCGGCTGCTGGGTTTCGGTGTCTCCCATCCCGCCACAGACCGAGAGCCCATACAGACAGACAGCATCGAGAGAGGACAGCTAGCGCAGAGGGATCTCGCGGGGAGGCAGGAGGCCCCAGGCTCCCACGCCGCACAGCAACGCGTCGGGGCAAGGCTGCTAGACCTCGCGCTGGCTAGACATCCTGCCAGGCTGCGTATGCGGGCTGAAAGCACGGGGGGACAGAGCGTACAAGACCCGGACTCTCCATCAGTTGGAAACAGGCCAAATCCTGCCTCAGACGGCTCACAAGCCACTCTGATGAACATCAAGCATCTAGCCCGGCTTTGTAAGAGCAGAGCCATTGACCATCAGCCACATCCCTCTTGAGAGCAGTAAATTAAAAAATTGAGGTGTTATGATTATTATTGCTGCTAGGATAATTACTGTTATTACTACTATTATTACTGTTTGGATAGGGGCTCGTCAAGGCTCATTTTGAGAGGAAAAAGCCATGGCCTGCTCATGGGAAAAAGGGCAAAACACACTAAAGGCCACCGGTTAGAGGAGTCAGAGCCAAACAGCCCTCTCTTTGCAATGAAAGACTATTAGAGCACTTAAATAGCATCAGAAGAGCTCAGATCATTTCCAGCTTGTGACTCAGGGCCAGCTATCTCTGGAAACTGCTGGGCCTGTTCGAGGGAGAGAGAGAGGATCCTGGCTTGCCTTTGGGCAAGGTGAGACCCGGCGCACTCACGACACGGTACAGCTGCGAGGAGCAAGCTGAGCAGCTTTCCCTTCCCTCCGCAACTTGGCTCGCTGGCGAGAAATGCTGGCTGCTGAAGCAAAAGTCGCCCGGCTGTCCCCTGCGCTGCTGGTACACGTTACATCGGCAGGGTGGCCAGAAAGCCTCCCCTTCTGCCCCGCGCACGGCCCATCTGACCCGCAGGGCTACACATCGTCCTGCTCCCGCGGCTTTTACGGTGAAGGGAACCGCTTTAAAAACGCGGCGGAGCAGTCTTCCAGCAGAAAGCGCAGCTTCTTTGAATTAGGCCCATTAAAACAAAAAGTTTGACTGGAGGGGAAAGGGAATCAGGGAACTGTTTAAATTTCTCTCACGCTCGCTTTGTTTACCCCCTTAGAAAGATTTTCTTTTCTTTTTTTTTTTTTTTTTAAACATTTTAAGGATGCCGCATCATTATCTAAAAAATTCATACCTCTATGAATCTGACTTTCCTTTTTTAATGCAGGAATTTCAGATTTCTGCTCTTACACAGAAAGAAAAAAAAAAAAACACACCATCTGGAAATACCCCAAATTTACTACACAAGAGAAATTCCAGCTCCTGATCAGCTTCAGATCCTGAAATGGATGAAGACCTCAAAAGTGGCCACCTTCACAGCGCTGCCCTGACGTGGCAGCTTCTCTGCGGCTTGAATTATCTCTTTGTGACATTTCCAGCACTTAAAGAGCATCGGGGGGATTTGGTATGTTGCTTTTGTGAATGGTATTTAAAGCTTCTTTTCATAACCCTGACCCGGTTTACCCTTCAGCGTACAAATCAATCTTCCCTTAAATTGTTTAGCTTCTAGTCAAACACGGGGAGTCTTATTGATGTAAATATTATGTTTGCTCGCTTTATAATCCGGCACGCTCCGCGGCTGCCTTTGCCTCTCTGCGCTGCAGTCGTCCCGCAGAGGGGGAGAGGGAAGAGAAAATCCGCCCCTGCCCCTCGCCGGGATGGCCGGCACAGGGGCTGCTCCAGGCTGTCGTTGCAAGGCGTCAGGCTGAGCAGCGGTGGGGAAAGGAAGTCGTGCAAAATGCACTAGTACTGGCCTAACCTCGGCCAAATTTGTAACGGCCCGTGTTTCGTCAGCTCGTGTTGCATGCCGTTCTGCAGCAGCTGCCCTAAGCCTCCTGCTCCGCTGGTGAGGTTAAAGAGAAGGATGCTACTGAAGATGGCTTTTTTCCCTCCGCTGGGCCAGGGCACGTGACTAAGGGAGCTTTCTCCCTTCGTCTTTCCAGCTCCGGCTTAGGGGCCGGCCACCAAACTCCCGTTCCAAGTACCGACGCATTCTTTTTATCCAAGAACATCTAATAATATTTAATCCTGCTAAGCTCCTGAACATGCTGCTACCTTCTAGCAATGAGAGCTACAGCTTAATTAACAAAGGTTAATTAATAAAGCAGGCAGCAGGAGGAGGAGGGAGGGAGGGGCAGCTTTTACAAAGGACGTGGGTACCACTCCAGCACTTGAGTCAGTGCCCAGTTTGCCACTGCGATTCTATTTACGGGCAGATTTTTAAGCAAAAAAGTGGCTCCCCCCCATGCTAAATTCAAGGCCTGGCCTGGAGCCAGCTCCCACAGAGTGCAAAATAAAGGTCAGGGGTGCGGACACAGCACCACCGAAAACCTGATCCCCAACACACGCTCCCCGCTGTCCTCCGGGAGTCAGTGGGACGTTCAGCTAGGAAGTGAGCTAAAGCAAGGAAAGCAGCAGTGCTTTCCAAAGAAGCCAAAATCGGGAGCCAAAAGAGCTATTACAGATCTATTCTTACTATTTTCTGTCTGAAGAAACGCAGTCCAAAGGCCAACTTGGCACGCTGCCGGGCGCTCCCCCCACCGGCTTTCTGGAAGAAAGTTTCTCCCTTCCTCGCCAGACAGGCTGGAGAAACCCACGTGCCAGCCCCAACACAGAGCGTTGTGGGCAGCCTCGCTCCCTCCGGGAACAATGCTGAACGCTGCTCTAAGGCTCACCAAGAGCACCCAGCACCTGGGCTGCGTCAACAGCCACTGGGTGCGCCGAGTTGATTTTGCTCGACAGACAAACCGAGCTTTTTGTTCCAACCCGTTCACACTCTGTTCGCTTTAATAAGATAATGAAAGTTGGTTTTGTGCCAGGGAACTAAGAAAAAAAAAATGCCACCTTCCTCCTGCAAAGCTTGCATCTGCCTGACTTTGCAGAGGGTGTGCTCTCAGCGCAGCCGTGCTCTCGCTTGGGACCAAGCCCCGTGGTCCTGGTGGAGGCAGGCACCTATTGACCATGATATTACTAAGGCCAGGTCCACATCATCTGTGTTAAAGGCTTCTTGCCAGAGAAGAGGCAGCTGGCTGGCACAGTCTCAATCTGGAACGCCAGCTTTGCATCACCAGCGCAAGCAGAAATCAGGTTCAAAGCTCAGAATTTCTCATTGCATCACTCAGTTATCTATTTCCTGTGAAAAAAAGCAGCAAGGAAGCCTGAAGAGCAAAGGAGACTTAAAAGAGTGCAGAATTTAAACCATCACCTGGCGCCTTGCAGCATTACTCACAAAAACAAGTCCCTGCACCAAAGAATTTACCATCTCTGCTAAGACAAGTAGCAGCAGAAGGGAGATGCCATTTTGCAATAACTGGACCACGGAGAATTGTTGAAAACAAAAAGGGAAGGGTTATGAGACTGACTCTTAGACCTCCCAGGTCAATCTCCCTCAACTTCTGCCATGCCTAACGTTGAGCTGAAGTGGCCCAGACCGGTACACCAGATCCTGGTTTTGGCTGTGTGTGTTCATACCACTGCTGAGTTTTCCTGTACTTCCTTCCACCCCAAATAAGCCTGGTATCACTGGAGATCATACAGCAACTCTTAAGCAGAGCTGAAATTTAACCAGGAGGGCCAAGACCCCATCTGGTGCCATTTTCCTTCTGAAGACACCTTCTGGAGCCTGGCACCACCAAAGGTAGTACCAGAAGTGCTACAAAGGGTAGAAGAAATGGGCTGTGGGCAGTGTGGGGCACGGAGGCTGTGGACAAGTAATAACAGCAGTGTGGGACTCTAGGTGGTAGATGGCATTAGGACAGTTCTGTCCTAATGTTACCACACTCCCCTCTCCTTCCTCCAGAGCCTCTCTTTTTTTAAGGTAAGACAAAAAATAGAAAGGCAGACAAACCACTTTTTTTTTTTTTTTTTACCCCCCCCCCCCCAAAAATACTTGTTGGGGGGTTTTGGCAAACAGTAGATAAAGAATACTGCAGTGTTTCTTTTCATTAGGTTAGAGAGACTGCCAAGATGTAATAGCATTAAAGCTGAAGGCATTGTGGGTAATAGCATGCAAATTGCTACAAAGACACTGGAAAGCAAGGCCGTTGTCTGAGCAATGTGAAAAGGACACTGTCAAGTACTTTTTTTCAATGTAATTTCTGTACTCTGCTTTTTGAGATATTATTGTAGAAGGCAGCAGATAAAACATCTTAGTCTACTGATCCAGATTGGACTCTAGTTGTACAAGTTGTTCCAAATTATCTGAAAAGGATCTGAAGAAAAATGGTCTGTTTTCTTCCTCCAGTAGGTACAGTATCATCAGTGTTTTCAGCAACGCTGGGGGAAGAGTTTGGGAGCAAACAGAGGCTGCCCTGCCATATCCCTTCTTCTGAGCTCACACTGTTTTCTCTGGATCCCCATGACACTTCAGAGCTGTCGCCTCAGACTGGTGCCAAATAAGCCACGCATCATGGCCACCACAGAGCCACATCTTCACCAACGTCATGCTGGAGCATGTCTTGCACCAGCCAAGTTTTACAGCGACAGAAGACAGCTCCTGTGCTAAAGAGCTGACAAACCCCAGGGAAGAAATGTGGAGAGCACAAGGAAAAGGAGAGCCCTTGCGTTTGGTAGGCAATGATCTCAGCATCCACAGAGCCAGGCTGCTGAGGCAGATGAGGAAAGGCAAGCTGCAGTGACGGACCAGGAGGTTTGCAAGGTATCTTGCAGGTGCTTACAAGGTTGCTAAAAGCGTGAAATTGCTTGCATGAAAGGTAAGAAGCAGCCAGTAGAGTCTTGCTTCATTAGGTAACAAGATGCAGGAGCAGCTGGAGTGGTGCCAGCAAGTCTGAGGGGCAGCAGGAAAGAGCTGGGTAAGCAGAGGGCATGTAGTTGCATCCTCAGCCAAAACTGCACACTGGACGTCAGACTCAGCTATCAGACCTGGTCCTTAAATGATAAACTGCTTGGATCTTAGTCATTCTCTTTCTTTCTCCAACCACCCATTTACTTCACTGCTAAGGCAGAGGGCCCAGCCACCGCATTTATGCTCTTGACCCAGGGGAAATGGATTTAATTTGATGACCATCCAGATGCTTCAATGACCTGAGAGTGCCTCTTGCTAAGTTCAAGACTCTTCTCATCAGCAATTGCAACAGCAGCATAAGGTGTATGGCTAACTTTTTCCTGTTTTTTTGTGCAATAAAGTACAGCTTCCTAATTAGAGTTTTGTGAACTATTTATAGCTCTATAATGACCACTTATTACAGCAGCACTTAGATTTTTCAAAAAAAGGTCAGTAGCCTAGATGATGAACGAAAGATAGGCATCAGAGACCAACTTCTCCAAGGAGGGCCTGCAGTTTGGGTAGATAAGGCAGAGAGAGGCAGCACGGAGAAAGAAATGCTGTCATTCCTTTCTCTACAGCAGAGAAGCGGAGTGACTACGCACTCCAAGTTTATGACGCACTGAGATTAGAGCATTTATCTACTGAGTCCCAAACCTGCGTCTTACGCACAAGGCCAGGTTTTAAGACTAAGAACGCACGGGATTAATTCAGCCATGACTTCTGGGGAGCATGCAGAAACAAACAGATGTTTTTACAGATTTTCTGTTTCGTTCATTGGCTGAAAAAAGGTTGGATACAAAAACATGTTTCAGGAACCATTCCCTTTCTCTGTGCCCATATGTTATTTGTAGCGTAATTGATCACAAGCTGAGCTACAAGATTTAATTGCTTTTCTGTAATTGTATGAGTAAAAGATTATTATATATATATTTTCAGGAGCAGAGAGCTCAGAAACTTTCAGATACAGCATATTTCAGAAAAAGAGTTTCAGAAAAGCCCTTCCAACAGATTTTCCAAGAAGAATTTCCAGGGATATCCTGGAAATGTTGCAGTTTTTTCCTGTTTCCTTCTATCTGCAAGGTACCCTCTCAGAGGAAGCAAAAATACAATTGGTCTTCATCTGTTTCCCTGGTTTCCTAACTCTTAACTACCCAGGCTTAACGTTGCATGAACAGAGGCTCCCATAAAATTAACAAACAGTAACAACGAAAATCTTTGTTTTAAGAGTAGATGCTGTGAATCCAAGCTATCTTTTAAAGCAGTTAGGAGCAAGAGGAGACTCCTTGACAGATGAAGACAGACTGGGCCTAACCAACTTGACAGTGCCATTTTAATAGGATCTCACTTCGAATCGTTAATAGGATCTCTGGAGCTTGCTTGAACGATCGGTATGCTAGGACTGAAAACTTCAGTAGGGAGGGAAGGCTCCTGTACACTCCAAGACTTCTTTGTACACTAACCTTTTTGAGGGAAAATTGGAGAAATACGCAGCTACAAAGTGTTCTCCAGTAATCCCCAGGTCAACAGAAACATCTCAGTGCTTGGGTCCTCCACTTCTCCTCCAGATCCCAATTCCTGCTTATTTATTTTACCATTTCACTTTTTCCCAAGTGAAGAATCAGGCTTGCAATGTGTATCAAAGCAGACAGCTGTTGGGCCGGTGCACAGCCAAGAAACCCACGTGATGTCTGCTGACGATCAGGCGGGTTGGTGGGTGCAGCGGGCTCACCGCCCCACGTCAGGGACTGCAGGAGGACGAGGGACCCAACCTGGGCTGGACAACAGCACCGCCACAGGGTCTGATGGTGCCCCAGGGACACCACGTGCCACTTGGACTCTCTCTGGGATCAGATAGGGGCAGAGTCACCCTGATATCAAGCTCTGCTAAGCTGTCTGTTCCCCAGGGGAAATACAGAGAAGGAGATAAAGCCTGACCTTCCTCTGCTTCAGAGTAACACATACCCCTTCTCCAGTGACACGTCAACCACTCCTCTTCCCCTCCAGTTACGTGGCAGACGGGGAACCCTGGTCACTCCTCCTCCCTATGTAGGAGGCCTCGCAGGAGAGGACAGCCACGTGGCAGGAGAGGTCCCCGCTGTAGACCATGCCTGCCTTCCTCCACCACTGCTTCCTGCTTCAGCACAGGGCTGGAGCCTCACGCTTCAAAGACATGCCTTTAAACTCCTGGCAACAGGACACTCATTTCTCGTTCCCAACGAGAAAAAATCCCCACTGCTACCTCATTTACATCTCAATACTAGTAGGGTATAGATGACTATTATTT
Organism: Dromaius novaehollandiae; assembly: GCF_036370855.1. NCBI lineage: Eukaryota > Metazoa > Chordata > Aves > Casuariiformes > Dromaiidae > Dromaius > Dromaius novaehollandiae. Next base: position 9,703,588 of record NC_088103.1, on the reverse strand, counting down.
ATATAAGTGTGCAATGGATCCATTTCCTATTCTGTAGGATACAGTCAGAAGAAGAATACCCATCTTCCTATTCACCTTTTCTGGATTGTTTTTGTTGTTGTTGTTGTTTTTATCCCTTGCTTAGGTTGACTGTTGCTGAGAATTTGCAAATAAATAAAGGAGTGAACAGCCCCATAAAAGCTGATTATTTCCCCCCTTCCTGCAAAGATCCTCTTTGTGAAGAAGATTAAACATCTTTCCATGCTGCAGAAGACAAAGGTATCCCTGAGCAAGAATAAGACATAAAAGAGGTTACTACATACATCTCTTGGCTGTGTGGACTGCTAATTCGCACTGTTGTCATCCTTTCTCATCCATCTTTGCTCTCCCTTTCCACTATCGTTAAAGGAAAAGTTCTCTTTGGCTGCTGAAGGTAACTTTGGAAGCAACAGTTGCAACGCAAGCAAGAATGTTTGCTTTCTGAGCCAGCAGCAGCAGCCAAATTCAGCTGACTCCTTGAGGCCATCAGTACAGGAAAAACAACCGCTCAGATCTGGGATGTCATGCAGCAGGCGCGGATGCACACCCCTGCGTCACTGGATTCCCTGGCTTGGTGTATTTCTGCCCTCCTCATGTTTGTTGTCGCAAGAGTTCACCCCCGAGTTCGACACCCTTTGTCACGATGAAGAAACAACAAAAGGCATGCCGCAGCACTGCGTCTCATCGCCCAAGATTAGGAGTCTATAGCTATAGGTGCAATCTTACGACAGCAACTCCATCTGGCAATCGCAGCAAGAATACGGCTAAACCAGATAACCCATAGCCCCGGTAAGGCTAAGTTCAGGGAGACTATACAGAAACTCCCAAGGAACACACAAATCTCAAAAGGCTTGCTCTGGAAGTTCAGGAGGTTCCTCCTAAATTCCTGCTTCAGCAGGGCCTCCTCCAAACCATCCACCTTTGCTGGCAATAAATCAGACACAAGAACAACAGGCTTGCCTCCCGCAGTCATTCACTGCCAAATTGCCTCACTGGTGGAACCAGCTACATCAGCTTTGCCCTTGCAGGCAACTTCCCCTTTGAACGATTGCTACATGCTCCACCTCCAGGTCAAGGAATTGGTCCTGTCACGTAGGGCGCTTTGTAATCTAAGACTCTGTGTACCTACGTGACTGTATTTCAAAGCCTTTGAAGCCAGCGAAGGTGTTGGGTTTATTCCAGGGTTCCCTCTCAGCTGGTCCCCTTGCAGTACCTCCTTTGGCCAGCTACTGCTAATTGCCCTGTACCTCCTGCAAGACCTCTTGTGGTCCAAGTTGCGTGTCACATGCTCTCTCCAGCTCCTAATCCTCATGGATAGTTTTGCTGGGGGCACAGATGTGCTCTACTCAACCCAGCTGCCCTGGGGTTGAACTATTTAAGTAGGGCTGATTTTGACCTTGGTCATGATAATGCAATGCCATTGACATCAATACTCTCTGCTGAAATGCCTTCTGACTGGGGATGCACTGTCTGAGGGAGAAGTGGTATGATGGAAAGGACAGTAAGAAAAAAAGCATGGAAGGAAGAGTAGAAAGACGACCAGTACAAGCTGCAGCCCAGGGACAATTCCACAAGTCGATGAGAAACAGTTAAGGTCCTCCCTACAGAGCAATGCACAACTTGGTTCAGATGAAGGCCACGTAACAGGACAAACTCCAAAAGCGGGTGGGTTTTTCTTTCCCTCCCCTCTGAAACTGCTTTGTCAGTATTCATTAGAAGCACAGCAGGTTTCACTGGTACCTGCACTATCAGCAAAGTGTCTGCTTTTCTTCTCTGCTGACAACTTGCATTCAGTTCAGGAGATTTAAAAGACCTCCAGATTCAAAGCCCTGTAATGACTTTCCTCTTTCTTTCCTCCTTCCCTCTTTCTCTTTAATGGCTTTCACTCAGGGAAGGAGGGTTTCTCCTTGCATGTTGAGCAGAGCAAGGAAAAGAGTCTGCTTTTTCATTTTCTCTCTTCTTTTCCCCCCTGTGACAATTCCCTGCTGCAGAAAGACATCAGCAACTTCTTCCTGTAACTTTGTTCCTGCAAGTAGCTGGAGGTATCACCAAGAGCAAGCTGCCAGAGACAATGATGGCTACTTAAATAGATTTCAATAGATGGGAGTTTGATGGACATCAGAAGAAAAAAAAAATACATATCTATCGATCTGTTCAGGTGCAATCAGATCCTCCCCCAGGTAACTGCAGCCTTTTCCCTTTCAGAGCTGACATGAAGAGCTTCTCTAGCCAGGCCTCTGGATACTGTTGTTTATTTCTCCATTTCCAGCTGAGAGTGGTCAAAAGAGATGGACAATGTGTAGTTTAAAATTGCCAAGAATACAACCTCAGACAGCTTTCTTCATTGCTAAACAGAACACAAGGCCGCAGGCTGCCTCTAACACAACTTACATATTTTCTGAATGAGGATGGGGGTTTCTTTATTAATCACAAATCTACAAATGTGGTGCTCTTGGGTGTTTTTTTTTGATTGGCTAAAAGTAATGGGGCAGGGAAGGAGAGGTGGAGTTGCGGTCCTCCAGAAACACCCTGATTAGAGCTGATTGATTGGAACCACTTGAATTTCCCCTATTATTAAACAGAAGAGCACTCCTGGTTTGTCTCAGAGATGCGGGAAAAAGCCGCAAAGGAAATGGGGGCCCAGTATGGAAATGCCTGAGGAGGAGGGACCGGGACCAATACTTTTTCTCTCTTTGTCTCTTGTCTGCAACAATTTGAGACAGTGTTCCTACAAAACTCTTTGACAAGCATCAAATGAGGCCAGCTTTGAGTTATCATTTTTTGTCTGCTATTTGCACAATATTCGCACTCTCCTTAAAAAAAGAAAAAAAAGGTGGTGACACCTATGAGTGAGGTAAGGGTCTCTTCCTTGGGCCATTTTCCCACTAAAAGAGGGTATTTAGGGGATGCAAAGCATGTGGGAGATCAGATGTGCTAGCTTTTTATACCTGCAGGGAAGGAGGGCAGAGAGATCGTCCAGGGCTGGTGGTGGTGGAGAGTGGGACATTTGGGTTTTCTGTACTTGAGGCAAGAGGGCAGTTGCTGTTGGGGAGAGAACACTTTATGGACCATCGGAGTGACGGAAGCAATATAAGCACAAAAAGAAATTCCTTACCTTTGCCCATTAACTTCTCACTTCTGATCACATTTGAAATGTGGGTGGACACTAAGCTACGTCTAAACATAGTTTTCATGTGTTAATTCTAACCAAGTCCAACAGCCAGGAAGGATTTAGAGATCCCCAAATTACCCTGACCTGACTATGTCGATATCTTGTGACGGGAATTAGAACTGGCCAGAAAACAAGAATTGCGTGAATTGTGAAATCTAGGGATTTCTCTTCCAAGACCTTTTAAATTAGTGTTTGATTCTTTTGAGAGAGAGAAAAAACACACACCAGCCTGAGAAATACAATATGCAAGTTGCAAGAGCACTACTCCCCTAGAAGATGAGGGATTTCACATGTTTGCTCCATCTGATTCTCTCACTGGCCCAGTGCATATTTAATTAATCCCATCTCTCTATCAGGCAGAGATCTTGAACATGATCTTCCAAATCCCAGATGAATGCCCTAGGAATAAATGTTTTCTGCCTGAAAAAGTTCCATAAAACATGTCCAGCCAGCTTCCTGCCTTTCTCGGTGAAAAGTAGAACTGATAAGTCATCTTTTAACACTAGCGATGGACTGAAGTCTCAGCAGAGATAAAAGATCTGTTGAAGTTCTTTCCCTTAGAGCCCAGGAGGCATTCCATCACTTTCCCAAGCCATTTCTAGCCCCTTGGGCTATGCCATTTTTTCCCCTATATTTCTGGAGGCTTTACCTTGGAAAACTTATCACTAAGGGGTTGAATCTGTTTACTGGTATAAATCCAGGGAGAATAGGTTTTAGAAATGACATTGCTTTGGTGATATATTTGCAATGCAACCTTTGTCAACAGGCTCCCAAAGAATCTGCGCAAACTCATTCTCTTAAATTCCACCCACATACAAAAACCATCCAAACGAAAATCCAACAGCCCTTCTTCATTATGAATGCTGCAAAGCAGGCAAGGTCGTCAACAGTCCAGCCCCCCTCTATGCCAATTCTTTACTCAGCGTTCACCAAAACAGCAGCAATACTGAGATGCTATTTGCAAAAGACAATGGGAATATAAAGACTCTTCAGGGTGTTTTGACTGTCTGGCAACTTTAGGGACGTACATTTTTCCTTCCCAGCTATGGTCTGTTTTCAGACTTCCACCCTTTGCATAATTTCAGTGGCTACAGTGAGGATCTGAAGGCACCTGTACCCCTGCTGACCTCTAACGGCCTTTCTTCACTAATACCCAGAAAGCTGGTACACCTTTTCCCCAGTTCTCATCTTCAGTAAGACCTTCCCTGGGTATTTCTTCTCTGCCATGTACACAATCTCTTCCTTTTAATCCATGTCATCCTGGAGATGTTGCCTCCACTCCCCCAACTCAGAACGACCACACAATCCCTTTCAGAGATTTCATCCCAGATGAGAGTCACTGTAAAAACGGCCTGTAGAGACACTGCAAAACCTCATGCAGGGCCACTGTGATCATTAAAGCATCTAATTATCTACTTTCACATTACTAAGACTGATTTGATTTAAGTAGCTCCTTGGCCAGCGCTCTGGGACATAACACCATGTTCTGAATCATCCATGTCCCATCTGCTCTGGTCTTTGCCCTTCCCTGCTCACAGTGCTCAGCTCCTCGCAGGTAGGATAACACTACAAGCCAAGCTAAATATTTAATAGGAGTGCTAATGGCTTTGTTAAGTGAAGTTGGGGTGGGGAGGGGGGAGATCATAGGAACATTTCCTTGGTTTAGGATGACAGAACTGGGTCTGCACTAATGGGCAGCCTGTATGTTCCAGTCCCGTGCTGGTTTTGTCCTCACGCTGCACTCCCAGGGCACAAATATGCCTGGGGCCCTAGGAGGGCAACAAGGGGATGGTGCCAGACTCATGCTCAGCATTGAGTAATGATTGACTAAAAGCTTGCACCAGAACAGATTCAAAAAATGATTTTTTTATGCATTTCTTCTTTCAGGTGAATGGATCAGGTACCCTAATAAGCCTTCCTGAGAAAAAGCATTCTTGGGATGCTGTGCATTGTTCAACAAAGCCAAGACAGCTGAAGCTGCACAGCAAACCTTGCTTTAAAGCGAGTGCTCAGGGTCCGCTCAGAAGCTCAGCAGAGCCATGCCAAACCCCCCCCATTTTCACCTTGCGAGGATTTTCCTGACAGTTTGCAAATCCCATCAACAGGAGATAAAAACACCCACCAACATTTCAGGGCCAGATGGTAGTTTATGTTTATGAAAACTGCAATTTGTTTTCATGGAAACTAGTAAAAGGAATGCGAGCAAACCTGGAAAAACACATCTCACCCTTTGGGGAAGAGTATATTTTATGGACAGCTTTCGTCACCCCTGCTGATCTGAAGGAGCATGGTTGGGAGACAGTACATGAGACAATCCCAAAGGTCCGCCTAGCCCGAAAGAGCAACCGTGGGATACAGAGACCATCAGCCAAAATTCATAACCAGAAGTGGAAGACAGATACCTCAAATGACGCGTTCACTACTAAATGGCTCATTACTAAACCATCGTTAGGTGGAGAACATTCCTGCCAGCAACAGAAATCACGGGCACACTCACCAGCGGATGGATGGGCCCAAAGAGCGGCTGCAATCCATCCAGTGAGTCAGTGTGGAAAAAATTGTGTGGCTGCTCCCTGTCTTACAACTAGGTTATGGCTTCAATCTCTGTATTATCTGTCAACCTCTTGCACCGTCTCTGCAGTGAAGTAGTAGTAGCAGAGTAAAAATGCACTGCAGGTTGGACTTCTCACTCACCAGACCTTCCCCGGGGTATTTCCACCTCTGGTTGATTTTCCTCGCAATGTCTCCCCAAAGGCTGCCTGAGTTTCCCCCTGCTGAGCTTCCCCTTGCTTGCAGAGGGCCCGTAATGCTTCATCTGTCATGCCTGTTGCCACGGACTCACGTTCTGATCTCATAAATTTGAGATTATTAAGTCATTGCTGACAGATTGAGCAGTAAGGGGAGGGGCTCAGAGGCTGGCCAAAAGGCCTTTTCCTGATGAGCGGCAGTGACGTGGCCAGCGCCACATCCCCATATCCATATACCCAAACTCTTCATTCATTTGAAATGAAAGGCTGGTGGTGGCCTCCCTGAATCCATCAGCGCCAAGAACATCACTGAGTGCACGTCGATACTCCTTGTACAGGCTTGCAAATGTTGATCTGTGCCTCTATCAATCACTGCTCCCCAGCCACAAGGAGCAAGGTTTCTTTTGGGCTGGGTAAATATTTGCCGGTGCCACCGAGTGCCATCAGCCAGAAGGACAAAAGGATGGAGTGAGGACGAGTTCAGGATCAACCTAAGAATAGTTCACCTTGTCACGCACCCGCCGCCCTTGAGCGGCTCCCCCCCGCCCCGCCCCCCAACACCTGCATAGTCCGGGGGCCCCTGCAGCGGCACAGTTTCCCTGGCATCGTGTATACGTCCTGAAGACAGACAGCTAGTGCCGCCTGCCTTATTTGAGCGGCGTTACTCAAGGGCCTGGGTTCTTGGCAGGCGATCTACAAGTCGGAAAACAACTCCCCGAGAGAGCAGATCTCACGATCGGAAAAGCAAAAAAGACTGCGTGTTCCAGCCTGTGATATTCCAAGAGATAGTGGTTGCTCCCTCGTATTATCGGGTGGTGGGAAAGGGCAGGGAGAGGACACAATTCTGCTTTAACTTGCTACCTCATCAGATTTTGTTAAGGCGTTCTTCTGTCACATCTTAGCAATTTTTCATTTTGGAGGCAAATTTATTAAAGGTGTACTTCAGCCTGATTAAATTAAATAATGTGGCATTAACAAATAAAGTTTTTTTCTTTTTTTTCTTTTTTTTTTTATCTCAGCACACCACAAAAAAAGAAATTACTATAATACAAATAGCTATTTAATACTACAACAGAAGGGGCAAAAATTCCATTCTTCATAGGCTCACGACAGCCATTTGTTATCTTCCCTTGGCCCCACCATCACAAATCATGCTGGAGCCTTGAAGCAAAAATAGCACAAATGTAAAACAATATAATGTTGTCTGTTTTCCTGAGATATGTAATAATACATTTTGCACACAAACAAACCTTACTAGCACACCAACAGGGCCCTCCCTAAGCCTCCCTGCATGGCTCTTAACTTCTCAGACTCATTTTAGGGCTATTTCCAGGCCAGAGATGGCTTTGAAAATGAGGCTGGAAACAGTTTTCCAGCTTACTTTTTGTTTAGATTTCCACTAGGCAGCAAGAAAGGGCAGACACTGTGTTCTGAAATTCAGGACTTGCCTTCCCTACCTTGTCATTAAAGCTGCACTTTGCCTGCACTCTTCCTTCCCAGTTTCTCCCAAATCTATCTCAGCTAGTTTTAGATGGAAGAAATAGAGTTTGGCCAATTTCTTTCCCATTAGCCCTGCTACAACATTTAGCTAATTCTAGGGTTATGAACACATGAGCATTTTTTAAGCCATATTGGACAATCTGTGTCAAATACAGCTTCTTCTTTCCCTCTGTGAACTTTAAAACCAGCTGTCTTAGTGGGATGATTGGATTCAGCTGAGATAAAAAAGATGAAAAAAGAAAAAAGAAAATGAAGTGGATCTTCAGAGACATCCATGTTTTCTCTCCTCAGCACAGATGGCCAAGTACCCTTCCCCACCTCTTCGAGGATGGCAGGAGGTCCCCTTCCCCAAATGTCGCCCTGCTCTGCCACCTGATTGCCTGCTCCTCCAGTCAAAGCTGTTGCAGCAGCAGGAGTTGACACCTGGCTTGGGGGCTGACAGGACTCCAAGCCTTCTCTGCCAAGAGTTGGAAAAACAGCCACACCAAGTAGAGGATAAAAAGAAGGGAAATATTTTGAACTGGGAGTTCTCCATCTGTTTCTGCCAGTTTGGGCCCATGTGTGGGCCCCCCAGCTCTATTCTGCCAATAGCTAGAGGAGAAGATAAGGAAAGAGACAGGGTTTGACATCTTCAGCACTCCTCACCTACAAGGCAAAGAAAACCTCGACAGGCATCTCCCACTGGGAAGCAGAGGCAAGGGGAAACTAACAGACATCCCACTATCTCCTCTCCATACAGCAATAAGTGAGTGGAAAGCTGACGAGGAAAAGGTGTATATGCTTTATGGAGCTTCACAGCCTCAAAAGTACAGACAGCCAAGAAGGCATGCGGTACGTGTCAGGTTGCCCAGACTGCAAGGCAGGCACAGCGCACACCCCCTTCAGACGCATGTCATCCATGGCCTCCTTTTTTCCCCTCTTGGGCAACCTATTTTTCCCCAAGACGCAAAGCCAAACTGCTGTGTGGCAGTCACAGCACTGCAGGTGGGCAAACACAACTGCCAGACCATTGAGGACTTGCATTTCCACGATGACGGGCCCTGTCTTGGGTCCTTCCCAGGCATGCAGGCAGAGACACAGAGTAAAACACCCCGCAGCACTCGGGGGCCGGGATCAAGGGGACTTGGTACCAAGCCAAAAAGCTTTCCAGCTTCCAGAGTGCAGCCCAAATGTCACCTTTCCTATCGGTTTACAAACAAGTGCAGATGGCAAGCTTAGGAAGCTACAATGCCTTGGGAAGTGTTAAACTTAGCTTTGAAAGGTAAGGTGTCTCTGTGTTCCTTACGTGTTTTAACCTAATGCTAAAAGCTGAACATGCTTTTAAATACTAATGATCAGTCATCAACTACTTGGAAGATATCCACAGCAGCATTTGACTACTGGATAGTGATCAAGTTTACGCAGGCTTGCCAAGTTCTGGGCAATTGGCTGGCATAAGAAGTATTTGGTGCTTCAGGGAACTCAGCACAGTTTTTGATCCTTTCTATTCCCACAGTATTTAAACAAAAATAACTTTTTTCTTTACTCTTTCTTGCAGCCACCATTTTCCTAGGTTTAATAGCAGAGAAAAGCAGCAGTCCCTAACGTGGTTTCAGCACATTTCGACAACACTAGTAAAGCAGTCAGTCACCAAATGCTGCAATGTTACTGCGTTAAGTGTAGGAATGGACAAGCCTGCTTGGAAAGGCAACGGCAGGTGAACCTCTGAAGGTCAGAGCACAGGGTCCATTTAGATAAGCCCCGTTTGTCACATGCTTGCCTGAATTTTGGGATATTTTTCTCCTCCTGCAACTCACTCATTTACTCACTATTGTCTTCTTGAAGGATGCTCCTGGCCCTGATAGTTTTTAGCCCCCACTTCTCCACATTCTCTTAACCCTTCCCCAAAATGTCTGATTTGCTTCCATTTCTGTGCAGTTCTTTCCAGCTCCCCGTGAGCTCACCAACCATGACAACGTTCCTCCTCTCGGTGTCCACCGTGGTGGCACACACCCTCGATTCGCCTCCCTTCAGCCAGCAGGTCTGTTTTGCATTACTGACTTCAGACATCTCCAGCTGCCAGGTCAGCTGACGGCACGTTGCGCTTCCAAACGAATGCAATGTGACATGGCCCAACGCGAAATGCCACAGAAATGATGCTTCACCTGACAAGAAGCATTGCCCTCCATCTAATAATGATCTTCTGCTGTCTAGTCTGATCAAGGCCACCCTGAATCAGATGACCCAGGCCTTTTACGTATGACAAGAGCCTTTGGTCTCACTTGATGGTGGACAGGCGACGGAACAAATTCCCTGGAGAAAAATCAACTTCTTTCTGCTACCCAGTGCTTCACTACTACTGCCTTCCTCTCCATTCCCTATTTGCCAGCAGGACCTACTGCCAGAACCCTGATGAATTCATAATTAAAGTCACAGATTGCTCAGCTATCTGAAATTACACGCTTTGCCACTGCTGATCAGATTTGCCAAAATGTCTCATGCAGGAGCGTCAGACACCTGTCTGATTTAACCTGTTTCTTTCTGCCCCTGCTTTGTTTCTACTTATTGCTCTTGGGACGCAGAGGATGGATGTGCTGTCCCTCGGGTCTTCTCACCCTGAGGACTGTTTGTGGGCTCCCAGGTAAGCTCCCCCCAGGCCTTTCTGATCACATCCTAAGAGTCTCACTGTAGGTGAGCAGAGGAAGAACTGGGACAAACGGTGACTCTCTCCACCTTGAAGGCACCAGAGCCACCAGCAGCACCAGAAACATAAATGCTCCTGCCATTTCTTTGGGAGGACTCGGGATCTGGGGGAAGAGATGCAGAAAAGTCAGCAGTTTCACAGTGGGAGTGGTAGAAAGTACAAGAACCTCAAAAAAGGACAAAAAAACAGGGGAGATCAGCCTCAGAGAGCGTGAAGGAAGATGACAGAGCTCTCAGAGAGGGAAGTATCTTGAGGAGCATCTCTTTCTACTGAGGCACCAGGACACTGTCCAGATGGCCAAAGGCCAGCAAAGACGAGTCCCACCACCGTGGTCCCTGGACCTCTAGTAGCAGCACTCCTCTCCCACACAGGAACATCCCCATAGATAAAGACAGTAAGAACTGTGAGGTGTTTGGTTGCCACAGTAGCAGCAGATACATTTAGTTTTGGGGTCCAACTCTCCACATGCCAATTACCAGGTCTCACTCAGCATCTATCAGCGGTTTAAAAATGGCCACAGCTGAAAACCTTCCACATTAAATAGAACAGCTTTCCTAGCACCTTCTCATATCCAGTGCCAGAGGAAGGTCAAAAGAAAAACCAAATAAAAAGCCCCCCAACAAGGTTTTGTTTGTTTGGTTGGGTTTTTTTTAAGCCAAATTATCTCAGCCATTGGGACCATATTACACTGTAAAGGTGCACGTCTAAGGCACTGGCATCCTACGCTGCCTTAACAGGAGCACAATTTGCCACTCAAGAGCCATCCTAATCTGTCTCTGGTAAGAGATCTCTTTCCACTATCCTAAAGAAAGAGGGCAATGTTTGAGTTTCACCAGCAGACATCAAGACACACAAAAAAGCCCCAGGTGGCCCCCAAACCTCTGCAGCCACCTGCGGGAGCTGAGATGCCGGGGTGGGGGTTGCCTGGGGGACTGCTTGCCAGCTAGTGTAAACAGGCACTGCTACGCAAAGGTCAGCAGAGTTCAGCTGGCTGGTACCAGCTGGGAAGCCGCCCCATTGCATTTTGGGGGACTTTCACATCCTTTTGGACATCCACCTGTCTGTCTGCGGGTAGGGTGCGGCATTACGGCATTGCCTTTGCTCTCATCTCCGATGCCAGCCTAAGGTTCAATAGGTTCGCTGCTCCTGTATTATTTTGTCATTTTCTAGCAGGATCCTGGATCAGAACCACCCGCTCCAGCCTTTAGAGTTGGCCTCTGCAGGGTGAGTGACAGCCCTGCACCAGCAGCCACCACCGCAGGGTCCCTAAGGAAAGGGTCCACGGATGCTCCCACGCTGAGGAAGAGAGGGAGGGCTGCTGCACCAACATGGGTCATGCCAGTCCCCATCAAAACATGCAACTGGGAGGTATTATGCACGCTTGGACTCAGGCACCAAAACAGCACGTGCAGAAAACAAAGGGATTTTTCTCTCCTTCCTTCCTCCTCCTTTACCCTGCTCCATTTTCTGGGAGCGGATGTGACCACGGGATACCACTCAGAAAGAAAAGTCAGTGTTCCTGCTTTGCTGGGAGACAGAGGCCTGGCATCTCTCACGCCCTCCCCAGCCATAAGAGTCAGAGAAACTCCACAATCATTATAGTTAAAGTGAAAAATGCTTTGACGCTTCCCACCTCCCCAAAGGCCATGGCTGTAACCAGGACGCACAAGTCACGCAGCAACCCACAGCCTCAGTGCCAGCACATCTCTCGGGCATGTTCTCCGCGTTGCTCATTTCCCCCATCAGAAAACTTTTTAGAGCAGTACAAAACTGATTAGATTGAGGCATGAGAAAGAGTGATGGAAAACAGTGAACAATAAAACCAGGGAGCAGGCAACAGTTCCTGGGAAAAAAAAATAAATAAAAAAGCTGATGCTTTCAAGATTAATGGCTAATGACAAATAATTGTGGCTGCGGAACACCAACAAAAAGGCAGAATGGAAACAAGAAACAGACAGGGAAAAAAAAAAACAGGCATTAGGTTTGATGGTGAATTTAAGGCCATCAATTCATAATTGCAGCCATTACGGCCAGTATTTTCAAGCGAACCCAACAATATTAAGAGCTGTTGGATGTGGAGCCCTTATGAAAAATTTGGCTGCTATTTAGGATCCTAAGTGAAGGCTGAACTGTTCTCAAAAAGCCGGTCCCAATCTTGCATCCTGGGCATTTATATACAACTCTCCCCTAAAAAAGAAAGAAGGGGGGAGATGGAAAAAAAGAGGCATGAAATGATCCACTTTCCACTCATTTGTTAGCTCTTGGGTTTTTATCCCCCCACATGAGAAGCCACATCTCCCAGTCTGCCTTTAAGCAGGGTGTTGCAAGCAAACCCACAGGAGGCAACAAGCATCAGGCACAACACTTTGTGCTGCAGTCCTGGCAGCTGAATATATTGGTCCTTCTTCACTTCGGTTTTTCAAAGTGGAAATAAAAGCATTTGACAGAACACCTGAAGGTCTTTTTTTCCAAGCTTATGGGACAAAAGGAAGGGCACCAGGTGACCAAGGATGGTGTTCTCGCCTCGTGGTTTGAGCAGCGTCCATCCTCCTGAGGAGGTGGTTCAGGCGCTGCCCTCTCTCTACAGCCCATTTCTAATCCCAGTGAATCACATCTATTTGATTTAATGAGAAGATCAACATTTCACTGTTACTGGCCATTCCGAGTCAAAGCGTATTGTGTTCTGCGTCATATATTAGTAACAGAATTGCCAGTTCTGGTCTAATTCTGGAATATTTACAGCTGGAGATGATGGATACAGAAGTAACACAGCTGACTCACAAGCAAGAGATCTATGGAGAAATTCAAAATAGACTGGCAGGGTGTATTAGATATTTGGCAACCTGGCAACACTTTGTTCCTTGTTGAGGCAAATCAAAGCAAAAGAGACACATGACAGATAACCTTAGGATCAGTTATCTTCTCCTACTCTAGTTACGGTCTCCTCTCCACTTTGTTCATTCCTCTTTTTTCCTGGTAGGAAATCTCAGCCTAGGTTCTGTACAGCATTTTATCCACTTGACATCATGCTGGTTTGAAACTGGAAGTCTCTATCAGTTCCTTGTCAAGCATACATCATACACATGTTAGTCACCTTCCAAGAGAGCAAGCACGGTGTCACGGCACTTGCGTTCTCCCCTTCTCTTTGCCACTAATTGGCTGAATGACCAATGACAAATCACTTTGTCCTTCACGGCCTTCTTGCTTCTCCTCCAACCTTTTTTCTCCCTTCCCCATTTTAAGTGGCAACAGACCTGGTTACTCTTCCTGTGCTCAGGGTGTATTAAAACAGCCAGCTATTAAAATGTACATATTGATGCACAGGTAGAAATGCTGCAACTTGCCACCTGAGAACATCTGATATCGCACTGAATAAGGGGGGCGGAGGAGATTAAGACAGGACAGCAAGATGTTGTTCCCACAGCCACTTTTTTGATCAGAATCCTATTTTTACACATGCCCACCAGATGTTACCCATATCATACTCAGTGCAGCCAGATGGCTTTGGAATCACTTACCCATCATGTCTCATCAGCTCCCTATAATCTTTCTCCTGCCACTGATATATAATAGCCCCTGCAGAGTGGAACAAGGTGCCCACAGTAATTGGCTGCATGTTTCCTAACATCTGCGCACGTGTCCCCATGCGGCAGCGCTAAACACCTCATGTTGCAAAACCAGAGCTTGCAACTTGTCGGAGGGGGAAGTCCTCTCCGATGGCCGAGGGGCCGCCTGGGACGCCGGATGCTGTTAAGCGCCTCATAATTACCGTGGCGGATAATCAGCATGTGTCAGTATGACTCAATTACCACTGCTCACACCTCCACGCCAAAAGGTCAGGAGTTCAGCTTTACATGGGGTAAGCCTTGAATTTGCTTCTTAAGATGTAGTTAGATCCCCACCACAGGGCAAAGACTGAGACATAGGCTCACACCCAGTGCTGGGCAGAAAAGAGCTGAAACAGCTTCTCCTACCGAAATTTGGGAGCGCTGCACAGAAGCCTGTATACTTCCTGAGCCTCTGAAGTGCTGCTATCAGATTCATTACCCTGGAAAGCACCTCCAGCGACTCGAGGATTTGGTTTCACACAGATTTGAAGACCCATCGTAGGTTGATCTTAGAGCAAAAGAGTAATGCTTATAGCAGAACGATAAGAACGCAAAATGTAGGAAGAGTTTAATCAATAACAAGGGCCAGCATATTTAGAAAGGCTATTTGATGCCCGGAACAGGTTGAGAGGCAAGGCTGAACAAACGTACCCTTGAGCTATACTGGAGATACAGCAATGCCCCGAGCGCTGCTGACTGCATGGCGTGGGAGTGGGGAGCAGGGGGACAGGATGCAATTTTAGGAAACAAACAAAATAGAAATAGCAGATCAGATTGGAAGGGATTATTCCTGATAGGCAAGTGACAGTATTAACAGCCTGAAAGTTTCCCCGGTGCCCAAACTTCTAAGCCCGTCTCACCAGAGCTGACAGCCAGATCAGTATTGAGAGACATGCATACAGAGAGAGGGAGAGACTAATTCCTCCAAACTTCCCCATCCGATTTCTCCCTTGACATGCGATTGGGAAAACAGCCTCTGAACCTCCAGCCGCTTTCCCATTCGGTTGAGTTACTCATTGAACAGCCGCTGACCGGGTGCCAGCCTGGGAAGGTACGAAACCCCGGTTCAGGCGGAGGTCAGGGAGTCATGCCAAGCCTCCGCAGGGACGGACCTGCCCGCGACCGCCCAGCTCCGACCACTGGCAGAGGGCTCAGGAGCCAGGGCGCTCAGCTGCGCCATGATGGGCGACCGAGCTGGCTGCGGGAGAGGCTGTGGCAAGGGGTGAAGGGTGTCCATTGAGATAATGGACTGCTCTACTAATTAAAATTCCTCTCCTTTGGGAAGGCTGCTAATTGGGGCTCGGTCCTGCGCGCCGACTGCCGGCTCAGCAGCTTTGCCCAGAGAGGCAGAGAGATGGGAGCTGGCGCAGAGCAGCAGGATAAAAGTCTGCAAGCACCCGGGCCCCCCACAGAGCCTGGCGGAGCCGCAAACAGTTTTGTCTGATAATAAGTCACCAAATTACTTTTGACAAGTGAGGGAGATTGGAAATAATGGGGGTCTTTGAAAAGCCCAGAGTGCAGGCAAGGGGCTCCATGAGATAATGAGGAGGAAAAGCCCTCGCAGGGCCAGAGGCTCCGCGCTCCCGCCACGGCTGCAGAGGTGCCGGGGACGGGCGGCACAGCAGCGGAGCCGCGGGTCACCAACTACGGGACTCGAGTCAAAATTGGGCATGGAAGTGTTATGCCCAGCCCCGAGACCCCAGCTGCTCACCCGACCTGAGCAATCTCTGCATCCTTAGCAGATCCAGGTGCTCTGGCTGCAATCAAACTGCCATAATTAAAGCACTCATTTACATACCAATACCCAAGATATTCTCCACCTCATATCCTTTTTGCAATGATGTGGTATCCAAGTTCGAAGTGTACAGAAACACATGCATCCAATTTCTTTCTACTCAGAAAAGGAAATAGCTTATTTTTTCTCAGGTTTCTATCCTCTGCATAATAACATGGTTAGTAATTTTAGTATCTGATATACATGGTGGTGTCCAAAGAATCTGCGACTCTTGTGAACTGAGCGGAGGCCCCTATTCTACTTGATTTGAAGAAAAATCCCTCTAATATTCAGAGGGAGAATATCCAGGAGAGCTAACTCACTTCTTGCAAACACTAGTACCAAGATACGCTTGATACAAAACCAGAAAGTGGAGTTTATTGCTTTTGAGGGGATCATCTTGCAGGAGAACATGGCAGTGAAAGAACTGCAACTTAATGACAGCACAAAAGAGCCTCTCTAAACTGATCTAAGTTGATCTCACTCAGCAGCCCGTGTTCTTATAGAGCTGACATCAACTTTCTTGCTCTTTGATCTCCTTTTCCCCTCAAAAGAGGATAGAGCCATGCGTTCCTCCATAACTTGGCAACAGCTTCTGGGTTTTCTTTCAGAGAATGAAGATGCCCAAGTTTTGGGGACCTGGGCTTGGTCCTCTTCATACAGAGGTGCAGACTAGGGTGGCCCGTCCCTCACAGCCTTCCACTCACCAACCTGCAGCCAGGATGGTGGTTGGTAATAGTAAGGATCCTCTGCAAAGATGAGGATGGAGAAGGCAAGGGCTGCAGGTGGGAAAGGAGGCTTGTACTCCTGTAACAGTCCTTTCTCAGGGGTAAAGCAACTGACCTAAGCAATCTGCCCAGCACCAGCACTCCCTCCAGTCTTTGGTCTTCCTCTAGAAACTGTATCTTTTCCCCAGCATGGGCTTTTCCTTGAGGAGAGCTTCAAGGCAGGACAGCTATATGCTCTTCGCTCATATGGGTATTACACCCCTCTTTTTCGGGGCACCTGAAAGCCCCCTCTCCCCCTCCCAAGAAGTTTTTGCTCTGGTAGGGGCTAGAAGAAGGTGGCAAAAATGCCCGTTTCTGGCATGCTCCAAAGGCAGGGAACATCGTTTCGGTAAGTTTTAGACCACAGCAAGGGGAAAAAACATTACTTTAACTCCTTCGTGGCTGCAGGCCAGAGAGCCACGAGATGCGCCAGACATCTCCTGACGCGCCAGCCACAAATGGCTTGCAGCCTTCTCTTTTTAGCTCCCATACAGGTGGTTTCAAAACAGATACCGTGTTTCAGCAGCACAGTGGGGATCTCAGGAGGTGCCAAGATACCAGGGTTTTTTTCCACTTTAAGTAGCGCAAAAAAAAAAACACTCATGTTTTTTGTGTCCCCCCCACACACACACTTCTCTAAAACTGAATCATCTTTCCTCCAGCAGAGCACTCATGTGGGCCCTGTGCAGATTGCACTCTGAGTTTCAAAGTGTTGTAACAAACCCAGGTAGCAACTCATTCGCTATTTGCTAAGACAGAGGTTCCCAAAGCTACCTGGAAAGCAGCAGCCTGATTCCCTTTGGTTTCAGCCCTCATCTCCTCTGAAACCCGTCTTATCAACAGTGCAAAGCTTCAAGCAGGAAGCCGCTGCTTCTGCATCTCAACACCCAGGTTGGGCAAAGCTCTCCTGGACCAGATTTCCACATTACAGCCTATTTCAAGCCACAGTACTGACAGCTGATTCCCGTCAGCGTCGCAAAGAGACACAGCCGCGTGCAGAAGACAGGTACAGATGATGGGCTGCGCTCTGCGCTTTCCTCACATCTGCAGGAAACAGCATGAAGGCAGGGGGGGAGGAATAAAGAAAAAAAGCAAAGCAGATGGGGCCTCTGATTTTTTAGGAATGAAATACCAAAGATGCTTTGAAAGTGAAGTTTGCTCTGACGGTGATGGCGATGTTCCTTTCCTAGTCACTCGTCAAAAAAACATCCTTTCCGTGCCTCTCACGCTCTTCATTCCCCATGCCAACAGTACAATAAAGCTTCAAAGCGGAGCCCTGACGGGCAAGCAGGGCCGACAGCTGGCAGAGGCAGCGTTCCCAGGTCCCGCCAAGGCGGAGCAGGGGGACAACAGGGGTACGAGATTGTCTGCATTTTTCTGCAACAGTTTGGGGTCAAGCCTGATCCTCGGCGGGTCAGCTCTTTCACACTCTAACACGCCAAAGTCAAAGGAGACCATCCCCTCGCTGCTGGAGCCCAGGCGGAGGGGAATTTTATTCCTTTGAGGAATAAAAGGGTCGGACGAAGGGAAGCACGGGGAAAGAAGGAGCGGCTGCAGGGGGATGTGAAGGAGCAAGGCCGGGTGTGGGAACACAAGGATGGAGGCACAAAGCTGGGCAGCAGAGGAAGAGACACATCCACCATATGTATTCACCATATCTGCCAAGGCATAGGGAATGGTGGCTGGGGAGAGGCGTGAAGCACCCAAAGGAGAAGGGCAGGCGATTTCACGGACTGAGTGATTCCCCAGAAAATGCGGACCTCTCATCATCTACTGAATGCTTCTCAGCAGCAAAAGAAGCCCAAAAGGTCGAAGCCGCTGGTAACTCTCCAGCAGCGTGCAGAGTGTCGACATCCCAGATAAGAAAGAGGGAAAGGAACTGAGAAAATCTGTACAGCTGGGTGATACCTAAACATGTCACATACCAATGCTGAGAAAGAGGCTTTATGCAAAACAACGAACATCAGCGCTGCATCTCACCGAAAGGCAGATAGAGGGGGAAAAAAAAGTTACACACTCTGCCCCATTACTCTGGAGCAGGATACTGCACACCACAAAATAGAAATAAGATATAAAATAGGCAGATGTCAAACTTTTATTTTTCCTAAACGTAAGCTCCATTACACAAGGCAAAAGGTGCGTATTAACTGTAATAAAAAAGAAGCTTTTATAGAGATGAATTTGTCTGCCCCTTCCCTCGCTAACCTGGAGGTTATAAATTGTGACTGATCATATATGTTTTGGGAAGCGAAGGCGGCGCGCGCTCTTGCAAAAAGCGAATTGGGAAATAGATCAGAAAGTTCCCCGAGCAAAGACCTGGGAGACAAATTTACATTATGCTTTTTCTTCTCTCATTAGAGCCAGTGTCACTCCAGCTGCTGCTCTGCAGTATTTCAAAACGCGAGACAGAAGCCTCTTTTCCCCCCACCCTGTTTCTACAGCTCTTTGAAACAACGGACTCCACAAATAGGTCTGGAATGAAGATCAACTTTTAAAGCCTGTTGTTTGCAGTGCTTGTGATTATTAGAACTGGATAAATACTGGGGAGGACATTTCAGCAGCTGTATTATTTGCTTTCATGCATTGGTCTCACTGTGAACATTTAAGTGCTCCAATTTCACTGGCAAAGCCATTCAAGAATAGTGGATTTTGGAACTGCGAGTTTGAACAAAGATCATCATTTTTATCTTTTCTCTTTCAAGTTTTGGGAACAAAAACCTGTTCCTGTCTGGCCAAGGAACAGACCCGCCTGCCACAGCCAAACTTCAAATACTGCTGATTGACCTTACCAAGTAAAATAAGTGCCTTAAAGTGCTCCAAGAATGACTTAGGGAAATCATGAGTCACTGTCTGATTTAGGCAGAAAGGACTAAAACGATGAAATAATTCACTGTGAATTAGTCACTGAGGTCTGATAATTACATTGTAGTTAGCAATCACTGCTTAGGCAGTTTGTTATGAGCAAGCCACTTAACGTGCAGTTAATACTTTGCAAAAACTTTTGTTACTGTACATCATATATAATGAAGCAAAAATACAGGAGACCAGCTGAGGCAATTAGCGGGAGCAAGCATGAGGGGAAATGCTACTGTTCCTCACCAATTCAAAGAACAGCCTTTTGGAAGAAAGCACTGGTCCTATCATTGCTTTCTCCAGTTTGAGCCAACTGTGATAATGGTCCTTTGAGAAACAGGGTGCAGCCAGCAGCACTGAGGAGAGGAGCAACAGGGCTGGTAACTGTGAAGAAGATTCACGGGTTTCACTCTTATTTCACCGATGAACACGGGGAAGTCCCAGTCCTGCTTCTGCATGCAGGCTCTCCAAACTGCAGACGATTTAGACAGCTTGTCTGCCTGCTTCTCGCACAGAGCTATTTGGCAACTAAGTGGCTATTTCCCTCCCATGTGCCTGGCAGAGGCAGCACAAAAAGCAGCCAGAGGCCCAAGCAGCGCTGACCGCTGCTGACCTGTCAGTGCAATCAGAGTCAGGCTCTACTCCACAACGTTTGCAAGCAGGGCTTACAGGTTCTGTTAGCACTGAGCCGTTTCAACATATCTGAGTGGACATGCTCCTCCTCCTGGAGGATAACTGACACTGGCCTTAACATCTGCACAGACCACATCCAAGGGCATTTTGTGCCTCCAACTCATCAGGTTGCTTTACTTTTTTCCCATACCGGTCTTGATGTGGACAGCTGCTGAAAGGAGGGAAGAGCCTCACTGCTACTTTCTGGCAGCCTCCTGGAAGTTCTCCAGGATGAGGGTCCTGGGATGAGCCCGTTGGGATGCCGAAACATCACGGGGAGCTCCTCTCCAGCCCAGTCCCAAGAAGCACACTGCCCAGGGGCAGGGTCTGCAGCCCCAGCTCCGAGAGCTTGCCGCAGACTCAGCCTGAAGTTGGCCGCACTCACCATCAAGGAGGGCCAGGCAGCGCTACGAGAAGTTCCTCATGCCTTGGACAATTCAGACTGTTTTGAGAGACTTTCGGCACCCAGAGGAAGCAAGGTGCCCAACACCACAATGAATACTGAGCCTCCTTTCGGTGGTTCACACGCTGCACTGTGAGTGCACAGCAGCAGGCAGGCCAGCCCGCGTAGCTATTGTGCTCGGGGGCTTGTATTTCGGAAACATTCCCTGTTTTTTCCAGCTAGGCAGTTTCCTATCACATCAACACAGCGAACTAATCACCATCTTTTCTGGGCAGGGCTCGTTTGACATCAGAGGAGAATTACACAGGTCATCCAGTTTCCCCAGTTCTTGCCAAGACTGAGGAGGTACGACCTGTTCTTAGGATGCATTTTTCTGATGAGTGACATTCTCATGAAAACGTATTTCAGGAACCGTGGGAAAAGGAAGAAGAGAGAAGAAAGGTACATCTGATGTCTTAATTTCCGTGATGCAAGTTGGCAGAATAGAAAGGAACTGATAGGAACCAGGAGGCACTGGGGTCATTCTTGTGTCTCCACAGGATTTTATTACACAGGGTAGGGGCTGCAGAACTGTAAGGGCAGCTTTATTGCTAATAACCGGTCATCGCATCCTCTGTTTCAGTCACTGCATTTCAGGGACATGAGCAATAGATTTAACGCCAAAACCTCTCAGCTAGCCATCTGTCACGAGAAGCACGCGTGGTTCTGGGCAGAAAACATCTATGCAAACTCAACCTAGAAGTTGGCTTGGCAAAAATTTAACTAAGCAGCATTTGCAGCAAAGAAAAAGGAAAAGCAACTCTGTCAAATGGTAGCCAAAGAGCACCGTTAATAAAACGAAAGATGACAACGGATGGAATCACTAGAAGAGAAAAAAGGTGTGGAACACATTCATTTGGCTTTGCAAGGGTTCAAGCTTGCAGCAAAGTCAGGTTTGTCCCCAGGTGCCCAGGGCTTCCATGCTAACCCCCCTGCTACAGGCCTAATGGAAACTACCACTGGGGTTGCGGTTGTTTAAATGGAGCTTTTTCTTTTTAATTGCAGTTTATAGTGTTAAATATCTGACACTTCCTAAAGGCACTGGCTTGCAGATTTCCTGCAATGAGGAGGCTGATAATTGAGCGCTAATGGAATAAAACCCATCTCTGTTTAAACAAAGGCTTGCCCTGTCTCGCTTCATGCGATTTTCCTCTTTGGACCCTTCACAGTGAGGTCATAGCACTGAGCCTGTGACAGTCCCACTGTCGCCATGGCAACAGACAGTGATGTCAGCAAAGCAACAGGAGCAGAACCGCTCTCTCTGCAACGCGGGTATGAACAGGCGCAGAAGGAAAGTGTCTCGTCCAAGGCGGTCCAAACCGCCTGGCCACTCGAGCAGCTGTGCCTTACCCCACAATTATCCTAACTTGCTTCCACAGCAAAACTAGGGCTCCGCTATCCTGATCGCTGCATAACAGACACTGCAAGGCACAGGCCCGCCCCAGCATTAGCGGCCAAGGGGGAAACTGGAGACACCAGGAGGCAGCTGTATCGCACTCGACATCCTGCTCCGCACCTGCCTCTGATGGCAGCCAACGTCACACACTTCCGGAGGCTGATACTATCTGGGTAAGGATACAACAATATTTTCCATGCTCTTGTTTCCAGTAACCTGCAAGTCAGAGACTTCATGGGTCAAAAATGGCATCTTTGGGGGTTTTAAGCCCTTGACAGACAAATGCACAAGGAAAAAGAAATCCAATTGCATTTTGAGTAGGTGTGAAGTTTAACTTCCAGAGAGGCTTCCAGCTTAGCTACTCATCATCCAAAAAATCTCTTCTCCTTCTGTTGGCCTTGGATGTGCTGTCTCTTAGTTTTACTTGATACCCACAGCTTTTATAGTGGAAGAGGCAGTCAACAATCACTTCTGTTCCTTACCTCAGGCAGATCCTACCTACTTAGCTGCATAAGAAGCATTTTCATACCTTGATCATCTTTGTTGCCTTTCCCCTGAACCTTTTCCCATTCTTCCCTCTCCTCCCAATGATGGTGGCAGGCCAGCTCTGCACACCACATTCACAACGTGCGCCCTGCACCACAGCATCATACTGCTTTCTGTTTTGTTCCCTACTTTTTTTAGTGATTCCGATCATTTTATTTGCTTTCTTTGACTGCTACTGAGAACCAACTTGATGTTTTCATCCAGCTGTTACAAGCGCAAGATCTCACTGGTGTGCAGTAATAGCCAGTGCAGAGCCCATTACTGTGTATAGAAAGTTAGGATTTTCTCCAAGAGGCAGGTAGCCCCGGGAAATGGAAGGACTTGCTCAGAGTCAGAGCACTGGTGTCCTCATTCCTTAGGTTATGCAAAGTCCTTAACCCTGCCCTTGGGGAGGGCACTAGGTTTCTATGATCTTCTCAAGGGTGGCTCAACTAGCTTGTCCCACTTCTGTCTGAAACTCCTCACCCCACAGACGCTTCTGGCTCTTTACCTCGGAAAAGTTAAGACAAAAGGCTTTCAAGGATGGAGGCATGTATAGCGTTGCCTCAGCACTGTGTTTTAAGACATTTCTTGAGCTCTTACGTTTGCCCTCCCCCTTTTCCCAAGCCAGCATTGATTACAGCAGGTAATTGTTTTCTAATTGGCCTGAAGCTGCTTATCTATCTTAGATAATTAAAGTGAAGAAGAAGAAGAAGAAATAAGAAAAGAAAACGGAACTTTATTCTTAAGTAGCTGTCTATTGACTGCCTCAATCAATAGGTAGGTCACTTTGGGCAGATATGCAAGCAGCAAGTGTCCTTGACTGAAATATACACTCCGACAAAACCCAAAGAGACACTCCCCAACCTATCACACCCGCTCCTGCACTCCAACACGCACTTCCTTACTTTCCTTCAAAGTCTCCATTTATTAATTACACCACAGTTTTGACAGCCTTGGTCATATGCTGTCTCCAGGAGACATCACAAGACACAGTCTCTGGCTCACCAGCAGCCTCAGGGAACAAGAGAAGGTCTCCAGGCCTTGGGGCTAGAAGAGGGTTTTCCTTTCTCACCATCCTGCTTATCGGTTTCACACCAGCGCTAAGAAACTCCGAAATATCCTTTACAGAGGTAGGACAGCCACATACGAGTGCAGAAAAAGACACTGCATTCCGATCCTTTAACCAAGCATAGCATCAAGCTGTAGTGTTGGTTGCCTAACGATGTTTTTCACCATTTACACTGTTCCTGCTCAAGCATGCTAACTTTGGAAAAAAAAAAAAAAAATCCTTCAGTCTGGCAATGAAGGAGGGCCAAGGCCTAAGGCAGAAAACAGTCCCCTAGGGATCTTCTGTTCTAAGCTTAGCTTCACACTGGAGGACACTACCAAATGGCAGTCTTTGTTCAAGAGGTAATAGGAGAGACAGCAGAAGCTTACGGCTTAAGCATCGGAAGGTGTTGCAGCCTTTGATTTGTCTGTGCTGGCAGGTGCATGCATGAAATTGGTATCTTCAAGATCACTACTCCTCTGTCAAATGGGGTTGAAACTAGTCAATGAAACTATTGACTGTTCAATCACTGGTCTAGAAAATCTTTAGAGGGGGACAGAGCCAGACCACAGCGTGACTGCATAACCTAGCTCCCTCATGGATGAAAGGATCCCAAACCCTCCTTATGACAAGCAGGCTGGATTTCACCTTCAATCAAGATCACCCAAATGTATTGAATAGCAAGTACATCAAGGCAGGTTTCTCTGCCTTCTCACAAATGCTGACACTGCTCCTTGAGACAGTAACTCAGGGATGCAATTCTGGAAAGTGCTGCATGCCCCCACCCCTCCCCCCCAAAAATATGACACAATACATCCCACACAATAACATGAGACAATACATCTCCCGCCAACTTTGCAAAGCCTCTAGAAACAGAGCTGATAATAATTTATCTCAAAATCTGATAACCTACTAAGAAACCATACACTAATGTGTTGGTACAACTTTGTTTTTTCACTTGGTGAGGTGTACAGTTAGGACATGATCCTGGTAAAAGCAGAAGCCCTGACTACTCTTTAATGTCCATCTAGCACAATTCAAAACACTGGGATGCTAGGTTTGAGAGCTGGCTCTGTGTTTTGCAGAGACCAGCAGAACTCTAGCACCTGAGTTTCAAAAAGCTAAAGAGATTACGGGTGGAAAGCACCTAACATGGAAACCTTGTAGAAGCCATGCAGTTTAGAAACCTTGTCTGGGATGCATTCAATCCCTTGTAGATGTTCAGAGTGTCACCACCTCCATGAAAGCCAGTGTTACATTCCCTCCATGAGCAGTTTAGAGAAACATGCACTTTTGGGAATTAGCTGATTTCCTCTTAAGGCAGACATCCAAAAGAGACCAGATAAATCTCACCCCAGACACACCCACTTCTGTTCTCTGTCTATGAAGGGATCTCAGACAACTATCTTAGGTCAACAGTGAAGACCTCTGAAGCTAAACAAGATGAAAGCCCTCTCAAGGCAGGGCAAGGCGTTTCACTGAAGCTTGAGAGCGGGTTAAGCCGCCTGTATTGACTTCACCTATCTAATTTCTGTGTACACCACCGAGGCAGAGACCTCAGCATAGCAATATCAAGATGACACATGGGCCAACAGAGAAAAATTTACTTTCAGCATGCCACTTCCAAAGATCACCCAGTAGACTAAGGGGGTCCTGTCCAACCAGCCATTCAGAAACCCAAAGTTAGATTCACTAAGCACACAGCATAATACAAATGCAGAAGTAACTCCAGCAAAGTACTTTTTAAATAAAATTTAAGTCCATTTTTTTCCTCCTCCCTGCAAATCATACTGGAAGTGTTCCAAGCAGGAACCTTCTTTGTGTCTGTGCATGTAAAACTTACTACATGCTAACTCAATTTAATTATGGATTTACTTCACTGGCCACATCGCTAATGCCAGCAATGGACAATATTTGCAGCCGAGGGAAAAGCAAACCAATGTTTTCCATGTTCTTGCCCCTCAAATCTTGTCTCTGTGTCCCCATCCATTCAGAACTTTGTGTGCAGGAACACTGCAAAGATATTCCACTCTTTATTTGTACAATTTATTAGATAATCTCTTCCTAATCGAGAACTAATTAAAGGAAGTGAATGCTTGGTTGGAAACGGGGATTAAAATGTGGATAATTATCATAAATGCTACATTTGTTGTTCCAGTCTGGTCTATTCTCCTCCTCTCCCTCCCCTTTCCCTCCCCCCCCCCCAACTTCCTCTCCCAAACTGCTCCTGATAATGCTCAGACTGTCTCAGAGGGGGCTTGCTTTCACAATCAATTATTTTCTTTTTCTTTCTCTGGCTAATGTTTCATTTGTGTGAGAACATTAGCAAGAACTATTTTCTTTTCCTTGTAAATTCATTTAGACGACAGTGACAGAAGGTGGGGAGGTGGCAGCTGTAGAGGAAAAAAAACCCAGGAACATTAAACCGAAGCTTATAAATTATTTCATCTTCTCCAGACAATCCAGATCTGCCAGTGCTCTGTGTGCAAGGGGATTGATTTTTTTTTTTTTTTTGACTAAGAGTCCCTCACTGGCACAAGACACTGATGTATGTGGGAGCCCAATGCAAAAGGCTTAGCACAGCTCTCCCTGCTGTGGCTTATTCTGCCTCAGCACCTGCAGGAGCTGCTGCCTCTGCCACTGTCGTGTGGTCTCTTTGGACACAGTATCTAGGTCACTCCCTGCACGTAAAAGTCTGGTTCAGTGACGCTGTTCAACTAAAGCACATTCCTAAGCCGTGACCCATGCAGGCAGGGCCTATTGCTCTGCTGAGTCAGGTCCAGTCGGGATTTGCTTAAGGTGTAGCCTCGTTGCCACTTTTTGATGGAGAAAACATTTTGAGGAGGAGGAAACGGCTCCTGTCAGGCCACACCACTTCCACCTCAGCCCAAGGCTGAAGACCACACATCTGGAAAGCACAACTGCTGCAGGATGCTGAATAGTTCCTCTTGCCCTAGATCAAATATTAACCCTGAGAACACAAATAATTAGTCCTTTAAAAATGCTCTAGCATAAAAAAAAAAAAGTTAAAGGCAACAGAACTAACAACACAGGGAGCAGGGCTCAACAACTCCATGATGGAGCACGAGAGGGATATCAGCACTGCAGCTAAGAGGCAGGCAAACAGCAGTGGATGTCCACAACACACATCAGGCAATTTTGCATTTTGTCCAGACTTTGTGAGGGTAGGCAGTAAACAAAACAATAAAAGCACAGAAGTTAAAGAGACACAGATGATTTTTTCCTTCTTTTTCTAAAGACACAGTAAACTTCTTCCCCCCAACTTGGATCTGTCACTTTGGAGTCACACCTCACGGCGTGTTTCCAACCCTTCCTCAGTCAGTGCCTCTCTCAGAGCGAGCTTTAACGCAGGGGATGCCTGGGGGACCATGAGCCCCCCAGCTCCTGCCATCATAGAGCTGAGAAAACCTTCACTCATCTGAAACGCTATCAGTGTGCTCAAGTGATTTTTCCTTTTGGTAGTCATCTCCATCAGCTGCAAGACATAGTGTCATGCAGATCCAGACTGGTAGGACATGAGCTGGATATGCACCAGCAAGGGCACAGAGCCGTCTCCTTGTTCCATGTCCATGGCTGCTTATCACACCACCGTTGCCGTTGGTGATTATCCCTGTGAAATGAGAATGGCAAGGCTGTCCCTCGACAAAGAGCGCAGATTTTGATGCTGATCCACTCCATGACTTCAGGAAAGTCCCTCTGGCATGGAGCCAGGCTCAGCTTTGACACAAGTCTAATTAAACCAACCACAGATTCTGCTGTCTCCTCCCTGGTGCTACCCCTGAAGGACTTCCAGGGCTGGGGGCAGAGATCTTCTGATTTACATTCATCCAGGAGAGAAGCACTGTTTACAAATGCACAAAGCACTAACTAATATATTGTGATTTTTGAAAAGAATAAACTATTATATTTCAAAAGGGTACCTAATGCATAAATGTCTGGGCTCATATGTCTTTCTCATCATCCTTTCTGCCTTGAAGGAAGGTCTTGCTCTCTAAGAATCTAGACAAGAATAACCCTCAGATGAAATGAAAAGCAACCTGGCTGGTGATGCATATAAAAGATGACATCTCCAGAAATCCCAAACTTCAAAGGGGCAGCTTTCAGCTCATGACTACCCACTTCCTCCAGCCCTCAAGGCTAGTGTCATAATTTTCAAGCCACTGGAATCATTTGATCTCTTCAAACGGCAGCTCAGTGGTCTAGCACACTTCTGGATGTCAAAAGAGTATGCACCACCACCAGCAATATTCTGCAGGGGTTAGTCCTTGAAAGGACAGACTGAGGTGAAACAATCAAAAGATTCAGTGGCAGGAGGAGCAGTAGGGGAGGAAAAAGGAATATTAATTAAAAAGGACAATTGTATGCCTAGGTACTTGGAGGTCCAGCTTAGCATTGCTACGTCAGAGCATGGAGTTGGCAGTCCAGCAGGAAGTTAAAGGTTCCCAGGTGTCCAGCAAGCATGGCGTGGCCAACCTCCATGCAGTTCGTCCAGCTCTCGCATAGCAGTCTCTAGAGAGGAGCTTGTCCTGGGGTGAGAGCGCGCACCATGCTGGGGACCCAGCAGCCACCAGGAGATCAGCCACGAGAACACGAGTTCTCAGCTGAGCTTCTCGGCGATGGCCCAGCAGCTCAGGAGAGCCACCCACCTCTTCACCTCCCAAGCACGCTGCAAGTAGCAGCAGTCCCCAAGGACATGTGGGGAGTGGGTGAAGAGGAATGGACAGCAGAGGCTGCCAAGAGAAGTAATTGGATGCCTGCTGGCAAGAACTCTTAATTAGAGGCTTTTCAGCAGCTACATGTTTATACGGAGTTAATATATTTACTTTGATGTATACACACTGAAATAAAAGAGCACTCTTCCCATGCACCAGCAATTAAAGGACTGTATTGCAAACAAACAGGCCCATCACCTCCCACAGACAGCTCCCCTACCAGCCCACCACCCTGCTCTGCACACAAGCATGCTGCTGCCCACCTCCCCGCGCACGATGCCACACAAAACGCGAGCTGCCAAGCATCTTCACATCCTCAGAGACGCAAAGCTAAAGCAAATGCTAACCACCTTTCTGCAAGTAGTGGGGCCACCACATACCCAGGACACCGTGGTAGCCCCTGCTGCAGCAGCGTGGTCAATCAGCCCAAGCACAGACCCACTGGGGCTCACTGGGTGAGAAACGCTTATTTGATTCAGCTTGGAAGCCAACAGAGTGCAGTTTTTGCATTGCAAACTGGGAGAAATACCTCTTTATAAGTGGGCCATTGAATTGTGCACTGGCGGCAATTTCTGAACAGATTGAAGATGTTGCATCGCAGCAGTTTAATAGAGTGAGTATTTATTCCTGTGTGGGAGAAACACTCCATTATCTGGTTTATTAATTGTTAGTTAAGTAATGGGAAGGTGCCCAGAGCAGAAGATGAGCCCTCATCAGTTGTTATTAGCTTAGAAACCAAGAGAAATAAAATAAACTGAAGATAAATTATCACAAGTGCTGCCCCAAGTACCACAAACTGACAAATCTGCTCAGAGGGGAATTCACAGAGCTCTCTTGAGGGAAGCAGAGAAGAGATGGCAATAGTCAGCCCAGTTTTTTTAATGAAAGGATTTCATCATCTTTGATTCTGAACATCACTTTTCAAGGCTGCGATCACATGGCTGGGATCACATGGATATTCATGGCTGAGAAGGTATCCTCATCCCTGCAGAAAAACTCAATATATTAGTCTATCATTGAGAAAGCAAGACAGAGGCTTTGTGCCAGTAGCACAATGCTGCACGGGAAATAAGGGGGCTTTTAAAGAAATCGCACTGCTGCAAGCAGTCTTGGAGCCAGCCTATTCCTCACTGCAGGCACCCGGGAGAGAGCTCGGTAGGCCTGGCCCACTCGCTGCTGGGCTGCAATAGCCTCCGAAATACAGGCAACCCTGTTACGAACAGAGAAGTCACAGGAGTTTCCTCTAAAATCAGTTTAACAAGGACCTCGAGCAGCAGGCAAGAAACCAGCAGTGAAAGGACAGAGGAGTCTGCCTTGAACCCCAGAGAGGGAAGCAGCCTGGTGCAAGCCTTTATGGTGCCAGCACTGAGTGAGGGGCAGTGGGGCCTGCATTTCTGGGTCAACAGCACTTGCAATTGCCCTGACACGCGGGGATAAACCACTTCAGCACCACACTGATTTTTTCCACCATTCAGCCTCTCCCTGTGGCACCTGAACTCCTACAACAGAGGAACTGCCTCTAAAACAGACCAGCTTCCCTCTGTTCTCGTGCACAAGGAAAGAGCGCTACCCTGTCTTCTCCCTTCAGATTTTGCCCTCTAGGTCAGCCCCAGCAGCCAAGAGCAGTGAAAGTCCTCCAAGCCTTTTGCCATCTATAACTAGGGTCAGTGACAATTTGCATTAAAATCATCCTGTTTGCTTCCTAATGCCCCTTTTAAAGGAAAAAATCTTCCACTGCAATGTGGGACAGCAGCCAAGAGCTTTAGATGCAAAATGTTGCTCCAGCCATTTTCTCCCTCCACTGCTTCCCCAAAACCATCACTGCTGTCACCAGGCAGTAAGAGCTGACCAAGTGGCTCCTCTCTGAGGAGCCGTAGGAGGGACTCTGTTGCCACTGATACACATACATTTCTTAGTTTCTTTCCACACACACACTTAAATTAGAGCATTATCTGAACAGGGTTATGAACAGCAAATGCTTTGGCTCATTCAGAGCTAGTGAAGTGCATAAACATCAAAAGGAATTTAAAATTTCCACAAGCAATTTTGGCTTCTTCCTACATGAGCATCACTGGGTATGGACAGAAATTGTGAAGGGCATTTTCAGAGTACGATTGAGTTCAGAGAGCATCATGAAAGAAGAATGCCTTCACTCCTTACAAACTTTCCCCTAGCATATCTCTGCTCAGAGATCTTCAGCTTTGCCTAGCTACTCTTTCTCATATGTATTCAAGCACACGGAGGTTACTAGATCTGAACAAGTGAAATCCAGCTACTTTCTCAGGATCCATATAGATCTCCCCAGGATGCATCTTCCTGTTGTGGCCATATGTTCTCAAGCCTGCTGATTCCCATTCCCTAGGCATGTTCTTGAGAAGATTGACAAGCCAGGCAGAACAGTCTTGTTCCTGCAGGACTCATAACTACAGGGAGGAATAGGACGCTCCCTTCAATGTAAAGGGAAAGTCTTGCATTAGGAAGCCAGAGCAGGATGCCCACAGAAAGCTGGACCAGAAGAAATGAGGACACATTTATCAGATGGACTTGCAATTCAAGAGGAAAACAAAAAGCTGTGATATAGAGCATGCTGAGGTAGCCAAGTGGAGACACGAAACTTTCAAGCAAGACTGTACTTGGCTTCAATATAGATACAAACCACATCTGTGACAGGTTCTGAACATAACATTGACTAACAGAGCTAAGCTGTTTGATAAGAAGGGGAAAGTGGGAACGTTACCCAGCAGTGTTAATCTCAGCAGACTTTCTGATCTTTGGTTTCCTGCCCGTGGCTCTCTAGCTTGACACAAAGCAAGGCCCACTTTAAAAGCATATCAATCTTTGCAACTGGAAATAAAGTTTTTCCTTCAAGTCCAGAATGCAAAACAGTCTAAAAGGGTCCAGTATTGCTTATTACACTAACTGGTGACATTACTGCCCTTACATGCCATTACACTGAAGAAATTTGACTAATCGGTTTTGGACTCTAAATCAGAAAAGCTTGTGGGGGGGGGGGGGAAGGAAAGAAAAAAAGAAAACAGTCATTCTTCTCCTTACAGCTGTTTGCCTAGAAGCTTGATCCAAGTAGTGTTTTTACAGAGCCCAGAACATCTCCTGTTTTTACCTGCAGTTCTTTAATGAAAGGTAGATAAAGAGGAGAAGGCTAACTCAGGAGACTGAGCCAACACCAACATCATGTTAATATTAAGTCAGCAGCGGACAGAGCTTTGGTCTAAACCTTGCACTTTAGATCCAAAGCAGAGCCAAGGTCATTGTCTGACTTAGGAGAACACAAAACAGCTGAGGCCACTCTCCACCAGTGCTATCCCCCTCTCCTCCCCATGGAGGTAGCCCCTATTAGTAAAACAGAGATGGGGAGAGAAATGGGCCCCCTTCCCAAGTGAGCCCCAAGCCAGAAGCTGCAGGAACCAGGCAGACAGAGCAGCCAGCTCCAGGTTACTCCTTCCTTGGTAGCTTACAGCAGTTTAGGAAAAACTGAGGGGTTTTGTCACATGCTTCACTTTGTGACCAACTAGAGTTGGTTAGAGAGTCAGTGAAAAATTAATTGGTGATCTTATCTCAGTCTCTGCAGCACACGCACGGTTTGTCCTCCCAGCTGTCCCTACCATAGGTGAAAGGGAGGGCAGCAGCCCCTGCACGCCTGGCAGCCCTCCCGCTGCTCCAAAACACCCCGGCAAGAGCTGATGTCCACACCAGCACCGCATGCCTGCCACAAGAGAAACCAGCACATCATATGCCCCCAACTCATCCCCACGGCCCATAAGAAGTCCTGCTGGTGCTGCAAAGCCCTTTCTAAAGAAGCTTCAGAAGAATCCTATCACTTTTCAAGTATTAGCTCTTTAGGTAAGTGTCCCTTGCTCAATGTTTCAGGTAATCTCTTCTAGAAATACAGTGATAAGCATTATTTCACCTGCAAACTGCAGCAGAGCACCCTCGATCTGAGCTCATTCCCTGAAGCATTTGTATACAAGAAGACAGACAGTCCACTCCTGGCCATAGAGTACACAGAAAGTACTGTATTTAGATCAGTCTCTTTACTAGCATATGCAGAAGAGGAGAGAAGGACTCTTAACACGGTAGCTGCCCTCTAAGAAACCAACTAGCTTAAACCTGCTCCTGCACCTGCAACCTCAGAGTATTTCTTAGCTGATTCCAAGCTTTGAAGTTTCCCCTAAATTCAGCTTCTAAAACAACTTTTAAAAGCACCACTCGATAAAGCTCCCAGAGAAGACACAAGAAAAGAAAAAAAGAAAAGAAAAAAAAAAGAAGCTCCAACAGCAAAAATCTTCCAGGGAGAAGCAAGCTCACTCCTGTTTTTTTTTATTTTTTAAAGTTCATGAAGCTACTAACTGTTCACAGGTGGGCTGACTATTGCAGCCCAATTACACCTGCCTAACAAGGTCCTTTTATTTAAATGGATCCAGGTGTGCCTTTCAACTTTTTAAGTTGCTAGGTGCTTCCTTTGCTGCATCTTCTTAGATAGGGTGTTTTACTGCTAAATTGCTTATCAATTGAAGAATGCTTTGTAAATGCTGTATTTTCCTGTTTATCTTGTAACTCTGACTACATACACCTTGTTTAAAATACCAGCATTTTAAAAGGAGCTCTCTGTTCACTGGCACAGTGTCATACCTCAGAGGTAGATAAGCCCTAGATGAGATGAAAGGAGATAGCAGCAGTAGGAAGCAGTTCCTCATATTACTTCTGCATGTTTACAAATTGTGCTGTTACTTCATCATAGAACTCCTTCTTAGGGATAAACTGCAAAGTTCATACATGGAAAATATAGCATTGACCACTGATAAAAGCATATTTTTTTCCTACCTGTAGGCTGCTGCTCCATGCCCCAATGTCCTCTGCAAGGGGAGCGAGATTCCCATCTTCATTCACAATCTTACCTCATCTATGGAAGGCCATCCTCTCTCTAACTCCTTTCCTTCCCTTCCCAGCCTGCCTCTCTCAGCCCCTGAACTTAAATCACTTGTGCTTAATAACAATGTAATTTTCAGCAGTCACAGGCACCTGTGCTCATGCAGGCACTGCTGTGTCCCTCTGTAACTCCATCCATTTGCAAGTCTCCCCTCCTGTGTCCTCAAAGGGTTAATAGCTGCACTGCAGTGAGTTTATGCTGAAACTTTTGCAAGTGGCAGCCAGGCAGGGCTGGAGAGCACTGAAGATCTGGGGAGGACAGGAGCATTAGAGGTAGGGCAGGGT
Source organism: Dromaius novaehollandiae (assembly GCF_036370855.1). Classification (NCBI taxonomy): domain Eukaryota; kingdom Metazoa; phylum Chordata; class Aves; order Casuariiformes; family Dromaiidae; genus Dromaius; species Dromaius novaehollandiae. Next base: position 9,670,415 of record NC_088103.1, on the reverse strand, counting down.
AAGCACCTGGCAAAAATATCCAGGTCAAAAGGAGCTGGCCCCAGCTCTTCATCTCACCAGTGCGAAATATTGCTGCTCCAGAGGTGATTTTGTCCTGGAGGAAGCTTTCACACACACCATGTTTTTGCAAAAGGCAGGGACCAGAAAGGAAGGTAGGATGAAAATCAATCAAGATTTGTCAAATATATGGGAGAACTCATTTTTACGAGAGAAGTGCCTTCGAAGGAAACATTGGTAGACACCTAACACATGTTCAGCCTGCTTAGTGGCGAAGCATGCATCATTAATCGCTGTCGTTTAAAGGGGGTTGGGTCCAGTCGAACCACGTTCCAAGCTTCTTCCTTCCCTTCTTCGGTCTTTCTCTCCCCTTTCCCCTTCCTTTGCACTTACTTGGTGCTGAGCTGCTCTCAGTGCTGTGCTCCAGCTATTTACACAGAATGGACCCTCATTTCATGCAAGATAACTAGTGGCACACACCAAAATGGTCTTAGAAATGCCTATTGCCCCTTAGTATATGAACTTCATGTCCTCTGCTCTACAGTGGGTTTGAACTACAGGGGGAATTTCCCTTAGGAGGTGGGTAAAGTTGCCAGCTTGACAAATGTGGTCTTCTCAGTGCAATTACCAATGGCAAGTGAAGACGGCTTGATTGGCTGGGCTGATTGCCAGTCACCCAGGAGTTCTGAACCCTGCCAAAAAACATCCTGAGAACAGGAGCACATCATGGGACTCACGCAGCAGGACTGCAGCAGAGGAGCGTGCAAGGACCTGCACGTATCAAGACAAGTTATAGAAGAGGACAAGCTGATATGCTCCCAGAACATATCTCCAGCCTCCTCCTGCTCCCAGTAACATTGCTTATTGTAGCATATGATTTGTTCCTGTGGTCACTGTGGCTGCCATGCTTAGCTCTGTGTTACATGGCAACCCATCCTGACGATGGGCAAGTGGACTTTTGTCACAACAGGGTGAGGGAACAACCCCGTCCTGAGGTGCATTCATGAAGGACTCCTTAGAGGGAGGATGCTGCCCCCAAACTCTTTTTCCAAGTGCCAGCCCATTTTCAGGCAGAGATTCTTTTATTGCCTTACTGGGCATCTTGTTCCCCAACTGAATAGCTTGAAATCTGGGTTTTGGCTGTGGCAGTCAGTATTTTGTCTCCCAGGTATACCTCCAGGTAAGTGCTCTGGATAGTGCCTGCTAGGTTAAATACTGCACCTGGGGAGTGGGGAAGACTGGTTTGTGGCAGTGTGTATGAAGTCCCCATGGATCGCCATGCAAAAATCTGTTGTGTTTCTGTAAAGTGTTTCTTTGACTTCAAGGCAGGGGGTCAACGACACGCTGTTCATCACCTCTCCTAATAAAAGCAACATAGGGCCTTCAGGAAAAGTGAAACGCAGAGCTTGCCAATGCAATCACTGACCAAGCTGGGGAACCCATTGCTGCAAGATATCGCTGATGCCAGGGACCCACCAAAGGTAACGGCACAGAGCAATCAATAAAGGTAGCAAGAATAAGTTAAAGCTACAAGAAGAGCAAGAAATGGTTGGGAAGTCATAAAAAGGCTCTATTTTCAGGTCTTAAGCTAGCTACGATCTTTAGGGATTAGCTTCTGCTGAGGAACACATTGCCCTAAGCCTTTGGGCACCATGGGACTGAGCTTTGCACCATCACAGCTGTCACAGAGGACAGAGAACAGGGTTAGAGTGATGAGGTCTATTGCTTAGAGCAGCGATGATACCCATTGGAGGAAGAGATCAGTGGCATTTCCACAGCCCCCTGGCTGGGCAAGACTGTACCCCTGCTGTGGGACTTTCTTTAAGAGAACAGAAAAGAGAGGATTGCAATAAGGACCAGAAAGGTCACTCGACTCCACTCGCCCAGTCCCTGGCAGAAAGGCTGTGCAGCCAAGAGGTGTAGCTGCCTGCTCTCACCACCCCACGCTCTCTCCTGGACCCAGCTCTGATTTTATGGAGTTACTGGTAGCACACAAAAACAAGATGCATCTGTGCAAGTCTAGGGTGCCAGACAAATAGTTGTCCAAAGTATTCTGTTGGCTATGGGACAGAGAGGGAAGGAAAGGGAGGGGAAAAAACTAAAAATCTGTCTAATGCCCCAGACTTCTCCTCTCTCATCCTAAAAAGGGACAGGGATTCGAAAAATTGGGTGGAGATAATCAGCAGTAAACATCTGAAAGTCTAGGTTTTTGACTTGTGTTTATCTTTCCTTCTCAGTTTCTACATCAGAGAAAGCAAAAGGCTTTTGAATGCTTTATATACTAACATTTTTACACTTTTCCTTCTTTTTCTTGGCAATGAATAAAGGCTTGGCTCCTACATCAAACCCTCCAGAGTCCAGTCTGTAAACCTACTGCCAAGGTTATTTCATGACTTATGCGTTAGAGGAGAAATGGATTGTTGCATGGTAGAAATCACAAAAGAAGTATTTCTCACTCATGGGTGCAGGGTGGTTCAAAAGATGGGCTAGGGGATGTGGTATCTTTTGGCTCCCTCTAGCTTCAGAAGGGCACAAGCCAGGACTAGCTCAAGCCTTGTTATTGTGCGTAGGCACAAGAGCACTTCGGAAAGAGTAGCAACAGGGACATTGTCACCACTTCCCAGCTCTGTGTTACCACCCTGCTGCCAGAAGTTGCCGACCCCAAACCGGAGCTGGCAGAAGGAGGGTGAGGGCACTCCACAATCTGCTCCAGGGCAAAGTCAAACCGTCCAAGCGAGTTGCCAAAGCAGATGGGATGCGCAGCCATCACCCTGCAGCTCTGGTGGCAGTCACCTCCAGCAGCGACGTGTGGATCAGCCACAAGACACTGTCCATCTGCACCTTAGTCTTTCATGATAGGAGTTCATCCACTGAATGTCCAGTGGATTGGGTTTTCTTCCCATCTTCTATGTCTTTACTGGCTCATGGGTCTCTCCATGTCACCCCAGCATCGTTACCCTAATGCATCCAGGCTGACCTACAGTCTGTGACCTGCCCAGAACAAGAACCATCTTCTTTAATGCTTTTGTTTTTTTCCCTGCAAGGCCCCACATACTGGGGCATTGAATCTAAACCAGAGTTTCTATGCCCAATGCAAGCATGAACAGCCCCGCACAAAAGAGGGCTGATGCAGTGAGAAGTGCTGCCGATCGCAGTCTAGTATCTAATCAGGAAATATCCTCAAATACCATCACCCCAAGTGGCCACCTGAGAAAACAGCCTGAGGAACAATTGCGGTGGAGACAGAGGTACCATCCTGGCCCCAGAGATGATCCCTCAAGGTGAGGTGGTAGCAGATCAGCCCAGTCCGAAGAAGGGCAGCAAAGGAAGGAGTAGTGTTAAATCTCTGCTGCTTCTCTCCAATCTCTGCACTGTGAAGCCAGCGAATTATCCAGAACAAAGGGGGAGCGGAGAATAAAATAAAAACTTCAGATACAAGTATTTATTTGCAGGTGCTAAATGATTTCTTGATTAATTCTGCAACCTGCTGCTTACTTGTCTCCAGCCATTCCCTGCTAAGAGTTTAGAGGAGAACATATTCGTTCTGCTCAACAAAGAAAACTTTCAGGCTGAAATTTGCCTGATGGGGGCAGCAGGGCAGTAATTGGTATGAAAAGCAAAACATTTGGAAAAAACATGAAACTAATCTTAAGCCTTTTTAGCTATAGATAAAGGCTTTAGTTTGCCATCATCACATGTCTAAACTTCTCCAGACCTTATAAAGAAGCATTATCGGTACAGCAGATGTTAAATGCAAGCATTACTTACAAAAAGAGAGAGAAAAAGAAAGAAAGAACCTGCATATAAATATAGATACAGATAAATAGGTACCACTGTAAGCTCTCATATTGCAGGCTTTCACATCCCTCTATTTTACAGTGAGATATCATCAAAATTAACATGACAATATATCATTACAGGCAAGCAGCGGCTATCACACCCTTATACCCGCAGCCCAGACACTCGAACAGGATTTTATTACAGTATCCTTCAACAAATCATCTTCCAAAGTCATTAGAGTTGCCATTTGCTCCCTAGAACGCACAGAGAAATGCGTGGAAGAGCAAATGGTTTTGGAGGCATTAATAACATAAAGAGCGTAAACGAATAAATTAGGCTCTTGCCTACCAAAGAAAGGCCCAGCCAGCCGGGTCCTGGGAGCAGCAACATACTGAAATCCTAGGTTCAGCCAAGAAAGGGCCATATGCAGAAAAAGAAGAAGCCTGCACTATGTATATTAACTCTTCCTTCCAATATTAACTTCTTGCTTCCTTTCCTCCTACAGCTGTGACCTCCCCATCAGATCTGTGACAATTTCCTGTATTTTTCCTTCATTTTCCTAAAGTGGCTGCTCCATCCCGACCCTGTTAGGGAACCCCACAGTCCAGGGTGTGCTAAAACCCTGCGACTTGGCCAAGACCTGCCAGGAAGACAAAATATCTCCATAAGGGAGACCACATCCTCCTTCCATACGCCACCTTTTCAAGATCAAAAAAGACAGACTGAACCTCAGACTGTTAAGTTAAACATGAAAAGAGCCATGCAAGTCTATAACCCTTCCAGGTCACCATCACCCGGCCGCTTTCGTCCAGGATAAACCCATCCTCAGCTCACAAAGGCCGGCATGCTGTAAGTCGGGAGTTGTTTGCACCGCTCCTGCCACGCTGTGTGCAAGGAGGCCAACCTGCGCCTAAGAAAATCCCTTTTCCTCTTGTGTCGGGGAGGCCGGATCGCATTAAGGTGCAACGACTTAGAGGTATCGCAAGCGGTGTGTTCGCCGGCAAGGAGGCGGCAGGGGGAAGTCCTCGGGCAACATTAAGGCAGCTTAGATGGCACTAACTTACAGATCCCTGCGTTTAAATTGATTAATAATGACACATTTAAATGGATAACATAAATTAATTTCGGAATAGCACCATTAGTAAGTAATTAATTTCTTTGCTCTGTGAAACTAAGATATCACTGTTATCTAGATCTATAACGAGGAGAAATGCTGAACGAGGACTCCATTAATGTAAAAATTGATTTTTCCATTTACCCTCTTCTGAGGGTTTTTTTTTCCTTCCCCTCCCTCCAATGCATTTATTTTTCAAGTGGCTGGGGGTGGGGAGAGTAACCTAATTTATACTTCCAGCAGTAATCAAAAGATCATGCATGCTCATTTCAACCAAATGATGTCATTATGAAGGCTGTTAAAGCTGGAGTTGCCTTGGAAACACAAAATACTGATAGTCGAGGTTGGGCATCGAGGTTGAGTTCTCCGTGGGCACAGTAATGAGGAAACAGTGCGGCCCTGCCAGACCAGGCCTGACTGGTCATGCTGGGAAGATCAGCACAAGTTACTCCGACAGTCTCTTTAGCACTTAGCATGCTACTATTTTTCTTATTCCTCCCACCACCTGCCATAATCTATTACTTGCACAGAGCTAGAAGCAGAGAACTTGGTTAAAAGAGAAGGAAAAAGGTGAAAGTAGGAGCCATTTGCCCAAGTGGGAAGGACACGCAAGCCAAAAGCTGCGTGCTTCTTACCACCAGTGGTCTCAGTTTTGCAGTTCAGGCTGAAAAACAGACCTCAGTGTCTCTGCCACCCTGTTGTTCCAGCCCACGGTGAAGAATTACTGGGGGCTCAGGGCATCTAGAGCTAGGACCCAATTTTAGCCAAGGTTTTAGACCATCCTTTTCAAGCCAACAGAGCCAGCGTATGATCTGGGACATGTTCATCCTTGGTGTATCTAGATCACAACTCCTGCACATTCAGCCACGTGCCATCTGCTTGGGAGGGGAAGGTGAAGCCTCGGAGAGCAGAGCTTTATTTTGGGAGCCTCTGAGCAAGGGGCTTCCTTGCAAAGCTCAGCAACCTCACACGGGCTGGACCAAGCAAGAAATGCTTGCCTCGCTCTCCAGATCCTGGCAAGCGTTCCCCACCATGGCTGGGCAGGGAAAAAGGCAAGCAGGCACAACGAGGACGTTGCCTTGCTGCGTGGCAGAGATACCAGCTCCTTGGACAATATCTCCCAAAGGGGACAGACGCCCGCCTGCCAGGACGCGGGGAAGCTGTTTTGTTACGGAGCACAATGGGGCAGCACGGTGCCCGCGAAACAAGTCATGTGCCTGTGCGCATGCAGGGTGCAAACGCTGCTCCTGGGTTTACAGTCCTATACGCTTTACGCAAGGGTGTTTTGGCTGCCTTGCTGAATATCTCCTAAACTGCAGAAAGTTATTTTAAAACACACACTTTTCCAGAAACAAAGAAACAAGAAACAAAGCTTTCTTTCCGCTGCTTAAAGACAAAAAGGACACAAATTTTTCATGCGGTGAATCTTTCCGAGGCCTTGCTGCTGAGATGGCATTAGCCAGCTGTCCCCACCGGTGTCACTTGCTTGGGGCAGACAATAAGAAATGGTCTCACTGCACACAGGTTAGGCAGCAGGTTTTGAGCGGCCCAGGGCATCTGTTCGCTAACAAAGAGGACGCAGACTGCTGCCATGATTTAGGGAGAACACCCTGGGTATCATTAGCCAGTTCTCTCATTATTCATTGACCAAAAACAACGTAGTATGACAGAAAGCGTAGGGCTAACTGCAGCTGCGTTCGTACTGATGGAGCAAGCCAAGTCTGCCTCCATCCTCTCAGAAAACAGCTGTTTTTCCCATTTTTCCATTAGAAAACTGTAGTACACACCCGTGGTAAGATACTGCACAGGGCAAGAAAAGGAGGTGCAACCGTCCCTGCTGCCTGAGAAGCCGAAGTTTGTGAGCCGGTCTCGCTTTTGGGGCGAGACCTTGCGGCCGGCCTCCCTTAGTACAGCAGACATCAGAGCTCCATCCGTCCCACCGGGGGCTCACAGCGGCTCCGAGCTACGAATTTCACAGTTCCTTTTCAGCTCTTTTTTTCCTTTTACCTACCCTGTCCCAAGAACAACGTGATGTCATCTCTGATCACATCATGCCAAGCTGAAGCGAACTTTAAGGTATGCCTCGGAGAGAAAGGGGCACAGTCTGAAGCCATCTCTTCAAACGCAGGCACCGAATCTGCTGCGCTTAAGAAAAGAATAGAGTGAGTTGAATTATTTACAGTGAGTGTTTTGGTTCTATCTTTTTTTTTTTCTTCCTGCTCTTGTTAAAGAGCACAGAACAAAACATGCATACAAACAAGTCAATGGGATGAAACATTTACTATCTGTGCAAGCAGTGTTAAATTAACTCATTTCAGCTGTGACTGACTATTGATTAATAATATCTGGATGTGTCCCCTAGTCACTCTTAGGTGTTTTTACTTTGGTAGGTAGGTAACGACATTAATAACATCATGTGATCTTTCTGTTCCCTTATTGAATCACCTTTCCCTTATAAGTAGCAGTTTCTTTTAAGGCTCATCAATTGAAATTGTTTGAATGCACCAAGAAAATAATGAAAAGAACATTTCATAACATTGGCAGGAGTGTTTCAGGCATGAGCACTTTGAATATTTATTCGCCCTTTGTGTGAGCAGTCTCAGGGAGAAAAAGTCGGCGTGAATAAAAGGAATTGCAAATAACAGCCAAGTAGCTTGGTAGTTTTCATTCATGAGAATATTTGCACAGGCTCCTGGGAGAATTATCAGGCTAGGTAATGCAAAATCCCTTGCAGTGTCAATGTGTTGGACACGGTGTAATCTTTCAAGTCCAACAAAAAACATCTTTTCCTGGGAGTTGGGGGCCTGAGCTGTTGTTTTCTGGCTTGGGGAGCTTGGAAAAGTGGTCAGGCAGCTTAGAGAATCCTGCACCACTAGCCAGAGTTGTTTCTTTGCCCCGTTTCTATTTCACAGTACTCCTATTTTCCTCCACCTCTCATCTCCCATTCACCATCTCTTCCTTGAGCCAAAACTGAGAGAACAGGGTAAGTTTCCTTCTGAAGTGAAGGGGGGAAACTCCCAGGAAAAAGCCAGTCAAGGAGCATGTTGCAGAAGAACCTCCTAGCCGTGGGGTTGGATTAGAAGAGATCCCATATGGGAGCAAAATGGGAACAAATTGCCAAGAAGCAGAACCAAAGCATCCCTCTGCAAGGGAAAGAGGGAATGCAGGATCAAAGCATCCACTGAGATTTTAGTGCCCAGCAACAAAAGCACCGGGGCCAGTTTACTCACAATTAGCCTTTATGGGGGGAAAAATCCTGTTGAATTTCATTCTTGCCATAGAATTTTATTGGGTAGTTCAGCAACCTATAGAAAGGATATTGTTTTCCATTATCTTGCCCAGGTTTTTAGAGCATTTCTCTAGAACCCTGTTGGTTTCAGCCCTGTTAAATTCAATAACTTCCCTAAGGGAGTGCTTTAAGTGTCAGACTTGATTCAGTTACATAAAGGGATAAGGGAATAATCGTTAGATAGCGCATGGGGATGGGAGAAGTGGTTCTGTGTGGCACCAGTCTTATTTAAGAATAGTCTGAATTTATAGATGAGGCTGATGAGAAAGTTGGAAGCAACTAGCATAAGTGTAAGAGACAAAACCCAGGCAGTGCTGTTATAGTAGGCTGTGATTAACTGGGATGCCATAGAGACATGAGAATGGTTTCAGAAGGGTATTCTAAGTGTTTTTAGATGTTTGTCTTGGTTTCATCAAGATGATATCCCATGCACTCTTCTTGCTATTCATAATGTAAGCTATGTGCGCTGCAGTTTATATAAGGGCCAGTACTGCTTGCTTTACAATTAACATATCCAGCAATTAGTAAATCAGAAACACTAATGTCTTTAATATTTCTTCTTCCTGGTAATACAGAATACTTTCCGTGTGCTTTACTTCTAATGCATTGTTTCCTTTGCACTTCAATTTATTACGGTGCTGTGAACCATGACTAGTCCGTCCTTCTGAGTACTGAGCACAGGCACAGTCCAAAATCCCAAATCCGCATCCCTCCTTCCAGCTACCCATCTAGCATCCTCACCAGAAAGGAGGGAGATGGACAAACCTGGCCTTGCTGCTGCAGCGGATGACCTTCGACCACATGGGGAGAATTTCTCCACCCAAAACCTGCTTTGCTGGGGAGGCACCTGCAAAATGAGGAGGAGAAAGGGAGAGAAGTTAGTTTTACATGCCACAGTGTCACAGCAGGAGAAAGACAGTTCCCAAAAGCCAGGTTTCTAAAGGCACTTTTGAACCTATAGATGCTCTCAGACATTTCACCCAGCCTATATATCTCAGAAAGGTCAAAAATCAGGCAGATGAGTCCAATTTCATCTTCTGCACCAGCAACAGAATCAAATAGCATGCACTTTGCAGCCAGTAACTAAAAATATTGAAGCTTAGTACCTCTAACCAGGGATATTTGTAGGCACTTTCCAAAAGATCTGCTTCATAAACAGGCTGTCCTCAGGTTTCTCACCCACGTCTGAGACCAGCTGACATTTTCTGAGCCCCTTCAGAAGGTGCCTCATGACTTCTCACCAACTAAACCCAACCGACCAGCCCCATTAGCTGGGAAGCTTAGCACTATGCCTGTGCATCGTGCAGCCACCTTCTCAAGTCAGCGCCCGACGGTGCTCCAGGTGATGCTGAGAAATGCTGCCAACGCTAGTTCTGAGCACAACGTGGATATTGCTGGTGTCAGCAGCAGGTGGGGCAGGTTTGGAGCCTTTCCCAGTTTTGCCATCAATGACCAGAAACTAGTGGCGGCAGGTCGCAGGGCATGGTGCCAGAACATGGTAATGTTGCCTGTGTCTCTCCCTGAAATACCAATACGGCTGGGGAACAAACTTCTTCCTGGTCCCTGCCTACCTGGGCATCGGTCAATGCCTAGAAGACCGGAGATCAATAGCTCCTATTTTCGTACAAGTCAGGACAACTGCAGGAACTCTTTCATAACTACACAAATGCCTAATTTCTCTCTGAAGTTTCATAGTTGTTTTCAGTCCTGCCATGGGAGCAGATTTCCTGGTCCATAATTACAAACCCTTTTATGGCTTCTTTGGGTTTATCCCTGGCCTGAATATGAGACGCTCCATTTGTTTTGGCAAGAACGTCCCTGAGATTTATACCCGTAATTATACAGGTAACCTTTCCGACAGGGATTTTTAGAATGATCAACGCTAAAGCAACCTACACATTAAATGTGATTAATAAGATGCCAAATGGCCATGAGCCTGTGCCTCCCTGCTTGTTAAGCATGTTAGCCAGAGTGTCCCCGGCTGATCTTGCCACTGGGAGACATCACGGGATACCTGAAACTGGTGTGGAGTGGCCTTGGGTCACTTCCGCTGGACATATCCAACAGGACAAATGCCTCCATACCCAGGGACACCGCTGCTAGGCAACATCCATGGGATGGGTAAAGTACTCATGAGCATAGATGATGTCCATCCTCTGGGGCCTCACTTCCACTCCTTGCTAATATTTTCTTTCTGCCCCTCCTGCTCTCTTCTTTTCTTTTGTTCCCCTTCCTGGCTGGAGCCAGCACCAGCCTCCGCAGCAGCTCGAGGGATGATGAAGAGGTGACGGCGGAATCTAAAGTGACAGGAGACAGATGAGGCCGAGCCTCCCTGGACGGCGGGTTAAGTGAGGTGCCCGTTTTCCCCGCCACGCAGTCTGTCTCTACAGAATTGTCTTGCAGTCCCGAGGGGCATCTAATGGAGCTCTTTACCTCACTCACTGAGCAGGAACCGGCTTCACCTGCTATCAAAGCACCCACTACCCACATCATCAGGGAAAATAGCATCTGTCAGGATATCTATCATGCCCCGTGGGCGCGTGGAGTCCCGTTCTGCCGCCAGCGAGGGTGGCGAGGGTTCGCTAGACGAAGCTCCACCGTGCGCAGCACTGCCAAGAAAGCCAGCTTCACGGTATGCTTGGCAGGTTGCACAGCGCTATCTGTTACGGCCTCCATTTAGTCGAGGTTTTACAAAGCTTGCATTTTGCTGATGGGTTGCCCAAAGACAGTAAAAATCAGTCATAGTCAAGCTTGCATTGACCTTCAGTCGACGGCTACAGTACACTAAAATTACAGGAGAAACTCTGATGGCTGCTTCCCTATTCTCTTGACAAAGTTATTGCATATAAATTGTGTATTGATTAGAGGCAGGAAATGTTACTCTGCTCCTTGGGAAAACTGAAGGGTGGAAAGAAATTCAGGGACTGAAGAAAGAGCTCCTTTAATTAGAAAGGAAAACAAAGTAGAAGACGAAAGAAACAAACCACCACCACCTCCCCTCAAAAGCCTCCCAATCCCAGATATAGAAATCTAACCAGGGATTTTCTCTCTTAAGGAAGGGAAGCGGGACTCCTGATCGCTGTTAGATGGTGTTACGACCCAGGGTCGAAGAGATCCAGGTCTCGCAATTCCCTTGGGCTAAATTAAGATGAAATGACACCAAATGATCGGTTGGTTACCTGCTTTACTCATTAACATGAACTTAGAAACAACATTAACTTGGAGGCAACCTGAACATGGAAAGCGTAAACAGTCGGCAACGGGTCCTGTTGAAATGTTTATAAGAAGAAACAGAGAAAAGGAGTGAAAGACAGAGGAAGAGACAGTCACCACCCTTGGATCCCACGGCATCCATGATGGGCGCAGCAGCCCTCCGGTGGTGGGGGCATGTGCAGTAACTACAGCTCAGCTGGGTGCCTCCGGAAAGGGACCCCGAACTAAGAAATCCCTGGGCAATTATAAGTTTTCAACCGCAGGCCGCTTGTAACTCCCTTTTCTTCCCAGCCTGAAACGGCTCTGGGGCCCTTCCTTACTGAACTAGGTGAAAGTCCCTCCTGTTACCTGGGCGCGGCCTAAGGCTTCAGCAAATTTAGCTCCTCATGCTAAGCAAGTTTTGTAGAAGCTGTGCTAAGCGGCTACCTCTAGACAGTCTTGGTTCAATAACTTCCTCAACGCTGGGCACGAGGCTGGTGTTTGTGGTTGTGCCACGCGCACTCCACCCTCCTGGAACCTTCCAGAAACATCTAGGGGCTTCTCGGGGGCTCTGGTGGTCTCTGCCCTCAGCATTGTGACGTCAGGGCCAATCAGGAAACGGGACTGGGTGCCCCCCCCCCCCGCACCCCCCCATCCTGCACTGCCCAACGGCACCGCCGGGTTCCAGAAGCTTCTCCCGGGTGCGGCAGCCGCGTGCTGTGGCTTTTCGCACGCCTCCTCCATGGCCTGCCCCTGCCACGCAGAACTTGATTACAGAAACTCGTCAAACTTAACGTTTGAGACATTAACAACTGGCTCTTACAGAAGGGCAATGGGTGCAGGAAAAAGCGCTGTATTCCTTCCTTCACCCTGCATCAGTCCGGATGGAGGCTGTGGAAAAGCACTGCTACGCACTGCTCCTGGAGTCTGCACGCTGTAAGGGGAGACGGATAGATCCCCTAACGACTGTGTAACGACCACGCGTATTTCTGCCTTCTCGCTCAAAGTGCTTACAGGGTAATGACACGTTTTGGACTTACTAGCTGTAGTTACTAGTATCTGTAATCTGCAGGATGCATCATTAAGAGCATGGGCAACCTCGAGTGGTCTAAATACGCTCAGAAAAGCCTCGGAAAAGTTTCCTGTTTATCTTCAACTTTTTCTGTCTCAACATCCAACTGCCATCCAGAGATAAGGTGCCCTCTTGCTGTTAAGGCTTTCCCAGTTCCCACCGCACAGTAGCTGGAGGCCGTGATTTCCTGGCCTGGGACAGATGGGATGCTCGTGGGAACAAACACAGCCCTCGTCTGTAGCTGACTACAGGCTCTGGGAAGCTTTCAGAAATCCACGGATCATTCATACCACCAAAAAACTCTGCTATGACATCCATGTGTTATAACACTCCTTTGAATAGACATTATCCAGCCAGGAATGTTTGGATCAGCTCCAGGATTTGAGATTGCTTCTCCTGTCCCTTTAACTACTGCGTATTCCTAGGACTTTGCCTTAAACAGGATGGGATATGATTTACATGGCTATCAGTATGCAGGAAATACAACTTGTAAACTTAGTTTGGATCTACAGAAAAACCCTGCCAGTCCATCACAGGTGGGACTGGTCCAGGCCACAGTGAACCCAGCTTCCTAAGCATGTACCAGAATGCAACATAGAGAAATGAGCTATTTTAGGACTTTCTGCCTACCTGACTGGTACAGCCCAGGTTTCTCCACCACCTCCAGTTCGCAGCCTACACATATGACTCACTCCTCCTTCTGCCTCGAAAACTCTCACTGCTGTATTTCCTTTCAGCCTCTCCTGCTTTTCGGGACGCAGCCTGGACCCTCACCTCCAGGTTCATCTCCGCATGCAGCAGTGACTTCCCGGGTTCACCACATCCCACCCTGCAGCTATCTCACATCCCAGAGTCTACCTTCATGCCTCACAACTAATATCCATCTCCCTCTGCAGACCAGAGACAACGCCGCTGTCGCTGGGAAAGTGGGCGGCTTGGCCGGCACTGAAAAGGCAGAATCCATGGGAAAGACTGAGATTCCCACACCTCAGACAATTAGCTTCTCCATAAATGATTTCCCAGGGCAGTTTAGCTCTACTAGTGCAGCCTTTCTCCAAAATCCCTTTAGTTTTGCATCGATGCATGAATCAGAAAAGCCAGTCTCCCTGTCCATCCTGCAAACCAGTACCCAAGTAGTCCAGTGAACACAAGCCAGTTAGAGCTGCAGGGATTGCCAGGGCTCCTGATGACACTTTTCCACTGCTCAGAGAAGAGGGACAGGCAGGATCCTGATACCCAAGGCTGAGAACAGTCCACGGCAGAGAGGTGAAAAATCCCTCCAGGAGGAAGGACGAGGAAAGGACATGAGCTAGCTTGCCCCTACCCCAACACCAAGAGGCTTCTCAGATCCAAGCTTTCCTGGAAATCACGAGGCTGTAGCAGAGGTCCCCAAGGACCTTCTAGACCTGTGTAACATTCATTGGCTGAGAGTACAGCTCTGCAGCCTTTGCCTCAGGTATAATGCCTCCAAGGCCAGCTGCCGACAAATGACCACAAATCAGACTGTGCTACAAAGCTGAGCTTGACCTAAATAAATTGCAGAGGCTGCACCTAAGTTCTGTCCCTGACTGATCTTTAAGCAGGTTTTGTTTTTCCCCTAACATATGTCTTTATGAAAGCTTTGCAATTCTTCCTAACATGATATGGAGCCAGGTTTCATTTCTTTCTAGTTCCTACTTATTGTTTTGGCCCAAAAATCACTTGCAAGGGAGGAAAAAAAAAGACAAAAAAGAAAAAAAAAGGCTAGGCAGATGGACAGAGAGGGATCAGGCTCTGCACGGGGGTTGGGACTGCCTGGGACAGTTGACCTCATCCAGAGGCAGTAAATTCCATTCCCACTAACAGAGCTATTACGTCTCTCCAGGGGCGAACAAATGTTATCCTCTATCAGGAAACAAATTTCGGCTGAACACCACGTGCTGAAAAACTTAATAATTTCAATGCCTACCATAGAGATTCCAGTGCTGAGCAACCTGAGTCCTTTTCACTCATCTTCTGGATTAAATCTATCCATTTGCCCCAAATAGCCCTCTGAGGTTGGGAACAGGCCCCTGAGGGGCCTCAGCCCCGCTTTATGGCAGTCTCTCAGGGTGGCACACCTATTCTTCCCACCAGCTGGAAATGAATCTCTCTGGTAGAGAAAGGCAACAAAATGCAACCAAGTCAACATTAGCCAGCATTTTCACAGCAATTCTTTCCCCAAATAACACACGGGCTCTTGGTTATGAGCATCTAGTACTTCTTGAAAGCAGTACTCACTTGTGGGAGTTTGGTGGCCACCTCATACAGAGAGGAAGAGGAGAGCAATGGTAGTGTACAACCAGGACACCGTCCTTGTAACCATCTAGCAGAAGAAAAGAAAAAAAAAAAAGGAAATTGTGACCACCATTTTCTTCTCATTTCCTTGGGAACCAACGTCCCATTCATGATGCAAAAAATGAACTACTTAAGCAGACAAATTCTGGTTTCTCTTCTGTCTGAGGAAGTCTCTGAAGAGTCTCCACTAAAGTCAGTAGAGCTTATCTGGATTTACACAGACATGACAGTGAGGAACATGGGCTGTAGGTTTCAAAAGCAATGCCACGGGTACCTGTTGTAGTGGCTCCAGATTTCTGGTCGCCAGCAAGCAGGTTAGATGGCTGAATTATCCCAGAAGCATCATATATCTTTAAGCATGCTTAAGATTTGCCACTTGTTTCTTTACCCTGTAGCAAAAATCACTGCCCAATGCTTAGAGAAGAGACTGGATATAATGTCAATCATTAGAGTAGCAATTACTTATCTCACAGGAGCTCTGAGAGGCTTAATTAGTTAATATTTGTAAACCGTGATGAGCTCCAGAGATGAAGGATGTAAAATATCCAAGAAGAGGGATGCTCGCAACAAAGCCCAAAGCATTTTGCTTTCTTGGCTCTTCAGCTTAGTGTCCAGAAAGCCAGGCCAGCGCGAACACCACTCCTCGCTGGCGGCACCGCGTCCGTAAAGCAGAAAGGCACCTAAGGGAGCGTTTCCTGCTGCGTGCGAGCTCTCTGAAACCCAGCATGAATATGACACTAATGACATCTTTCAGAAATGTAATTAGCCTTCATTCATGGCAAGGTACATTAGGGAGAATTCGGAGGCTCGGCGAAGTGGGCTCCAGTGGGTGAGAACGGAGGCTTGTGCTTTGAAAGCTGCATTAGGGAAGGGGGGAAAAAAATAGAAAAGGAAAATGTTCTAATATTACTTAATTACCCCAAGACATCCTCAGATGTAATCGAGCTTGGAGGGCTAAATGAAGGCTGCGCGTGTGAGACCGGCAGAGGCTGATGCATTTATAATGAGACCACTTTGCAAGGCAAACTAGGTCCCCACAGAGGGAGAGGGGAGCGAAGAGGAAAGACACGAGGCAGGTTGCGAAGGCATCATAAGCCTGAAGTTTTGCCAAACTTCAGCGGCTTTTAGTCTCTCTCCGGAGAGAGCGACTGACCCAGAGACCGGCTCATCGCTATACCGGGAGCCGACCCTGCCAGAGCAAGTCCCATCTGCTGGCTCCTGATTCCCACCTCGCTGCCCAGTGGCCATGCTCTAGATGCGCTCAGCAAAACGATCCCATTTGGGGGGGGGAAAAAAAAATTCCCAAGGGAGCCATTTGTTCGTTAAACCAGACTGGTTTGCAGCCCCAGCAGCCCTAACGGCAGAAAGCAGCCGAGCTGGGGAGCACGGCACCAGGTCTCGGCAGGCCAGCGAGGGCGAAAGGCTGGGCAAAGGCGGATCGGGAATAAACCTTTTAAACTGACTTTGCTGGCAGCTGAGCAGCAATACAAACCCGCAGCCCTGGAGGGATGGGAATTCCCATACAGCTGCAGGCGCCATGAGAAATGGAGCATTTAAGTACCTGTTTTATCTGTGATAGGAGGCGAGCTGAAACACGCAGTTCCCTCTTAGCAGCTGGCCCCGAGAGGCGCGGCGCTCGGCCGGCAAGCCACGGCCATTTGCAGGCACGCCGGCTTTGCGGTTGGCAACCCCAACCGGCGTCATTTCAGTGCCTAATCACCGTCCTGCTCTGGAAGCATCACCAGGTGCTGGAGCTGGGGTGGCAAGGGGAGCACAAGGCGTCCTCGGGGCAGGGCTGGCTCCAAACAGCGAGGGGGGAAATCTTCCCCGTGGTGCCCAGGATTTGGCCGCGTTGCTCCCATTA
Organism: Dromaius novaehollandiae; assembly: GCF_036370855.1. Lineage (NCBI taxonomy): Eukaryota > Metazoa > Chordata > Aves > Casuariiformes > Dromaiidae > Dromaius > Dromaius novaehollandiae. Next base: position 9,653,791 of record NC_088103.1, on the reverse strand, counting down.
ACGTTAATGGAAATCATGCAGCTAACTCCCAGTACTAAATCAACTAATCAACCCTTTTATCCACAACACCAGAGGCCCATTCCAGCCCTGATTTACATACTGTACAGAAGGAGACATTAAAACCCGAATGGTTTATGGTAATTAACACTCATTTAAATATTATACTGGTAACTATCACTTCCAATTCTTCTCAGCCTTGAAGGGGCTCTGTGTGCATGTACATATGTATGGGGAGATTTTAGAGGGGTACTATATCTTCTCCTCTGATTGCTGCTTTCCCAGGAAAAGGATGTTTAATGGTTGTTAATTGTTTCACTTTGTGGTGTCTTTTCACAGCAATTTCTAGGAGAGAAGGATTTTTTTCTTTCTTTTAAAGAAAGTAATAATAATGAGAAGCCCTGCCTGTCCACAGATGTATTAGCTGAATACAGCTCTGTACAGGGTGTTTAAGCACTGCGATGGGTGACAAATAGCTATTAACACAGAGCTCTCTGCCACTGCAGGAATGAAGACTACGAAGACCTTAGGTGTGAACAAAATGCATTATTTATTACCAGTTAATCCTCTTCCTCCTTGTTCACTAGGAAGCACAAGCAGTAGGACTACGGGAGGAAGGGAGCTTTGCCTTGCTGAAGACCAAGATGAAGAACGCAGAAGTTTGTCCCTCAATGGACACCCGGCGAAATCCATTCTAGCATCTCCGAGATGGCCAGAGTGCCAACCCAACTGAATCACACAACCAGCAGCTCTCTGGGAATATCTCCTGCACCGGACAACTCCCTGTGTGGAAAAGGGCCAATGTGGTTACTCCGTCCCATATTCACCTCATTCTCTCTTAGCGCCCAGAGCACAGCCAGAGAAGATGAGACCCGCACAGCAGATCAGTGGGATCCGGTTATCAGTGGCTAGCACAGCTGCCCTCCAGTCCATCTCATAGCACATGTGATGCAAAGATAGCAGAGATCAGACACGGTCCCCTCATCATCTCTGGTGCAGCCAAGCTCTGCTTAGCGCGTATGCTGAGCCCTATGCCTTCCACGTTATTCACCTCAAGCTCACACAAAGAACAGTGATAGAAAAACAGCCCCCTTCAGTCTCAGATCTGTCCCCTGACCACAACTCCCACCTTAAATTACACAAGGTTTTCTTGCAGGGGACCACCAAGTGATGCTGAGATACGTAAGCAAGAGTCTGTGCCCATTCCAATCACTTGGCAAGGGCTCGCGAGATCCATGTTTGCATTAAAAAAGAAATTAAAAGGTTTTCCACTCCACTAGCTTGCCCAAAGCCTGCATACTAAATAGAATGCTACCTAATAAAATCTTCGTAAAAAAAACTAGCAGTCATTGAATACATCTTGAACAATGACATTGGGGAGGCATTGTTCTTCTTCTGCCTGATGGACCATGTGGAAACACCTGTTTCTTATCTTGAAACCGTTAATAACTGTCACCACTGAAATCAGTGCTGAAAATGTGTCATTAAGTCAAGTTATTCCAATCACCACCTAAGTGAGAAAAAACAGTGGGGAATAATAGAGGCAAAACTAGATCTTTTAGATAACCCCCTACATATGTCAAAAACATACTTGTCCATTTGTCCACTGAAAAAAACACTTGCCACTGGGGAAAAAAAACACCAAACACATCCAGACTACATAGTAGACAGCTCCTGCCTCACAGACATATTCCAGCTGACATGAAAGACACAGCTGGATAACTATAGGCAATTTTAACTGATTAACTACAGACATTGACCCTTTCAATTAATTCACAGGGGATTTGTTTCATCCCAATCATCTCCTAAAGCTACAGCCTTCCCACAGAGCCAACAGAAAACCAATTTCTGGTCCTGCCTTTCTCCTATGCCAACTGGAAATGGGTAACAGGTCTGGTTTGTTCAAGGGCATTTATGGTAATCCTAACTCAAACTGGAATGACAGAAAGGACATTTTGTACCTATAAGGGTGGACGTTTGCAGAACATTGGGCCCCATTAGGGGCCATAAGGTCTTTTCTCAGAGAAACTTAGAGCAACGTGCAAATCAAACACTCAAATACTGCAGAATGCAGATGTGGAAACGGATCCAAGTTCTGCGGTGCAGGACCAGCTTCTGTAACACCACCTTTTGCCAGCACTTGTTGCCCTGCTTGCTGCTTATGTTGACCTGATCTCCAATAACTGCTGGGAGCCTTAGCTGAAGAAGATCTTCACTTCTCTATAGTTAGACTGGTTATTTCTACCCACATTCATGAACAGTAGTCTCAGTTTCCTCTTTCCTCTTTCCTTAGCCTGCCCATTGTCCAGTCTTGCTTTGGTCCCTTTTTGGGCCATTTTCTTCCATTGAAACTCAGCTACTGCCTTGTAAATCAGCTCCCTCTAGCTCATCTGTGGCAGCAGCACCAAAGCCAGACCAGCTTTTGAGGTCTTCTGCACTGGCAAAGTAGGCACAGATATGAAGGCTGGTTGTCCATGGGGGCCTTGTTCTCTAATTAGCCATCTTTTTTCCTTTATTGAGAACTGACCCGATCATAGCACTGATGGAGTACGCCACTTCGTATAAAGAAGGGTCAGCTAGAGCAGAAAATTGGTGCTGCATTTTCAGCACAAGGCGACACATTTTTTTTTTAAGCCCAGCACCGGATTTTGAAGGCGGTAGCACAGGGAGTGAAGCTACCGGCTGCAGGCAGCCCTGGGAAGGTGCTGGGCACAGACAGACTGGTGCTGTAGGTGCCGGCAACCCAGCGACCCACGAGAAGAGCAGGTGTCACCTCGGCCAGAGAGCCCGTACTTGCCGAAAATGTTTATATGCAGTCCTATGTCAAAAAAAGGCAATTACATTGGTATTTTCTGTCCAAAAATAAATAAATAAATAAGTAAACAAATAACCTAAGTGGAAAGAGGCTGGATTGCATCTCCTTATTTCTGTTTTCTTGAAACGTCCAAGTTTATTTTCCCCTGCCACCCCCTTGCTTTGCAGCTATATTGCCGAGAAGAATTTATAAAGGATCCGTACTTCAGTGGTACAACCCCCCTCAACGACAGATGCACCTGTGATGACCTTGAAGCAATCTGAAACGAATCTCCAAACCGAAGCGCAGCAGCAGGGAAGCAGCACAAGGCACTGCGCCGTTCGCCGGCGGCACGCGGGCCGGAGTTAATTCATTAGCACGTCTGCAGAGAATCCCCGCGTGGTCCTGAGGACAAAGCCAACGCAGCAAACGCGAAAACTAACAGCTTAGCCCGAGTCTGCAGATCCTGTTCACAAATGACGCTGCGGCAGCCTGGGCCATCTTTCCCCCGCCGACAAGCCAAATGAACCTTTTCGGTGACAACCGCTGCGTGCCCTTGTCAAGCATCAGACCTCAATCATCTCCATCCTGCCGCTGGGCGCGTGCACACAAAGTCCTGGCAGGTGCTTTGGAGAGCAGGAAACGGATGGCCTCCTCCATCTTCTTCTGCAAACTCTGTGACAAGTCCCCAAAAATGGGCCGAAGGAGCAAAACAAAACACTCACCTGCCTGACAGAGTCATTAGCTTAATCCCCCAAAGGCAAGTCCCGTTAGCATGTAAAACTAGGAGTGATAATTGTAACCAGTTTTCAACCTTTACTGTAGTGGAAATAATCACGTTGGCAGAGCTGCCTTGCTTCCCTGTGAGTTCCTTCTCCACAGATGAAACTAGTCTAACAAGGGGGAATGGGGAGGGAACGAGGATATAATATAGAATTAAATAAAAGAGAATATTTTAGATGGGGGCAGGATGCAATTCAGATAGTTGCAGAGCTCTCGGGCTGATTTTAATAGAGTGTCGGCTTTCAAACAAACTCAAAGGCAAAAACTGGGAAAATGGATAAAATGCAAAATGGATTTAACACAGATGGATTCTGCCAGGCAAGCCTGGTAAATATATATATATTTTTGTAAGATAACAGCTTTTTTTAGACAAAAATCAATCTTTGTCTTTTGTGGGAGGGCTTGACCATCTGGACTTCAGAAAAACATTGGTATTATGCCACGTGGGCAAAAGATTAGTCAAGCCGTAGGAGGGGAATATTACAATAAGAATTATGAATCAAAGAAAAGCTTTGCCTGAAAAAATAAGATTACAATAGATAATACCAAAAAAGGAGGCAGTCTGGAGGAGTTTTGCTGATCAGACTGCTCAGCGACTACTCACATTCAATGCTTTCTTAATGACTGGGGACCAACACTCATCAACACACAAGTGAACTTTGCTGCTGATGCTAAGTTAGGAGGCAAAATAATCCAAAGTGACAAGCTGTGGCTTCATTCGGAAAGAAACGATGACTTTGAGAACCAAAACAACAGAAGTGGGATGACGCTCGATGGTACAAAACCCAAGGTCAGATTTAGAGACCAGTAGCAAGGATGTCCAGTTCAAGACAGAAACTTGTTCGCTGGAAGTGACAAATGAGGAGATCCAAGTGTGGGTTTTAGCTGTCCTACAATAGATTTGGGGGCCACTGGCATGTTATGGCTACGAAAAAGGCAAATACAACTCAAAGCATATCCAGGACAGAGATGTATTAAATACTGATGAAGACCATTTTAGAGAGATCATCTCCTGAATGCTGTCGTGATGTTGGAGAGAGCAGATAATAAAGCAGTCCTGAGTACGTTTTGGTTGACTATTTACCACCCTCCATCATAGAAGCACGGGTCTGAGGCAGCCTTTGTGGGAACAGCAGGAGCAAAAATCTGTTTGCCATTAATATAGCTTCTGATAAAGTTTATGAAAAGGAGAGTAGCGAGTAGCTGCTTATAACAGCAAGTGATTGGACACAACGACCCCAGAGATCCTGGCAGCCACACGTTCCTATTATACCAATAATTACAGAGAGGGCAAGAAAACACCGCAGCTGGCGCAGTGCCCGTCATCTTTTGCATGCTCACCAAATCTCCAGGAGGTGAGCAGGGAACACAGAGAGCTGCTAGTCCTTGTACAGTTAAGCCTGTAATTAGTTTCTGGTGGCACACCCTGCTCTCGGGTGCCTCGGTGCCCACTTTGCCGGAAGTGGGTCAGTCCCCTCGCGACCTCCAGAAGCGCTTCTCGTCCCATGGCAAACTCCTCTGCCGAGCCCAATACACTTTCCACGAGCATCGTTTAAGGGCTTCTGGATTTTGCTCTTTATAGACTCTCAGAAATAACGCCCAGCTTTTTCCCAGGTCCAAAACAGATTAATCTAAGGCTTGGTCATTCTGGGAACATTGGGTCTTCGCTGCAGCTGAGCCGGCCAAATTTAGTCAGTCTGAAGTTACTCTCACTTACTCTAGGAAGGCTTTACAAGAACACAGATTTTGATAGCTGTCTGCAAAACCAAGATGCCAAAGGAGATGCTGTGGAAGCCGGTCTTACGTAGTTCCCAGCCCCGGGGGCCAAGGCTTAGCAGCACCAGCCGCTCCACTGGGACCCCAGTGCTGCAAAACACCCACCTGGCAAAATCTCCTCCCGTAGCTCTGCCACACGCAATCACCTTCTGAGGAACCCCAAACCAGAGTTTCGCTTTGCAGGTCTAGGCAAAAGGCCTTTAGAAAGCAGTAGATATGAAGTTAAGGGATTTCGGCAGAAATTAAACAGAGTTTACTCTGGTGAGCTTTCAGTACAAGATACTTTGGGTAAACATTATTAAGCTTCCCTATGGAATGTAATTAGGCGCTCTACCTCTTTTAGCTAGAATTTGCACAAAAAAAAAATCCATCCCTGCATGACTGCATTAAAAGGTAAAAAGCGCTTTTTTCTTCTCCTTCTTAATAAAGGGTTTTTTAAAGCCTTCTCTAGGCAGGGGAACATTTCATTAAGCACCCCAGGCTCAGGTTTTACATCAACACACCACGATACTAGGCCTCAAAACACAAAGTGGTATTAAAGAGATAGCAAGACAGCAGCAAAGGCCTCCAATAGCATTACTCAGGTTCGCTCACCAATTTCTGTGTTTATGGGCAACACCCACTCATTTTTGAGTAAGGATGATCAGACATTTAGAAAAAATGAGCTTTAGTCAGAGAATGTCAACTTGCCAAACACAAAACCTTGTGGGGAAGGTGAAGAAAGGCTATTTCAAATGATAAATTTATTGAGCAGGCCAGAGATTTTTTCAGAGGCGTCATGGCATTGTCAGTGGTTAAATAAATAAATAAAAGAGCTTCATAAAGTGAGAATAACCTGGTATGCTGGGCACAGGCCAAAGATACGGATGGCTCAGATTCAAGCCCTTCAAAGCAGGGATTTGAACCTCTCTGCCTTCAACATTCCCAGCGAATGCCCCAGCAATAAACCAACCCTGGAGTTTCACTCTCATTTGCTCTTTAAAAAAAAATAATAATAATTGAGAGGATCTAGGTTTTATTGTGACGCAGAAAAGGAACTTCTTTTGAAATCTCAGGAAGGGTTGTAGATGAGAAAGCAGGTCCCTTCCCTCCCTGTTTGTGATTACAGCTTATTACTGTCATGATTTTGTTTAAGATTTCTCATAAAATTTCCATTCCCTGGAAACACCCCAACCGAAAGAGTAAACAGGTGTTAACAGGACGGGTCCTTCATCAAGACACCAGTTTCCTCAGGAACGGAAGCTCCTACGTGCGGGCACATGTGGCCATCTCAGCCAGTCAAGCCTCCTTATAATAGCTTTCCTCTCAGTTTGACAGAGGGTGGAAATCTCAAACTACTATGTTCCTGCAAGTTTAATAAAAATAAATGGCTGCACAGAAGAGATAGTAATAGTACAACCTGCTCAACCTCATTAGTAGACATCAGAGAAACCACACTGAGCAAAGCCAGAGGAAATTACGCTTTGCACCTTCCCCTGCTAGCACAAGCACTTGACTGAAAAAAATAAGCAAGCTATTGATAATCTGGACTGCTAGTGGGGGGGGAAAAAACCAGAGGCTTTTCTTCTCTGTTCGGCACGTCCTTTCGCTGGCAACGGCTGTTTTTGCCGCCGCTCCTGCCCCTGCGAGGCGGCGGCGGGAGGATGCCGTGCCACGGCAAGCTGCGAGCAGACGGCGCGGACACGCCTGGGCGCGAGAAAGCTTTCATAATGAAAGGCCTCTCCCAGAAATTAACTTTAATTAAAGAACGGGCGCTTAATATCTGTATTTGAGAACATGCCTTCGCGGAGGGAGGCAGCAGCAGGGCCGGGAGCCATCCCTCGTCTCGCGCCTTTGCCACCAGCGAGCTGCGTCCCTTTGCCGTGCATGGCGTGGAAATGACGGTGGATGGCGTCTGACCTCCGGCCAAGATCAGATGGTGAAGAGCCCCCATGCTCAGCCCCCACAGCAGATGCAGACCAGCCCCGCTCCCCTCCACGGCCGTGCTGCTCCCCAGCTGCTCCCCAGCACAAAACTCGCGGAAACCTCACGTCTCGGAGCTCTCGCTCCCTTCTAGTAACTTTGACAAGGGGTTCAAAACTGATTAAGAGGAGGATGGTGGGAGGAAAAGTACTGACAGACAGTACAATCGCATAAGCCTCTTTTCCTCAGGAAACCAGGCTAAAAATAATACCCTGCAATTTGACAGCCTCAGCCCGGGAGATCTGCAAGCGTGCTCGTGAGGAGGCAGCAGCCCCAGCAGAAGGGGACGGGGCGGCGGGGACGGGGGCCTGCAGCACCGCGGGCTCCAGTGTCCTTGCACAGAGGCAAAGCATGGGGAGAGGACCGCCCTGTGGGAAACAGCACCCACTGAGTATTTCCCCCACATCCCTGAAAACCAAGGCTAAAAAAACCCAGACGTGTGCACAAGAGCATCCCTGCCAGTACCACTGCTTGCACTGTTTAACCATGTTTACATGCCCTGTTAGTCTTAAAAAAAATAAAAAAACCAAAAAAACAGAACAAAAAACCCCACAGTTTTACTGTCCAAAAGCATGTTCCACTGATGCAAGAGGGAAGTCTCCCTGTCACAGACAATTCATTCCCAAAATCCTGCTCTGGCAATGGAGGAGAAAACCCTCTGGTAGTAATTGCTATGCAAGGGGGGGAAGCGACTCTGATAGCTTTTATTATCAGGGTATCCAGACGTAAAATGAATGCCTGCAATATTTATACATGTCATCACTTATAATAAGTAGCCTGATTTGTCAAAAGGAGACAGATTTGAAGATGTCAATTAGGTGGAGATGGGGGGGGGAACACTGCACAGTATCTCTCTGTGCTGCAGATGCCGCTTCCCAAATGTCAGACAAATCAGGAGAAGGCTTTGCTGGAGAAGGCACAGCCAGAAGCGAGACCGAGGGGGAAGCGGGCAAGCGGAGGCGAAGACTGTAGCAGGGGCTGGGCCGCAGGTTCAGGCCGGTCCTTTACTCCTTGGGTGGGTGCAAGCCCGGGAGGAGAAGGAAAGAGAGGAGAAGGTTTCCTTTGACTGCCCTCTAATGCCAGGCAGAGGAACAAGAGCGGTGGGTGCTGGAGGAGATCGCAGGTACCGGCAGGGGAAAGGCAGCAGGACAGCGAGGCTGGCAAACCATCCCCATGATGAGTTGGGAGATGCTGCCCTAAAACCTGATGGAGCCAGAAAACAGCCCAAGAAGGGAAGTGTTTCTCTGGAGAAACCAGCACTGCCTGAGTTGTACACCCTTATGGGTATTTTAAACCATGGTTATTGACAGAGATTCCCATTTTTCCCAGAAATGATTAGTCCTGCAGAGAAGCAATGGACACAAATCTTGCTAAAGGCAGGGGTGCAACCCCCGGCCAGGGGCAGCTCCTCCCTCCCACCCAGCTGGTGGAAAGCTTCACCCCCACTCACAGCAGCCTCTGCACGGCCTTCGAGCCAGGCCTTCCCAGCAGCAAGATCAAGGCTGAAGTACAGAAGAGTTGCTTTAAAAGTTAGAGCGCTCTGGCACTGGATTTCTGGAGGGTCACTAAATGCAAATCTGGGGCAGCCTTGAAAGCCTCCCTTCTTGCAACCACGGGCCACGCTGCTGTGCAAGATGCACTTGGCTCGGGGCAATGCCTACCTGCCGGAGTCTCATCCTTCCAGTGCTGCAGAACAGCCTCCAAAAGGCACGCGTGCCACCGCAAATTTGGGGATTGCCCTTGCTGCCAGGAACACCCATTGCTGCTGCTGTCACCATGCAGGAGGAAGTCCCTGGCAGAAGCAGGGCGATGGGGAGCTACAGCTTTTGGTAGCTTTGTACTCAAAGCTTATGAGTGAACCTCCCGAAATACTTGCACCTCGGTGGTGTTGCCTGTGCAGCCGAGGCCCGTTTCTTCCGCCGGCTCAGCAATAGGTGGCAGCAATGAACTGAGCTGACCGCGCTCGGCAGGGCTACTGCGCCTAAGGAGGCGGCAGCTGCTGGTCCCGGGTCAGCCTTAGTCAGCGGGGTGCTTTCCTCCAAAGCACGGCCTTTCCTCCAGAGCAGAGGGAAACGACCTCTGCACCTCGGCTAGCAGCCAGACTCCATAACCCCAGTGGAGCGATGGAGGACAAGGAGCCAGCGGGGGTAAGTAAGTGGCTCCGCACATACCATCGTATCCACCTGACCATGAGTAGCTGGGATGTGGGATGGGGAAGAGAAAGAGAGGAGACTCCCATAGAGTCCAATCCTCTTGCCGGACAAAGTGCAATTGCCCCGAACCACCTCAGATGACAACGATGCTAAAGCTAACTCAGGTAGATAGATGTGTCTAGCAAAAGACCCTAAGAGATGAGATTATGCACGATGTTGTTCACTAATCAAGGCAAAGGGAAGGCACTGAAAGAAACAGCTGCAAACAGTGAGAGCTGGTTCCTCAACCCCAAATTAGTAAGCAATGAAATGACCGAAGTGCATTTTGCCACTGAAAATATCACATCCAGTGAAGGTTTTATGCTGATCGCTCTCTTAGAAACTCAGGACAGACGGACAACACCCTGAAATGCCAATACCCTACATGCTTCTTGAGTCAAACGCAGTTAAAAAAAGTCACTGGTAAAGAGCTCTACAGTCCCAGTATGGGACTGCTGCAGAAAGATGGCCTCAGGCACCCGCTTCCTTGGGAAGCAATGTTACATCTCAGGCGGAAAATAACCAGCAAGTTCACCAACTCCCAAGAACGTCACTCGCACCAAAGTCACCATGAGGAGGAGTCCTGCAAGAGCAGGAGAAAACCCCTAAACAATACTAAGGGAGATGCTGACACTGGGATTCATCGTGCTTAACTTAATAACTGCGGACACCTACATCTGAGCTACTCGTTCTGCATGCCTGTCTTTCTTTAATGAAGAGAAATAGGCACTTTTAGGATACAGATCGATTTTAGGCATCTACGTTAGCAGATGAAACCTGAGCTGAAAGCACTTGTGTAGAGGAAGTTGCAGACGTCCACGCTGGAGCTGCCCACATCCATACATTGGCTTTTTTCACAACGGTGAGCCAAGACATGCTTTTCTCACCGGCGGTCATGGGCTGTATCTAGAGCAGCAAATAACAGGCTCCATGGGGCAAACCCCTCACAACCACAAGATGGGGGACAGCACAAAGGATGGGTTTGAGAGTGAGAAGCATCTTCCTGAGAAAGGAGCTGATGTTTAGAGACCGCGGTAGCTGACAGGCAAGCAGTCCTGAGTCCTTCCTCCATCAAAGGCAGAGCGCCGAGCCTACCACCTCCTGAGACGGGCGAGGAGGGAACAGGATTGACAGACACATTAGCACCTTTTTTCTTGTTGACAAGTCTGTTTTCGTCCAAGCTTTCCTGTCCTGTGCTAATTATTTCCTTTTGATTTGGAGACTTCAGAAGAAAAGATGCAGCAGGAGCCTCCAGACACCAGCCTTGGGGCTGAAGCAAGGCGGGGAGGGGGGAACCCTGCGTGACAGAGAGGACACAAAGGAAGGAGGGGGCTCTTTCACACGTCCCTGCATCGAGAAAGCAGGAGTTTCTCTTCCCAGAGACCTGGTGTCCTCAGGATGTATCAAAACCAGATGCCAGACCTGTGTGCTCCACCGAACTCCGCCGAGATTTGGGGCCAACTCAGGGAGACCCAGCAAGGGTGAGCTGCTGCAGCAAGGGGGTGGCACAAACAAGGGATATATGCCAGGCTGATGGGGGGAGCAGCCAAAATACAGAGCAAGGATATGGGTGGCCACCTGAGAAGGACGGACAGCTTTCAAGCCTGCAGGGGCACCGTACCCCCTTGGGCCCCATGCCTCGAATCAAGCATAAATCTCTGCATGCCTCTTCAAATTAATCCATAAGAAGAGACTTGCTAAATGGCAGAAGGTCAGAGAGGGTGATTCGGACCAGTGAGTTGGAGAATTCTTGTTTTAGCCAATAACCGAAGATTAGAAAGGAAAGGGCAAGCTCACAAGAGACGGAGGACAAGGTACCTAACGGGAACATGAACTGAAACAACCTGAATGGAAACACAGCCACCGGCTTTGACCATATACACAAATACCACCACGTTTATATTCCTCATATACTTTCATTTTTCAATGCAATTTCTTCTCCCCGCTCCTCTGAGGTCTGTCTGGTCTTACACGAGCATTGCTCTCTGCAGCAAGGCTGCATGCCCGGTTCTGCAGACACTTCGGCTGCCAAGCCCAGCTCGCAGCAAGGGGCTTTGGGTACCAAAAGCACGCGGCCGCAGACATCAGGTTACCATCCGCCCCCAAAACATCACAGCACACACCCAAGGCAGCGAGGAGGCACCCAAAGTCAGCAGAGGCCTTCCAGCGCCTTCCTTGTGTGATTTAAGCTGGGTTGAAAGGACCCCTCGTACAGCACAGTCGCAGTGACCCAAGGCACCAACGCGCTTCCTGCGTGCGGGGCGAGGGAGGAATTTGCACGCAGAAGTCCTCTGCCCGCTTGGAGCTTCTTCAAGCCCATACATTTGTATTAAATGGTCTGTTAGAGATTTGCCGGTACTTTTCAAGTTCCAACAGCCCTGTTTTTATTTCAACTGCCTTTAAGCCACTTCACAAAATTTTCATATATAAATATGGAAATATGCAAAAGTCCTCTGATTTATAGGATCCGACACTGTGGTTTAAATGAATCCCCAATGATCCTGTCTCCAGCTCATGCCTCCTCTATCGCCAGCCCTTCCCTCCAGGCTCCAGCATGCCTACTCGACGCAGAGCAATCCTTTCCAGGCAAGTTGGGCACCGTATCGGTGCTCTCTCCTGCCTCTCAGCCTGCCAATCATCTGTCATTTACTTTAGCTCCCTCATCTCCTAAGGAGCAAGGACCTGGACCGCTGGTTTGCTGCCCTAAGCAGCCCCTGCTGCCAACTCGAGAGCTGACATTACATGCTGGGACACTTACCTAGGCTATCTGGGTGCATCTCTGCCCATGTAAGCCTCTGGCTCCTTTTTCCTCACTGTGTTCTCCTCTTTTGGTGGAGAATGGGGTCCATATCGCATTGTAAGAGTTTGCTTTGAGCCACCCAGGGAAAGGCAGCTATGTGGCCACAACCACATTAGTAGACACCAGAGAATCCACACAGCAGGCAAGCGAATGGGGGCGAATAGGACATGCAAACCTCCGTCTTCCGCTGCCGTCTGCCTTCTGCTGAAGCCTCGCGGGGGAAGACCCACCTCCGGATGAAAGGGGACCCGCCGGCGTGATCAAAGGCGAGGGCGAGCAGCGTTTTGTTCACTCTCCGCCGGCGAGATGGCAAAACCCGTGCGGGGATTCGGCTGCGAAGCCGTGACTCCCCGGGATGCTGCTGGACTAAAATCCCTGCAGGGCCTGCTTTGAAAAATTTCTTTTACATCGCTCCTTAGCAGTGAAGTGCAACAAAAAAAGAAAAGGAAAAAGAAAAAGACCACCCTGAACACACAGCTGCAGAAAACCTAAGAGCCCATGGGCACGACGGCACTGTTTCTACCCCAAAATCTGGGTACCCTGGCAGGGGTGCCAGAAGTACCCTTCCTCCCCTCGAGCGTGACAGCAGGGCACGAGTGGCAGCGACAGGACTCAGCTTTACAGCTTTGCTTAGGATGCTGCAGAAGAATTAAAACAGGAGATGTTTTCAGCAAGTACATTTTTAACAGTTTTTTTTTTAATTCATCCTTAAAAATAAATTAAAAAAAAAAAAGATTTAAGTAAGAGTAGCCTGCACGAGGCCAAAGTTTACCATGGTTTAAATCACTTAAAGTCAATTTAAAAAAGGACAAAAAGCAATGCATGTTTGCTGGTGAAGTTTTAAAGAAAGTCAAATCAGCGACCTGGAGATAATTACTAGTTAAGTACCTGGAATAAGAGCTGGTTAAAATAGTTTTCTGACAGGTCTATTTTTCTGTAGGTGCACCATATTCCCCCAGCATACCAACTTGTTTAGCCAAGCTCCTCCAGGCCCGGAGGAGGTTCGTGCAAAGCCGACAACGCAGCGGGCAAGCGAGCGTGGCATCCCGCCGACCTCCGCTTCCTACACTTGTTTTGGTTCGGAAATTGGAAGTTTGGCTTGCCAACAGAGCTTAGTCTGTGAGCTTTAAGGACACCCAAGAAGAAAAACCCAGAAGAAATCAGTCTTGATTTCCTAAGGAGAAATAACAAAGCCTTTGTTTAATAAACTGGGTAGCTGAAAACGCAAAACATCTTTGACGAAGACAAGACAGCACCACATACTCATGAGTTTAGTGTTCCTCTTCTTTTTTTTGCCTTTTTTCTGCATCAACAGAATTTCAATTTCCCCTCAAAGGCAACTTGATAGAGATCCCAAGGAGAAAAAAACACTGAGTGTTGGTGCAGTTTTTACTGCAGACGATGCATACAAACAGCTGTACTAGGGCAGGTATTCCTTCAGATAAAAACTATTTGCTCTTTTCTATGAACCTTTAAATTTAGAAGCTAAGTTTAATATTCAGGCTACACTTGGTTATTGGACTGACACCCTGATTAACCAAGGAGAATTAACTCCCATTGGTTAAGATAGGCAAAAAGAGTGGATTATTTAAAAATCAAAATTTCTTTTCCAGATCAAAACCAGGCAAGTCTGCTATTTCAGTCGATCCATGCTACTGCATTTTCGGCTGCACGCATCCCAGCATCCATGGGCTACACTGGCTAAGCTGCTTCAGGGCAAGCCGGAGAGGAACAATAAATGCGGTCCGCAGAGAGCAAATCCCCGCGCACCCATGGAGCCGGCAGCCCGCGGCACAGCGCGCTCGGGCCCTCACCACGTCTGCTCCGATCTGGTCTTCCTCAGCCTTTCGTACCCTCTCCCCCATCGCTCCTCAACATGAATCATGCCGCTATTAACTCGTGACACCACTAGCTTTTGCTGTCACCAGAGCTGACAATTCAAAAGGCCCTCGAGAGTTGTCTGCAGAGACGCGACAAATGAGACGTCTTAATTAACACCTCCCTTAACTAAATAAATTAATTTTATGCGGCTGATATGTAGTCTTCGCAGTTTGAGGGTGACTGAGTAGCTGAAAACCTTCCTCCCTGGCTTTCTTTCCTCTGAGCCAGCAGAAAGACTTCTGCTCGATGGTGTTTCCGCAGATGCACCAGGCTGCGACGTGGGTGCAGGATGCGCAGCGAGCTGGGAAAGAGCTGGAAAAGGGTCACTCGGCCCCGTCTCGTCCTTCAGGACACGGCTGATGGCTGGCACTGCTGAGCGACTGCTTCTTGGTGCTACCTCTGAGCTGAGCCCGAGGACGGCAGCAAGGCAACCCTGCTCCTGCTCTTCCCCGGAGCAAAAAACCCGCAGCTGCACCAAAGCACCGAGAAAAAGCCACGATGCTTCACCTCCCGAGTTAAGGCTCATGAACGCTTTTCTGCAGCTAGCGAAGTAAAAGCTTTGGCACTTGAGAGTTCGGATTTCAACCCTTAAATTACAGGCATCCAATCTGCAAAGCGAAATCCAGACCCTGAGCAAGATGCAAACAGCTGCCTATATAAATATAGGTAGGTGGAACGGTGCGGCACTGCCACGCGCTGCACACGCGCTACTCAAGGATCGCTCTGCCAAAATTTCTAAAACTTTACACATACACACCCCTCTCCAAATTCATCTAACTTTCTCTTCAAGGTGGATAGCATGCACACACACACTCACTGTCAAAGGATATCCTTTTCTTTCACCCTTTTCCCCTCTCTCTCGCTTTTAACCCCCAAATCAGGGTTCTCATTTGGAAGGAAAGAGAGTCGGGCTCTGCTCAGCACAGCCCAAACTAGTTCACGTGAAGCAGCCGCTGGATAACACGATGAAAACCTCACATATGGCCTTTGGTGGGTGGGAGAAAATTGAGAGTTTACCACTAAAAAAGACATTCTGCTCCAGGTTTGAATCACCAGCACAGCTTTTGTTCCTTGAAGAAATCTGATACTCCAGGGAAGAGAATCGAGGCCAAAATCATACTACATTATCCAGATTATCAACAGGGCACCCGGCAGAGATGCAGCCAACAAGTATTTCCTCCTCCCTCGCTTTTGCCTCGTGAAGCATGGCAGAGCAACGGACTTTTCTTTTTCTTGTTTTGGAAGGAAGGAAGGAAATTGATTACATTTTTAGAGAGACTTCGATTTAAAACCCATTTCCCAATTAAAAAACACCAGGTTTGTCGTTGGTGGAGAATTTGAGCGGGCCTGTTGGGTTGGTTCTGTTAGGAGAGCGAGGCACCAGCCACCAGCGCCGTGGCTGCCGCGGCGAGAGCTTTTCGGTTACCCTGCGGGGGAAGCGCTCGCCTGCTCCAAACCGGCGAAACGGGGAGCCGGCCAAAAAGCTACGCCGAGTAAAACAGCACCAGGCAGCTCACAGGGAAAGAGGTGACAAAGCAGTGCCCACCTTCCCAGCGAGAGCAAAGCGAGCGGGGAGAGTGGCTAGGAAACCAGGGTGGGGAGGTGGATTCTCTGATGGCTACTAAGGGGCTGGGTCACTCTGAATTTGTTTCCCGCGGAGGGGAGGACCAGCAGTGCCCCTTCTTGGCCCTGCTCCCTCTTCTCACTGGCCCTGCGGGGACCCAATGTGTCACTAACATCTGTGAGTCAGCTTCAGCTGAAACAGGCCAACGGGTTCACGAGTTAATAGATGCAGAGGAAGAGAAACGGGCAGCAGAACTGAGCAAACAGCCTCAAGAAATCAGGCTTTTAAAGAAATAAGGCATAAGGGAGAAGAGGAGTGATGCATTTGCAGGTGTTGAAGGATTTTGATCTAGGCAGGTTCTTGGGGGCTCCTCTCCTGTTGGCTGCCTTCTGTATTCCTCCTCTCGTGCAGTTTGAAGGAATCGGTTCAAGGCAAGACTCTTATCTCCCACAAACAGAGCTCCACCTGCACCACATTCGCCGCAAGTCCTATTACTCTGGGGCAATTCAGAGCTAGAAGCTGCTTATTGCAAGCAAGGAAGGAACATTCTGGCTTCTTCAGTATTTACAGCTTTTATCACATAGAAATCCACCTGCGCTAGCTATAAAAATAGATAAAATCTCCCAGCAAAGCCTGCTCTATTAAGGATCCCATGTCACTAAAAAGTCCCTCTCTGCTCTGGGAACACCTCCCCAGAGAGCAGGAGCTGTGGAAAAAGCTGCGAGGTTTTCCTCTGATTCGATCTGCCCTGTGATCCTGGCTTAGGAGAGCTCTGAAGAGACAAACTTAATCCTGACAGCACAGCACATTGCTGCGTTGCACAGGGTCATGCAGCAAGCTGGATCAGTACTTCCCTCTCTTGGCACAGTGACGCACGTCAGCAGCCACAAATGTGCGTTCACAGCAAAGCAATTGCTTTAGCAAGACCAAGCTATGGCAAGAGGGAGAAGGAGGAAAAGCAGGTTAAAAAAAAAAAAAAGAAGAAGTACATCCCTGTTCATGGACCAACAGAGCTACTTGCATGCGCAGAGCACAGGAAGCTCATTCACGGTGGTGTTTGCACTTGCTTTGCTGTCATAAAAAGAGATGTTGACTGCTTCCACGCTTCCCTTTGGAAAGATGCTGACAGGAGAAAGCCACATGCTTGGACCAAACAAAAACACAGAGCCGTTAGGAAGTGAGGGAGGTGTGGAGAACGGCAAGGAGATGTCTAAATAGAAACGAGGTGGAGAAACAAGTTAAAGAATAGCAATGCAGGCAAGTTGGGAAATGGAAAGGGATCAAAGACAACTTTGAGAGAGGAAAGGGATTTAACCGAGTAGCAGCAAGCAGCACTCAGAGAGCTGAAGGAAGCCTGAGGGCTGGATGATGTTGGAGAACCATCGCGCTAAAGTAAGGGAAGTTGGAGGAGGGAGCGCCTGGGGTTGCCATCTGAACAAAATGAGACTGAACACAGCCACCCTCTAAGTTTTTTAGGGTTTCTCAGAGCCCTGGTGCCACCAGAAAGGATTTGATGAGCTGAAAAAAACCCTCACCTTACATTTAAAAAAGTGTCCATCTCACACAGCTGAAGGGGGGAAGAGAAGAGGAGAAAAAGAAAGTGTAAACACCCCAACACAAATTGCAAGGAGACATGCAAGAGAACCCGGCTTTTAAGGTTTGCCTCATTTCTACTGACGGATATAAAACAAGTTTGCCTGTAACTTCCTCCAGTACCTCCACACACTTATACCCAGTCCATCCACTGGTCTTTCTCACTCAAAAAGTCCCCACTTCCAGTTGACCCGTTTCACCAAAACACAACAAGGCAACAGAGCTCTGCAAGACATGGAGTTCCTACTAGGCTTCACGAAAAGCTACATATATGCCGGCAAAGAGATCCAGGCTAGCGCCTCACCGACCAGTGCTCGCACCCCATGGACCTGGATTAAGGAAACGGTGCCTCATCCGATGGCCGGGGACTGATAAGCCAAACTGCCAGAGCCTGACTCAGATTTTTGGCCAAGACATCCTTTCCAAATACAGGGGGCAGATCCTCCTGCTGTTTAAGAGTGCATCGTTTTCAGTTTGACCTTCCTACAAAGTTACTGCTTCCACGAGAGAGAGAAATTTTAATTGAAGCTCATTTTTCAGTGAAAAAATCCCCTCGGGCTTTTTTCCACTAAAGCCAGGATAACACAGTACTGGGGGGAAACTGGCTGAAGGACAAGGCAGCGTGGGACTGCTGGAGGGGACAAGAGCTCTTGCAACCCTGTCATCACTGCCGTTTGGATGCCCTGACATGACAACATCACTTTTACCCTCATCTCTCCTTTCCAGTTCTCAGATAGTTACGTAAAAGAAGTTTTTAGAAGGGGCAGACAGGCAAGTGAACGCTTTCACAGTGCTGTCAACGCATTGGCCATTGCCCGGGGTCACCACTGCAGCTAAAAGCAGCAGCAATAACCTCAAGAGAAGCAAGGCACAACCTCAGCTCAATGCAAAACCACTGGACATGCCAAGGTCCTGGGCCCTCAACACCCAAGCCTGAGTGACATGGGTCCTCTGCCGTACTCTGCCCTCTGAAATTCATTCCCTTCATTCCAGGATTTGAAAGACACTGAGTATAAATCCATTTGCTGCCCCACTGACTCTCTCTTTCTAAATGTTCTCATTCCTCAGCCTTCTTGGCTGCTCAAGGAGCATGTTCAGAAGCTCACTAAATATACATACATATATATATATATATATGTATACACACATACATTTATTTTCTAGTTTCTGAAACCTAATTTTTGGATCCCTGCTGTCCTCAGACACACCTTAGCTGAGAAATGCAGTTCAGCTGACTTATCATTCATCCAGGCCTGAGAGGAAACAGAAATTGTTCACTCACTCCTCCTACAAGCACAGGAAAATGAACGTTCCCTCCTATTCCTGCTGTTTCACTAAACTAATTTTATGCATGAGGTGAGATTGCATCTTTCCTTAAAATAATAATAATAATAATAGTAATGAATACATTTTTCTCCCATGACAGCATCAGTGATGGGGTTATGCTTTACTACAAAATATACATTTCAGGAGATCCTCATCCAGCAGGTGCTTGGTTAAAAACTCACAGTGAACAGCCAGAGTTAGCACCTGAAGGAATTTATGAGGTTTTCTAGGTTATTGTGGAGCAGAAAGGTTAAGCAAGCAAGCCACGTGGAAGACGCACACAAACATGTTTCCAAAGCAGCCTCCTTCCGAGGGCAGGACTGATGCCCGCAAGGTTCACCCACAGAACCGTACTGAAAGGGCAAACTAAGAAGGCAAAAGTAGAGATTTCCAGATATTAACTTTGTTAAAGCATAACCTTTCACAAGCCCAAAAATGACTCTGAAAAGGAATGCCAAATAGCTCCCTTTGGAAAAGGTGCTCCCCCAAGCAAGCAGGGAATCACGAATCTCCCCATCTCCTGACTTGCTTTGCTCCCACCACCACCTCCATGAGATCCAAACCAGGACTCAGCGGAGACTTTCTGCACGTCCCAAATTGATTCACCAAAGCGAGCGGGTCTGGAAGGGCCACAGAGGTGGGCTTACGGGGCACGGCAACCCTCACAGCTGCCTGGAGGACGCTTATTCAGTGAAGCCATGCCATGGAGAGCACTCAGGAAGAACTCCATATGGCCCTCTTCCCAAGCCCAAAACACGGTCACAATGAAAGGTAAGAAGGTGAGACAAATAAATCAGCATTCAAGTTCTTGCAGAAACACCAGAAAAGGCAGAGAGGGAGCTGCCAAGGCTCGGGGCATTGCATTTTGCGGGCACCTACTGCCCCGGAGCTGGGACACGCTCTGCAGTAGCAGGCTCCATGCCCAGCTCCTAACCCAGGAGGAGACATCTCAGGAGAGAGAGTTTCATCATGCAACAGAAGGAGAAGACACAGAAGGACAGAGTTCTTTAAAGGAAGGGGAAAAAAAGAAGTCCACAGCTTTTAGCACCTGTTTGTTTGCACTTATAAATAAAGAAAGAGGCAATTCTAGTTAGAGAGGACAGTAAGTCACCCATCTTCCTGCGAATCCTGGTCACTGTCCTCCAGGTGAACTCTCCACTTAATCAGGGCTGCAGCGAAGAAAGCTACAGCTGCGAAAGGAGGGAAAAGGCGAGGAAAACAGCATCTTGCTTCCTTAATGAAGGCAGGCATGGAGGAGGTGTAGGGCTAATCACACATGCAGACAACTTTCAGAGAGAGGAAAGCTGAGAAACATATCACCTATAATTAGAGGGCAAGAGTTATAAATACAACAGCTGAATTAAAAAAGCAGAGGCTTGAACAGAGAGAAGTCCAGACCAGAAAAGTAGACTTTTGAGTACAGTCAAATCGAAGACTCCAGCTCCAGCATTTGACCAGTCCTTGAACCTGATTTGTACTGCCGTGGCACTCGATGTTTCCAGCCAAAGAACTACGATGCACTTAAGGATATGACACTTGCTTAGCTGCCAGAATAACCCTGAGCACAGAGCCCACCACCCCGGAGAGGGATACATCCTTTTCCAGGAACATGCATGGAGATGCCTCCCCCATCATTATTTTGCAGGGCAGAATATGTTTAGCATGGATGATAAAGCATAGTCATTTCGGAAAGCTGTTAAAGCAAGGTTACAGGCACTGCTATAGCTGATTAAAGAACTGAACATGGCTTGCTAAGGTAGGGTATTTTGCTGCCTGCTGCCAAGCACATAAGGTCAGCGAGCACAGTTCCTCTCCGACACAGGCCAGAATGAAATGGCTGCCTAACCCAGCAGGGTTTCCACACCACCTGCTCTCTGTGCCAAGGCACCCTGAGCACCCACAGGCCTTTATCACACGCTCGCGATAGCACAGACATGGAACATTCCCAGACCCACAACCACACCTGAGCCTACCCACAGCTGTAACCACTGAGCAGGCCAGAGAACCAGCAAGGTCTGCGTCAACATGCTGATCCCTGCAGCCCCATCTCACCTTGCTCTGCAGCATCTAATGGAAGAGGCCAGCAAAGAGCACAATTCCCTGCCGGCACACGCAGCGGAGTGCAGCAGCTGAGGGAGCTGAAAGTTGTGCTTCCCCAAGGAAGATACCACAGACATGCAAGCTGCTTGCTGAGATGGAAAGCAAAGGATATGGGAACGGTGCAGCATCTTGTGGGAGAATGGTTTGGAGGCTGGAAGAGGCTGCAAAGAGCCTTGTCACCTCTTGAGCTGCCAGTATGGTGTTTCAACACAGTAAACAGGTGACAATTTCCCCTGAACACACTGCCCTGTCTGACAAACTGCTTGACCCTGCACGTAGTGGTGTAGGGAGGACAGTAGCCCATCAAAGGCACAAGCAGGGCTGGTCAAGCTGTACACAGGGGCCTCCAGGGGACTGAAGGTCTGTTGGCCCTCAACTATGATAACAACAAGCAAAGACGTGGAGCAAGAGGGAAGCAAGAGTGATTTGCAAGCCAGGTTCTCTGGTCACAAAATGGACAAGACCATCACCGCAGCACATGGAGTAAGCTTTGGGTTTTCCCTCTCCTGTAGGGTAGTCTACAGGTTCTGGCTGATCCTGCAGGGAAAAGTTACAGGTGCTTGTACCACCATCAGTTCATAGAGGATAAGGAGAACAAGGGCTGTGCTTAAGACTACAGATACTCCAGACACTAGTTCTTCAAACCCTAGTGAGGGTGAGGAGAGCAACACAGCTGGGAGATGTCAGGCCCTCTTGTGAAGTTGCAGCCATAGTCTCTGCCAGCCTGGAGACTCAAGCCAAGCTGGGCCAAAGACTTGACACTATGCCTGAGAAAAAAACCAATAAATCTAAAGAGTGCTGGAAGAGCTGACTTGCCTGCTAATCCTGGAAGACTTGATTAACAGCAAGAGGCCAGGCTCAGATTTGAAGGGGTTGCTAATAAATATATGACCATAATAAGCATGGGCTCCAGCCTAACTGTCTGAGGGGAAAGGGGGCTGGAGCTGTGAAGGAGAGGAAAAAATTAATGTCTTTTTCTTCCCCCAAGCAAGCCTACACTTTGTCTAGACCCCCATGGTTCCCTCACCTCTCTTGGCCTCCACCCCATTCCCATGCCCCCACTATAATAGGGAAATTTCCCTTTCAGCCCAGCTCCCCAGGCCTCCTCTTCTCAGGAGATGGCACCCTCCGCATACTAAACATCCTCCTCACCCTACGTTGCTTTGGAGCTTTGGATCAGACTCTCTGTTTCGACAGCTTTCACAAAATCAGGCAGCTGGGGACAGGCAAGAGGCCCTGTTTTTTACCTCCGAAGGAAAGGTTAATGAGCTTACCCTTTATTAGGATCAGAGACCTGCCAAGACAGCCATCACGATCCCACCGGCAGAGCGAGGATCCAGCCAGCGGATCCACCATCATTCCCACCCCCTCCGCTTCCATCTCCCCGTTTTTTCCTCCAACATCCCCCTGTCCCCATCGCTATCCGGCGGAGCAGCAGCCCAGCTCAGCACGGCGGAGGCACCCATGGGGTCCCTGCGGCTGGCTCTGGGGACGCCTGGCCATGATGGCACAGACGGTTCAAGGGAGTGCCCACTGCGCACGTCAAGTCGCATGGGCTGCTGTCACTTCCCACCGCCTCTGCGGGGTGGCCACGTCTCTGGCAGGCAGGATCTTTATAAATAGCACATTAAACCCCAAGAGCAGCATCACTGCATGCCTTGGAGCGGGGACAGCCCCGTTTCCAGGAGCACGACTTAAAACAGAGCTTACTTATTTATGGGTTTGCCTCGAGACTGTGGACAAGAGTCACTTAATCATTACTGCAGAGGGGGACAGGAGATTGTCACCAGCGTGGCATAAAGGCTACGAGCAGCAGCAGAACATCTCGCGGGGCTGTTCCCAAAGCGAAAGCAAATCATGCCCACACGCACAGCCGGACCACCGGCTAGGGCAAACACCTCGCACAGCACTGACCAACACAGAAGTTATGTTGGCAACTCACAGACGGCTGCGGGCCATCAGGAGAAAGAGCTCAACGTTTCAGTTGACATTAGGCTGAAAATTAATGATGTTTTCCTTTGCACCACCAAACGTATGCAGTGGAGGGGCATGGAGGAAGGCAGCTCAGCTTAGAGCTCCAACAAGGAGGAGTTCAGCTCGTTTTCCCCTTCATCTAACAATTCACCCTGAAATAGTCTTTAGGACAGCATCCCCAAGGCAGAGCTTCAGTGGAACGACAGAAGCAGGAGGAGATCAGAAGCAGACCCCCTGCGCTTGGAAGAAGGGCTGGAGTTAAGCACAGCATGCCTTTAGCCTTGCACTACCAAAAATAACTTGTTTATTCTCCACCTGCACTCAAGCATCGGCAAGCAGAAACACTCCCAAGCTGCACTGCACAGTAGGGCTTGGCTGATAAAATCTTCATGTTGAGGAATCCTCATTCGACAAAGCCGAGGCAACATTCAATAAATAAAGAGGAGGTGTGAGAATTTCAGCAGTCTAAGCCCCCACCAGGACCCTCCCCAGGTGGGGCAAGGCAGCTCACCTGGACCCATCACAAGAGGTTCGGGCTCTCAGTCACCCCTCAGCATGGACCACAGCCCAGCAGAGCCAGCGTGCAGGGGCTTCCTGCTCAGCTGAGAAAGTCTGTGTTTTTATCCTTCCCTGATTTATTCAACTTTACCTGCAGCCCAATTATATGTTGATGCTTTAAGGGAATTTAAAAAAAAAACCTTGACATGTACAAACTATTGCTCTACTAAATTAGTTTGGTTGGTTGTATTCTTTAGGATTTTTTTTAATGCATTCTGATCAGATATCTTTTCTATTTTGCTTTATGAAGAAAGAATTGATAAGAATTAATCTAAACCCTGCAATAATGACAGGGAAGAGGAACAGAGTTTTTAAAAAGATCAGCATTAACAGAGTTAGAACTACAGGCTTTGGAAATGCAAAGCAGTAGGTTAGGAAGTGAGGTGAACCATCTCAGTGGAAGGGTTTTATTTTGGCTGCATAAGAAATTTCCCCCTCTTCACCCCTCCCCAGCTTCCACGTGTGATAAAACTGATAATGATAACTAAATATATAACTGAAATGAGTGTAAAGTTCAAACAGATGCGCTTATGACTCTTTTGCAAGAGCTGTGTGCATGCAGAATGTAAGCATTAGCACCAGGCTTTGCTCCTTCATCAAGAGGAATTGTTTGAATATCTGATGTAGCACGCGTGTGGCTAAGGCTAGTTAAGCATCTACAGTCAGGGAATACGAATGAAGGCAGACATTTTTAAGGGCCTTAAAGGATTTAGGTGCTTGCTCAAAACACTCACATGCAGGCATTTAAGTCCCATAGAAATCCAACCTTTCAGCTACCTTGCTAAAGAGATTTCTTAAGGTAATCCACAAAGCTTATATAATAAGCTACAAAGATTTTTTTTTAGGGACACTTGGGATGCAACATTATGATTTGGTTGCAAGAGGAATTCTGTCTTATGCTTCTTCTCACTAGACCTCCAGCCTTTGGGGAAGTTTCAGAGTGCATTTACCAGTCGTTATAGTAATAAATGAACAAAGTCTCCAGCCCAGTGTAATGGTACCACCTGCAAAGCAAAGCAATCCCTTTTCTTCCTCGCACTCACTCACACCTATCCCCCGCCCATGTTTTCAGTAAAAAGGCAACTGAAACGTCTAAGCTGTATTGCTGCACCTCAGACAAACTTGCAGAAATAATCCATGCACGGTTTATAAATCTCGCAGGCCGAGAGCATCGTTGCAGACGTCCTGGCCCATCTCTGGGAATATGCCTACGCCCGCTGCGCTCCCGCGGCTGCTCAGCCTTTGCAGCTCGCAGGGAAGCGGAGGGGAACTCCCAGGTCCCAGCCCCTCGGAGGATTTCCTGCGCGGTTTCTCTTCCCTCCCCTTCTGCATTAGCGGGACAAATCCTTTTCAGGCTCATATCACTGCAAAGGCTGGAAATAGGCTCAGGTCACTGTTTCAGGCCCACTTAAACCAAAATTGCAGGCTCCCCTGCAGCACTAGAGGGGAAGCTCTCGCCTGGGCACAGCATGGGTTTGACAGAGGCTTGGGAAAGGCCGTGCCGTTCCAGGGCTTGGGAACGCCGCCTGCATCCCCCACAGCCTCTTCCTCCAGGCAAGAAGAACAAACGGATAAAGAGGGATCAAGCACAGAGATAAAAATTAAAAACTGCTTAGGCCCACACGGCTGCACACAGGTCACCACAAAGTCTCACAGCCAGCCTCATTTTATGAAACTTAAGTCATTTTTCCAAAGGGGCAGGATCACAGAATGGAAAGCCTAGAAACATGGGTGATAATTAAGAAAGCATCAAGAACACTGAGGGCTCCACAAGAAAAAGTTATTGTGGTCAGAAGAAAGCCACTTGCATCGGAAGCGAATGAAGCCAGCAACTGAGATATACACCAGGGGACAGGGAGGAGAGCGCGACGTGATGAGAGCTGACATAAATTGGAGGCCAAGGCAGAAACTGCAGGAAAACAAGGGAAGGAGAAGGTGCGTAGGACGACACGGCGTCCCTGGTTCATCAGATCTGGCCCTCTGCTATTGTGAGCTCCATCTAAATGCAGGGAGAGTTTCCTCCTCTCTGCTCCCCCTGGGAGCCTGGGCCAGCATCTGATTGCTCCTTAATTGTCAGAAACGATCTTCCAATTTCCAGGCTAAATTTATTCTGGGCCAGTTTATGTACATTTGTTCTTGTGCCAACACTGTCCTCGGGCATAAATAGTTCTCCTTCGTCAACGCTCTCCCCTCCCCGTCTTCAGCCAATGTATTTATAGGCAGCAATCTTCCTCAGCTTTCATTTTGCTAATTTAATTAAGTCAGGCTTTCCTAGCCTTTTCTCCAAACACAAGCTCCATCTCGCTTAGCATGCTAGTAGCCCTTCCCAGCCCCTGCTCCCGAGTTCGGCCCCTGCATCCCTTCAAGGAAAACGTGAGCCGTAAAATCGCCCCTGGTGATCTCTCCTCGAAAACAGAGCCTTATGAACCAAACGCCTAATTGCAAAATAATAGAGACAGTCTCGCGTTTTAGCCTGTCAGCTATTTTGAATCATTTATAGATCATAAATAGTGTTCCGGAGCATAAGCAAGTCCTGTAACGCTTTGTAATGTATTCAGTTTACATTTTGGCTAAGTTATCTCTCCATAATCCTGAACTGTTCTTTTTCCAATTACACTGTGCCACTTCGTAAAACCATATGACGTATGTCAGATTAAATATTATCCTATTTGGGGTTAGAAAGCGGCTCACATTGCACAAGAAGAAAGCTATGTCCAGCAGAGCTGAGGACAATAAGAATTTTCCTTCCTGCTACTACCATGAAAAGAGAGAACTTCGCAGCAGACTACATGGGAATGCAAATTCCCATTCCCTTTGTGTTTGAGAAAGAAATAAAAATCAATGCATTTCATAACAACTAAAGATTATGCAAAAATGGCTAAGAAGAATGTTACATGGCAACTACTAAAGCGCAACGTGTTTAAAGTGACCTGGGCTAGGGAACTTGTACTCAGGAGTTTTAAGAGAGCCAGCCAAGGATAAGCTTGGACCATTTAATGTTCGTGTTTAGTAAGAGCCAGAATGCTGAAAAAACTAACAGCACATAAATAGATGTATATGTTACAGTAAACAGGAATGGATTTGAAAGATGTGAAGTCCTGGCAACATGACTTCAAGTGCAGGTAAAACAGGACACTGGTCAATAGGAAACGCTAAAAAATATAGGAGGTACAACGAGCAAATCAACAGAGCTTTAAGGAAACTAGACTTTGTACTATTTTGTTTCAATATCTGATTAATAAAGGTAATAGTGTTGCTGTAGCAACATTTCCATTTTGTTGCTTCTGATGTGTTAATGCACAACTTTTTCTTTAAGGAACTAAAACGCCACAAAATTGGCCAGGACAGATGACAAACACTCAAAGACAGATACAAGATCTCCCAAGATAGCAGTAAATGGAGCTCCTTGCCTGGTGAGTCGCTCCAGCAAGGATGGAAACCAGGCCCTGACACAGAGGATTACTCGCTGTGCAGGCACACGTGGCAACACGTGCTGTACGGGGGCTTGCGGGAGAGGTCTTGCTGCAAGAAGCAGATTCATCCTCAGAAAAAGACACATAGCTTTGAGGGCGATGCTGTGGCTGGAGGAGAAAACACAGTCCTTGCAAGAACGAGAAACGTTCTCCAGCCCCAGCATCCACCCGTCCTGCTTAGCACCGCTCAGGTTGAGGGTTTTGCCCACGGCCAAGGCATGCGCACGAAGGGCAGGCTCAGGGCAGAAACTCGTCCTCTTGCCACGCTGGCACAGGGGACCTGTGAGGGTTTTGGGGGAGAGACACGTTGAATGGGGTCTTTGCACGGACCCTCTGCAGCCGAGTGCGTTCAAGGCCATGCAAATAAAACTCCAGTGCTCTACAGCCAGGTCGAGAGCCTCGTTTCCCCCATCCAGTTCAGTCCTGCCTGGAAAGCATGAAAATAGCAGTGCTTGTTTTCTAACTAGATAATTATCATGGCCCTCCTTCAATACGAAGGAGAAAGGGACAGGTTAATAAATACAGCCAACAGCCTGAGAAGTCACCCGGGGTACAGCCAGAGCCAGGTTGTGAGGCGACTGTCATAACAACTACTTCTAGAAGGTGGCCAATTCCCAAATTTCTTCAGATAAGTAGAGGCACAGATGCTCAGTGTCTCTGCAGCTGGTATTAGCTGACATTTAAAATGACATAGTCAAAGCACAGCCCTGGTTTTCAACCATCTAACCTCTAACCACCCTTCTCACCGGCGACCCAGACCAACCTGCTGGCTCAACAGCCGCGTGCAGGGTAATGAGGACCTCGCGCTCCATCTCCGTCCCATCCGAGCAACAACCGGTGAGGGGACGTGGAGTCAGGAGCAGACCCCGGTGCCTCCCTTCTGCTGAAAGCTGTCCCTCATGTCACCCGTGGGGTTCGAAGGGTTACAACGCTCAGACTTTTGCTGACCACTCACGCCGGGGAGGTGCCGGTGCCCTACGAGGCGGCGTGAAGGAACACGATCCTGCTTCCAGGTGCCACCGCATCACTGCTGAGCAAGGCGCTATCTTAACGCAGCATCCCCCTTGGGCCGTTGCGGGACTCGGCAATGTGTCACGGGATGCTTTTCGATCACCCGGCAAGTCAGTCGGCCTCCCCCAGTCAAACTGGAGGAGAAAAGGTGCAGCAGGAGACCAATTTGCTGCAGCACCGCTGCCAGAAATAGCAGAGGAAGACGGAAATACCCTAGAAGAATCCCTAGCCCTTCAATAAATAAGCAAAGCCGTTGTCAAGATGTAAAATAGGAAGGTGTTACTCGTGTGAGACCAGATAGCAGTAGGGTGCAATAGATCCAGAGGAACAGTTATCTCCAGCCGCTCGCATTCGTTTCTTTGTGGAAATCACATTTGATGCCGGCCCAAAGACACAAAAGCCATAATTTCCAGCGTTAGAAACACAACCAACACATCAACAATTTGTCAAAATGACAAAACTAGCAGAAAAAGAGACGGGGAAAAATGTTGTTTTCAAGCACCTCGGCAGGGGATTTGCAAACAGCAGGTGTTAAAAATAAAGCAAACGGACAGACTTCTTTAATACAACTCGTTCCACTTGTGATTTTATAATTCTGGTTGTGGGGGTCTCTCCGAGCCAACAATTTCTATCAGGAGAGACAGGTGTCCACTATAGAAGATTCAAGACCACCTTGCGATGGGTGTTTTTATGGCTAGAAATAAGAAGATCTAGCACAGGTGCCCCCTAGCTAACAGGTTATTAATCTCAAGAGAGAGACTGCGAAGTCAAGAGACTTTGAAATATTGTTGAAACATTCTTTTTTTTTTTTTTTTTAAACTTACTATTGTTGAAATAGTAGCTTTTAATTGCAGCCCGTGCTTGCCCGCAACCTATGCGGCTCTCCTGCAACACGCTCGCCGGGAACCGAACATTTCGCTATCCAACGTGCAAACGGGGGACGGGTGTAAAGCTGGGTCAAGCCGTCGCGGCTGGCGGCAGGCGAGGAATAAGGGTGAGAGAGGTTCCCATCGTGGCCGGACGCCCAACAGGTTTCCCCTCGGCCGGCTGCGTGCCCGCGGGGGGCCCCGGCGGCGGAGGGGCGAGCGTGGTGGCACGCTGCCCGGCAGAGACGGATGGCCAGCCTCGGGGCGGCAGGGCGGAGGCCGAGCGGGGACTTCGGGGCGTGATTGATTTTGCTCGTTAGGCCGAGCGGTTAAGTGGGACGGAAGGGTTGCCACGCAGCCAGCGGAGGTGGAGGGACGGGGCGTGGGGAGAGCGGTTTGTCTTGCTAGACGTGCACACTACTCTCCCTCGCGTGGCGGCAAGCAGTAGACGACACAGAAGAACAGAAACCTCTTTCTGCTCCTAGGATGGGCTATAACGCATTAACAGAAGGGGTTATGCAAAGCATCATGGCAGGACAAGCCCTTGCTTACAGAATAAATAGGTTTTCTCAATGTTCCCTGCTGCTGCCCTGCCCCGTGCCCCAACTTTAACTCCAGGAAACGGCACATGCACAAGGGCAGATGTTCAGCACGATGCCAGGCCCAACTGTGGCTTTGCATGACCAGCTCCTGGCCCCCAAGGTCTGGGCAAAGCTGCTGGGCAACACCTGGCCTTACAGCTCCCACCCCTCCGGGTGACGAGGTCCTCACCCCCTCCCTCACCCACTGACCCACCAAGAAATGCCCAGGTACTGAACGGCTGATGTGCGCAGGGACTGGAAAATCCTACAAAATCCACAGGTTTGGGACAGGCACTAGCAAGAACAAGACAAACCTTCCCAGCCCATGGTTCACAATGAAAGCAATGGAGAATTTCTGGACAACATGGACACATCTTCTCCGAGACATCCAGGAGCTTCCTGGAGACACACAGCAGCTTCCTGGAGAGTTTTACAGCCTGGCCCAAAAGAAAAATTTCCCAGAAAGTTTCTTTTCAAATTATACAGCTCAGTTAAGCTCTTAAGATTGATTCTTAATTTTCTAACTTGCTAGTGGACATTTCCATACAGCTGTTACTCCAAAACAGGGAGTTCCTTGGGAAGCCAGTGGCCATACTACGCTACCTCACAGGCACCAAAGCTTAGGGTACGGCCACAGAGCAAGAAACCACCAAGAAACCGCTCCTGCAATCCCAGCGTTAAAGGTAGGTTAAAACTTCCTTTTTTTTTCTGGACTCCAACAAAAGGCACCAGCCATCATCTTGCACGACACCCACAGCATGACGAATGTGTAAAGCAGTCATCAAACACGACAGCCACAGGCCACAACAGAAATGAAATACGGGAAATTATAAATCAGCGCCAACAGAAGTAGGAGGAAGCACCAGAGCAGGAGGGCCACGAGCAGCCACGGGCTACCAGCTTGGGTTGCCTTTGAGACAAGCCACCGGCCGTGCCCGGGAGCCCTTCGCTCAGCGGGGACTAACGAAAGCCGAAAGGGTCCCTGGGGTGCCGGGGTGCTCTCAGCAACTACTCCACGCTACCTACTTTTGCTTCGGCAGGTCACCGCGCCAAGCTCCGACCCCTGCTCGCAGGCATCTGCGTGCACGTAGAAGTGGGCACGTATATAGGTCAGCTCCAGCTCTTGGGTCTGGGGGAGGCACACGTGCGTTCTTCTTGCCTCTTAGGCAAGCTGGAAAATGTCACTTGCTCGCTAGGCAATCGCTAAACGCGATGGTGCCTTCAGTGGCCACCTGCACTGCTCACGCAGCTCTGCTGCCGCCGAAGTGCAAGTCTGCGAGGCCGAGGACAGGTCTCGGCTTTTCCATGCGGTTTGCTTCTGTTTTTAAAGATGCACAGAATGATTTGGAGAGGGGGCCCAAAATTGGGGCAAAAATCCCTACCCGCATACCCGTCTCTGTTCTCGTCTGCGCCTCTGGGGTCGCTTTAGCCGTTGCACAGCTTTCGAAGAACAGCACCCGCTGCACGGCTTTCCAAAAGCAGCGGCGTAAAGCTTGCACTCGGCGTAGAGCTGATGGGAGCAACGAAGCCCAGCGCGCAAAGTCTGCAGCGGTCTGAAGGCACCGAGGCCGCAGTCACCCTGACCCAGGCGGCGCGTGGGGGTCTCTGCACCCGTGCAAACCCTACGCACACGCACAAATAGCCACACGTACACCCGAGGGGCTGAGCAGCAAGCAGGGCAATACTTACAGCCCCCAAAGCATCTGGCACCTGCACATTTCAACTCCTCAGGAAACAGCTAGAGGACACCACGCTCGGTGCTTTTAAAGACATTGGGGGGTGTGGGGGGGACAACCTTGCGTCTACAGGAAAAGCACTGCTGTCTCAATTACACGAGATGCACTAAAGGGTTTTAGTAATGATTTCTTGTCAATAAACTGGATCTTCAAGTCCCAGCACTTAAGTGTCCTTGCTCAAACTCTCCTGGGAGCAAAACGTCCGAGCCAAAGGGACACACCACGGACACAACGGCAGAGGAAAGATAATGGAAAAGCGATACTGGATGGAGGAAAGAGACCGGAGACAGCAATCTGCACGGACGCAGACAGATGCCGAATTTAAGGGAAGGCGATTCTCCACTCCGGGCCTCCACAAACGATCTCCTCTCCTGCGCGGTCCCACCCTGCCCTCCGGCCTGAAGACGGGAGCGCTCTGGACGCTGCAATAACCGTGACCGCCTTTCTGCACGAGTCAGCCAAAGATTTAACTAGGCACGAGGAAAGCACTCTCTCTCTCCATCATCGACGTTCGATAGAAAGCCAGTAAAAAAAAACAGAGAGGAAGAAACAGGGAAGAGTCCAAGCTGCAAATCGTTAGAAAACAAAGCAGCAAATAAAAACCCCAAGAATAAAAAAAAAAAAAAGAGAGAGAGAGACAGAGCAGAAAAATACCTTGAGGTGATTCTTCTAGCTCTAGACCGCTAAATCCGCAGCCCCCACCATCTCCGTAGCACCTTCAGGGCCCTGGGATGGGGATGGGGCCCTTTGCAGCGGCGCTCGTGTTGGGGCTGCTGCCTGCTAGCAGGCAAGACGTGCCCCCCCGGCACGGCTCAGCCAAGTCCACGCTTCCCCAGAAGCTCGGGGATGCTCTGGGACACCTCCAGGCACTTTTGCCAGCCTGGTTTCCTAAGGCAACAGCACACAACACGGTCACAACATCTGTCTGTCCGCCGCTAATCGTTTCTGAACCTGCTGGCCAGTTTCAAGTGCATATGAAAAGAAGGGAAGATGTCCCAAAAATCACTGGATACCACAGATGTCATCCTCACTAGTGAGAGCAGATAGTGGGGACATATCTACCCGGCTCAGAGGAAAGCCAGCAATTAGGACTTTGTCCCTTATTAGACGCCAGAGAACCCACAGGTGACAAATGCAGGCACCACTGCAAAGCAGCCTTCGTAGTTCTGCTGGTCCTGGGACGACTTATTCTCCTTAGATAAGGCAAACTCAGTAGGCCCTAAGAGAAGAAGCTATTTTCTTTTTTCTTCTTAAGAAAAGCCTTCATCTCTGTTTGCCACTGAGTGTTGCCTGGAGCCCATCCAAAGCTTTCCAGGAGCACAGGCATCTCGAGCATGCATGCCTTGCAGCTTTTCCATTCCTCTTGACATTGTAAAACTGTCTTATAAAAGCAAAATTAAAGGCCTGAGTGCTGGCCACAAAGCCCTTACTGTGGACATGTTTTTTTTGTTGCGTGCAACTCCAAGCCAGGGGCGGGGAACGAAGGGGGAGAAAAGAGCTATTGGCATTAAACTTCTTTATAAATCTATTGAAGGTATTTTATCACCTCCTGACATTCCTCTATAAAAACACTCGGCTACGTTTACAAATTATAAAATTAGTTTTATGTGCAGGCTCCTGCTAATGGCCCAGCTAAATCTAGGGAGCAGGAAGATTAGATGCTTCTCCCTTCCTCGTGGTGGGATTTATCGCGTAGCAAGTTTGTGCTGGGAGCAGCGTTCACCGTGCGGCGGAAGATTTTTCCTCTCGAACCAAAGCTTTCGAAGGTCAACAAGGAGCTGACGGCTAACCAAAGAGTTTTGAAGAAGCTGTGTGTGAGGGGAGGAAACGGAGCTGGACGGCTCAGGGCCACATCCCTGGTTCACAGCTACGAAACGTCACCGGCAAATTAGGGAATGCAAAGCTAAAGCTGAACAACCTAAATCCCAGGCTAGATAGCTTATGCATACGGGACGGAGGGAGATGTGTTATTATAGACTTTTCAAGAAGAAGGGATAGTTTTCGTTATTCTCCTTATGCCACACGTGACAATTTGTGCTGATTTGCACCAGTACCGCCCGCACCGGGGACATGCACCCGCGCTTCGCCCCCGCAAAGCAAACCCAGAGAGCATCAGGGGCTCCAACACCGTCGCCGGAGAAGCACCGAAAGCCGAGCGCGGGCACTTGTGCGTGGCCTC
Organism: Dromaius novaehollandiae; assembly: GCF_036370855.1. NCBI lineage: Eukaryota > Metazoa > Chordata > Aves > Casuariiformes > Dromaiidae > Dromaius > Dromaius novaehollandiae. The sequence goes on along the minus strand of NC_088103.1, from coordinate 9,620,645 downwards.
CCTGCCCTGGCTGCGAGGCACGTGGAGGGATCTCACGCCAGAGCAAGGTCACCTCCCGATATGCTTGGCCACTTCATAGTCCTTGTGCTGCTGGGGATCAGCTCAGCAAGGGAGAAGGGGAAAAAAAAACAAAAAAACCCCCATCAATTCCCCCAATTAAGGCTGGAGAGAAAAAAACAAAAGCTAATCGGCCTTGAGCACAGGGGACACGAAGGGAGCAAGCTTCTCCAAGGCACACGCTCAGCTTCAGCTCTTTGCTCCCTTTAAAGAAAATAATAATAATTTCCCTCTGTAGTGTATTAATCACTGCAAGTCAGCCCTGGCAAGAGTTATCCGCGCAGCTATGCCGCGCCCGGGAGGACGCTGTGTTATAGCGGGATTATTTACTTTTATAACCTTTACAGAAACGAGAGAAAAGTACCTTCGGAAAAAAACCTCCCTGCATACAACAGCTTCCCCGCAAGGGCAGCAGGCGCCCCGCGAGCGCCGAGGACATTCCCAGCGGATAAGCGTCCACGGGCAGCTTTTGGGCAAGACCGAATTTCCGCTCATCGGCCAAGGTGCCTCCCCAAAAAGCAACGGAGCAAGAGTCGCCGCAGCGAGCCGACTCGGGGGGCGTTAGGTGGCCCCCAGCGGCAGTGACACCGTCCCCCAAAATGCTCTTTTACCCACGCAATAAAACCTGCAGTTTTACCGACGCGGTGCCCGAAAGACCGGCACTCCACAAATTCCTGGGAGCGACCGCGCCGGGAGCAGCTCCGCTCCGCTAGCGTTTTCGTCGGTCCACCAGGTGCGATTTGCAACCGCCTCGAAAACAATCAAATGACACACGGAGAAAACAAAACCATTACCTCCAGCTCCCGTCTCGGCAGCGACCAGCGAAACCCTGAAGCGAAAGTGCTCCCGCATCCCCCATTTCCATTTGCCCCTGAACCCGTGTCTTGCGCCCTCCGGAGCCGTCTCCCGTTTCCGCAGAGCGCTGTGGGTGACATCCTGATCTGCACATGTAGAAAGGATTTTTTGTTTACCAGATAAGAGCCACAAAATGCAAATAAAAAGCCCCAAATAGCGCAAGATCAAACGGGGTCCATATCTATCCTTTCAAAGGCATCCAAACTGCAAAGCTCACCATAAGCAATGTTTTTGTTTGGAACATTAAATATGATCCTAAAAGCATTTTCTACGTGAAAACAACATGCACATGAGTTTATTTATGTTACAACTTTAATCTCTTCAATAACAGGTCTTTAAAGCTTATTTCAGGCTGAAAAATAATACTGAGTAATGAATCAAGGCCTTAAGAGGCTGATAAGCAGCAGGGAACTATTGCAGAGAGTATCCTCCTGATTTAATTAAAGTCTTAAAGACACGCCGAGAAACAAAATCCATTCACCCATCAATATGATAAAACGACTGCAAGCTCTCTCAAACTCACCCACCCGCCTCGTGAATGCTCCGGCTGGGAAAGCGAGGCAAAACGGGGCCCCCTTCCATTTAATTCTCCAAACCAGCAGTTTTCGTGCAAGCGCGAGCCGTTTCACCGCTCCCGGGATGCCCTGGTGGGGCTGGGGTGCACCCAAAGCGCTCGCCCCAGGGACGCAGGACGCCTTCCACAGCCCTGGTTTAGCCCTCGCCAGCAGCCGGGCCCAGCCCAGGTCACGGCCAAGGATTTGGCAGTTGGTACAAATAACCGCAGTAACGTCACACGCATGGTTTTCTTCCCCCTTCCCTTAGGGAGCGCCTGGAATGATATCCATTAATATATAGACATACATATATATACACACGCATATACATATACACACACGGTGGCCATCCCGCACTGCATCGCAAAGGACTTTTGTTACGTCACCTCTCCCTTAAGGTCACACATTTAAGTGGACTCCCCAAACAAGTCCTCTGGGTCCTCCCAGTTTAGGGGAAAAAACGCCCGACTCGGTTGAAGCCAGAGAAGCCCAAGGGATTTAAGCACGTACTTATCATTAAGCATGCAAGCAATGTTTTTCCCCGCATCGGAGCTTGAGCAACTAAATGAAAAAAGCAAATATTTGCTGGAATGAAAATGTCAAATGCTCGGCAGCTTTGGTTTTGCCTTGTGTTTCTATTCACGGGTGCAGCAACCAGTTAATAACCATGTAATTCCTGGGTTTTTTGGTCAAGGGGGTGGGGTGTCACTCTGAGGCAATTCAAGACAAAGTTTTGTTTTTATCTTTCTAAGCGAAATTAAAAGCGAGAAGAAAAGGAAGAGAGAAAGGTTCACTGGGGGGGGCGTGGATCATTTTTTCCAAAGTTAGCATTAGCTTCGTTTAGTCTCAAAACATCACTTCAAAAAGCAGAAGTCAAAGCATCTCATTTCAAAAATGCTCGAAGAAATGATTTTTTTTTAAATTGCTACTTTCTGCTGTAATTATTTGTTGAGTTCAACACAAACAATTTCAGCTGACCTGAAACTGTATTTTTCAACAAATGCACTTACGTACATAAAAAAAGGGAAAAGAAAGAAAAAGTCTAGTTCTTTAGTCTGAAATGTGCGAAACCACTAATTTGTAGTTGTTGGCCTTTAGCTTGAGAAAAACACAGGGAACAAATGGCTGAGTATATGATTCTTCTCACGGGCGTATCAAAAGGGCAGACAAGAAAAAGACAAAAAATGAGCCGGGATGTCAGAAAAGGAAAAATACAAAGGGTGAACAGATACCAACCACTAGAGATACCTACAGAAACGGTGCTCCAGCATCAACACCTGAACGCTGGCACTGGTGGTAGACGCTCCTGAGACGAGGTTGCACATCATGGCACGGCCAACGTACTCCTCTAAGGCGAAAGCCCCAACCTATGGAGCCAAGTTTCTTCTGCAATAGCTTGGGGCGGCTTCAAGAACGAGCTTGCTTCGCTTGGAGGCAGCTTTGGAGCTGCTGCCACCCTCCGTGGAGCCGCTCCAAGGACTTGGGGACCGGCACCTCATCTGCTCCTTACATACTCGTGACCTGCGCGCGTGTCACCAAATCCAGACTGTGACCTAAGAGAGACCACCCCAATATAGGGGCAAAGTCTGCTGAAAAATCACTCACTCAGCATCAGTCACATTTGCCCCTTACTCCAAGCTTAGTGGAGGGCGCTCCAGTAATTTTTATTATTTTTATTACCTTCCCCCTATCCTCATCCAACCTCACCAGGTGAACACGCAACTTGATCTCATCTTCAAGCCGCAACACATCAAGACCAAATTCTTTGCCTTGGCCTAGAGCAACAGTTTTGAATATAATTTTCATCTGCTCCTCTTCAACTCCAGCTCCCAGATGCAGATGACCCGAACGCCACCAACACCCCGGGGCCTTTTCTTCCCTACGGGCTGGCTCTTGGCCTTCAGAGGGCTCCAACCAACAAGCAATGATGGGAATAACCAGATTTTGAGGAACTTCTCCAAGCAAGAGAGAAATGCCCTAAGCACCTGACTTTTTACAAAACTTGGCAGAACTTTAGAAAATCTGTACATCTATCTGGCTGCTGAACAGGGAAATACTCTTTCTGGGCCATCTCTCCACTGTATATTTTTTTCTGATATAAACATGAGTAAAGGTTATAGCTGAGTGCGATCTTCCCAGGAAAAAGCACAGATTACATCAATGTGACCTATTAAAGCAATCTTAAATACCTACTGATGGTTCATTATAGCCAGTTACTTTCCTTCCTGATGTAAAATTTATTCAATATGTTGGGGGGGGGGGGGCCCGAAGTCTCCAGAAATGCATTGCCTGGGCATCATATTCATAAACTAAGACAACACAAGGGATGGTCTTAACAAACTGGGGAGTCTCCATTTGCCCCTCTCTGCCACTTCTCCAAGCCACTTGTCCCTTCCACATCCCTCACTCAGGAGCGGTGATACAGGAAGCCTGCGAGACTCTTTGAGCTCGGGGGAGATGAGATTTTATGAGCCCTAAAAAAGAAATAAAAAAGAAAAAAAGCGTGTCTCTCGTCTTTTATTTTTTTGCCACTGCAACACAAATCTGAGTTTATAAACATTTTGCTGAGAGTCAAGTCTAGAGGGATTTTTTTTTCCCCCTTGCACCTATATGATTCAATTTAAAAAAAAGAACAAAAACTGTCTGGAGAAAGAAAAGCTTGTGCTAGGGAAAGAAAAACTGCTCAAAGCCAAGGCTGACAAGACAGCATGTACGCTCACCAGCTTCTTTCTCCTCCCGAGAGAGGCTGCGAGCTTGCCACCGGGTCTCATCCGGGTGCGAAGTCCCGAGGTGTCCCCTGGGTGAAACGGAGTCGGAAGGGCCAAGCAGAATCAGCCTGCAGTTCATCACGTCGCCTTGCCCATCGTGTCGGCTTTGTCGGTCTGGGACGCGCAACCCCCCAGGGTCACCAAAGCCAGGGAGCTCGGTCAGAGGTGAGCCCTCTCTGGTGGCAAGGCTCCATCCCAAAGCTGTGGGCATTCCCGGATCCATAGGGTTGGGAGCAAGAGGGGCCGCCAGGGTGATTTCCCAGCTGGGATGGGATCTGTGCTGCCAAAACTGTTCCCCTAACGGGATGGACCCTGCATGACCCACCTGCTGCATGGTGGTGCTTGCGGGCCACCTTCTCCTCTGCTCTGGCTCCTTCTCCTCCTCCCGAAGATAAGAATTAGAAAGAGAGGCACAAAATCCCACCCCAGATGGCAAAAGGCGGCAGAGCGGCTCTTCCCTCTCTGCAGGTCACTGCCAGCAGGGGCTTTGCACAGCCCTTGCCAAGGCACTCGCAGGGCATCGCCGACTGGAAGAGGTGTCATCAGGATGTCACCTCCTCCAGCGCTCAAAGTAGAGCGGGCTTCAAGCACAGACCAGCTTGCTCAGGCCCTCCGAGGATGGGCATTTCACAGCCTCTTGGGGCCCCACTGCCAACGTTTGACCACTTTTTTTTCCCCCCCTCTCTCCTGCCTCTGTCTTCTCTACTATAGTTGAGGACCACAGCTGAGTCTTCTTTCCCTTGGCCTTTTCTTCTCCAGGCCAAACCAACCTAATTCCCTCAGCCCACCACACATACTAGCCCCCAGCCATCTTCAAGGCCAAATTCACCTGCCTCTCTTGAAGCATAAGGAACCCAAGACCAAATGAAAAACCTACCTTCTTCCCCCCCAACATAGTTCCCGTTGGGCCAGCTCCTTCACTCTGTACAGCTTCCTTCCAATTTTCTGTGTTATTCATGCATCTAATTAATGATTCAGATCATTAATATTTTTTGGAGCAGAAATTCTTCCCATCTCCAAAGCGGCGGTGCCAATTTTTAGCCCTAATTTTAAACAACATATTTTGTTTAAGCTTTCCGCACAGAAAACAGCTTGAGACCAAAGACTTTTCTGCCTTTCCACAAGAGAATTATTCAGAATGCTATCAGAAAATCTTAACACACCTTCATCTGCAAGGAGGCTTTTTTCCAGCACTGCTACACAGTACACCCACCTATAGATGCACACAGGAATACAATCAATACACGTTAATTAAGCTGTAGCCCACTCCAATTAAAATTACAGCATCTGAAGAATAGACATTTATTTTTGTCAGTAAATTAATTTAAGCATTCATTAATTTTAAGTTTAATTTTCAAATTATATATCACTTTAACGATAAATAATTCCTCTCATTACAGAAAAAACATATGGAGGAGAAAGATAAAATGGGAGAGACTTAGACCCAGTCAGGAATATATTCTCAGGCACTTCCTTCTCTTTCAGCACATCAGCAACCCCATTTATGTCAGCAAACTGGGCTCTTCTGAAAATTTGGCTGGATAGTGCAGTGTTGAAATAAGAACAGAGATTCTTTGAAAATCTCACCTCCTTCTCTGCTGGGAACATGAAAGCTTGGCTGTGAAATCTCAGTGTTTTAGAATAGCTGCAACTTTGTACACACGACCAAAATAAACACTTTTCCATGAAAATAAAAGTATTACTGTGTTAACAGTTTTTCTAATTTATATAAAATGGGTCAGGGTTTTTGTTGTGGTTGTTGATTTGGTTTCTTTTGTTTTTAGGGTTTTTTTTTACAGCTTAACCATTTCTGTACATATCCCCAGCAGCCAGCACTGATTTTTAAAACGAGTTTTGTGCAGAGCTCGCTACGCTCGGCATTAGAGCCTCCCTGGCCTGGGCACGGCAGTTAATAAAATATGGAGCAGAGCAATGTTTTAGGCCTTCTTTTCCCAGCTGATCCTGGGGGACAAACGATCTGGGCTGGCCCAAACAAAGGTTTTCACCCCTCAGCATCTTCATCCCAAGGGGCTGCCCAGCAGCTCACCTCTCAGCGTCCATCACCTCCGGGCTTTGAAAGGTCTCTGCTCCACCTCAGTGCAAAACCAAACAAGTATCCCGAGTCTTTATAGAGCAGCAGGCAGCGTGCCCGGCGACCCAGAGTGGTCCTCTGAGGTCTTCTTGGGTCCCCACCCCACCGAACGCACGCGTGCAACGCTTCCCATCGGCGGGATGCTGAATAAACAGCAACGCTGCATCACGGACTCCTCCGTACAGACGTGCGTGTGGACACCCCTGCCTGGGACCTGTCCAATGCCAAAAATCAGAACAGAGTACCTGAATAAGTTATTCGGCGAAGAGCGTCGTTACTCCTTAAGCACTGTGCTGGACGGGTAATGGTTGAGCTTCACAGCATGATTTGGGATGGCGGTAAATAAACAACAAAGCAAACGACTCGGCAAACGGACTACCTGACAAAAAGGAGCCAGAAAATCGCCAGATCTCAGCCTCCAGGGAGCCGTCGCCCCGCGGGGCAATTGGAGTCCCTGCTTGCCATATTCCTCCCCTCGAAGGACCAAACCGAGCTCTCGGGAACCGCGGATGCCTTCACCCGGAGCCGCGCCGAGGTGGGAAGCACCCGTGGCACAGCCCAGCCAAGACCTGGGGCTCCCCTGTCACGCTTAGCACCCACGCTAAGCGGGGCAGGGCATCCCCGTCTTAAGAGCTCAGTCTCGCTGCTTCCACCCCTCTGCGTCTTGTGAGATCCCACCATCAGCAGCACCCGCTCCACCTCCCCAAAATCCACCAAGCCCCCGCCCCATTTTGCCTCAGCCCTGGGCTCCCTCCCACCTCCTGCTTGCCCCCGGCCAAGCCCCGTGAGAATAAACCCGACCTACAAACCTGGCTGGGCGGAGGCGTTTCCAGCCCGAGGTGCCCGTTGTGGGGCTGGTTCAAGCCCAGCAAGTCTTGTCCTGCGCTGTCCCTCTACTGCGGCCACAGACGAACAGCGAGAAACCTCTCGAGGCAGGCAAGGAGCTCACGGTCACCTTCTCACGTCCCAGCCAGCCTCTTGACGCCACTGTCCACTGGCCCTTACCGTTGTCCAAAGCATCTCACTTTGTTCCTCGGGGTCCCACTGGCAGCTTCCAGGTCGGAGACGCTCGCTGTCCTCCGCCACATGTCCTTGAGGCATCGGTGGGCCCTCGGTGACCGCGTCCTTCCACAGCAACCCGCCTGCCTTCTCCGCAGCACGATGGCTCCTGTCAGCACGAGCAACCCCTCCAAAGCCAGCCCGCCCCGGAGACCCTGCCGCAGCACACAGCCGAGGGAACATCCCCGACTCGCGCTGCGGCCAGGGGAGCTAGCTTGACTGCTTTAGTAGCGCCGCTGCGACAGTCCAGCGCCACGGGCCATCCCCGCTAGCTCCGAGTGGAAGCATCCTGGAGGCATTCCCAGCAGTCTTTCCTCACCTGGAGAGATGCTTTGCTGGGGTCGAAAGGATTCCTCCTGCAAGCGGGGGCACCGCAGCCTGGACCAGGATTTCCACGTGTTGGCACAGAAGCAACCAGGAGATAACCTTGTGCTTTAAACAGGTGGAAAGATGGAATAACGGCTTGGAAAAACCCCTTTCAACAGGAACACGCTGGACCTCCATAACGCAGAAGAGTCAGTCGATTCCATGCCAGCAGCAGAGGCTGACAAGGGACGGGGCACCGAAAGAGAAACTACGCAGAACAGCTTACTTCCTAGCAATCTTTTTTGTTTCCTTAGCTATTGCAGATATTTGAGCATTTAAAAATGCTCAAGTGATTCCTCCATCCAGCTGTGCTGCCAAATTCCCATATTTATGACATCGGTGTGCACGTTGCTATAGAGATAATTAATTAATGCAACATAATAAATTCAGGAGTTTTATTACTTTGCAGGTTAACACAGGATTGGAAATAAAGAGGGGAGGGTAGGAAACCTTACTTCTAAAAAGCAATATCTTTAATGATCCTCTGAGCACAGAGTGAGAGAGCTGGGCCCAAAAATAATTTCCATGGTACATGAAATGTGCTGCATTCGGCGTAATCCTAGTCATTAGAAACCCAGAGGAGAATTAGAAAAATAGCAATAAAGATGAATGAAGGTTCAGCTGAACAATTGCAGGTGGAGGAAAGAAAGCTCTCCGAGCTTCCAGCAGAACTCTTCCTCTCAACTTGGCAAAAATGCGTCGGATCGCCAGGCGCTTGGCCAGGGAAACTAATTTGTGATGTCCCCGTGGCTGACTCCGAATGCACAGGGCAGTTTCACAAGAGGCCTCAGATGCCAATCTCCCCAGAAACAGGCTTCCCAGGGGGGTCCTTTTTCTACAGAGGAGCCGCCGAAGGAGGAGTAAGTGCAGTTTCCTCTTTGTGGGTCCTTCTGATCAAGCCAGTGATGAGAAAGGGGTTTGAGACAAACCGTCTGCACCCCAGAAGACTCGGTGTCACGAGTCACCAGGTCCTCACCAGAGCAGGACTTCTCCTGCCTGCCACGGGTGGGCCACACAAGGAGGCATGAGCTGAGCCCACAAACCTTCACCTTTCCCATAGGTTGTTGCCTCCTGACTCTCAGGTTGACATTGACAGCTGACTCGGCCATCAGCAACTTGTCAACGTGTCCAGCGAGACAACTCTAACTCTCTGATGACAGAAATAACTGCACCACAGAGCTTGCCTTTTTACGTATAACTTGGCCAAGAAAAGATGCTGTTGAGCATTGAAATAGGTGCCGTGCTTTCAGTTCAATCCAACTCCACCATTTTTGTTAATTGAGAAAATTTAGATCAGTCCTCTCTTCAAGTGGGGCCTTATTTTATTATTTGTCCTGTGCTAATTAGAATCTTTTTATGTTCCTTTCAGTCCAGGGTCTCTGCCTTCTGAGGTTAGAAAAAAGCACGGCAGAAATTAGGTGAGTTAACCTTTCGAGCACTACCATTCATCAAAGGTACTTCTGCGCCCAAGGAAGGAAAGGGGAAATGCTTTGCGAGACGCACACATGCAGCATAAATGAGCAGAAGACTGTTTTGCGACAAAAGTGACATCATTAAACAGCATTTATCTTCCACAGCCGAGACTGCTCTCGTCACGGTGTGACATTGTGGCAAGCTTCATTGTCACACCGGGAGTGAAGACATCTGCAATCCTTTCCACTTCTTGGAACTGCCCAGGCAAAACCAAAAAACAAAACCAAAAAAAAAAAAAAATCAGGGCCATTTACCAAGAAAGTCAGAAGCCCAGGATACCTCTGCCCTGCTCATAAGACCTTATCTCCACATTACGTTATTCCAATAAAAACATGGAAATGTGTACAGCAATATAAAAGGCTGTTACAAAAAATGTGTACAGCTTTTATATTGCATTTATATTGCATTCATGTTCAACACAGTTGAGGAAAACCAGAACAAAAGATGCCCAAGCATTAAACGCATTATGATCTGTTTGGAGACTTCAGGATCAGCTACCAATTCTTTAGAGGCTCAGCTACTTTCAATAGGATAAATTGCACGGAGTCATTACAATCCAGAGCTTACTGCACGCCATCTGCAAGCAGAGATAGTTTCTCTATTCCCGAGCCGTGGCTGCCTTCCTGGCAGGCTGCTGCTCCGACCTGTTGCAAGGCTTCCCGCTGCCTGCCTGCCTGCCGCCCGCTCCCCGAGGAGACCCGTCCATCCTCGGCGGTCGGCTTGGCTGCAGAAGCAGAGCGGCAGCGGTCGATCAGACAATTGTCATGAGACAACTAGAGCGGCAACACCCAAGCCAACGAAATGCTTGCTTGATCCGCACAAAAACCGGAGCAAAGCACAGTCCTGCAGTGACCAGCTGCTGCATGGGTTGGTAACCAGAAGAAAGAGGGAACACGTTTTCCCTAAACCCAGTCAACAACCCAGCCCAGACAGCAGAGGCACAAACACATCCATGGTGAGAGTAACAATGGGCAATTTAGCTTGATTATATCCTTGCAGATCTTCCTTTTTGTAACAGTTCACGTTATTTTGAATGCAGACTAGCTTTTCTTTTCCCCCCAGAGCATCAGCTCTTGTAACCAAAAGTTATCATTAGCTCCTGATTAAAGGCGGCTTTAAATAAAGGGTGGAAACAAGTTCAAACAAAGACGTGCTGCTGCAGCCCAGGCCCAGCGCATCAGGCTGACTGCTGCAAATGTCAGTTTTATTTACTGTTTGGAGTCCACTAAGCTTTTCTTCAGCAGACTTGTTTGTAGGGGAGGTAAGACTGGGAATGCTGGGCCAGATGGGACGAAGGAAAACCAGAGGAGAATGGAAGAGGGAAATAAATAAGCAAACGTGGGGCCCGCGTGTCCCTGAGGCTCCCAGTCCTGCTAGCGCGTACCAGCAACACACGTGCACGTGTGCACACAGCCGCAACCCGCCACAGATTCAGCAAGCTTTGCCGGCCAGAGCCTGACCTTTTCCATCTTCCCCCCTGCAGAAATCCAGCTCCATCGGGGCCCGAGAAGTGGGCCAGAAAGAGCAAAGATGATAAGGTCAGTCGTCAGAAGACTGAAGGGGAACGACAGACAGGCAAACAGACAACATCAGGAAAGGCTGAAACAACTGCAAGTCACTGCCTACTGCCAAAGCCTGACCCACCGATACAGGCTAACCGGAGACTGGGCCCTCAGATTGCACCAGCCTAGCCCTAAAAAAGAAAAAGCACTTTTTGTTACGAAACCTGCAGCCAGACAAAAGCCTTTTACTGATCCTGCTGAATCCCGTGCAGACTCAGAGCCAGCACCCTGGCAGGGCTTTGGTCCTTGGACAGGAGAGGAGAAACCAAGCTGTCTCTCCATCCACATCCAACATGTATGGTAAGTAGTGCTAAACTCTCCAAACACACAAAAAAACCAGCAAGAGAGGAAAGCAAGGGGCGGGGGAGGACAACCACCAAAACCAGATGCTGCTCTGCAGCTGGCATCTCCGCTTCTCCCAAGATGCTGATGAACGCAAACACCCATGGCTTGACAGACCCCGTCGGCCGCCCTCTTCCTGCTAACAGAAGATTCAAATCAGCGCTGCGGGATTTAATCATCTTCTCCCCTTAAATAATAAACTAGGAGGAGAGGAAATGGATTTATTCATGTCGCTAACTGTCAAAAAAAAAAAAAATGTTTACTGTGCTAAAACAACCTGGGCTCTTAAAGTGAGAAGAAAAAAAACAGCCAACCCACACACACAAAAAAAAACCAAGCCAGGGAAGAGGGAATTGTGTTAGAACAAACTCTGTGCAAGAGGGGGATGAACCCGCCCAGGCAGACGTGAAGGTGAGACTTCTGTGAGGTCTGTGCAGCAGATGTTCATAGGGAAACGCAGTGAAAGCAGGGCAGCGGGGCCGGGGGGAGCCAACTGGTTGCCTGAGCTGAGCCTGGAGTTGAGGACCAGTCTTTGGATCGAGCTGAGCACACCCACTCTTTAAGCGGAGCCTCGTGGGCTGCAGGCCAAAGGGTCGCAGCGTCGCAGCCAAACGCTCGCTCAAGAGTTTGCACCGCAGCTTCCCGCCGCGCCCCGACCCACCGCCCTGCTGCCCCTGCGCGGCAGCGGACCACCCTCTCCAAAACACCTCGAACGGCAGAGAGAGACGGCAGGCGGTGGAAGCAGACCTGCAAGTTGCTATTTCTGCCCAAGGAAAGGGTCAGGAGATGCAGAAGGCCCTAGAACTAACTATGGAAAATCAATGCATCAGGAAAAAATAAAGACTTTTGAGTGCTACTGAAAAACATTCCCAAAACTCCTCACCACAGGGTATCTGAAGGGCCCAAAATATATGTGTTTAGGCAAATTGGCAAAAGTCCATCAATGATGATGAAACATGAAGTTGCAGATTAACTTCCAGCTCAGGAAGCTGCAAACGCCCCAGAGGGGAAGGAAGCGAGACAGGGGCTCGGGGTCTTGCTTCGTGGTGTCATCTGACCCTGTCCCTCGCTGGAGACCCGCAGGGGAACGCACGGGCCTCCACGCTCAGCAGGGCTAGTCCTTTGTGTCTGTCGCAGAGAAAACAGCCGACGGCCAGATTTCACTCCAGTGTGGTGCAGGGACTGCGAGCTGCTGCAGCACTCCCAAGAGGAGCGTGCTCTTTTTCGGGGAGCCGTGGACAGCTATATCCAGCAGATCCCTACGATTCCCTTTGCCTACTGCCAACAGGTAGCTGGGGGCAGGCTCCGAGGACACCGGACACCCACACCGTCTCGTCCTTCGCAGCACCCAAGCGATGGCTTTGCAGTTGTGGGCAGGAATAAGGATCAGCTCGCTGGAGCGGTGCCTTCAACGAGCTAAGCAAGCCTTCCCGGAGCAGACATACCACGTCCTTCCAGAACGAAGGGTGAAATGCAGGGAAAACATCCCAGGCCCCCTACAACTCATGTCATCCAGTCCCCTCCCAACCTGCTCCTTTCTCTCTTGCAAGCCACCATTACATTTATATTGGTGTCCACAGCTGGAATCCTGCACGAACCTATTGCTTGGTGTTTTGAGCACGTACCGAAGCCCTTCAGAGCTGCTCTGCGCTTAGCTGCTATTTCTCAGCCTGGGAGACACTCTGCTGGTGGGATCTGACAGCACAGCACAGGCACAGCGGGATCCAACCCAGTGGCTCGCATCTCCAGCCCGAGGGTCGGAGGCAACGGCCGTCTGCGGAAAGCGGCCAACAGCAGCATTAGCCACAGACAGTGCAGCAAGGCCCTCGGCCGGCTGCAAGGAAGGGAGACCTGTGGCGGTTTTTCTTACCCAAAAAGCCTGTGGCGGTTTTTCTTACCCAAAAAACCTTTGGGTTGGTCGACACCTAGAAAAGCTGAGAGTTCTCTCAAGAGAAATCACTGCAAAGCTGTCACTGGACAACCTTATCGTGGACACTACTGATATAGCTGAACCCAGTAACAGACTGTTTTCCCCCACAAACTGGGGCTTTCATTGCTGTCCTCAAGGGACGAGCAACGGAGACGGATTTCTTCCTGCCTTCCTCAAAACGAGATCAGGACACCATGACAGAAAGAGCTCACCTGCCGCACCACGGCCTTCGTTATTCCAGCGGTGTGACCAGGAGGTGGTCAAACCACCACATGAGCTCGGTAAGAGCCAAAAGTCAGTCACCAGCAGCTCAGCCTTCCCTCGGACGGCAAGGACCCAGGGCGCGCGGGATGCTCCCTCCGGACACCTGGAGGCAGAGGGACATTGAGAGCGGGTTTGAGAACCAGGAACCACGTGGGAACAAGTTTCTCTGTGGCAACTGATGCCTCGTTGGTAGGGAGAAGCAGGCCACATCGTAGAAAAATGGGGAAGGTGGGGAGTCTTGGGGCTGCATAAAACTGCTGTCACACTGCTTGAAGGGGCAGGAGGTTTGGGCTCACAGAGCAGCACCAGTGCTGGATGCAGCTTCCCCAGGAGCGCTTTCTAGGAAGCTTCCACGAATTCTCTATTCCAGCTCATATTCCCTCTGCGTTCAGGAATATTTGCTGAAAGTGAATTTTACAAGCATATCAGAGAACATTTCAAAATGAAACGCAAACTGATACATGGGGACATTCATAATGCAAAAGCATCTGAATTATCTGGCTCTCCCTGCTCACTCGGAGCCGCCTTCCCAAAGAAGGAGAAATCAAACTGGAAGCCATCGCTTAGCAGCACCGGATCCGGTGGGAGACACCTATTGCACCAAAGCAGCGTGCATCTCCTGGAGAAGCAAGTTTCCGTGACACAGCTGCAAATCTCTATCTTCAGAGCTCCCCCAAGGAGCTAGATAAGCTTGGAAGTGGAGCCAAAACCAAAGAGGTAAGTGCACAACCCATGGTGAGGGATGGGGGTGAATTAAGTCTGTGCGATGTTTCAAGCAACCTGACACAATTTAGGCTTCAAGTTCAAGCTGAAAGAATTAGCAACCCACCTGGCTTCCCCAGTATCCCACCCTATTAAACAGGGGGCATTGCTAAGAGGCACAAAAAAGACCCTGGGTACATTCCCACCAAGACAAACAATCCCCAAACTTGTTAGATTCCAAATTAAGAAAAAAAAAAAAAACCACAAATCCGCACAATTTAGAAAAAAAATTAAAATGGTATCCATATAGCATCACCAGTGACAAGGAAAAGTATTCACACATTGCAGCTCGCATGAGAAATCCCTGTGGATGCAACACAGCCAAACAGGATCTGAGAAGCATGAGAGACAGCAGAGTTCACAGCATGGATTGCCAGTCCCAAAGCCAGGGTAAGGCGTGGAGACAGTCAGCAAATGAGCCCCATGCAAGAAATGAGGACAACAGCGACCTTGAGCTGAGAACACATTTGTAATAGATCTATAAAGATGCCAATCTCCTATTTATATAGTAGATAAATACCTACGCAGCTGCATAGGAAGCCATGCATAAAAATTCTGCACCAAGCTCCCAAGAAAACTCCACGCCAGCGACTTCTGTTCCCCTCTCTGTATCAATCTACTGCAAAGCTGTACTAAACGCCTCTTTTCCTCCCCATAGAAAACAACTGAAGACCTAAATGCCTTGCATTTTATCTGAACTATCATCATCTGCTAGGCCTGCCTTTAACTATGCAGACAGCAATTGTGGAAGGAAAAAAAAAAAGAAAAAATTCAGTACTGCTTATTGAAAGGCTGGAAATGTTTCACAGTCCTGGTTGTTACAGGGCGATTTTCTTGCATCTCTCTTCAAACGGAAAAACAGCATGGGAAAAACTAGAGCTGTAAAGCGGCAGCTGGAGTGACCAAGCAAAATGTTTGGAGGAAAAGCAAAAGAGACTGTGCAAAACCATTCCTGTTGGACAGATATCTCCAAAGACCCTTGAGAAGCCAACAGGGGAACACCAGACACGGACAGAGGCCCAAATTCCCCCAGTTTGCATTTCCTACCACCGCCTTCCCAGTTTGCTACTGGTTCTCCCAGTCTCTGACCCACCACGACTCACCTCCCGCTGCAGTGCTATTCACCACTGCCTGGACTCTGCTCTGAAAAATGACCAAGTTAAAGGTGCAAGCTTTGACGAAGCATCAGCTCATACCTCTCAATACCTTTTCCAAACCTTTCAATATCTGCACAGTGCCACATCCATGCCTTTAGTTTTTCAGGAGCATCGAGAGCTGATGGATCCAAAAAAATGTGAAACAGCACTTTGCAAGGTCAAAAACCTTTCTGGGAGAGCTACCTGGGAAAGCAACCTGAGAAGAATATCCAAGAACACGCCTGCCAGCTCCCCAAAGCCTCACTTTTCTGGGGCAAGGTACAGACAGCCAAGAAGTCTGTGGATGGCCATCCAAGAGCTTTTCTTTTCACAAACTCCCCTGCTGGCAGAGGGCTTGTGCGTCCCCTGCTCTGCTCCCAAGACAGATTTGCCAAGAGCTTGGCTCCTGCCGAGACATGATCAGAAGAGATGTTGACGTGTGCCAGAAGAGTAGCGCTCAAACTCCGTCTTTCCAGGGCTGGATCATCCTAATACCTTTAAGAAGCAGCAATTAAAAAATGCAAGAGTGGAGGAGAAGGTGCAATTCCAATCCATGTTGAACTCCTCAATCCCTTTTGGGTTGTTTTCTTTTGTTGCTTTTTTTTTTGAGGGGGGGGGTTACCTTTTGCCTATGAGCAATGATAAAGCCACTGATAACTTTTTAAAGGGGAGCTACCTTTGAACCAGAGGCGAGCCGCAGCAGGGAGGGATGCATTATTTAAAGGTGGGTTTGTGCTTTCCACCCCAGCAGCAGCCAAGCAATTGCCAGGCAAAGCACAGTACTGCAGAGGCAAAATCCAAGCGCCCCGAGACGAACATCGTGTAGTAACGTACGCTTAAATAATCTGTTTATTGCATCCTCTGATTGTAACTTTAACAAGGCACAAGCTTTACAGCTAATATTTTGGAAAACTGCAATGTATTTTACAGCAAGCCAAGAATTTGTAGGAGAATGAGTCTCACCTAAGTTTACTTCTTCCATCAGGGGGTGAATAGATTTTTCTCATAAAATTATGTATCACATGGTGCCTATAAAAAGATGCAGCTGTAAATGTCCCAATTTCATTCCTGCAGCTGAAAGTTAGTACCGCAACAAGCACAAACTCGTACAGCAAAATGGCTAGCTGCAAAAGACTTTACACCTGCCTGGAAAACTCTTCCTTCGATGCCGCATTACCGCACACGCTACAGCCCCTGCCAGATGCTCGACCGGGCTGTGTTGTCGCTGGGTGGCACGCAATGCCAGGGAGCCGGTGCGTGTCTGGCTATCATTTAAAGTCAACACTTCCCACTCTATTTTTTTAATCAAAGAAGAATTAACCTTCTCCAAAAAATGCACAGACCATCTCCTGCAGTGTTGACACAACAGTTTTCATTCGTGAGCAGATGAAAGTTGAACTTCAACGTCAAACGTTCATTTATCAGCGTTGAACTAGCTCCCCCACCTACACTTTAGCCTCGCAGGCATTTGTCTTATTTGTTTTTAAGTGGGCTCATGAGTGCATTTGCAGAGCCCTTTTTGTTGCTTTCTGTTTGCGAGTGCTTCCCCAGCTTACCCGCTGAACTCCTCCGGCCTACCAGTTGTCCCCTGTGACACAGTTGCCTCTTCTAGGCAACACCGTAAAAAATAAAAATCAGACTTCCACAAAGGTTCCCTTTCAGGGAAATCCATTATCATTAATGGCAAGTCTCCCAGAGTCTGTTCTTCATTTCTTTTTCATTTTAAAACGTCAATTCGTGTTGTCAGAATGCAATTGTTTTCCTTAATCATCTGCAGCAGTGAAGTAGAAAGGGCTGGTCTTCGCGGTGGGGAAAAGTCTCTCGCTTTATTCATATCACACTCGCTTTCAACAGGGCGCTTCCCAGGCTGGTTTTGCCCTCAAGAATCCAGGCTGACAGGGGCTCGTTCTGCATGAGCCTCTGCGAGCCATGAAGATCCTTCCACCAGAAACCCAGGTTACCTGGTAGGACTGCCACTGAAAGGCAGGCATGAGCACGAGGACACACACACCAGAAGCTCTCAGAGAACCCTTAAGGAAAAGCCATCTAGAGAAACAAATCCATAGGAAATAAATCGGGTAGCCTTCTAAGGCTGGGAACTGGAAAAAGAATTTGAGTATTGTTGTCATCTTGATGTTCGTCAAAGCCAGAGAAGCGAACTGCAGAACATCAGCCCGCTCCATTATCGTTTCTCAAGAGTTGCTTCTCAGTGCAACAACTACATACAATCTTTTCAGCTTGGTAATTGTTGTTTTTTTTCCCCAATAATCACAAAGAGAAACCGCTGAAAGGTTTGGGCAATAGGTTTCTTAAAGAGCTGTTGACAATTCCCAGGAAACTTTTACATTTAGAATGCGTGCTGCCTACATTTCATATATTTTCTGTGGTTTTTAAGTTCCTCAATTTAGCACACAAAGCTATTTGCATGAAAATAGCATCTTGAGAGTTTCTTGCAGAAGACTAACAATACCTTTCTTTAAAAAAAAAAAAAAAACATAATTGTAGAATTATGTGTTGAACATCTCAGGTAGCTGGGGTAAGAGGAGAATGAAGCACAAAACTGATTGCAAACATTTTTCTTTCATTTTAGATCCCATCAAGTTCTCATTCTCCAGCTGCCACTCACAATGGTTCTCCTGGATACATTAATCTAGTGCCATTATGATTCTCTAAAGGCAAGGAGTGGTTTTATTAAAGCAAAGACAAATGAATTTAATAGTTTGACTATCTGTGTTTCTAAAAATACACAGACTTCCTCTTGACCTGCAGGTAGTACATTTTATATTGATATATTCCTGAACTATACTCACTCCCAGGGAAAGATAAAACCACCCATTTGGTAGGCACCCCTTTCTCAAAGTCCTAGAGAAATGACTGCAACCTACGATGTATCTGACAGGTCAGCAGAGCGTTAGCTAGGAGAAGGAAAAATTTCCAAATGAGATGGTCCTACATAAACCCACAGGACTACGAACCACACCAAGACTGCGATTTGTAGTGGTGAAGCGTTACGCAAGCAAGAAGATATCTCTCTGGCAGCCAGAAACCACATCACGCAGGACTTTGTACTTCCAATCAACATCTTAGATTGCACCAGACAATAAACAAGCAGTCAGCATTTCAACATTCTCCAGACAGGAAAAATGCCAGAGCGATGCATTTGCCAAACTATACGCTTGCGGGAGTTTCTGAACGTGTTTCGGTCTCACCCAGAGCTCACTCCCACAGCTGAGCACTGGGATAACCAAGACACAGGTCATGGCTCGCAGCCAGCGTGGGGCATCCTGCCTGTGCAAAGGCTTTGGAAAACAGATGTTCTCCAGACCCTTCTGGACTAAATGTTTTTGCAGGTTGCCAACAAATACCAGGGGCTGGAGCCAATAACTTGGGCCTCCCAGCCCTACCTGCCTACTTCTAAAAGCAAGGACTTTCTGGCCAAACCTGTATCACACAGACGATCCCACCGTACACAGGACCAGTTTTCCAACTCCAGTGGGAAGCACCACTTAGTGTCTGTGGGACAAGACAGAACTGATGAGCATGTTCTCCTAGTCTTCAGGCTGTTGCACACTAGGTGAATCATCCTGTTGTGCCAGCTAGTTGAAACAGCAGAACCAAAGGAAAAATACCACCCATCTACCTTACCCGGGCAAGCCTGTATTTCCTCTCATTTCAACCCACAACCAAAACTTCTCCAAACACCTCTGAAAGTTAACCCCAACTATAACTTCTGTCAAAGACGACCATGCTCAGGTCCCTACATGTGGCTCCATCATTGTTGAGCTACTCAAGGACATCAGAGCTGTTCTAAGAGGCGAGAGAAGGAAACAGAGAATCATGTAATTCACTGTAGCTGCAGTCCATCTACATTTTACGACCTGTTAAGCAAACTACGTTGCTACTTCAAATGCCCGTGACTCACAAAAATACAACATCAGATTTGCACAGAAAGTCCAAGGAAGAGACAGGCAGCCACCATATATGCAGGCTGCATTTTCAAGAACTCTGAAGACGCCACGTTGTCTATTTTATATCTCAGACAGTTGACAGCTCTTTTTACACAGTGGCCTACTCAGAGCGGTAGCTTCGTGTACCCATGCTTACCTGCACCTGGGTCTTGAAAGCATTCACACATAGAGACCAGAGACCATTCCACCAAGGGCCATATCAACTGGGGATGCCACTGCGATAGCATTTTGCTTGCTGAAGTTCTGAATCGAGCTTCACATTTCTGCTTCACAGTCTTTAGCAAAAGAGACATTTCTCAGATTGAAATCTTGAGCTCCAATGGGAAAAGCTACTGCAGAAAGTCAAGACTTAATAAACTATTTACCCACCTGACCAGATGCTGCCAGAAATTAACAGCATGCTTCGGATGCCCCTGGGCACATGCGAATGTGACTTGCCACAGGCTGGATTTGGAGACATCTTAGCACAGGGAAGTCAATTAAGACAATCAATATTTTCTCTCTCATAACGCAGCCATCACCCTCAAGATCATTACAAAGTCATACATAAGAATCACTTCTGCCATCTTGTAGGAAGATCACAAATTGTGTATGATGTTAGACATGAGCAAAGAAAAAAAATCAAAGAGAAAGAAACTTCAAGAAAGAAGGGTGAATAGCATTTATCCAAAAATTGGGATTGCAACAAGGCCATGGTTTCTTGAAGGATTAATCCTTGAAGGGCTTTAAGACCTGGCCATGTTGTCCTTTCATCTATAAGCAATTTCTGCTGCACACACACATACCTCCGAACAGGACCTTAGAGTTTATTCTAAATAGATGCCAGAGGCTAAGTGCTCAGATCCTCTGTTTCATGCTTCATCCAAAATAATACGGACACCTTCATCATGAGGAGTCATTATATCAGAACCAGGAGGAAAAAAAGAATAGCAAATTACCCAGTATAAACCCAAACAGCACCTGGACTTTCCTTTGTGGACATCCCAGCTTTGATGCTGCTTATCTCATGAATGTTGTCAAGATCATCTAAAATGGCACATGGGGAGAGGGGTTTTTTTGGGTTTGTTTTTACATGAACAAATGCCCAATTATCTTTGTGGCTGGCAGTATTCAGCACATCATCACACAAATTCATTAAAAAAAAACAAATTACAAGGTCACCTCCAAGCAACTCTTAAGTAGCTATTCTCATGCAAATGTTTGTGTGTGTGTAAATGCAAGAAAAACACAAAGAAAAGGAAATAGATTGCAAAGTAGAAAAATTCACTGAGTAGAAGAGCTCTCCCATGAGAGGGCAGGAGATTTTTTTTAACACTTCTGTCTGTTATTGCAAAGGGAGGAAAAAGACAAATTAGAAAGATGAGAAGCTGACAAAACACAAGGTCAGCAATGAGGTATTATTGAATTCAGTCAAGGTTAATCAGCGAAGCCAAGTTTTTACCTTGGCACCTTCACCAGGTACCTAAAAATGATGTGAGGATCCAGCCCAAGAAACATTAGATTCTCCCATTTCTGCCTCGCAAAGAAGTATTTGCAAGACCCTGGTTAATTAAACCAATAAAGCACAAGTGAAAGCCTGGCCTTGTGCCACATTTTTACTAACATGTTGTGCAGGACTGTTGCATTAACAGCTGTTAGCCTAGCACCGAGGGGGATGGGGGAGACGGGAGCGGGAGAAGGAACAACACAAACCAGCTGATTTTCAATTAACAGTTGAAATAAAAATGAAGTGCTTTTAGCACTTGGCCTTCAAAGTGCCAATACTCTTAAATAACACACATACCTGGCCGGTCTATGGCCCTATTAAATCAACTTCGTTTGTTTTAAGCGAAGCTTAGCAGTACTCATTTAACAAGCTCCTCTTCAAGCACGACTCAACACGCAGAGAGGAAGCCTTGCAGGGCAAAGAAAAACGTCTCGGAGGGATGCCGGGAGAAGAAATTTCGCTCTGGACTAGAAGTCACTTGCCACAGCAGCTTCTGGCCAGCTCAGGGGCATTTGGAGCTGAGCACGGGAGCATCTCCTCCTAGCCAGGCTGGGGTACACCCTTCTTGGCCCTGTAAGGGTATAGTTGTGTCCCCAGCCGTCAAGCCCCGGTAAAAGGGTGAGGGTAGGATCCCAGGCTCCTGAAGGGAGAGGTGGACACCTCAAAAGGCGATTCACTCGGTCAGAACTGCTAGCCACTGCCTGATTTTCGGCACTTCATTGCTTGCTAATCTAAACATCTTCTCGAGTTATCTCCCTCTCCCTAACACCACCTGAAGCCACTCCATTGCCGTGGACTTAAACGAAGCAGTTAAAATAAATCACAAGCAAGGTCCTCAGGCTGTGCATCAGCCCGCAGCCACGAGGCACACCGTGCAAGGGGCAGCAACAACGGCCGCGGTGCCTTGCAAGCCTCCCTCGTCCCTCAAAGCCCTGGCAGCTTTCTCCTCGTGGGGCTGGGAGAAGCAACGTGGCCACTCTCGCATCTGCCTTTTCCTCTCTCCGCCTGCACACCAGCTCTCTCTCAACAGCCTGCTCCTCCTCACACAGACACCTTCCTCAGGCACCAAGTGTCTTTTATTGCTAGGTTTCACCCAAGGAAGAAGAAACTTCAACATGCTTGGGGCTTCTACAGCCTCTCCACCATTCTCAGGAGGATCCATCCGTTCTGCTTTGCCCTCCACCTTGGCACTGTAACAGCTCCCTCTGCTCCACTTGCATCGCAACTAAGCCCCCACATAAACACAGACAGTGACAAGCGCAATATATCCCTTAAAAATTACATGGCTATTTCCCAGCTTATTTGGGAGTCCTAGCCCTTCCATTCCTTGGAAACACCCAGGATTTTGCCCAAGAGCAGAGCAGGTCTGAGAAAGGACACGCATACTAGATCCACACCACCAGTGTCTGAAGCCTTCCTGAGATGCTCACGGCCTTCGGCCTCCCAGCCCGTCACTGCTGTCCCAGATAGCAGCACATCACAGGTGAATTCCCACCCACCCCAGTCATTTAGGGCTGAGTGAAGGTCCTGAAGCTTCTTCATCAGGCTTCGAGTACTCAGAAACTCAAGTTCCATTAGTGCTTGCTTTTACCTGTCATTTTCTTTTGTCTCAGCTTCTGTATCCTGATCTTTTTGATCTATCTACTGTGAGATCCACTTACCTTCAGTTGCTGAGCTCTCATTTTTGACACAGCACACAACCAGTTCTTAATCTGAGCCTCTTTTGCTCTGCCAAAGAGCTCTCCAAGGAGCAGCTTCGTGTTACAGCCAAATTAATTCAAAGGCCCCTTCACACACTTAACCTGAGATTCTTTCTCAGTTGGTTGCGGGTTCTCCATGTGCGAGTAACTCTTGTCCACATGCGACCAAGGCTCTTGCGTGTTCAGCACAAAGCATCTCAATGCATTCAAAATGCTGTTTACAAACCCATGTGCATTAACCTCACCTCTTGAAAATGTGAATACGGAGAACGATGGTTATCCAAAGGGCCTAATTACAAGCTGAGAGCATGAAGCATGGCTAAGCCTTGCAGAGCGTTGAATTCCCTTTCCTGGGATGGCTTGATGAGGGACGCAATCACAGGAGAAGTATTTTGAAAGAGCCTGTCTTCATCTCTCTTAAAACCACCAATAATCAGTAGCTAATCTTCTCTGTCCTGTTAGAGCTCGTTTCACTTCTTGAGAAATTAATATCTGTCCTTAAAGTTAGGCTGATACGAGCACCACTGATTTTTCAATGGCTCAACTTTAGGGTGACTAAAGCAGCAAAATTATCACTGCTTAATGCTGTCGTTAGCTAAAGCAGAAGTTTCATTATTTAAAGTAAAATTTAATACCAGAATATTGTTGGTGATCCATGCAGAAGCAGCACACCTCTTCTGGACACTGGGACACTAACGGTTTGGAAAACAGCCCCAACTCTCCCCTACCATTAATGTGGTCGGAAACACAGATTCAGCTTCAGATGTGGGGAAGGGACAGCACCGCACTCAGAATACAAACATTTTACGTCTCACCTGCCCCCATAAGCCTGTTTTTAAATCTTTCCTCTACACCTTGCCTGCCAGGTGCTATGAAAGGCAGCTCTGAAGGTTCGGATCCAGGATTTGAAGCCTTCTTTTCCAACGCCACATGGCCGCAGTTCCGCTCCAGCACTTCTCCCTACGGATCCACCCTTGCTTCAGAAAAAAGCACTGGAAAAGGCATCAAACGCACCAGAGCTCTCCCCCACGCTCGCCGGGCCAGGGCTGGCGGCATCGGCTTCGCGGGTGGCTGTCGTGGCAGGGCCGCCCACGGAGGCCGTCGCCCCGCGCCCCCCCTCCCCTGCCCTTCCAGAAGCCATCAGCAGAAAGCGGACAAGGCTGAGATTATTATCCTAGGTTCCGAAACCGGGAGGGATGGGGGAGGCTAGCACATGTCAGAGGCTTCTTGCGGACGTGACACAGGCTGGCTTGTGGGCAAATTAACACAACCGGGAGAATTCGCTCAGGCTCATCAGGGTAATGAAATGTGATATCCACTGGAGAAAGCAGTGGCAGGGCCACGCTCCACTTTGCTGTAGCAGCGATGCCCTTTAGACAAAAGACTCCCTGGTGAAATGCAAAACAACTCCGGGATGGAGTGTATCCAAACAGGATCCAAGGACAGCAGACCTATAACTAATAACTAGATACTTTCCACTTATTACTGTACCGCACCAGGACATGCCAGCATGTATTTGGGGAGCGGATGCTCAGAAAACACTGCAGTTTTTCTTGTTTTCTACTGCCTACGCTATAATGGTCCCCTTGTTTAGGTCCAGATAAAAAGCTCCTGCCTCGCAAAAAGCTCGCTGCCTACAAGTACAGGCCACGCACACCAGTCACAGGTTGAGATCGCCTTATGGCGACTGTAGCACCATGCAGGGAGGCAAACTAACCCAGCAAGCAAAGCGGTCCCAGCTGACCATCTAGCCTTCCCTCTCTTCACATCCAGGCTCCTCTTTTCTGCTGCAGATCTACCCAGACCTGCTAGCACCCTTTTCCTGTGAAGACAGACAAATTCCAGGTTGCTGAGCTCTTTTTAAGCTCTCCCCGTTCAGGATTGCTAGCTGTTTTGGCAGATGGTATCGTCTCTATCAGCTCTCAGGACCACGCAAGGAGATATTCGTTGCTAATACACAGGGCGACCCATCTAGCACCCGGCCAGGAACGCCAGTCTCATCTCTGAAGAGATATTTTTCAGTGGAGCACCTAACTTTTGCCCAGATTGCCCAGTCTCCAAACAGCCCTCAGCTCACGTGATGCTGCAGACTTGCAGGGGAGGACTTGCCTGTTGACCTCTCATTATCAGCCTGCAAAGCAGCTTCATTTCAAGGCCCTCTGCCTTGCCTCTGCCTGTGCCCATCCTTCCATCTTTACATAAGTCAGCTTGATTTTTGCATAGGGGGTGCTCCTAAAGAGCTCTGCATCTTTTGAGAGGAACCTGGCGATCTTAGGAATAGTAGAATAGTAGCTATTCTTGTCCTAATATTATCAGGCATTGTACATATGTTATTAAGTACACATACTGAGCAGGAAAATATCCACTATCCAGCGGATAACACTACCTTAGACATGCTTCTGGTGTAGCTCTGAGTAAAAGGGAAACACCAGTGCTAAGCAAAGGAAAAAGCAGAGATCACGGTTTACACTTTACTTTCCACACCTCCTCTCTCAGAGAAGAATCCACATTAAGATGTTGGGTGAAGCACAACACACCCCACACTCCCCATCTTGGTCCAAGGTGCACAGCCCTCCACTGCAGAGTCCCAAATCATCGCGCTCAGGCGGGTCAAAATAAGGTAATACTTTTTAAAAAATCACTTTTTTGGTGTTACAGGACTTGAATTAATTTTAACGGGTACAAACCTGAAGATGCCAACACTCCTCCCTCCAAGAGCCGGTTGTCATTAACCATCACACGGACTTGCTCTGGCACGGCTGGCCTCAGAACAACCTGGACCTGTCGATACCAGCAACATACAGACATTTATTTCTCCATACAGGGTTTTGTCAAGGACTTTTAAAAGACCATTGGAAAAACGTTGACTTTACAAACAAAGCTGCTACTTGGAACAATCTATCTGATAAATAGCGTCTTAATTTAGATATGTGTTTTAAGAATGCTCCTCCAGCCAGCAGCTAGCTTGGGGAAGTTGCATAAATCAGTGCATTTACGTTGGTACGAGCTAACAAGAAACGAACGCTTCCTTCCCTTCCAGTTAGCGTCTGCGCGTGCCATGGATGCAACTCTCTCTCCCCACCTCCTCCACTGTCTTCGGGATATGACCACAGAAATTGTCATATCGAATTACACTGATAACCCATCTAATTTAATACCCTCTCCACAGTAATACCCCACACCAGCTGCTCCAGAGGAACATTTAACGCTCCTTATAACTGACAGCGATGGGACAGCACCACCACGAGGACTATGCTTCCTTTGTGTCTGTCACAGACCTCCCCTTCCCTGAAGCATTCTGTCATTTATATTTTTATCCGAGCTAACACACCTGTGAATGTCTTAATTCACAAAAATCTGCTGCATGTTACAAGATACAGCAGTATCTTGTGGCAACGAGTTTTGCAGGGTAACAAGTTAATCGGGTGTGCAAGGTACTGCCCCTGAACAGCTGCAAGCGGCTGCCTCCAAAATACCATAGAAAAGGCTACGTGAGGGCACGGGTTGACTTGCCTCTGCCATTCAGCGACTCGCATGCCGCTGTCGCGTCCTTTCTCATTCTTCTGTGAACGGAAACGGGCCTAGCAACTCACGCAACCTGAGGAAGGACAGTCCAAAAAAAGGTGACAGCCACTGTAGCTCCTAGGGTGACTTGCACGCATGGCTTCAAGACGTCCTTCACCTCGCGGCGCGAGGAGATGCAGGACGGACGAAAGGGGCCAGGTTGAGCCCGGCTGGGCCGCCTCCTCCCGCGATAGGGACGCACGCGGCCACGGCTACAGTACATGAAAGACGTTACTAATTGGGTGTCGCAGTGCTCCCGTGGCAGGGAGGGGACGGGAACGGGGCTGGGCTGGCTCGTAGAGTTCGGCTTTCTTCCTCGACAGGAAAATTTGCAGCGTAATTAAAATGAAATGTTGATGTCTGTGTTCCATGTTGAAATATTGATGGAAGGAGGCATAAAACATTTTATGAATGCATGGTTCCATTTCGTAATTTACTGCCCCCAAACACCGTTTTCACAGAACCAATGCAGGAAGAAAGGAGTAGAGATGAAAGAGTGATAGTGTTTTTATCACCGCAGAACAAGGGAATAGAATTGGACTGAGTTAAATACAATGTATTGAAAGGCAGGCTTTCGCTCTGAACTTTATATATAGCAGGAGCTCCTTTGCACCTGGAAAGTACCCATTCGAGTCTACAGAACTTTTTCCCTTTCCTTGTGCCCTACCGTGTAACGCTGGGAAGATGGCTACATTTTTCAGCAGCAGTGAAAAAGAGGTCAATCTCCTGTTTATAAGGGGGCTTGGAGGAAAGTACTCACAGCTGCCGTGGGAAGACACACGGGCAGGACTCTGGACTTAATCTTTAAGTCCACCACTTGCATTTACCTGCCACTGTGTTTTTATCAGACAGCCCCACCACGCACGGTTCAGCCAAATGGAAGTCTTATTCCATTCTTATTTCAAAAGGGGGAAGAGGAAATATTCGGAGAGCTCTTTAATTAACGGTCTAATTATGGCCCAGGCTAAAACAGAGGCCTTTGCCACGGCTGCAGCAAGGGCAGCAGCTAATCTGCCCGAAGCGTATTTGCCTGAGGACACGGCCTCCAGCATCAGCGAAATCCCAGTTCTGAGCTCATTCCAGCCAAGAAGAGACTTCAGCATCTATCGGACCTCGGGCAAGGGGAACGGAGAACAGCAGGGCACGGAGACGGCATCCAGCTCGGAAGAGGGGGAGGGAAACATCGCCAGGATCCAGCAAGAGAATTTAAAATATAGCTTCACTTCACTTAATCGCTGCTGTTTTCCTTTTTGCTCCGTCAAATCAATTAATGAGCTGCGGCAAGCAGGCAGCAGTCGGAGAAAGCATCCTCAGCCCCGCCGCGGGTCAGGCAGGGCCGCCGACCCAGCCACCCAGCCACCCGCGCTGCCGCCCGGCACCGCTCGCCGCCTCCGCTCCTCCGCCGCGCTCCTGCCTCGCTCGCCTTCCTCCGTGCTAGTCCCTCCTTTCGCCCTGCCGCTGCTCCTTGGCATCAGGTTCACGGAAGCCGGAGTCGTCGCTGGCCACGCGCCCGGGATGGGAGAGGGCTCGAGGGCGCCGTGCCGAGGCGAGGCCACGTCTGGACCCCGGGACAAGGAGAAAGGTGAATCTGCAGAAACCTCTGCAGCGTCCGGGAAAGACGTCTTCCTTCTGGGCTGGCTACGCCACTCACAACCACACCACGTGGACGTACTGCGTATTTCACTCCAGGCCACCCAAACTGCAGTGCCTTGAAATGCACCGTTAAATAGTACCCCCAAATTCCAAGTTGAGGGCACGCAAAGCGACCGTAGCTCCCCAGGCTGACCCACACACCTGAGAAAGGTAATCTGCATCACCCATACGCAGCAGCATGCGAATTTTTAGGTCTGCACCAACCTACCCGATTCCAAGTCTCCATCTTCACATCTTGGCCAGTCACATCTACCCAGGGCCGTGGAGAGAGGAAGGTGTCTCGGAGCAACGCGACCCCACGGGGATCTGAATAATCCCTCGAGAGGCATTCAAGGCATTCACCTGGTGACACCAGGGACCCGGACACTTCACTTAGGGGTCTATGATAGGTTGGGCTCTTGCTACCAGATTCCCACTGCAGATGCAGGCACGTTCTCAGTTCAGTTTTTAATTACTGCTCATTCCAAAAAAACAAAGCTTTTTTTCATTAGACTTCAGCTTTATATTTTCTACCTATATTTCTTCAAAGTCGCATTTCTTCCGATAAGCCCAAGAACTTGGTTTTCTGATCCAAATTAAAAACATTAACTTTCCAATTTATTATCTTTGAATTCAAGCATTTCCATGCAGTCTTGAATCCCCAAAACAGAGCATATGTCATCCCATAAGCATACTATAAAGTGAAGCAGAAGAGGCAAATAACAGAAGCAAACCCAGCAAAATTCAATATTTAAAAGCTAGATTTAAGGAAGAGTTCTTACTAGCTACATATGCTGTGGAAAAAAAAATCCTTTCATTTTTAGGTCTTGATTCTATTTTAACATAGACAAGTGGGATTTATACAACAGAGCAACTTTTTTGCAAGATGAATTTTTATATTCTATGTCCCCTTTACAAATAATTCACTCATTGCAATGCAACAAAATATTTTCTGAAGTCCCTCAATATACTATTTACTCAGCAGAAAATAACAGTGAGAGGTCTGCAGAAAATTAAACGTATGCACACACTAAGAAAAACAGTAAGTGATAGATACCGCTCAATGAAATTTTATGTGACCGATAGCTGTTTCTGGATATGTGATTTAAAGGTTGCATTAAACATCTGAAGCTTTAGCTAATCGCTCTATAAATAACTTAGAGTGGTGGTTTCAGGCAAACTACTTGTATAAGATTTCTCAGCAGATACAGACATGCATCAACAGGGGTGACTCTTGAATAAGCGCTGCAGGAAGAGAAAAAATTCCTAGAAACGTTACTGGAAAAGCTGAGAGAGAAGGGAAAAAAAGATCCTCGAGCAGTGCCTATGCACAGAGGAGCAAGCTGAAAAGATGATTTCTCCTGCTCGTCTCTGGCACGCTGCAGTGCAGGAGGCAGCCAGGCCCCAACGGACCTGCGAGAAGCAGCATGGCTTGAGCATCCCAATAGCACCATGGAAGTTTCCCTTGACTTGAAATGCTCCTTTTTGATGCTGGAACTCATTAGATTTCCACAGAAATCTCTGGAAACTCTTCCTTTTAGCCTGATGCTCTAACCTGCGTAACAGCCTCAAGTATTTTCTTTTCAGTGCTTAACCCATAATCAGCACAGCTAAATATAAGCCATTCCTCCTTCTCCTCTTGATTTGAGGAGCTCTGTGCAAAGCCTGCTTTGCATTTTTGCATCATTTACCGAAAACAGACCAAAAGGCTCTCCCTGCTCCAAAGACCACCACCGTTTGCCAAGGCCTACGCGTTGCCGAACTGCGCTGGCTTCCCAGGCGGTGGGATTTGACACGGAGAGAGCGCGGAGGGCCCCGGGCAGCACCTGCCCCCCACGAACGCCTCCGGGCCCGGGCTGGCATCGCAGCCGGGGCGGGCGAGCCTAGCGCTGGGCAGCTCGAAAGCCGAGAGCTTTTGGGCCACTTTCCTATAGAAGGCAATTTGAAAATCACATCAGGACGACTTGGTCTCTATGGAAACAAGGGCTCTTTGGGCAGCGCGGAGCATACCTCAGCGTGGTGCGCGGTGGCTGACGGAAGGAGAAAGCTGGCAAAGCTGCTCAGCCGGCTGAATCCTTCAAAGCTTAGCCTTTTTCTTCTTTTTTTCCCCCCCAGCTGACAGAAAAAGATACGCTTTAGGAGAAAGAGAAGAGGTTAATAGGGCCAAACCCGCCACCTTTCATGGTGTTCCTGGAATGGAGGACCGCATCATCTCCAAGCACGGGAGACAAACCTCAGCATCTCAGGAGACCGCCGAGCGCCTTTCAGCTCTTTATTCAAAATAATGTTAATCTGACAAAAGGAGGAATTGCTTTAATTGGCACGAAAGCCGACTCCAACACTGTAAAAAAGAAACCGTGAAAACAAAGCCCTGACCACCTGCTGAAGCCTGCAACACACGTAGGGGGTTGGAAGAGCACAGAGTCGGTTGACGTTGGCTTCCAGAGAGGTCGTTTGAAAGGTAAGGTATTTCTGCATCTGCAGCCGTCCTCACGAACCGGTTCTGATCGGCAGCGGGTAAAGGCCCCTGCCCGAAGGTGTTCGCATCCAGCCGGACAGGGTCTAACCGCTCCAAAGCGATCCTGGTGCGCCTCTTTGCCACTGCCCTTCCTGCAGCCCTCGAGGACTTCGCTCCTTTAAGCATCTACGTTCAGGTATCTGCCAACAAGGCTTTTGCCTGCAGAGAGCTCACCTTCACCTGAGGGCGAGTTCAGCCGGGAGGAAGGAAATCAGGCCCCTTCTCAAAGCGACCGACCGAGGGTTTGCTGCTTTGCCACGCCACGCCAGCGCTCGGGAAACAACCCTGCGGGTGAGCGGGGACGGCGATGCCCTCTCGGCCTGTGCAGCAGCACCGGGCGCACAGCCATGGCTTTTCATCGCTTCCAGGAAAGCGCCAGATGTCCAGCAAGGTCTGGAGCAAAGCGGTTAGCGAGCACTCCCCAGCAGCCTAACGCCGTCCCGGTTTGAGGCCGTGCATAAGATTTTGGCCGGTTTAGGGCTGCCTGTGGGTACATGCAAATACACAGCTGGCAAAGTTATTTACGCATGGGGGAAGGCAATTCAGACATCGATAAGTATCGATCTGCACTTTCTTCCTTCTTGACCTGAGAGGCAGTCTCAGATTTCTTACAAAATGAGGATAATTATAGGTTATTTATCTGCTTTTAAAGAGGATCCTGCCCATTTTTTTCTTTTTTCCCCACTAAGGATAATCCCTTGGGATAAAGAGAGGAGCTGAAGTTCCTGCCCATCTTCTCCTTTAACCCACGTGCAACAACGAATAAAAAGATCAGAAAGGTCAGTTTTCACCAGGATGAGAGAGGGACTAGACAAGAAACTGTCCTTTTACTGTCACTCAGAGCTGCTCTTCCTGGCATTGAAATCCAAGAGCTAATGAAGATAGATGGGTTCATCCATGCTGTTGGGCCCTGGATACTAATGAAAATTATTTAATGGTCAAGAGCTGTCAGTGGGAGCATTGATTAATTAGCAGAGTTAGGAGGAGAGCGACTCTAATGGCATGTGAGCTACTAATAATAGAGGCCCAATCAGTCAGGAAGCATATCTGAAAGGCAGATGATGCGACCGTAGGCTCCCCGCTCACCTTCACCGCGAGCGGCAAAGGCAGCAACTCTTCCCCAAGGGTCCAAAGGGGTCCCCAAGGGTCCAAAGGGGTCCCCAAGGGTCCAAAGGTCCGGTGGCATCTCTGACCTCCCACCAGGGACGACGTGCCCAGGATAAGTTGCTACGGGGCCAGGAGTGCTCGGGGAGGAACCTTCACCAAAAACCGGGTGCTCAAACACCTCTGAGGAGCCAGGTCTTAGTTCCCCTTTGCCTCCGTTTCCTACCTGGACAAAGAAGACTTTCCCCTCTCTCTCACCACCTCCTCTCAAGCATAAGCTGCTCAGAGCAGGAAATCTCTCTCCTTATACGTGAAGGGGAAAGGAAAAAAAAAAGAAAAAGAAAAGAAAGCTTGTTCTGAGGCTTTTCTACACTACTGTAAAACAAACAAAAAAAAAGAATTAACAAAACTGACCCCTGGGAAAGGAGAGCTGCACTTAAGATAAGCTTCCCGGGTGCCTGGAGAAGTGCAGGGAATTATGATGAAATAGCTGTATCATATATACACACATTTGTTAGAGCAAATACTGACACAGCTGGGAGACATTGACAGCTCTGCAGAGTAAGACTAATTTCCAAGCACTGAAAATCATCTTGGTGGAAGGCTTAGGAGCAAAAATTATCCAGCCAATCTGACAGAGCGCTCATAATTTCGGTGTCTAATGTCTCAGTAATGCCTAAGCCACAAATTATTGTTCTGCATCAGCAGAAAGCAGAAGTCTTCACGCTTTTTGTTGACATGGCAGACTTGATCACCGGCTATAGCAATTTGGAAAATAAAGACAGCCCCTTTGCACCATCTTTACTGCCAGCGAAGACACAGGCACGAGGCAAAGAGGAGAAAGATCCTGGCCTGTTTTTGAGTTTGTTAAAGTTTCCTCTGAGCTCTAAAATATCCCCTATGTAGTTCTATAAAGAAAAAGAGTTTCTATGCTCAAAAGTGGAGCTAAATCCTCCAGCAGTGTAAATGAAAAGGAGTAAAAGAATAGAAAGCAGTACACTATTTCTTCCTCTTAGACTAAATGCAGAACAGATCTCAGATTGCCCCTTAAATTTCATCAGAAGATGGTACCTCAAAGAAAGTAAAAACCTTTCACTGAATTCATCCCTGCTGGTTGGTTATTTTTTGTCAGGGAATTGCATGCAAAATGTGACCCAGAACCACATCAACTGTACAAGTTCGGATTTTTCCAGTTCATAGCCCATATTGAAAGTATTTTACAAAATCATTTAATGAAAACTAGACGCCACCACTGGAAACGGGAGCATTAAGTGCCGGTCCACATCCAACCTCCAGGAGAAACAACGT
This sequence comes from Dromaius novaehollandiae, assembly GCF_036370855.1. Lineage (NCBI taxonomy): Eukaryota > Metazoa > Chordata > Aves > Casuariiformes > Dromaiidae > Dromaius > Dromaius novaehollandiae. Next base: position 9,588,145 of record NC_088103.1, on the reverse strand, counting down.
GGATCCCAAATTTTACTGTGCATCAGAACGGACGGGGTGGGTAAGACGTACCTGACCTCTCCCTGGACAAGCTCTCCTTCCTCCCACACAGCAACGTTTTGTGAACCGGAGAACTGCAGCAGCACCAGGAGGCTATCCAAGAAAAGCAGAAGTCCAGGAAGAGCCTCCCTAGTGTAGCAAAGCTCGCCCAATGCAGCAATGACCAAAAGGCTCCTGCGCCTGGGCCATCCACCCAGTGCAAGGTCAGGCAACAAACTGGGACCTCTAGCAAACAAACCAGCAAGCCACAGAGTCCACCAATTACCTACTTAAGGAGGTAATCAGCTGCAATCACCAGTCTTGGGTGAATCAGCTTCACCTGCTCAGTGCATCAGAAGAGAGGGCTGAGTTATTGCAGAGCCCATGGTCACGCAGGCCTGGAGAGACAGTTCCAGTCAGACAGCAGCATCTGTATTTATTTACATGCTGATCAATAGCTGATTCCTAGAGAGAAACACTCTCTTTGCTGAACGATGCTCCTGTAAGAGCCCACGGGTTGCTTTTTGAGACTACGGATGCATGTCCTTGCTGCCACAGTAGGTAACGCAACATCTCCCAGTTGCACTGGAGCTGTTGGTCCTTTCTCCCAACACAACCTGCTTAATCCAGGAACTGCAGTTTGGGGAGAAGTATTCCCTTTTTGCTCTCCCTTCTCTTCCTCTGCCCTGGGTCACTGGGCCTGTTTCTGCCCCAGCTCTGTATGAGGCAGCTGTTCCTTTTTAATCTAATTTAAAGGCAGTGTGTCCAGTGCCAGAGCCACCACGTCAGCTTGGGAGGAGGCACACCAGCAGACGAGCTTTGTTAAGCACCATGATGTGCCAGCAGCACATTCCCCAAAAGCATCCTCACATCAGAAACCCTCCCATACCGTGAACCAACACATCTCCCCATCACGGGGCACACGGTGCCCACCTTGCCTTCGTGTGGCCAGCACGAGGAAGGAGCTCTCAGAGGGACCCGCTGGGGCGCTGATCATTCACAGCAGTTGTACAACACACTCTCCTTCCAGAGCAACAGGCAAGTCTTTTTCCCAGCAACATCCTCCTTCCCAGCATTGCGGCTTACAACCCTGCCACCCAAGTCCAGACTCACCATGATGCTTCAGGCAGCCAGCAGCAGCCTACAGCGCAAGCTGTCTTGCCACCGGACACTGGGTCTGAGATAACAACACGGGGCATCTGCTGCCACCAAGCAACATCCCACAGGAGTCCAAGGCCCCAGTGACTCCCCACTTCAGCTCAGACATGACCATCTCCTTTCCCCTTCCTCCCTCCCCGTTCAACCGACTGACTGTGGACGGTCATAAATCCAGCCTACCCCAAGTAACAATTTCCAAGACTAACTCAGGACAACAAATGCCACAGACAAATCATCAAGCTGCGAGGTATTTCGCAAGGATTACAGTCCTCTGCAGGTGCCTCCACCTTCCCCCTCAAGCTCCAGTGGTCAGAGGGAGGCCCGGGCAGTAGATATTAGGCAGGAGGGCTGGTTCGAGCCCTTATGCTGCCAGAGACTCCCTGCAACACCACGCGTGAAGGGCTGATCTTCAACAGCATCTCAGACGGAGGTAAGCGGAGAATGAGCACCCAGGTCCAAGGCACCAGGCAAACCATTACGAGTAACAGTCCTCTCCCGTCTGAGCCCAACGTCCCTCTGCAGAGACAGCTGGAATTTAAACACAGCTCCATTTTCCCATAGCGCATCAGCAAACTCCCCAGCCCAGGCTGCGAATCAGTGACAATTTGTAGTATTTCATCTCTTCCCTTCTTACCAGGCCTGCCAAAGGAACTCTTTATCCTCACACTTTGAGGCGAGCTGCTATGTTATTTAATTTGCTACCCCCAACGGGTGAAGCAAAGTGGCATTTTGGTTTCTTAAGATGCTGCATACACTATTTTCCCATTAATTTTTATCCTGCTTCGAACAAACAGTGCAGACAGCATGGTCCAGTGGTCGTTCCCACTAATAGCGCAAACAAGCAAAGCAGATGAATTCAGTTTGTAAGCAGCAGTACAAACTCATTAGGCTGGGGAGAAATAGAGGTGGCATTATAAATAAGAGAGTAACCTCATCAAAAGAATGTCTTTAATGCTAACAAGGAGGGGGAAAAAAAGAAAAAAAAAAATCAGCGCTGCACATGACATGAATTTCACACATTAATTTCTTCCATGACATTTAGACCAGACTTGAACAAAAAAATATGTAAAACTTGCCAATATATCCCCAGCAGATCCCCTTACGCCACGCTCCATCTCTGCATATTGCACCTGTGCCTGCATCAATGTAATATGCTTCATCCAGCTCACCTAATGCCCCTCTGGGAAGGATATAAATGAAACTAAGCAGCCGCTGAGCATCCGAGCAAACTCCCACAGACAATCTGCGAGGGACAAGCCTACCTAGCAGCCAGTGGGGGACTATTTATCACACACAAAAACATGAAAAAATAAAATCACTCCATCTCTGCTTGCTCAGCCCTGATCCGGAAGAGGGGGGGGGAGGAGAAAAAAAAAAATCTACAAAACTATTCCCAAAGACAGATGTGGAATATATAAGTCACAGCTCCGCTCTACTGGAGAGCAAAAATCCTGGACTTGACCACTGTCCCTCTCCGCTAGCCTCATCTCGCTTCCCAGGCCCTACCCTACTCATCTCTTTCTCCTAGGAAATTGCTATCTCAGCACCTCTTTTTCCCTATTCACCTATCATCATCCCCTTTAAATTACAGCCATCAACTACTCTTTCTTCCTAAAACAACCATACAAGTTAAATATGTGACTAATCTCTGACCAACTGTTTGCAACGGGCTTGAGGCCCGCTGTTCCTATTTCAGACGGGAAGAAGGGTTTGCATGCCCACAAGCTGACCTAGTCTGTCTAACCCTACCTCCTGGTCCAATACAGGGTCTGCGCAGAGACCTGGCTGTTATATCCACGCACACAGCACTTTCTGCTGTCCCCACCTACTACAGCGTGCGGACCATGCGGAACAAGCAAATGCTTTTGGTGACCTTTCTCACCGCAGGTTTCGCCTTTCCTTTAAAGGTCTCTGAGGATTGATCGAAGACCCCCATTCCTCTCCCTTCTCACTTTGCACTAGTTTATAAAGGAAGCAGAACCTGGCCACTCCTCTGCTGGAGAGTCCCCAGGGGAAAGGAGCCAACACAGGGCTCTCTCCTCACCCCACAGCCCCCGGGCCACGGAGATGCCCCAAGGGGGTCAAGTGGGTAGAGCAGGGGCATCAAGCCTGGTCGAGTTAAGGATGAGGGAGAAGAGCTGAACTGAAACAGGTGCTCCCAAGACCTGCAATGAGGAAGCTGGAAACAAGGCCAAGGACTTCCAGGACTCCGGAACATGAATGGTAGCCAAAGACCTGCAGCAGTCTGGCTCAGGAGACACCTCCAGTGCTTACCTACCTATGGAAGCGTGTGCCTCAGGAGTCATGATAACATCCCAACGCACAGGTAGACCCAGCAAGTTCAAAAGCCACCGGGGCTGTTCTGGCTTGCTGGTCTGGAAAATCAAGGAGCCTCCATCTTCCACCTCCCCTGTTTTGCCACACGCCCTCAGTATAGCAAGGGCTCAGGAGGTGCTCATTCCCACATCAAATACAGCTTCGCTGTGAAGAGCCAGCGCGTTGTTTCCCATGTCCTGCATGGATTTTACACAAGGATAATCGGGAGAACAGGCTTTCGAGGAGAGGCAGCGAGGCTTCGCAGAGGCAAACGGGAGGCAAGCTTTGAGCTAAGCCAGCTCCAGTGCCTTCAACGGAGCCAGCTGCAAGGAAGAAGCACGTACACCCACCAGCCACCGGAGCAGACGTGGCTCGGGTGACACCCAGGGATCAGGGCTAGGCAGGAGCAGGGGATACCGTCGAAGAGCTGTTTTTCTGAGTGTAACCACTCTTTAGCTGAGCTGATAATGTCAGCAATCACCTCTAATGTCAGACTGGTTTCTGAAAGCCCCAACTCTGCCCTCAACGCAAGCGGTTGCATTTTCAGGGAGTTCTCCAGTTTCTCAGCATTTTCCTGACCCCTAGTGACAACAAGCGGCTGTTACAGCATCCACACCTCAATACGCAGCGCCCAGCACTCCCTGCATAAACACGGAGCAAAACTCACTCCAGGATGGAGAAAGGTTTTCCAGCTCCATCAAAGTATTCACCCTTTGCCTCTGCAAATTTGCCAGAAAATCTATGTTTAGCAAAGAACCTCAGATTTGGACTAAAATTAAGGAAACAAGCTGAATACAGGGAAATCTCCCTTGCAACAGGCTCCAGCTTTCCCCAAGGAAGCCTGGTTACAGGATTAATCCATCACCAGACTGGACAAAGCGAAGGGTGGGGAGAAGGCATTTTTGATACATTACCTTCCCCTGGAAAAACACATCCTAGTGCAAGGAACGTCACGGCCTTGGCAGGGAACCGAACTGCACGATCTCACCAGCATCTCTCCTGGGCCATGGAGCAAATCCCATGGACCTGGAGAACCACACCTGTGACACCAGTAGTGCATTAGCTGCTGGTCACCATGCCTCTCACTCTTGTCGTGGCATTTGGTTTCAAGAAAAAACCAAGAGTCATTGCAATGTTATTCTGGTCTAACTCATTCCTGTAAGATTTCAAAACCATGCCAGGTTTCTCCACGCACAGGCTAGCAACAGGTTGTCTCTTCCAGCGCCAGTGCAACAGAAGAAAAGGCTTCCACAGGCAGGAATAGCCCATAGTGACATGCGCTCACGTACTTCAGACTCACATTTCAATCGTCCTCCTCTGGGAAACGCTCCCTCAACGCAACATCCCCTTGCTTCAGCTGCGACAATATTCCTCCCTCCTGCGCTCTCACCAGCTGTCCCCAGCCTCGGTGTTTGTGTTTTCTACACGTTAGAAGATGCTCCGCCACTTTTAGTGGTGTTTTTTCAGTCTCGCCTTCTCCAGGGGTACTTGCACTCCGACTGAAGTCAAGGCCCCTTACCCGAAGCATCCTGTAAGCAGACCAGAGAGGCCCCGATTTGTACCGGCCTCCAATTTGTTTTGTTCACTGAGCTGAGGCAAAATTCAGGCCCTCGCGGACTCCGACAGAACGACAGTACAAGAGAAAGCCTCACACAGGGTTAATTAACGATTCTCCTCTATTTATTGGGCCCTTTAGTCAATTTATAGTTGTCACAGCTGCCATAAGTCGCCTCCAAAGCTAAACAAACTCTTTAATTAAATCTATTATATCACAAGAGCAATGCTTCAGATACTAACAGAGTAGTCAATGATGAAAGGGGTGAGCCCACCCTTGCCCAAACCCCCCTTTGGGCTCTGTGGTTCACCAGGGGACTAAGTTCATCTGCTCAAAAGCCCTGACACAGATGCAAACTTTGAAAACACATTTCCAACGAATTCCTGAGGTGCTTTAGCTGGTTAATTGTCTCCCTGCTGACTAAGCAGCCATTGCCCCCCATCCACAACACACAAGTTTCTGTCTCATCACAGAAGTGACCGTAAAGCCACACGGGTTAAAAATCTGTTCCCCCCACTCGTAGGCTGCTAACAGACCCCTGCCCTGGCTCTCCCTGCTCTGGGAAAATGGGCGAAGCGCAGCAAGCTCCTCTCCCTCCCGGATGCCGGGGGAAGGAGGAGGAGATGGTACCAGACCTGAAGGAGAGCCCAGGAAATCAGTTAAATGTGAAGCACACCGATAGCATAACGAGGATTTTCTGAAAGGCCTTCTGTAAGGATCCGGGCCATTCTGGCAGGGAAACTGGTTTGGACTGAGGGTCTGTCTAGCCCAGCGCCCTCACTTCAGCTGTAGCCACAAGTGGACCAGCGACATGCAAGAACAGGGCAAATACAAACAGTGCCTCTCCCAGGTTCTCCTGCAGCTTTCACCTGCTTTCAGCCCAGGAGATCTCCTTCACTCAACATGTTTTTCCTATTTAGTAACCCCCACCAGATCTCTCTTGGACTTGACCTCACGTGAAATGCCGAGGAACATCCGCCCATCTTCCAAAGTGCAACGTAAAGCAAACACACCGCCCTGTAACTGCACCTCAGCTGAGATAAAGACTCCTTCAGCCAGTGCCATCAGCAAGTGTCCTGCTGCCGTGTCAGCAGCTTTACCCACAACCCGCCCAATGCAAGCTGGCATCGCAGCAACCAAGACAGCAGAAGCTGCTGCTTTCTTTGCTGGTTAATCCCATTCGCCTTGTGAGAAGGCCTAAAACGCAAAATCCATGTGAACTTACTGTGACGGGAGCCATGCAAATGCCAAGGCTAACCCCGTGGGTCCACGGTTCCAAAGGGACGCCTGGAAAAGCGCACCTGCAGAAGGACAACGTCAAGCACATTTTTAATACTATTCAGTGAGGAGCCAGCCCAGACTATGAAAAACTGACCACGTGGAAAAAGACCTCTTGCTGCTGTGTTGGAGAGTCCTGGGTCCCCGCAGGGAGCTTCTCTCTCCTGTGAACAGCACGGATCATGCTCTCCACGTTGCTTATGGGATTGCAGGCAGGGTCACCTTGCAGCCAGCACTGACTAGCGTTCCTCTTCCCTCAAAAGGGCCCACCAAAACGTTTTAGGGAATGTGAAATGAGAAAGGCAGGCAAAATTCACCCCAAGAGCAAAACAAAGCTGGAGATGGGGAATAGTACATGAATTTCAGGTTTTGGGGCCAGGCAGATTTTGTTAAAAAGGTACTGACAAAAAAACAGTAATAATAGTAGATTACTGACATAAGAGCTCCATCCAGCTATGCAGGAGCCACCGTGGATGCAGCACTGCCTGCACGTGAGTTAAGCTGCCATTGACCCAGCCCAAAAAGGCGTAATTCTAAATTAGGCAAAAAGGGGGTTAAAAAAAAAAAAAGAGAGAGAGAGAATTCCTTAAAAATCTCTTCCCAATAACAGGCACGCCCCTAGCACGGGGCTGCAAACTACCCCGAGCAAACACCTTGCCCAACACCACTCGATTAAACATTAAGAGGAAATCTATAGAGGCCCATCTCCAAAGAGAGAAACTGGAGCAGTGCTGAGGGGGGGTTCGCGTGGCGGGGGCACATCGGGGGGAGGCAGCCGAAGGATGCCCCCAGCCACAGTGTCACGCTGCGCACGGAGGAAAACACGACGGTCCTGCTGCAGGAGCAGCTCCCTCTGCACGAGAGCTCGCTCACACGTACCGCCAGCAGTTAAGGTTGATTTATAACCGAGGAGAGAAAACGACGTTACAGAGGAGCTGGGTAATCAGTAGACACAGTATAATTAATCGTTTTTCTCCTGATGTTCTCCGACCACAAAAACCCTCACCTTTAATGAGCTGAGGTGCCCGTCAACTGCTGCGCGTTGGCAGCGAGCGCTGGCAAGGTGAACGGGAGCCGTTCCCAGCTGCGCGGCAACGACAGCCACCGAGGAAAGCAAGCCTCTGAGCAAGGCGGCGTGTTTGCTTCCCCCCCCCCTCCACCCACGTCAAAAGGGAGGCAAAACTCCATCAGTCAGGCAGAAAACCATCGCGGTCCTGAAGGGCACTGTCACCTAGCCGAGAGGTGCTGGTGGTCCTGAGAAGTCACCATCAAAGCTGACATTGCATTTTCCTTAGGAAGCAGAGTGCGGCTGGCATCGCTTGGGCGCGAGCTGCTATCTGCAGCTTCTGCAGCTCCAGCTGCTGCTTCGAAAGGACGTTGCCTCCTTTACCTCCTGCTTGCGCCGTCATTCACAGGGGCACTTCTGGCCGGCAGCGCCAGGCACATCTCGGGCTGGAGGTGACAACCCTGGCCACTCTGCACTCAAGTCACGCTTTGCTGCTTTTCCTTGTACATGCGTGTGGAGCAAGGGGCACTGGGGTTTGTACTCCATTTCCGAAGGGCGTTGCTTCACCATTCATCCCATCTGGCTGCACCAGTGGGATGAATGCTCTCACCAGTAAGGGATGGGGAGACTTCAGCCTGGCATGCGACTGGGACAAGCCCTGCCGTGCCTAGCAGTGGGCTAACACTGTAGGCATCAAGGTCTACAGCTTTATATCTGCAGTTTTCTTCTTCTCAGGTCCTGCTTTGCTTTCCAAGCTTCCTCCCCTGGACAGACATACAGTTTCTCCAAGGATAGAGGAGATGCTCATTTTTCCTTTCCATTACCGTGACAAGAAAATCTATAGAGGACGACAAAAGAAACGGAGAATTTGTTTCCCTCAAACTTCTTCTGCACCTGCCGGAGAAACAGAAGATGTCTAGATCTCCGTGTAACCCACGAACGCTAGGAACGGAAACCAGAAGGTGCACCAAGGCGTACGCACAGCAGATGCATGTCACGTTATATTAAAAACCTCCGCAGAATTGGTTGCTTCAAGGGAAAGGAAAGCCAGCGAGGTACAGAGGCAGGGTGAGCTTCTGTCCTCGCTGCTCACGGGGCTTGCTGTACCACCAGCAAGGCACAGCACCGCTGTCAGCGCTGGCGCGCACAGCCAGAGCCGCCGGCTTGCACCGCTCCTCCCCAGCCCGTCCTGCCTTTTGCAGCAGCCAGGATGCTGCAACAGGTTAAAGAGGAAAAAATAAAGTGGCCCTGTAGGAGAAGGGCGGGTGGGTAAGAACAAGCGGGCGCACGCGGGCGGGGGTCGAGGGGACCGTGCTCCAGCAGCACCGGAACGGGTGGCCGCCGGCCGTGGGTGGACCTAGCGTCCTCGCCACGCCTCCCGCGGCCCCAGCCGCTGGCGCACACGCTGCCGCTCCGGTGGGCTCGGCGCGGAGCCGGAGGCCGCGAGGGACCGCCGCGATGGTGAGTGGCCGCTCGGCGATCCGGCCTGGGCTTCGCAGGCGACGGCGCGGCTCCTTGCAGCAGCAGGGAGGTGGGAGCCGGCGGCTCCAGCACGGGCAGGGGGAAAGGAGAGCAGAGCAGCGCTCCGGTTAATGAGTAACGCCGGGAACGCTTCCCGCGCCGCTGAACTGCCGAAGCGAGGGCTCGCCGAGCGGTTTCCCCGCGAGGGAAGGGGCTGTCGGCAGTACCGCCTTGCAGGCACGACCCACCGCCTGCATCCCTGCTGCAGCACCAGTGCAGCCAGGCCCGCGCCCCAGGCGGGCTGCAAATCGGCACCAGCTTTCTGCAGCCTGGCAGCAGCACGGCGCTCGCAGGCAGGCCTGCCCCTTGCTAACGGCAGCCGCAAGCTGCCCCGGCTTGGGAAACGAGGGGAGAGGAGCGAAGGTGGCGGGTCCTGCGGCATACCTGACCACAGCCCCTTCACCTTTTCCTAAGCGATGAGTAATTGGGGCAGGGAGGGTTGGTTAATCTCCAGAAAGCAACCCCAGAAAACCCGCAGAGATAAGCTCTCCCGGTTTCTCACGCCAGCTCCTGAGCTTCAGCTACACAAATGCGTCTGCTTGGTCTCAAAAGCAGACAAAAAAAAAAAAAAAACAGTGCCTTGGCTGTAGAAAGCCAGAACGAAAACAAAATAATTACATTTCCATAATGAAAAGCATGTGTTTTAAAGGACTGGGTGTGCGTGAGAAGCATTAATGTGCAATACCCAAGATGGGCAGCAGGCTGGGCGCCGTGCCGGGATGGAAACGGGGGCCCTGCGGCACCGGGGGAGCGGACGGGAGTGGGTCGAGGACACCGGGGGGGCCGGCCAGGTGCCCTGGCCGCAGGGACACGCAGCTCAGGTGGTCACCGGCCACAGAGCAGCCACCGGAGCTGGCTGTCTCGCGGGCAAACCTTGCCCTGGCTGTGCCTCCCACTGGCTCAGTGCTCTTGAGGAGCAGCTGGGTCTGGAAAAAGCCTGGAAAAAGCCCCGGGGCCTGGTCTCCCGTGCGGTCACCATGCAGAAAAGGGGTTTGGGAAACCAATTAAGCTCTGGCTTTAAAGCAGCTGGGTCGCTTGCTCTCGCTGGGGGAGGCTGGTCCAGGACTTGAACTCGCACCCGAAACGCAGGCGCTGCCTGTGCCTATCTGCGTGCTCTGGGCAAGCATCAGCTTGGGCTTTCCAACAGGTTTTCCATGCTCTAGCACAGAGCAGGAGCTTTCAGCCCCTGGGCCCACCACCCCTGGGGGGACATCGGGGCCCCTGCTTCCCCTGGACTCGCCCCTCCAGGCACCCACAAAGCACCCACGGCTGCAAACCTTGCCCCCGCGCAGCCGCCTCCGTGCCCACGTTATCCCCGTTGCTAAGATACCCGGAACCAGCTTATCGAGCCGTCGCCGCGGCAGGGCAAGGGCTGAGGGTTTATTGCGCCGAGCCGTGTTTGCTCTCCGTCCTCCCGAGGCCGCGCGCTCCGCTCCCACGCCCAGGCCGACGGGAGCGGGGGGAGCGGGGGCCGCGAGGGGCCAGCCAAAGCCCCCCCAACGCTTCATCACGCACCGGGTAGCCCCCGTCCTGCCACCCACACTTAGGTGCTCCCATTTCTAGCTTCACCTTTGCCATTATTCACTTGTAAAGCCAAGCCAAGAAGAACAGCAGATTTTTTCCCCCTTAAAAACAAGCAAAGCAACAGATCCACCCCAGAGCAGAAGACAACGCTAAATCATAATTGCTCCCGCTGCCCTTCGCTACGCGCAGACAGAAACAACCTCTGAAATCCCACTGTCACGTAAGGGAGACGGCAACAGAAAAGGAGCTAAACTCCGGTTTTGCGTGACTCATGACTATGATTCACGCCACTTCTCCCTCTTTATGAGGCTCCTGATACCGCTGCCCTTGAAATAAAGCTCCCGAAGGTACTTTGCAAACCTCAACAGCAAGCAGTTCTCGAGCCTGGAAGTCATCAGCGATCCTTTCCAGAGGATGAAATGCAATGTATTTGGGAGCGTAACCTCACCCGGCCATCACTTCTTATTCAGTTTATAATGAACAAACATATACATAGGTGTATATATATATATTTGCACGCACACACTCACCAGTGAAGTGCCCCAGAAGGCTCTGTTTGCTTTGCGTTGCAGGTCGGGACACAACCCCCACAACCCACAGGATGCCTCATTTATTTGAGCACTTGCTTCACCTTACCTCTGCCGTGCTGATCTGCTCCTCTCCCCTTTCCCCCCCGTCTGCCAGGCAGGGAAAGCCCACCGACTGAGCGCCGAGGAGAGGGAGCAGCTGCTCCCAAACCTGCGAGCCGTGGGGTGGAACGAGGTGGACGGCAGAGACGCCATCTACAAGGAGTTCCACTTCAAGGACTTCAACCGGGTACGGGTGTCGGTGCCGGGTTTTACGATAGGGGAGCCCCGACGCGCAGCGCGGGGAGCCCCATTTGCGTGGCCCGGGCACAGAAAGCCCTCCCCGCTTCTCTTGACGCGTAACGGCTGAGCAAGGTGACACATCCAAGACACCAAAACGCTCAACCAACGCACGGTTTGTGGGGGGAAAGGTCTTCAAAAAGAGGAAAACCCATAGAAATCCCCAAATACACAGCACAAACCAAGAAATTTGGGGAGTGAGATTATTGATAATGGGTTGGATAAGCTGTTCAAGACTAACTTTGCTTCTTAACCCACCGGGCAGGCCTTCGGCTTCATGACCAGAGTGGCTCTACAGGCAGAGAAACTGGATCACCACCCCGAGTGGTTCAACGTGTACAACAAGGTAAGGAACGTGGATGCGGGGCGACCGGGGCTCCTCAGAGAGCAGGTCCCAGTTAGGAGGGACAGACCAGCACCAAGAGCGGCAGCAGCTCCTGCTCAGCTCAGCAGCACCTCTTCCTCCCTCAGATGCTGTTCCCTTTGCGTGTCACGCATGGCCTGTGACCACGGCGCACGCGTCCTCTCCTCCCCTCCTTGTTTTCTGGCCAGCTGAGCCGTAGCTGCTTGCAGGCTGCCACCGGGTTGCTTATTAAATCACTGCCAGAAGTGGCAGCAAGGGGGAAAAGGGCCCGGAGGAAGAGCAAGCGGAGGGGTGGCACAGCGGCTGCGTGACCAAGGGTGGCAGTGCCCGCTCGTGGCCAGGGCGAGCTGCGGGAAGGGAGAAGTCACAGAGGTGACAGCCATCAGAAGGGGCTGGGGAAGCTCTGGTCTGGCACGGGGAGTGGGAGAGGGGCACACCGGGAACCGGGAGAAGGGGAGGGTCGCTGCACCACCAGCCTCCGCAGCTGGATGCCACCAGCACTGCTCCCACCCCAGGAAATTTCACTAACGAGCCTGGAGAAAGCAATAGCACTACCTGCTCCATCGGGTGATAACTGTCTGCGGCACTGGGGGAACCAGTTCCTGTCCTTTCTGCCAGCAACACCTGGTCTGTCTGTCTGTCTGCTTTAGGTTCACATCACCCTGAGCACCCACGAGTGCGCGGGCTTATCCGAGCGAGACATCAACCTGGCCAGCTTCATAGAGCAGGTTGCAGCTTCTCTGTCCTGACCGGAGAGGAACACACAAAGCTCGAACCGACCCAAATCGACACCCCGCGTCTCGCCCGGACGACTGCGCCCGGAGCCTTCGCCCCGCGCCAAGCTGCCGCCGGACCCGGACGGCCACCCAAACCCCCCGCCCCCCGCCCCAGGGAGGGCCTACGTCCACCTCTGATCTCGCCGCTTCCGCTCCTAATCCCATCTCTATCCGCGTCTGCAGATTGCTGAACCCGTGGCCTTTCAGCAGGCACGCCTTTAACCGGAGGGAGTAACGTTGCGCGAGTGCACGAGTAAATCTTTCCAGGGCTCGACCCACCCCTGTGCTCTTGCCCCTGAGCCACCACGGTCTGCTCTACCCCCCGGATTCGGGGTGGTGCGGGAAGCCTCCGGTTTCCCCATCACACACCGGCAACCGTGACGTGCAGTCTGGTTGTTGCTGTGACCTTTCCCGAGCAGTATTAAAAGCAGGCATGTGATCCCTCCCCTACTGTAACGGGCTTTTTAGCAGAGAAGCATGACAGCGTTTACAATAAAGTTCCCGGTTAACCCCATGTCAGCGTGGGAGGAGGCTGCTTGGTCGGAATTAGGGCAACCGCTATTCCCCAGGCAGGCGCTGGCCTGGCTCCCCTCTCCAGCAGAGGCTTCTGCCGTAGGGAAGCTTCTCCATGAAGCGGCACGGAGACACGGCACGTGCCGTGGGGGGCCTGCGCCTCACAGCGAACGGGGCCCGAGAGAGAATGAGGTTGCTAAAGCGCTCCCTAAAAGCCAGAGCGGATCTGGCAAAACCCGTTAGGGCTAAACAAGCACAGCTCTCACACCAAAGGCAAAACCACCGGCAAGGGAAGGCATAAAAGCAGTCCAGATGCAGGCCAGAAGCTGCCTGAAGTGGGACAACCTCCAGGCTCCACCAAGTATTAAAAGAAAATCCGTAGCTCTTCGACGTAACGCTTCCAGCACCCTTGAGCATCGCCCGCGCGGCCCAGGCCGGGGCACCGCCTTTATCTCGACGGAACGACGGAGCAGCTCCCGGGCAGAGCTACTAGGATTCACAAACCACCCTCCAACCCACAGACCGGGCCGCCCATGAGCACGGCCATGAGTGGCAGGTCCCCATCCATTCAAGCGAGCGTTAAAACAGAAAAAGGCTCAAGGAGCCTATACAGCTAAACGCACGATTTCAGTGCAAGCCAGGCCCTCTTTCACCATCTCTTCAGTTCTTTCAGCCGACAGTTTTACACAGTGGCAAACCAGAGCGATGCAGAATAGTGCCGTCAGGTGAACTCTTGTCCCAGGAGTTTATTAAAAACGGTCAATGCGTATTTAAAGGGCAAGATATTATGTTGTACATGACCCTTCCACCCCTCCTCCCTCCCCCGCAAATCATCAGAAAAGTGCAGATGAAATCCATGGCATGAAGACAGACATCTCTTCTTGGTCCATCCCACTGGATCTTCTTCAGTCTGGTACCTACGAGCAGCCAGCTCCCCTGGGAGCGCTTTGTACCAAGAACAACTTCAATGTCCCACTTGCTAAACCAAACCAGCCAGAAATCTTACAGGAATTAACAGTCGGGAAGTTCCCTCCAGGCCTAAAGTACCATCCAGTTTCAGAGCATAATCCAGTCCACAAAATTCCTCCTTTTTTTCTTTTAAACAACTATACAGCCCATTAATTGCATAATTTTTCTAAGACCATGTGGCATGATAAAGGAGATGCAGAGTACATATTAGATGACAAGGATGAACAAGACTACACACCAGTAAAGTACAGTGGTCTTCTCCTGACCACAAGAAGATTACGTTTACAGTATAGAACAAATGCACATCAAACAATTAAACCCACAAATATTACTATTAGGTGAAGCCCAGAATGAAGTACATTGACTTACAAATAACATCTTCAAATACATCCAAAAAAGGCGAAATGGAGCACTGATCCATTAGGTCCATCTACTTCCTTGGAGGAGAACACAAGTGGGGAAGGGGAGGGTGTTTCTCCCACCCCTTCCCCAATGTGTCCCCCGGCCCTTCTTTTAAAGCACAGAGTACTTCCCTTCTTTGTTTTCCAAATCTGGGCTCAAAGAGAACCATCACAGTAGCCAGATACTGGAGACTCCCAGACATGCGGTAATAGTCCCATTGGCAAGATGTTAACAGAATAAATAGGTCCAACACAAACGCTGACCACCGGAGCTGGTAACACCATCAAGAGCGCATCGGGCAACTCAAATGCACTGCTTGCAAAAGGGCTCAGAGACACGCACACTGTCACCAGTTTAATGAGACAGGAGATGGCCAAAATACAGCGTCTCACAGCACTGAAGAGCAAACCTGTTAAAAAGCAAATATTCCTCCCCACAGACACTGGGCCCAAGGCTGCACTTGTTTTTGCAGTGGTTAAGTAACCCTTTCATGCAGTATAGTTATTGTGCAAGTGTGTGCTTCAGCTACGCTAAGCCAGCGAGGGTCAGCTTAGGGCCAACCAGCCCAGGACCGCAGAGAGATGCCCTCGGAGGTCCCGCACAGGACCGCGCGGTCCTGGCGCACAGCAATCCTCTCCCCTGCGCAGCTCAGCCGGTCACACTCTCCAAAGCACGCAAAAGGCCGGGGAGAAACGCATGGAAAAGCCCTGGAGGAATAACCCCACCACTGTTCCACAACTCGAGTGATTCCAGTTTGTCCTTAAGGCCACAGTTGCCTCACAAGTTGCACTGGTAAAACTCTCTCATAGTAAAAATAGTGGAGAAAAGTAGGAAGGGTGGGCCATGCACCCAAGGCTCAAACACCCCCAACTACTGCATCCCATCAATCTGCCTTTCAGCACTACACCAGCATCTTTGAAATACTGTGAAGGGACTTGGCTCAACACAACTACTATCCTACCTTACGGGCAAGCATACTTTACCTGAGGCCAGTCTGCCCTTGAGGTTATTTTCAATATAGTACCGTAAGGAAATGACTGCAAACATTGCAGGCGATAGCTGAACCCTCAAACTCTTCCTGGCGCCCCACAAAAAGCCAGGGAAGCGTCAAGGCACAAAGGTGAATGCCCTTTTGAGAACGTGCCTTAAAAGAATCAGTGCAAAGAGCAGACAGAGATTGCTACTTTCTATTACAAAAGTCACCTTTTCATACTAAAAGATTATGGTAGGAAAAAAGTCAACTTTGGTGCCATACGTTTGCATACGAAGTCCGTAGCCATGACACACACCAGGGCTCGACTGACTCGACTACAGCATTGCGAGATAGTGCAAAACCTTCAAGTTATAAACAGTGAAATCGCTGTTTTGCACCTCCCTGCAGAACTGTGCAAGGTACAACAGCAGTCTAGGTGGCAAATGCATGTGTTCTACAAGAGGCAGGAAAGCAAAATAGATACCATGTACCTACAATTCTGAGTACCATCCAGTTCCTCTCCCTGCACCACCCCCTTGGTTTCTATTTCTGTCGCTATTCAAACAGGAGATTCCAGAAGAGGATTTTGCATTGGTTTTTTTCCCCCCCAACAGATATCGATTGCAGTCTCACTGAGATCTCCGGGGGGGATTTTAAAGAGTACATGACCATCTTTCCTTTGCCAATTTATCAACCCTGCATTCCACAGACTTAAGGCTCCTAGCACGGTTTGTTAAATGCAGTAGCTTGGAGGAATACTCAGAAGAAAACAAAACTTTCAATTTATTTTCTACCTTCAACTTCTGGGAAGACCGAAGCTTTGGAACACAACGTCAGAACTAGAATCTATCCCTTGGCTGGACACTGGCCGAATACAAGGTCTGAGGAGGAGAAACAGTGAGGAACAAAGTGACATTTAGAATACCTGAGGAACCGGGAGTCGTGGAATGGACATTCATTTCACCATCAGTAATCCTGATGAAAACGGGCAGGGGGAAGGGAAGAAAAGCCCTAAAATTAAAGTTGGGCACGAAAATAATGCAGATTTCAGAGCAGACACAGGTGGGGAAGGAGGTTTCCAAGACCAAGCTGCCATCAGACCTGCACTTGTAGGACCTAAGGCTTACTGCAACCTCTTCCCCAGAAACCCTTCAGGGCCACCCCAGTGCTAGCCGGAAAGGCGCCGATTGCGGCACCACAGTCAGCGGTGGCCAGGAGAGCCGTTCATGTGCTTCTCGCTGCAAGGAACATCCGTGCTGTAGAGACCGTCCAGGTACGCCTGAGAAATCTCCGCTATCAAGCTGCGGTCCGGGATGGACTGCGCCATTCCGTAGATGGCTCCCTAAGGGGAGGGGAAGACAGCGTTACTACCATCAGGGAAACACGCTTCGACACACAGCCTGCTCACCCCAAGCACACCCTCACTCTACCCTGGCTCCTTACCATGCCCGTGGTCTCCGCATTGACATCCTTCATGATCTCCTCAACGCTGTCTTTGACGTCTCTCAAGAACTGTTCGGCTACACCCGGCTTCGTGTGCAACTGCGTGATGCAAAGGTGAATGCTGGGCAGGCAAGGGAGAAGGGAGAGATTAGCCACGCCAGGTATGCGCAGCTCCACATCTGCAGAGCAAACAGCATTTGAGCCCTTCCCTGGCCAGCGACAGCTGTGCATCTCCTTGAAATAACATTTCAGAGGTATAAAGGGAGATGGCTATCCACTACCTTCCAATTAAGGCCAGTCTCTCCATAACACTTGCTATAACCAAGCTCTTCTTTTGCAAAATTGCAAATCCACCTTCCTTCCCAACGTCACCATACACAGCTAAAGGCCTGCAACTGCCTCAGCTCACCCCAGTTACATCTGGTTAGAAAGATGCAGCTGCATGGGAGCACGCTTCGCTCCAGGGATGCTTGCCGTAATTTCCTTCCCCCTCCTCTCCAGCCGAGATAAGCTGTCAGCCTGTGTGTGCTGGCCACCCCCAGCGTGGAAGATCACACCTACCGGAGGGGACAGGGCTACTCGCACCTCTGAGCCACTGCTTCAGGCTCTCTAGGGCTGCTCTTCACGCTAACTGCAAGGCTAAAATTTTTCCAGCACACCTACGACTTAAAAGGTTTGCCCTTTTCATGCACAGGAACACAACTTCTACCCACTCAAGGGAAATCATGGACATTCATTTTACAGCAGGCTGGAAAAATCACTGAAAATGATCAAACCTTCACTGCTCTCTCAATTACCTTCATGTTCAGTGTGCAGGAGGAAGAAATAAAAATCTACAAAACTTCACTTAGCTAACACAAGATAAAGTTCTGGCTATTTGTATTTTTCCACTTGTATAATACAGAGGCAAAGAGAAAGAAAGTCTCAGATACGCCCTCTGCCAGGCTCATTAAAATTACTATGGCCTCATCTTCACTGCAGTAACTGCTATATATCAGCAATTACAAAGGTAATTGCTTCTCCAGAGGAAAAGCCTACATATAATTTATCAGATATGGACAACACCACTCAGCAAATCAAGAGAGCTACGTGGTCCAAAGACGACCATCTCGCGCACCCGGGCTATGCACATCGCTCCACTGGTCTACAGCAGCAGCTCCCGCTGTGACCACAAACTCACCTTGGGGGGAACTGCAGGACATTCAAGTTCCATCCTTTCGCAGCTAACAAATTAGATAATCGGTAAATGTCAAAAGTGTCCGAACCGATGGAGAGGACAGACACCTCAGGTATCCCAAAAATGAAGATGCCGTCAATTTTTCTCAACCTTGAAAGAATATTAAAGAGAAAAGAAGCGACTGATCAGAGTTACAGGGTTACAGCAGAAAGAGGTCAGCCATTCTGTCTATCTGGAAGAAGTACATATGGAGGGGGGTGGAGGAGCGCAGTACATCCCTACCAAAAATCATGCAACCAGCCCAAGCCGTTAGAACTCGCGAGAGGACTCCAGTGATTAGAAGCCCTAAGTCAAGCAGGCTCAGGAAGAAATGGAAAAGGGGGAGGACAGAGAGGCAAGGAAACGCAGAGCAGCAAAGAGCATCAGTCCATCAGATCGCACAGCAATGCGGGCACCCTAACGAGGGCAATTATAACCCTTTTTTCAGCAGCTGGAGTAAGTCTACTGTCTGAAGGAGGGCAGCAGCTCAAATGAAGCATCTTCTCCCACAGTTTCCCAGTGGATTCCCACCCAGCAGGGACACGCTCCGGGAAAAAGGGTGCAAGAGGAACAAAAGCAGCTTGGGAGTAGGAGTCCAGAACAGGGTTAAAGAGTGCAGTCCAAAAGCCAAGTCACGGACGTACTCCGATTCGAGGAAACGAGCCGTTTTAATGATCCTCTTCGTCGCCTCGACGTAGCCGGATTCCCCCATGTGCATCAGAGTCGCCCAGCACGCGGCGATGATCCCGCCAGGCCGGGAGCCCGCCATGGTGGGGGAGGCGTATATGCCGCCTTGCCAGTCGGGCGCGACGAAGAACTGGTAGCTCCTGTACTTCTTGTTGCTGTACAGCACCACGGAGGAACCCTTGGGAGCGTAGCCGTACTGCAAGGGGCACACAGAGCATTTCAAAGCGGCAGGAGGGCGCAGCAACGCGTTCAAGCACTTACCGTGACAGTCACCAAGGTCCCCCGTGCCCGTACCTCGAGGCATTGCACCAAGCACCCACGCAGGGCAGCCCTTATCCCAGCACCCCTCCGCACAGCGGAGCGGCCACACCATCGGGACTTGGCCCAGGTCCTGGCACAGCGAGGTGGGACAGCTTTTACCCCGAAGCAGCTTGAGCACCTGCCTTTCCCTGAACACAGCTACGCAGCTGCTTCATAATTTAGCTACTGAATTTATGAACTCAGAGAGACAAACTCAATTACTAAAGATTAATTTCTCAGAAGCAGAGGAAAACTCTGAGGGGAGCCTTAACATAAAGTCTGCAATGTGATGAAGACTTGAACAAAGCAGCACTTCCTTTTCATTCAAATTTAATGCTTTCTTACATACCATGGCTGAAGCAAATGAACTAGTCCTTACTCCAAGTACCCTCCTGAAAAGGCATCTCTCCTGCCCTCCAGCACTGGAGCTGCGGCACTCCGGACCGCTTTGGGACTTGAGTCCATGCGATGGGGGAAATTAAAACCAGTGGGTCTCCATCCCCCCTAGACAAGCCCCTGCTCCAGGTATCTGACACCACCTTCACACCACAAAACATGAACTCTGCGAGGAGATGCAACCCCTGCCCACACTTAAGTCATCTTTCCATGACAGCCCCCACCAGCCACGTGCCACTGACCCAGTCCCCCACAGGCCAATGGTAGCAAGTCCTGAAAAAGCCATGCAAAGTGTACTAGAAATGCCTGAAGACAGGGATGGCATGGGAAATTGCTCCCCCAAAATGAAAGCACTGAAAGACCCTTCTCTCCCCTTCTTACCTTGTGGGTATCAGCAGAAATGCTGGTCACACCTTTCACGCGGAAATCAAAGGGATGCTTTAGCGGGAACCCTGCCTTCTCCATGAAAGCAATGAGAAAGCCACCCAGGCAGGCATCCACGTGGAAGGGGATTTTGTACTCCACAGCCAGCTGCATGCAAACAAGAGGTTCTGGTGAGTAATACACAACCGGGGAGGAAAACAGTGTGGTCGGGGTAGCCAAACTCCAGTCACCAAAAATACTCCATATTTCACACTTGGATGTTTTCCGGACCCTTTTGGAACATCCTGCCATTCTCAAGCTGTCGAGAACTGGATGATCTGGAAGGGCCGGCTAGCTGTAGGGTGACTCCTCCTTCTGCTTTCCACATATTTAGAGATTAACAGTGAGAGGAAAAAACAACATTGTATTTTGGCAGTTTACGATATTTGCCAAAGAGATGTGACAACTTGGTCTGAAAGCAGGTATCCCAAATACACTACGAGGACGTGGTCCAAATGAAAAGAAGATCAGAAGTCCTGCTGGTTACATACAAAATAAGTAATGGGAGCATGCAGAGAAAAATCAAGAGGCCTGTTTCAAAAATGAGATCCTGGTCCTTTGCTTCCTCCTCCCTCCACACATTCCTATGACTTCTCCACCCAGCTTGCTACAACCAAAGCCTTTCACCAGGTGGACTATTCTGCTGCTATTTCCTTTCGGGTGCAAAGAATGAGCCCTTTCGCTTGGTGCTGCAATGGAGCAGAGCTCTAACTCACATGCGCAATACATACATTTACAGCAGAAGTTTATGGCAGTGACTCCAGGGACAAAACACGCACTAAAGGTGTGCCCGTGCCACTCTGCGCGCAGTGGCCCAAGCTTAAATCCAGCCTCACGCAGCCAGATTTACGACAACATCCAGGGTCAACTTCAGATGTTTAAAGCCCGCCCTCCCACAGCAGTGGCATATACCAGTTTTATCGCTGTAGCTCCCAGAAGTCACGGGGGGTGTCCTACCTTGGCCACCTCTTCGATGGGGTCCACAATTCCATGCGGGAACTGGGGAGCAGAACAGACCAACATCGCTGTGTTCTTCGAAATAGCTCTCCTCATTGCCTGAAGATTTAAAGAGAGAAGATGCTCACACTCCATTTACCAAGTTCCACCCTGCCAAAAAGATAAAAAGCGAAAACATGCAGCTTCTGGTCTTAAAAATAAACCGACACAAAAGAGCCCATAGAAACCAACACAATGAGCTGTAAGCATCAGCATACATCAACTGAGTCATTTAACTCGTCCACTTGGAAATGCTGGAACATGCTGTTCGCCCTCATCTGAAACCTGTAGCTATTTCTGAAACACAAATTATTTGATTCTAAAAGAATGACATGGGGCAAAGGGATAGCTTACATCCAATTATTTCAAATAAGACTTTATATGCAGTGACAGGCATTTATTCTTACGGTTTTTCCTTATTTCCAGGAAACATAGCTCATCTCCTCTTCCTATCCAGCGACTTAGTACCCTGACAGATGCCTGCTATTTCCTGCTTGTTTCCCCCAGAAAGAGTGTCGTGCTGCCTAAAAGCAATACCTGAACATCCACTTCCATATTCTTGGTCAACGGGATGTGAACGATCTTGAGCCCAAAGTAGTGCGCTGCTTTGTCGAACGCTGCATGAGCGCTCCTCGGGACCAACCTAGGAAAGCAGCAGATTCCAAACTTCAGCCCAGGTGGCACCTAAGCCTCAGGGTGAACAGGAGGGGAAAGAGCAAAAATTCAACCTGCAGGTGTTTCTGTGCTTCCTCCCTTACGGACAGGTCACAGGCAAAAGCCAAAAATCATATAGACACAGCACAAAACAGAAGCAACAGCATAAACGCATCAAATGCACCTAACACTTGCTGTCTTGCATCTCCAATGGCAGTGGCTGGACTGACAAAAAAAAGGAAATCACCTTGTTTTCGGTGGCATCCTATCTTTATCGGGGCCTTTAATAACATGCAAAAACATTAGCAAGGGAAGGAAAAATAAAAAGACACAGGAGTTCAGCAGATGAACACTACAGTGTTTCATCTCTCACGTTTTTCCCTCGGAAGCAATTAACCAGAGAAACAAATTTGAGGCACTATTTAGAAAAAAGATGCACATCAGAGAGAGCAAATCCTACATTAGCAGTGTAATGATTAGCACAGATTCTCATTTCAGCGCCAATCAGCCCCGACTTTAGTCCCAGAGTTTTCAGGCTAAACGTCTTTGATCGGAATAAATTAAAACCCTTATGCACTTCAAAGTGCTTCGCAATCTGCGCTGAAGAGGGGCCCAAAGCTGAAATGAGCAGGCTTTTCTAGAGCAGGGCGCAGATATTGCCAAAATACATCTGCAGGGCACGGCTGCAACAGCAGCTTTCACGCCCGGGATCCCAGGCTGCTTAAACCTTCCTGCGCTTTCGCTCCACCTCCTCGCACGCACGTTTCTCTCCTGCATTCAGTCCTTCAGACACAGAAGGGATAGTGAAGAGCTACAAAACGAAGGAAGACTGGGGTCAGGCAGCCACCTCTACTCAAAGGAGCGATGGAGTCGCTAGAGCCTCCAAAGCGGAGGCACTGCCTACATTTCTGGGTGTTTGACGCCCCTCTCGTACGCCAGGTCTCGGTACGCCTTGCAGGCCATCAGAATGCTCTCGGTGCCCCCAGACGTCATCTGTTGGGAAGAAAAGAAACAAAAAGAGAAAAAGAAAGTCACCTACGTGGACGTTACAGAAGAGAAGGGCAAAAAAGATCCATGGATGCTGCCCCAGCACCTCTGCCCAGGGATGTGTCAGAGGCCAGAGATGCGCAGGACAACTCAGGTGTGCAAGGAGAGCAGATGATGTTGAACAGTTCCAGGTAGCTTTCTAACGTTCAGGTTGAAAGCGCACACTGAAGTAAGCGTTGGCTCCACTATTTACAGGGAAAACGCAACCCAAAACCCTGCCAAGAGAGGAGCAGCCCTGGCTGGCGGGGATGACAGCACCTCACGCACACCCAGGCGCCTACGTAGCTCTTGCTCACCTGGGGCTGGTTCGCCTGGCTTGCAGACGAGTTACGCCACGTACGCGGAAACGACAAAGCTGATTCAGTACCAAGCCAGCTCAGGCGCGGCGGGGTTTATCAGGCCTGGAGCGCTACCAGGCTGAGGCACGGAGCCAGCTCGGGGCTGGCACTGTTCACCCTACTAAAATGCGCGGCTGTTTTTTCTAGCAGGACTCGTGCTCTGTATGAAAGCCGCTGCCAATGCCCGGGGGCTGTAACCCGAGGAGGGCTGGTACGTGGCCCGGGTGTACACGGTTCAGGTGAAAAAAGGAATCAAAGCTGCATACGCTGCTTACGGGAGACTCATTTCTGACCTCCTCGGGTGCTGTCGCTTCCCCTTTCTCACCCTCCCCGAAAACAGAAACGCAGAAAGGATGTAGTCGCGTGTGCACGTCTTACATCACCCGCTAGTCTGGGTTTTGTTTTTGCACCAGCTGACACTGCTGCAAAAACCCCAAAAATGCAAAAAAAAGTGGGACTGCGTGACAATGACAAACATCAGCACAGATGAGGAACAAAAACAAAAAATACCCGCCCGCCGCGTTCGTTTCTAGCAGGAGCCAAGCCAGCAGCAGCTGCTGCCGCGGGCACCGCGCAAGCAACTGTCTCACCACACACACACAAGTCCTGCGTTTTTGTACTTTGGGAATCAACAGCTGTTGCAGGGGAAAAAAAAAAAAAGAAGGAAAAATCCTAACAGAGTCTCACGCTGGCTAAAAAAAAAATCGTTGCACTTATTGTGAAGCAAATAGATGGCAGCAGGAACACAACGTCCCGAGTATTTTATAGGCTCTGTCGTTCACTTCTCAACCCTTCCCATGAAAAAAGACTTGTCAGCTATTATTTTGGGGAAAAAGCAACTGGCATCCCGCAGATTTTCCCTCCCCGCTGCAGGGTGGTAGAACGGGAGCGGAATTATTTCGCCCTTGCAACACTGCTCACAGCATTGCAGCAACCCCCTCTGCAACCATCCCGGCCTGAATCACGGTCACGGCACCCAGCCGCCGGCCAGCCCGCCGTGATTCAGCACCGGCCAACAGCGGGCACAAATATTTTTTGCTCTCCTTTAACCAAAACCCGTGGGCCGGGGAAGGGCTGGCCAGCGGCGCTGCTTTAAGCAGCTTCCCGACCGGGCGCTATCTGCCAAAGCCAGAAGCGGCACGTGGGAAAAGGCAAACAGGCACGCTCGTCTGCTCCCGATTTATTTGGTTTTGCAAACGGGAAGGGAGCAACGAAAGCACAGGGGAGGAAAAATACTCCTCCTGCCTCCTAAAGGCGATTCATCCACTCCATCGCTTGCTCCCCGCAAACCCCAGTGCTCTGCAGCCTCCACAGAGCAGTGAGAGCTATGGTCCCTATTACAGGATTTCTTTGGCAAGGCCACCTTCATTTTGCTGCCAAACTGTCACACACCTTGAGCATTTAGCAGCCTCTAAAATTTTGCTTGCACAGAAAATCTCCCTCCCCAGGCCCTGGAGACCAAGTTGACCAGAAGTTTCTCCAAACTGAACTACCCTATGAATAAGATCAGTAAACCGCAATTTATTTCGGAGATAGCGTCAGAGCGAAAACGTACCGTGATCCACTGGATGGTCGTAACACAGAGCCAGGCTGACTTAAAACCCCTGTGAAGCCGGGGGTTGTAAATGCCACCAGTTATCTCCCCCAAGGCGACCCGCTCACCACCGCAGATAAAGCCCCACCAACCTGCAGGAGGGCAAGCCGGAGTTTAAGCCTCCCAGGATGCAGCACTCACGTTTCACTTCTAGATTTCAAATGTACGACTAGCTACATGGCAAAGTTTGGAAAACCCAAAACGTGGGAGGAAGAGGCAAGCCAGCTTTACGGGGAGCTAGGTTTCCATCGCCTTCTGCTTTTGCCTCCTCTGCCTTGTCCTCAGCTGCAGAATAAGTGCAAAGAAGAATCGAGAGAGACAGAGGGACGCCAAATACATGCAGACACACGGACAACTTTCCTCCGCACTCCACTCAAGGTCGCCTTTCCTTCTTGAAGTTCACAAATACCAACCACTAAAAGAAAAAGAAATCATTGAAGCCTGCATAGAAACAGCGACTTCTCCTCAATTTACAACGCAAATCCTCAGAGCCGGCACTGTAAAACAGAGCCTGTGAACAGGAGCACAAGTCCACATCAGACAAAACCTAACTCCCCCGCTCCCCTTCTCTGTACCGAGCTTAATTAGTCCCTCCAAACCATCAAAAGGATGTGATCAGGATCTCACAGGGGCCAAAAATCACCAATTCCTGTCTCTCTGCTCCTGCATAACACAATTAAAAGAAAGAACAAAAGTAGTAATTAGGGAGAAAGAGTGAGCATCGCTCCACTCCTGAGAGTGATGACTTTTAAACATGGCTTAAGAGCCTGGAACACCTCTTAGTGCAGTTTAAGGCAAAAGGCATGCCTGAACATCCCACAAGGGAATTGTCAGTATTTTTACACTCATGTTTAAACTAAGAAGAATTGTAGCCCCATGCCTTAGAAAAAGGCAGCTCCTGTAAATCACAAAAGCTACTCGTCTAATGCAAAATTCAGAAGCCTAAGATGACACCATTTATTTTAACATTTATCTAATGCATCGGCATCCTTCAGGGCAGACAAATTGGACTGCTCTCCGGAGATCCTTCCTTAGGAGATGTCCGCACGGCAAAGGAGGACCGTGCACTGGTCCCTGGAAGCCCTGGCAGTGGCACAGACGTGGTGCGGTGCTGCTTCTCCCAGGCAGCGCGTTAGCCCGGGAAAGCGCCGGTCTGCAGCGTGCCACGGAAATCGGAGCTCAAAGGAAGCGAACGGCCTCCCTGAGAAGCAGGCACAAACAGAAAGCGGTGGGTTTCCCACGCAGCACGGCTGTGGATGAACTCTTCAGAGACAGCAGACGAGCCGGCCCAGGGGCCTAACTCAGATTAGTAAATCCAGCGGACAGGGACATGACCGCAGACACGTGCATCCACTGCTTCTCGGAGACAGCCATGATGAAATTCAGGAAAAAACACATTTGTTCTCGTTTACGGCACTGCAGAAGCTGAATCAAGTGAACGAGAAGCTTTCTCGCTCGAAAAAAGCGACGGCACTTCCTGAACAGATCAATTTAAAGATAACTCTCAGCATTATGCCCTCCCTGATGGAGCCATCCCTTATTTTACAGCCTCGCCAGACATCAGAGCATAACTGCGGCA
Source organism: Dromaius novaehollandiae (assembly GCF_036370855.1). Taxonomy (NCBI): domain Eukaryota; kingdom Metazoa; phylum Chordata; class Aves; order Casuariiformes; family Dromaiidae; genus Dromaius; species Dromaius novaehollandiae. Next base: position 9,562,233 of record NC_088103.1, on the reverse strand, counting down.
GCACGAGTGACCATGGCCTGCCAGAGACAGAGGGAAGAGCATCAGTATGAGAAAAATGTTCTTTTCAAACAGCTGTGTAACTGTCAAAGCCTCCAGAAATCATTCTGAAATGTTAATTCTGTTTAGGAGAGGAAAAAAAACCCAAAAAACAAAAAAGTCTTTGACTCCAACAACTTAAGGAGCAGGTAACCCCCAACTCTCTCCATCAAGCGTTAGCCCCTCCGGATGCTCTCACAACCAGGAAGGGCTGCGTGGGAGGAAGTCCAGTGCAGAGACTCGTTTGGACAAGATAATTACAGGGCTACAATTAATCTGCTGCTTCCGCCCAACCAACGTTTCAACCCTCCCTCTGACCCGGCAGATTTGACTGGTCGGCCGGCTGGAACGCCACTTCACGGCAGCTTGAACGCTTCCCCTTTTGCTTGGCTTCTGCTCGAAATTCAGCTGATCCTCTGAAGGGGGGGAAGGAGGAAGGGGCAGAGGAGAAGTGGAAGTCCTCGGAGAGCCCACGCCGAGGTCCTCATGCTGGCTGTGATCACTGTCTGACCGTGGAGCAGCTTTCTACCCTTCTGAATTTCTCCTCTTACGCAATCCTACCCTCAAATTTCAGTGAAAGCACACGCAGGGCCCACGCTGACACTTCTACAACACACGCTTTACACAACAAAACCTGCACACGTGTCGCAGGCTTCAGCGAGCAAAGTTCCCTGAACAGACAACCGGCATAACGGAACTACCTATTTGACCATTGTATCAATTAAAATCTCAAACATACATAAATATGAGTTCCAGCAGTTTAGACCCAGCCTCTTCCCACTCCAGAGATAATCTAACACCAGTGCTCTCAGCGCTGCAAGTCAACAAGGGGAAGGGATGGGGTTAAATGCTTTTTAGGCGCAAACGAGCACGTTCATTCTTTAAACTGGAGGGTGGCCACAGGGCTCGACCTCCTGCTATCGAAGGCAGTCACGTCTTATACTCCCAGTCACACACCAAACAAGTCTCATCTTCAATCTAGTCGGAGTTTGGTCCCAACTACCCCTATTAAACAGCTCTTCTGGCACCCCCCTGCTCAACACAACCGAGCTTCCAGCAGTCAGATTAAGCCCACTCGAGGCCAGCTCGCCCTGTCAGCTCTTGGGTCAACGCCATCTTCCTATACTGATCTTCAGCCTTTCCCGGCCTTCTCCCTCCCTAGCATATTTACAGACAGCAGTCACTTCATGTCCAACCTCCAAAAAGTCCCTTCTGAATTCTCCTCACAAACGAAAGCACTTCTTTGCAAGTTATTAAGCAGCCAATGTGTATCCCAGCAGCACTTGAAGACCCTGCTAGGAGATAACGGCCTCACTGTCCCACGCACCACAAAAAAGGGAAGAGAGAGGACTTGGCCTGAGGAACTCATCATCCTCACCAGAGAGGTAATGCAAGAGAGGAGTGTAAGAAACTATGGGGTTTTTTCTTTTTATAACAAAGAAAGCAAAAACCTGAACTCTTGTGCTGGGAATTCTATTGAGGCTTTAAAAATTGTTCCAACCCTGGTGCACTGGAAGGCCACACAAACAGACTTGCTAAGATGGTTTTCCAGTTGGACAGAGGACAACACATGCCCCGTCTGCTCGCTCACCAGCACTTGGAGCTGCTCACTGGTGACCGTCCGGCCGGCCAGCCGGCCGTGTCCTCAGTCTCAGCCTTCTGCCAGGCTTGCAGGTTCCCAGCTCAGAGACTGAAACTATGGGGAGCTGCTCAAAAAGGACACTGCTCTGCTCCCCATCCTCCACCGACATCCAGCCAGGTTTCTGTGGCACATCACGCTGGATCTCCCTTCCTACTGCCATCAGGGCACCACCGTTTAGGACTGTGAAAAACAGCTGCAGTAAATGACCTTCTCTGAAGAACTATTTCCCTCATTTAAATTGTCTCTTTCTCTCTTGCTCTGTCTCTCATAAAGCTTCACCAAGAGGAGCAATTAGCAGCTCCCTTCTGAGTGACTGTGCTGGCATGGCATACACCACAACCAGATCTCAGCTGGATAGCAGAAGCTGCACGTGCACTTAAATCCAAGTCAGAAGAACACAGATGCCCATGGGACACTTGAACACCGGCTACTCACAACACCACAGGAGTTGGGGCCCCCGTTGAAGAGCGTACAGGCTATCCTCACTACTTCTGCCTCCATCTTCCTCAAACCTGGGAATATATCCGGATGGAGAGGGTTACTCCAGGCAAACTCCTCGTACACCTTCAGAAAACAGAGACAGAAAGTTAGCCTTGCAGGGGAAGCCGTGGGTCATCAGTGAAGAGGTCCAGATTTGCTAGTTCACCATACACACATAAGCCTACTAGCCCAGTGAACTGCATTCAGCAACAAGAAGTCCAAGGACATCCGCAGTACTTACTCCTACCCTGAGTAAATACTACAAGCTGGGAAGCAACAGCTGGAGAAAAAAAAGAAATCATTTGTTTTTCTAGGGCATTCTGGCCTCCGCGATGATTATATAACAAAGCAATATTGCCTGTTGTACAGACAGGTTTAATGGCTTAGCTATTCAAAAAAAAAAAAAAAGCAGCACATATGCACCCTATAATTGCTTTACACAGAGCAGGCCAGTGTGCAACCCCCAATAACTTACTTTGCAGAACTAGCTTTAAAGGAAGACCACAGGCAGAAAAAAACAGCAACCAAACAGAACTCACTACAGCTGTTATAAATCTTGCTCCCAGGAGCAAGAAGGCTAGAGTTCCCTTTCTAGCAAAAAAGTTTTTTGAAGTAGATATGTTTAAAAACAGACCTTTGGGCTGTTTAGGTTGTTTTCGACCTTCTCAAAGGAAAAAGCTCCCAACTAGGTAAACAGAGCTAACAAAGACTTCACTGAAGCATGCCGGTCCCCCATTGTTGCAGAATGTCAACTCTCAGTAATGCCAAAACACATTACCAACCTCTTTCTTGCTTAAATCAAGAGCAACTCAGCTTTGCTCAGGAAAAAGCTGTCCCAGTCCAAGGTCCCACAGCATCTCCGTAATGGGACGGCCGGGTATGCTGTCACGCCAGCCTGCAGCTAAGTCACATCTAGCGGATGGTCCTGCTGAAGCTGACCTACAACAACTTTATGCCCCCCTCACTCCCTGAATCAGAAGGTCAGTACCCATTTCCAGCTCACTTGTAACCAGCTCCCTGCTTTCTTACTCAAAACAACGTCTTACCCAAGTGGATCCGGGTTATCTCTCCACAGTATTTTCACAGTGACAGCCACTGGCCAGCTTTACACTGCCCAAACGCTTTCTAATAATTGCCCTTCCACTTAAGCTTACCCTAGGCTCTGTCTTCAGCACTGGCAATCTTAGTTTCAGATCTTCCCTGTTTAATCTTGAAAGATGCTGGAAGAGTCTTGAGGGGGGTTTGTCACCCTGAGGGTCCCTAAGATACCCGCAGAGAGGCCCCGTTAGACAGCTTGCACTTCCTTACCTTCACGAGCAGCCGGGTGAGTTTCTCTTCACCGCTGTACACGGTCCCCGAGACCTTCCCGTCCTCCCAGCGTACGTCTCCTGAAAGAGGAGCAAGAGGAGCACGCTGCTTGCGATCACAGCCGTTCCCAGAAAGCACTCAGCAGTGCACAAAGATGTTTCCCACCAGCTCTGCAGATGAGGATTCAGGTTTTGAGACTTCACTGATGAGAAACAAGTATGTGTTTGTGCCACAGAGACAGATAGCTTCCTATAATGCTACACACCTTGTGTGCTACCAGCTTAGCAAACTACAAGCAGATGATGAACAGAGTCAGCACATAAACCGCATCTAGCCGCAGCAAGCGGTTATATCGATTTCATCCCCATCCAGACCCCCCGAACTGCTGCCCGCACAGCGGAGCCCGCCTCGCTGAAGCTGCAGCCAGATCCAGAGAGCGCCCAGCAGCGCTGCAGGCTGGGAAGGGAGGGGGGCCAGGTTCGTACTGCTAAAACCTACAGTGCAGGATGCCTCAATTCATTATCACCTAAAACCATGTGCCACGGAAGCTGTAAGCAAACCGGAGCAGCATCGCCAGTGCACCCCACTTTACACCCCAGGAGAGCATTTCCACCCGTTCGGTTACGTGTTCCCCCTCCAAACCATGAGCCTCCTTTCTACAACTAACAGGCATCGGCTTCACAAGCATACAGAGGGTGAACAAGGTCACCCAATGTCACCCAACCCTGGCGTCCAAGTGACTTCGGAGGGGGAGCATATGAGTGTGGGAAGAAAGGAGCAATAGGAAAAAAAAAAAAGAAAGAAAAGAGGGAAGGAAATAATCATCTGAGAAAAAAGAAACACAGATGGAAAACAAATCCAAAAAGCTACAAATACAACATATAAAAGTAGAAAAGAAGGACACTGTTACAGAATATTCATTTGTGAAGCTGTTTTTTTCTGACTTTGGAGTAGATGTGTTATTCTAGCAGGCACTTCAAAGCATTTCTCAGATTTGAGATAGGAGCAGGGTCGTTGTCATACTTTCCCCTGGACAGTAAGTCACCCAAATTTCCATTTTAGAAGTAACAGGTATAGGAACTGGGGTGGGGATAGTTACATCAGTGCAGCAACTCAAATTAAGTTTCAGACACTACTAATGTGGACTCGAGCCAGGAGAACATCATGGCTTTGTCTTCCTTCAAGGGAGTTTTCGAAGTACAAACTAGTATGACTTCAGTTAAGAGAGAGAGTCCTCGGAAATTCCCTAAAATACTGTTCAGAAGTTGTTTTCGTTACAAATATTCTTTGGGGCTTTACAGAAAACGCGTTTCTGGTAAAAGCCAAACATCCAGGTAATTGCTCAGAAACGCACTCAAACTTGCACACAAATTATTTCCTCCGTATTTCCCTTCTCCTCAGCTCTCCCATCACCTTCAGCCCCTCTTGAGGAAGGGAGGGAATTTCAGTGTGGATACCCAAACACAATATTGAAAGTCATGAATACAGTCCTTAGTCACTTCCAGAAGGAAAACAGGCATACATTTGCAGGTGAAGGACACCAAGGAAGAAACACTAAAGATGGAACTATGAGCAGGAGTCATCAAACCTCATTTAACAGAGTAAGCCTAGTATCAGGCCCAGGAAGCAGACCCACCTCCGCAGCAGCACCGACTCACGATCATACCTTTTGAACTGTACTCTTTCATCTTCTCTAGCACTTCGGACTGGCTCATGCCTTGTTCCGGCAGCACTTTGATATAATCCTTTTCATCCTTCAGGAAGGACAGACTGGAGGTGAGGTCACTCAAGGCTTCATCAATCTTCTTTTGAATCTAGAAAGCAAGGAAAACCCCATCAGCAGTGGGGCTGGCCACGTTTTGCATAAATCGTTGAGTGCCTGCAAGAGTGAGCTCACTGGCTGCAACCACTCTGCTGGGCGAGAAAGGCGAGGGGCTGGTTCAGCCCGGAGACCAAAAACCCAGCAGGGATCACGGCCGTGCAGCCACGTCCAGAATGCCTATGGGAACGGTCACTGGCACGCGCTGGTCTCTAACGCACGTCAGGAACCGTCAGAAAGTGCTAGCTGGCACAGCCCAAAATCACGCCAGCTAACCAGCACGGACGATCGCAGAGCAGTGCTTAGGCCACAGCTTGGCTGTGCTTTATTCAACAGCACAGTCACCACCACCACATTCGAAGAGAGTGTCTTCTTTAATGGGTACCAATGAGCAGTGGGAGCTTTGAGCCCCTTCTTTAATGCTTGAGAAAAGAAAAAGCTTAAGGCAAAAATATGGCATTTGTATCCACAGAGCCTTTTTAAGCCACAGTTCTGAATTTGCAGAAGTCTTCAGATACTTTACGCTTTGTACCTCGTCTCTTCTGCCATCCCATATGCACTTCAGAGACTTGAGAAAAGAGAGATGCACATTAAAGAAATCTCCACTACAGATAGAGTTAAGAGATTTCTTTCTCCCGACCCACACCCCACACTCTGGAGGCCCAGATTCCTCCTCACAACACATTCCTACAGAGACTTTCTTCCAGAGCCACTAGACAACACAGCTGTGGGGACGTCGTCAGTTTTAAGGACTTTTGGACATTGGAAGGCCTCAAAGTCAAAGCCTCCCGTAGGCGACCGACAGGTTATCACCCACCAGCGGCCAGAGAGTGGGAGCAGTGCACGGAGAGGACACGGCACAGGAGAGCTCAACGGTGCTAGCCTGGGAACACGAGTACCGTACCCAGGGACCCCAGAAACTGTCCTTTTCTTACCGGCAGAGAACAAATATAAGAGTACAAGTCATTAATTCACCTGAGCAAGGGCTGCTGAAGCCAGAGGGTGAAAGTTGGGCCACTTAGCATCAAGTAAAAGCCCCTTATTGAGGGAGAAACCTGAGAACTGCCTCCACATCAGGGACCACGAGGAATAGCTCCTACTACCATTTGATAAGATGGCCTGTGACGGACCTGACCCCCCCAAGTCAATGCTTAAGCTTGCCTACACATCAAGCAGCAGGGCAGTCATCAGGTGTGATACCATCATTTACTAGGTAAAATAAACCAAGCCGTGTGTTAATGACTTAACGATCAAGAAATAAGTGCTAAAAAATGCTGACATTGGTAGTTTCAAGTTTTCATGTAAAAAACATCTCCCAGACACTGAAGCCTGTCTCATTGCAATGATTACACAAACTCCTGATATCGCTGTGCTATAATGCTAACTGTTGCTAACAGATATCTGGGCTCTCAATTAATCGCAGCCAGTCATCAGATTAAAAAAAAAAATCATCCTTCCGTGTTGCACAACAAAGGCCCGGCTATTCCACGCTTGCTCAAGAATAGGACATTGTTTCAGAACAACAACCCAAGTTCAGTCCTGCCCCGTTCTTCCATGAATCAAGTTATTTTCTCGAACTCCAACAAGGAGAAAACATCACCAGAAAACTCTGCGATGGCAGTCGCTGATTAATGGCTACAAAGAGGTGGCATCCCCATTTTCTCAGAGTGATACTATTACAAAAAGACAAGGGAGAAATTGTATTTTCTATTAAACCAGGTGGCAGCAGAAGACCTTCCAGATACATATCCTTGGATCAGCATGATTACAACAACACGGCAGTTAGAGCTATGAAGGCTGAAACAAGGACCCGGGACGATACTAAGAAAAGTTATTGAAATACTTACTATGGCCCCGACAAAAGGCATTTTCCTCAAGAGTTTAAAGAACTGTTTTTTAGTTCGGGATGTTAAACCTGAAAGAGAAAAGTCAGCAGTTAAGGTAACACGACCCCAGAAAGCAGACGCACTCAGAGCACAGCATTTCTGACACAAGCCACGATTCAGGTGCAGCGTTTCTGGTCCGAGCAGAAGTAACGCAGAGAGCAGGGGACCCGGGGGGACAGAGGAGCGTGTCAGAAAGCAAGGTTCAGGCACGGCCCAGGCCACAGAAAGCATTGGCTTGCAAAATAGTAGCTGTCTTCGGGGACCAATATCTGTCTCATTTTCTTACTCTGCTGCTAAGCCTGCTGCATAAGACAGGCAGCCTCGTAAGGCTAAAATCTGTGCTTTGCTAGAGGCAGCAAGAACACTTTTTGAAACGATTCTGCACCTCCCACCCAGGACAGTACTGCGACACGAATACACTCAAAAAGGCAAAATAAAACTTCCAGCCCAAAGAAGGAAAGAGCAGCCCAGCTGGAAGGGGACCAAGTTTTCTTCCGGTCTCCAGCCACGCGATACGGGCGCCAGATGATGCAACGGGAAGCGGTTCGGCACCCACTGCCCAGGGGAAGGGGAGAGAGGGAGCGAAACGAGAAATCCCACCACAGGCCAAAGCCTGAAACGAGAGAAGCCAGTTATGACGAGCACCGGAAAACTCCTGGGGCAACTTTAAAGGCAGGAATGAAAACAGGATGACGGAGATTCTTGTGCCACCAAAAATGCCTTGGAGTCCTACAGGCATTTCAGCTAATTAGAGAACACTTTCACCAACTAAACAAACTTTAAAAATTAACCTTTTAAGCACTTCACAATCTTAAGTACAGCATTAGCTTGACTTTTTTTTTTTTTTTTTTTTTTTTTAAACACTTCAGGTATATTTTGGAAAGGAGGACAGTAGTTGCAGTTTGGCACATTCTGTAGCAAATATTTACTACGCTGGAAATTACATTTTACTGCAAATACCATGCCCAGCGCTTTAATCAGGAACTTCCACACTGAGAAAAGACTTAAGTCACTGTAAACTCCTCAAAAATTCAGACCATTTAATCAGATTTCATGCAATTAGTTAATATTTACAAAAAACAAATACCACGCAACAAGCAATTAGCCAAGAAGCTAATAGAGCGGTGTACTGAGCAACAGCTTCACATCGTTTTGTTCCTTCCACAGATGCTCCCTCTATTCAGCTGCTCTAGTTTTTAGAAAGGAAAAGGTCTGGTTGAGGAACAGAGAAACACACAAGTAAACATCAAGTTAAAAACTTGGCTATTTTTAACACGCTGCCACCAGAACGCAACCCTACGGCCTGTGGGATCTGCAAAGCACCAGGGTCTCCTCCAAAGGCAAGGCAGTGATCTCTGACGATCCCCTAGCCACAGAGAAAACTGCAGGCTTATCAAAGCAGAGCCCACCGAAGAGCTGCCAGGAGCAGGAATCGCTCAAAGCGGGAAAAGGCTCCGAGAGAGCAACCGCATGCGCAATTATCTCCAACGCCCCGAGCACCAAACACGCTTCCAACGCCAAATCAGAAGCTGCCTCCTCCTGGGGTTGAGGAACGATCAAGAGCTAGAGCTGCCCCGACGTTTTGCTCCAGCAACTACGTGCAGAGACCCCAGCTCTCGGATCGTTTTCCCCAGGTTTTGAGCCAGAAGGGAGGTTTTTGGCATAGAAACGGCTTCGCCAGAAGCTGCAGGGAGACAAAAGGAGGAGGAGAGACAGAGGCACACTGCAGGCAGGCCCACCACACCCGTCGGAGGAATGGGGAAGCTGCACTGACCAAACAAGCCTTGACCTCGATTTGGAAAAGGTCTCATTAACGCTAACCGGCTGACAGCAGAAGGCCTGTTTTGCTCTCCTTGTTTCCTCTTTCCCTCCACAGCTAAGAACAAACTCACCCCCATAAAGCCACAAGAAAATCCCCCGGTTTAAATACTTACTCTCGGCCTGGAAGAGGAAACCGTGCAGCCGTACGATGATAAGAGTAGAAGCAAACGTCAGTGCAATCAGCTGCCAGGGTTCGAGCCCATCGCACCGGGCGTTCACGAAGCTCTTTGCTTTCTCCCAGTACATCTGGAGGATTTCCTTGCAGGGGATAATGGCATCCTACACGAAGGAAAACAAGGTGACCGATATTGAGGAAAAAGCCGTGGTCAAACACACCCAAACAAGGCATCAGAAACGCTTTAAAGAGAGAACTGCCTCCCACGTAAGTCTACTGTCTATTAAAAGTGTGCTTTTCAGTACGCAGACCGCGGGGTTTTCTTAATTCCTATACGCGGAACGGGCAGGAGATAGCTGTCAGTCATTTCCGATCAAAATCTACTGATAGAAACGCATAGCTCAAGAGACTAAATATTCAGAGAGAAGGGCCGCTGGCAGACGAGCAAGTTGCACAAGCCTCATGGGTCCAACGCGCATCAGGAGACCTCAAAGCGAGGTCGGCAGCAAGCACCTGAATCTTACCAAGGGCAAAACAAACAGGAGCAATCATATTAAACTCGATATTATTTCCAAGGACTCATCAGTTCAGGTGGCAAACGAAGGCTGAACTACCACAATTCTTCCATCCAGAGAGGAGTCACCATTCACCAGGTACCACCAAACAGGTCTATCTAGATACCTATGGCTGGATTTTTAGAGAAGATGCAAGTACTCAGCAGCTTTTCATGTTTAAGACCTAATTATTAGGTTCCATACAAAGGGAGGGCTGCAGAGACTAACACTGGTAGAAGAGAAGGAGGAAAAGAAAAGAAAAAAACCTGCAAATCATGATGCGATCACAATTATAATGCTAAACTAGTAATTACTGCAGGGACAGAGCCCAAGCAGCCAGTCAACAGCACCAAAGCATGCTCTCTTCAAGTGTTTAAAAAGAAAAGGGTGGGGAAAATTGGGTGTACACAAGGGAGGAAGGCCATTTCCCTCAAACAGAGGTCTTCAGTGCAATACTCCGAAAAAAGGGTTCTCAGCTAAGAAGAATCCAGGTAACCACGTGTTGTCTGGAGCTATGACAAAAATAAGTATTTTGGGGTCTCACTATGTTACAGACCTAAGCTTGTGTGTTTTATTTTATTTTTGAAGCTCCTTCAGACTGTTCCTAACCCTTCTCCCCTTTTAACATACTGTCAAACCTAGTTTCCCCTGGTTTTGCTGGAGAACTTTCTGGGGGAATCTCAAAACACCCCACAAAGCTTCACCTGCCAAACAACGGAAAAAGCACACTGGGCCTTCCAAAATTCGTTAATAAAATCTTGGATGGGAAGACGCATATCCTTGATATGACATATTTCCTTGACATATGACCTTGATGATGTCACAAGCATGGTGGTTTTAGGGCGGATTGCAAAGATGGACATAAATAAACCAGGTCAAAAGCTGCTAAAACTTCCCTTCTCAGCACTCTTCATAGGCCTCACTTCTGGGTCAAGTTAACAACAAAAGCAGCATTTAATTATTTTAGGTCACCCTTGAGGGGTGACGTGTCTTTGCAATGCAACCGGAAAGACCACAAACACCTTTAAAAAAAACCAAAAAATATCAAAAATAACCAAGTTCTTCCAAGTGGTCAAAGAAGGATGGCAGGATTCCTTACAAAAAAACCACTAATGAACATTCACAACTTTGGAAAAATCAGTAAAATACACGTAATGCTAGAGAGGTTAAAGCCTCTTAAGCAACCCAGAAATAAGGGTAAAACAACAGTGTCAACCCACCATAAAAGATTAACACCATCCATGGCCCCGCACAGGCCGAAGAAAATGGGCCAAATGAGGCAAGGACATTTCTGCTACTAAGGAGCGGCACGCTGCTCTGAGACATCAAATTAGCACCCATTTACTTGGCATAGGGCAATTTAAAAATATGCCAGCTATTTCGGCCTGGAAACAAGACAGCCACATAAGCCGCTGCCATTAGGAAATGTCAGAGCTCATGCCCAGTCCCACAGCCCAGTCGCCACAAAGCTGATTTAAGCCTCGAATTTGGAGCGAGATCTGCCGTCTCCAGCTAACCGAAGGTACTTCTTAAGTTTCACTGAATTTGCTCAATCTTCTTATGGGGGAAAAAAATGGGAAGGGAGTGCTTAACTGTGCAGAAACCAAAAATGATGACTTTGGCTTATAGGAGCTAATGCCTGGATATCAACCAGTTTTGAAACTGCACTTAAAAGGATGGAAACGGAGCCATTAATGTATCGGTTTCTCCATTGCTGTCCTCAACCGATGGCAAGAAAATGCTGCAGTATCGAGTGGTGCACTTAGGCATTTTTTTTTTTCCTGGAAACAGAGATATTGTAAGCTGTATGCCCAAAATCAAAACCAAAAATTACATTTTAGGCCTGAATCGCGTAAGGCAATGGCAGGTAATACACCTGGCAACGAACCGATCTCACTCTTGGATGAGGATGTAGACAGAAGTCCCCAGCCAGTTCCACATCGTGGTGTGAAATCACACACTCCTCACCAAAATCACTGCATTTTGCAGGGATGGAGGGAAAAGAAAGTAAGTCCGTTTTTCTAGACCCAGCCAAGGTGCACGATACCAATGGAAAATCTTGCATGCTGTAACAAGAGGCGTACATGCACTCGCAGGCCCCTCCTGCCCCTCCCTGCCCACGAGCCCATCAAACTGACACTCGAGCCTGCAAATTCAGACTGCTCGGCTCCAGAATTGCTTCCGCGGCGTGTGACACTGCCTGACAGCAACTCCAGCGTGCTGCTACATGAAGATATTTCCTCAGCTTCACTATCAGCCAAAGAGGCTCAGGTGCACAGTGAGGACATCACGGCTGAAGGAGCAGCACATGACCTGACCCACTTGCCTCCCTGCTCTCGACCTACTGCAGATGCGAGCGAACATGCCTCGGCTCGTGCTCCTGTTACGAGGTGCAAGCCGCAGTGTTTCACCTTAAGCTCACCCCAGGCTAAAAGCACGCAGGCTGCTACCGCAGGTCCACCGATCGCTGGTAACTCAGTGACGTGCCCAAGCTTTGAACAAACAAGCAAAGAGCTTCACGCTGTGAATCCTAACCCGCTGAGGAGCTTCTTTCCCTTTTTCGGTAAAAGAAAAAAGGAAAAAAATCCGAGGTTGCCCCACCAAAGAACACAGTTCTTTCTAGGATTTTTTTTTGTAGGACTGTACTTTGCAAGAGCAAGATTTTCTCTCTGTAGGTCTCACTCTCTCCTTCTGCACTTCAGCCATCTCGCTTTGCTTCCACGCTCTTTGAGAGTTGGAAGGATGAGACTGATCAGGTTAGGCTACTAAAAACAGGGATTTAAAAAAAAAAAGTGTCAACCAGTGTGCAAGAAGAGTTAGCTAGGAAATACAAATTCTCAGCTCCTTGGCTAACTAAGTATTCAGAGTTTTTAAAGTGCCTCCTTCCGCCAAGTATCCAGTAAGGTAAGCGAGACCTCTGCTTTCTGAATTACTAACTTAATGCTGGAGAATGCAGAGGTCGCATTTAAGTGTAATCTATTTTTGTGACATCCCCCAATGTGCAATGCCAGCCTCGCTCCTGTGCTTCTGCACTGCTTCCTTATTCCATGGGGAGGAGGCGGGGGGAATAAACAGCCTATGTTTAGCCAAATCATTTGAATTCCTTCCACTCCAGCGCTGGGGAGGCTGCTCACAACACGGCAAAAAGCAGGTTTTGCACCAAACCATCACATGCGATCAGACGGGACGTAGTCGCAGCTTTGTGGGATTATCGCTTCCATTCCCTGTGCTACTGCCGCTTTCCCAGCTGGGCTAAAGGCAACAACCAGGCCTGGTTATAACACAGGATTTAGGACAGAATACCACGCAAGACAATAACCCGCTTATCTGTGAAGGCATCAAAAAAAAGCTCTCCCCTCCCCTTACAGGAGGGTGGATGAGTTAATTTTTTTCCCCTAAAAGAACCTTCCCCCGACAAAAAGCAACCCAACTCCACGAGACACAGGATTACTCTAGGATCAATTTAAAAGCCTGACTCAGGAGCACATTAAAAAGTATGGGAGAAAATCTCCACTAGAGGATTTTTTCTTAATTCTCAGAGCATTAAGACAGACCCCGGTATTAGATAAAGTACTAATTGCTGTCATTAGGACATGCAATATTCATTTGTACCGATATTAATGCACTCGGCAAGCCAAGCAGTTTACACAGTACATTTTTAGCTACGCAGATTAGGAACAGATCCTAAGGACTTCACTTCTGAAAGCCATTAGCTAGATGAGCTGTTTCAGGGAGAGCACTCACCCCACTACAGAAGAGGACAAATTAACTGCAGTAATGCTCTTCTGCCCCAGATGATGGGAAAGAAAGAGGGAGAAAAATGCCAAAGCTAGTAAGAGCAGATTTTGTAATTCTGCCAGAACAGCATTTCCTTGGCAGCAAGTTTTGGAACCGTATTAAGTCCTTGTGTGTTGTTAAAAAAAGATGCAGAAAGGCGGTAGACTGGCAAACCTCACACCTGCATTGCAAGAGCCTCCCCTTCTCCCGCTTAGGGGGATAGCAAAAATACACGCAACCCAGTGCACAGGCACTATCCCACCAGCCCGGCAGGTCCGAGGGGGGCGGCTGCACGACGGCTAATTACGGCGTTAGCACAAAATTAAACAAGGCAGCAACGGGGAGCGAGGGCAGCACCCTCGGGTTGCGCTCCCGAGAGGGAACCCCAAGCCCTCAAAACAGGACGGGTGAAGGCCGCTGGCTCCAAGCAGGTGCAGCTCCTGCTTGCAAACCTCCTCCTCACCAACCAGGACAAACGCGGCATCACGAGAGCGCGCAGCATCACGAGAGCGCGTCTCGGAGGGAGCTGCCGCAAGCGGAGGAGAGCCGGGCGCATTGCGATTGCTCGGGGCAGCGGAGCACAGAGGCGGCCGGGCGCCCTGGCACATCTTCCCAGCGGGTTACACAAGCCTCGGACAAAAGCATTGGGATCAGCACAAACCGAACGCCGCCGTTATGCAAGAAGAAGCCTTTTCTCCGGCGACTCCGACCACCCTGCAGGAGCCTCAAAGGCTTCTCTTGTCGATACCGGCGCAGCGTTGTGCAAAAACCCCTCCTGCCCTCGCAGCACTTCGTCACGTGCCCTGCCTGGTATTTCCAGGATCTCCACGAGCTAGAAGGCACAAAGGAAACAAAAATTCCCAGAATGCCAGGACTTGCAAAAGCCTGCAGATTTCTAGGAAACGCAAATCTTTTCTAAAAAAGAAGATAGCCACGCGCAGGCGCCTCTGGGAGCAGCTAAGAGACCAGCACACCTGCTACCGCAACATCAACCCGAGGAACCCAAATCCCAGTTTCATATCATACATAGCATCAAAGCATGCTTCCAAGCTCTTATCACTGCCCTCACCAACAAAGGGCCACAGCCTTTAGTCTATAAAGAGAGATTTCGGTTACTAAATGCTCCAGAATGAAGATCTAGCTGCGCTGAAAGGGACTTTCTTCAACCTCCTGGGAAGCAGGGAACGAGACCAACGCTTCCAGCTCAAAAACACACCGCTGTTTGCAAAAACCGAAGGGCCTGAGCAGATCAGGCAACGGCCGCTGCACGCGGGGGACAGCAGCTCTAACAGGGCATCTCTTCCAACAAATGCCCTTTTCAGGCCAGCGTTAAGCTCGCTTTGCAACAAAGGCAAGTAGCACCTCAGAAGTCTGCAGGCCTGGAAACGGACTCTGCTGAATCCCTTTGGTCAGGACAGTCACGACACGCACGACAAAGGCTGCGATGAGGTCCAACTCAATGCCACCGAACAACAGGGGAAAGGTGCACTGGAGAGAAAGGCAGGGAGCAAGGCGTCACCTCCACGGCAGGCGTCAGCAGATCCTCCCTCGCTGGGGTTAGCGATTCGCCTATAACCTGTAAGGGTAGCGAGAGGGCGGAAAACTTAGTAGGCTAAAAGTGTGCAGGGGATGGGGGAAGCTGGATTTTTCTTCATTTAATTAAAAAAAAAAAAAAAGAAAAAAGAAAAAAAAAAGAAAATTTCCGCTGTCTCACCATCCGCTTTGCCGAGGGCACGGGAAGCATCACAGACTCAAACCACACCTCAGGAAAAATGCCATATTTCACTGTTTTCCACAGAAAGCTTCAACTCCTGGATATATAACCGACTTCATGAGCTTCCCAGGAGCCAGTAACCCTGTGCAAAAGCCGCTGCCTGGTCTCAGGAATAAAGCGGCCAACCTGCGCAGGCCTTCCAGGCACAGCAAGCGGCGGCACGCTCGGCAGAGCGCTGGCACGGGGAGGCGAGCAGGAGAACAGCCTGAGCACGGCGCGCACGTCCAGAAACCCCGGGCCAGTCTAGAGCACGCGGCGCGCAAGATGTGCCGCGGTTATTTAGTGCCAGAAAAGCCAACTTTGGACAGCCAAAAGCCACCAGAACAACACAGGGAACCACGGGGATAGGAGAATTAAGTGCTGACGCTGTCCCAGACGGCGTGGGCAGGCGGGAAGCACCCGTGACACCCCGGGTGGGCACAGCTGCATGCCAGGGCAGCAAGGGGAAGCGGCACTTGACTGCTCGGCCCCGAATGCCCTCTCCGGGGGGAAAGGCGGGCAGCTGGCCGCAGGCGCTCTCGCGCGGACCACCTTGCCGGGCCAGCACCGCGCTGCCATCTCGGAGCCCCTCGTCCACCTTCGGAAAGAGGAGTCACGAAACGCATACTATGCCATCACGTGCTGGCTATATTGCAACAAATCTTGGTTCATACGTGATGCAACTGAAGGATTTGCTTCTCTACCACCTCTGGCTTAGGGGAAGAAAAAGAGAGAGAGGAAAGAAAAAGGAGAAAAGAAAGGAAGAGAAGAGGGTCTCGGTCAGGCCGGCGGCTGTCTGCAGAGTCAGGCGCCTTCCCCGAAATCCTTCGCGCAGGCAGAAACTACAACTTCTCCCCCCGCCCCGCAGCCGGCCGAGCGCAGGTGACACCGGCGGGAGGCGAGCGCAGCCCCCGGCGCCGGCAGCCCGGCTCCCGCACCGGGCCCCGCCGCCAGCGCCCCCCCCGCCGCCCGCGACGCCTCCGCGGCCCGGCGGCCCCGCCGCGCAGGCCGCCCCCGCGCCGCGCCCAGGCCGCCCCGGCGCCGCGGGGGCCCCGGCGGCAGCTCCGCCGTCGGGGCGGCCGCCACCGGGCCGCAGAGGCGCCTGGGCCCCGCCGCTCCGCTCCGCTCCGCTCACCATCGCCGCCGCCTCCGCCGCGCGGGTCCCGCCGCGGCCCGGCCGCGCTCCGCCCCGCCCCGCCCCGCCGAGATTGCGCCCGCCCGGCGCCGCCCACCGCGGCGCCCCCCGCCGGCCGCGCCGCGCGCAGCAGCCGCCCCCGGCCCGGCCCGGCCCGGCTGGCGACACCGCGGCGACGCCCGCGGGGAGCGGAGCATCGGGCGGTGGTGGTAGCGTCGGGGGCGGCGAGCAGCAGCTCTCCCCGGGGCCTGAGGCCTAGCGGGTGCTGCGAAACGCGGGGCGACCCGCGGGCCCGGGCGAGGCTGCGGCAGCGGCGGGCCCTTCTGGCAGACGGGGGCAGCTTATCAGCACGAAGCCCCTGAGGCGTTTTATTCTCGGGTTAGCGCAGCGTCTGCTGGTTGGACTCGTTTGAGCACAGCGTTAAACTCCGCTTTGCGCAGAGCAGGCCTGGCCTCGGGGGGCGAACGGCAGGTGCTGCGTTTTGGGTGGGCAGCGTCCTGCTTGGGACCGGCCTCCCCCCAGCACAGCGCTTTATACGCATCCAGGGCAAAGAGCACCTGGCAGATATCCCAAGGGTGTTTTTTCAGCTGTGGGAAGCAACGCAGGGAACAGATTGCCTTATACTGCACTGCAAGCACTATTGCAGGGCAAACAACACAGTACCATTCAGCACATTTCCTTCAGAAAACAGGCCAAAAATCAGTGCATGGGGCAACCAGGGGTTCACAGGTGCCATGCCCCTGCCACCACGACGCTGCAGCGAGGTGTGCATCCTCACCTGTGCTTGCAAAGAGGCTCGGAGAAGGCACAAATTCCACGCTCGAACCACTTGCGAATAAAATAACCATTTATTTTTACGACCGGATGGTGTCTTTGCTTACACTGAGTTGAAACCTGCAATTATTTTATGCCCATGGTGTCCATAGAATATAATAAAATGTTTAAGGTGTACCTCCTGCTGGAGGTTGCTACACCTATTAATTAAGGCATTCAGGCTTACTAAAACCGGAGGTTTCTGGTTAGTCACACCAGAACACATTTGGGCTGTAAAAGGTATAATTCCGTGTTTCCTTGCTTGTGCTCGCCCAGGTTCCCAGGTGGCTTTTTGAAATGTTTCTGTTTCACCTGCTGCACTCCCGTTTTTACAGTGTTTTGGAAGGGGTGTACAAGTATCAGCCCTTGGCATTTCTTCCTCGTACAAATATCTAGCCGTGCGCAGCGTTACAATAGCAAGTATTTTCATCAGTCGTCACCGCGCCAGCCAAGCCGTCGCCTCCTCGCGCAAGCCACGGCCAGGCCTTTCGTCTCCAGAAAGCTGCCCTCGTGGGATGCTTGTCTTTAAAGGGATCCCCAGATATCGGATGCGCTTTTCTGGCAGAAGAGGGAACAGACCGATCCGCTATCAAACCATTATCAGTCTTGCAAAGTAGGTCACCTCCCTGCACACTCCCAACTGAGAAAGCTGCTTTTGACCCCAAAAGCGCTAAGTGTTTTCTTATTGAAAGATCCTCTGCAACAAGCACTCTAAGGCCTCCAAACTTTCAGAAAAATGTTATTTCAAAAGTATTCTTAAAAAAAAGTTTACTTCTAAATGACATTTTACTCTGAGGGGTGTGAGAAGAAGCCTCATTTGCTCCTCAAAGCCTGAAATAAACCTCTTGAGATGCATCTTTGCAAGTCGTGTTTATTTTTCTGCGCACCTTCGCATAATGCCAGGAAACGGGGAGCCGGGTTTGTTTAACCCAGCTGAGCGCGGGTAGAAAGGGATACGCTGCGTCATACCAATATGTGGGTGGGGGGAGGAAGAGACACCCCGGGGAGGAAGAACAGCGCTTTAAGTGGAATACAATGGTGGCATGAGAACAAAACGGCTGCAGGGTGACCCCGAACCCCTTCAGGCTAAAAACTGGAAGAAGGTTTGTAACTAGCTGGAACAAGAAAAAAGCAAAACAAAAAAACCTCAAAGTTTAGAAATTTCAAACTTTGTGAAGAATACCTGCCTGTGTAAAGAGTAGTCTGGACTCGATTACAGAAGGAGCTCATCTTCCCCCGTGTCCCTAATACCCTCATTATGTGGCAGGATAATGTATGGTTCACGTAACACAGTGAGGTCACTGATGCCATGCCTTGCTACTACTGCAAGAAGCCATTTCAGTGTAGACATTACCGATGCTGCTCGGGAATCGGTAGCATAAGCAGTGCACGGTAACAGCTTACAAGCCCCAAAAGCTGGAGCCACTTCTCCAAAGCACATGGTGACAAAGGACGCTGGCTTCATCAAGGCTTTAAATCGGAGTTTAAGGACCTCCCTTGGAACCGGAAGACTTTCCCAATGAAGATGGGGTTATTTTGAACCAGAAGTTGTATACATCTTTTGAACCAGATTTTCCATTTCTCTGGGCCAGCACCTCCCGCTCCTATAGAGGCTGTCCTGGAAAAGGGGCTAAGGAGAAAAAGTTAGACCCAGTTTTAAACTGTTCCCAGACCTTCCCTGCCGCAAGGGCTGTTCGAATTACAGTGTGCATCACACTGCTTAGGTACTTAGGAAGGGGGGAAAAAAAAAGTCATGAGGGCAACCCAGCAGGACTAGTCAGGTGAGAGGCTGACGCAAAAGTCAAGCCTGAAAGCAGTGGAGGATGAGGAAAAGTGCTCCCTCCCCTTTCTGCAAAGTAATGAAAGGAGGGGATTATAACAACTTTCTGCAATGAACAAACACTTCTTTCTTCCCTCTGCCCCAGCTCTGCCCACTCGCATCTGCAAGCAAGAGGCCACGAGCTGGCTCGGAGGCGCCGAGGCTGCAGCCCCCACGCAGCGGCCGGAGCCAGCGCCCTGCGGCTCGGGTGACAGCAGCACCCCGGTTTCAGCACATGCTGGGCAGACGCCCTCACAGGGCAGAGGTAGGAACATAGATTTAAATATTTGCATATGTTATTTTAAAAGCATATTGCGCTGTCGATGCGGTTTGAGATAGCAGCTACGCCTATTCAATCCCAGTTTGCTTGGTTCAGGCAATCCTGGGGAGAAAACATGGGCTAACTTTTAAGAGACAAGAAGAAGTGATGGGATTTAATTTGAAAGCCTGCGTCCCTTACAACAAGCTTTGCTCCCCAATCCAGCGACAAGCAGGAATTGCCACCTCTGCTCCAGCCAGGCCTGGCCTGTAGGAGATGCAGATGAGAAACAGCAGCTTCCTAGACCAGACCATGCAGAACATGTGCCTCACCCCACACTCATTTCCTTTCCACACATCCCTGTTGATTGAAGACCACAGTACGTGTGGTTGGGAGGTTGCTAGCAGCTGCCAGCTACCCCGAGAGCCCCAAGCAGTCATCAGGTCAGCAGATCCGGACCTCCAAGGGTGCCTCCACCCAAGTGCGCTGGCCAAATCCTTCACGTGGCCACGCCACGCTCCTCTGACCCAGGAGCCCCCTCAATCCCAGGGCTGAACCCTGTCGGAAAGGGCTGTAGGAGTTCACATGAGGATTTGGAGTTCACAGCAGGAATGTAGAGGTATTTTGCTTGATTTTGACCAAACCCACAAGAATCTGAGGTGTAAAAGCAGGGCCAATAAAACTAAAGTCACAAGCATTTCGGCTAATGTTTTAACTGAGGCTTCGGTTGAATAGTAGTCCTCTGACCGGTTCTTCTTGCTTGTTTGGAGGACGTAGAAGGCCCAGGGAGGAAATGCCGTCCATACCTGCTTCCCCATCCTTTCATCTACCTAATCAAAGAGGGAATGCAGTGAACATTTAATAACCAATAAAGGGCAGGTACAGCTCCCAAGCAACTCATGGCCTAGCAGCTAATCTCATTAAAAACCTAGTGATATAGCTAATTGAATCATTTTAAGAAAAAAAAAAATCTGATCGAGCTATTTAGGAATAGAAAAGAAGCAGAATTAGTTGAACAGATGATCCCCATGAGTGGTTTGAACGAATTACCCAGATTTCCAGTAAAAACACCCAGCTTGTTAACACAGCCCATATCCAGTGGCTGGGTCAGGTACAGCACGTCCAGCCCAATTGCTCCACAAATACATGGTTATTTAGACCTTCCTCAACAAAAGCTTTCCTGCCCCAGCTTACCTCAAAGCTCTTTGGAGGAATGGAGGCTCTAAGCCTAAGCTCAAAGTACAGCACAAGCTTAATCAAAGAATTTACAGTGCCTAAGGGTCAAGCCTGGGAATACAAAGGATTAGGACTAGGAAACAAACTCATAATGATGTGAGGAATATAGACTTAATGTAAAAATAAATGGGCTCAAAGGACCCTTGCAATGAGAATCTGGTGTGGATTTGTATAAAAACACAGTGCCTGTTTTAACCTGGAATTTTCCAGCTGATTTGTTTCAAGTGTACATAAACACCTCAAGAACAGTATCCATTTTCTACACTAGCAAGCCTTTTCCTTCCTGTAATCTTGATACAACTTTGTTACATGCAAATAAGCTCAGTTCCTGAAAGAGCTATAAACTATTCCTATCAGGCAGGCAACAAATCTCACCTTATAGAAAATCATACTCTAAGCCTAAGTGATGAATGATTAAATTTACACTGAAGCTGGCTTTAAGAGGTGTCCCTTTTCTTTTGTTTCTAATGCTGTTCAGGACACAAAAGCTGTTCAAAGTGCCGAAATACAAGTACTTGAAAATAAAGATTTATATTATTCATCGTGTCTATATTAAGTGACAAATACAAAATTCTGATTTTATATAAACTGGCCAGAAATTAAAAGACAGTGTAATACATGTTAACATCTTCCCACAGAAATTTAGGAAATGAGTTAGCTTAATGATGGCAGTTCAAGATTGGGAAAGGGCAAGTCACTCATAGTAGCTCATCAGAAGAAAAACAGGTAGTAGTTCTTCTGTCCAGTTTTGTAGCCCCATATGTGTTTCCCCAAAGTTTGGGGGGTTTTTTTGTTTGTTTGTTTTTGCTTTTCCAGAAGAAAAAACATCTTTATCTTTCCAAAGGCAATAGAGAAGCCTACCAGGTACAAAGCTGTTAATATTATACACCATGTACTGCAAGATGACAACAGGAAATGTTCAGCTCCTTGGATAACCCAAGATGGGCTGCCGAACCCAAAACCCCTTCTGACCCCTTTATGTCAGACAAGTGTCCTGTGCCACCACACGCTGCTGCTTGCTGAATGCACTGGATATATTACTGAGATCAGTGGTGTCAAAGGACATAATTCTGCAGATGGACTCTAACCTGAAACACAAGCAGAGTTTATTGCAAGGAAAAACTGCACTGTCATGCAAAGTTTAAGACACTTAAATGGCATTATTTGTCATTGCCATTTCAAAGTGTTTCCCCCACAGCACTGTAGCTGAGCCCAAGGATTTCCTCAGCTTTTTTCACTAGTAAACTCCTTTTCCAGGCACTCTGCAGCAGCAAGACTGACCATATTTGCTAGTGTTCGTGTGCATGTGCAAGCCCAGCCTCTGCTGCCCCAAGAAAGCCTCCTAGACACACACCAAGAGGTGCCCAGCCAAGATTAGGCTTCAGATGTGCTGTTCCTGTGAAGCAGTCCCCGGCGTTCTCAGCCAACTCCTACAGAAGCACTTTGGCACCACACTGCAGTCCCCGCCGTTGAGGATGCTCAGAGCCTAGGGAAGCTGTAAGAGAGACCTCATCCAAGGCAGATTTTTTTCTTCGTATGCCTACTTTATTATTCGCACCCATTCAAGGCAGCAGTGGAGAAAAACACATCTGCAGTCCTTTACCATGAGGCACAATCTCAACAGCTCATTTGTTATGGCCTGGTGGCAATTAGGGTCACATTGCTGCAGAGCACGTACTGCCTGGCATTCAGAATAGAGCGTTAGAGACCTTTTCTACCACCAGCACTTTTCAAGTATCCAGTGGGGAGAGGGATGTGTGTGTACAGATACAAGTATATATATACACACATACACACACAGTAATCATCTCCTCCCCACCTGTACTTTCTTCGGTGCTTCTTAGCAAGAAGATTCTGCACCCCCCAGTTGTTATTCGAGACACAGAGGATACGAACTGAAAAGCTCCTAGTTAGGTTAGATTCAATTTCAGTTCCTAAAAGCCCCAAGTAAGGGCCACAAAGTCACCTGGCAACACGCCCAGCAAACCCCTCCTGTGGCTGTTGGTCCCCAGTGCTCGGCGTGGAGCAGGTCACGGGCACCCGGCAGCTTGCAGAGCCGAGGTTTTGACCCTGGACTTTCCCCAACAGCTGCACCGGCTCCAGCGTCTGGGTTAGATAACCTATGTCCCTTGATTTGATAAACACCTTGGAAATCGCCATATCGCTCGCTGAGCTAACTGCTGTGTGCAAGAAATGTGCCAAAGTGTCAGAGCAGAAAGATTTGGGCAAGTTTCTCCCACCTGCAGCTGTCTCTCCACGGTTAGTGCTTGCACAAGCACTTCAGCAGCGTTTCGCCATCCAGAGCGCTGGGATCCAGCCCAGCCTGGAGCAATCCCAGAATTACCACATCCTGCTGCACGCTGGCTCCGGTCAGCCAGCCGAGCAGCACATTAACAGTGCCGCAAACACTGGGGGGGTTACGACATCAAGTGACATTCGCAGGAGTTGCAAAATAAACCTTAAAAGTAAACAAAACCCGTAAAATCCACAGGGCACTAATTCCCAATGCAATGGCAATACTTTTACCGCTGGACTGAATTTGCCCAATGAATATTAAAAACTTGGATTAAGCCATAAATGTAGCAAGCTCCTTTCTGCTGCCAGTGGAATAAGTTTCACCCAGGCTAGAAAGCAATGCAGCCTGTTACCAGACGATTAAACCACAACTGAGACAGCCTCTAGCTGCTTCCCAAGAGCAGCTGTTTGAAGAAAAAAAAAAAAAAAAAATCACACTTGCCAAGGCCTAGGCAGAGGCAGTGCTCCCATCAGAGGCACTTTTCCAAGTGGATTTGGATTGCTGCAACAATTACCTTGTGGTCCTGGGCTCACAGTGGCTGTAATACTCACAATGTCAAACTGCTCTTTCTTCAGTGTTGCAATTTGCTTCCCACCGATTTCTTCAGAGCTTCTTGCCGGGGGAAAAAAACATCTTAGACTTGCTCTGGAGATGGGGGAGAAGGAAACAGCAAGCTCTCCTTTTGACACCAAGAGCTCAGCATTTAGCAAGGTGAGCTACAAAAAAAGCCATGCTTTTTGCCAAACAGGACAAATTCTCACATGTCCTATATACACAAGAATTTCTGTATTTGTTTCTTTGGCTGGGAGTGCTGACACCAGTCAAACACACAAGATAATGGTGAAAAAGCGTTGCCTACCCCACACCACACAGCAAACTAAGCCCCACTGCCACGAAGCCTTGCAGAGAGCCAGTTGCAGGATGGGTGCCTGGGAATCAGCTGACAGCCTCGTGGTTATGATAAGCCTCGTCTCACGGAGCTGTACTCCAATATTTGCATGTGCTCATGCATATCAGTTTGTTATCTCTGGGGATCACTAAGGACCTTGTTCCTACAGCTGCAGCCACTAGATGTGGTGCCGAGGTAGGTAACACCGCTTACGGTCCCCTTGATGTCTGAGGACAGCAAACTGCCCTCAACAGCCCCATTCTCCAGGCGGTGGGAGTCAGCATGAGGCCGTATAACCGCTTAAAAGCCGGTCTGAGGCCCCGGCGCTGTGCGACCCAGACCTCAGACAGGATTTATCCCACTTAACTGCAGAGCTGGAGACAGCAGCAGCCATCCTGCAGCCGCAGCCCGGGAGAGCAGCTTCGGCCGCAGGATCATCCCTGCCGCACACGGGCTGAGTCACCTTCGGGTGCCCCTCGCCCTCCTGCTGTCACCGGAGGTGACCCAGCGCCTGGCCTTTGCCGCCAGCCGAGCGCCCAAAGCCACCAAGGAGGGACCGCTACCCACGCCGTGCCTCGCCGCTCTGCCAGGAGGCCCCGGGTCTCCCAGCTGAGCTGGGCCCAGCACCGAGGAACCCCCCAAAAATCCCATCTGCACCCAGCTGCTGCACAGAGGCAGCTCGAGGTCCGTCGCCTCGCACCCGGTTTTAGGAAGGAGGCAAGGCTTTCTCTGTACCTGCTAGACAGAAACACCCAGTTCTTCCAGAGCACAGCGAAAACTGAAAGATCCCCCGAAGGGAGGAAGGTGTCCCTCCATCTTCCGACCATAGAGGGAGCTGACTCTCCAACGTTAAGCCTGGGGAGGAAAAAAAAAAAGTGTTTTTACAATATACATCCCACAAATGATACTGCACAGTCCCCAGACCTCACACGCAGGGAAAGAAGGCAGTGCAGCTTAAATTGTAATTAATGCCCCTGGATACTTTTTCTACTGCTTCCCCCTAAATTGTAGGTGATCACTAAGAAAAGCACTTTTCTTAACTATGATTGATTTCTTGTCCTGCTCCAGCAAGAGCAAAGAAGTCAGACAGGAATATTCTCCTTCGTTCGGCTGAGGATTTGTCAAACACTGCAGCTCCTGCATTTAAATGCGTGATAAATTGCTTTTTAAGAAGTGACTTTTATGTCAGCAGGCATGTTCGTATTGATTACACTAATCCCACGCTGGAAAACATTCTTCATATCCTACCGCTCTTAAATCACCCAAAGAGTTTAGAGGTTTCTGTCTAACAAGCTCCTAAATCATATCTTTCCTGTCAATCTTATCAACTGCCTGTTTAATTGTAAAAATGTAAATAAAATGCAGAGAGTTGGCCTAATGCCTCCTGACTCTCATATATCTCCCAAACAGAGAGAAGCAAGAGGTTCTTCAGCTGCACTTGAGGCTCCCCAAGAATCATTTTAATTCTAAGCAGGCACTGGCTTTCTTGTAGCTACCTCTAAAGCCAGCGGCAGCAGTCTGATAAGTAACAAGATACAGGTGTCAGAGTCAGGAAAGCATCCATGATTTCCCTATAGCTGATTAAATATCAGATGAAGCATCAGTCGGAGTGTGGCACCTCCCAGGACCACCTGCGACTCACCCCATGCTTTGCTGGCTGTCATTGCTGCACGAGGCAGCAGTGCTTTCAGGGGCGGCAGGGATTACGGGCAACAGAAAGATGATCCCAACACTGGCTTCTCTGGCCTCTTTCCTTTTTATTATTATTATTTTTATTAAGTGGAGCACGCTTTTGTATCCAGCCAGGTTAGGTTACACTGGTAAATAAAACATTTTGCCTGCAACTCAGGGATGCTCAGCGGAGTAACAGGACACCCAGCGCAAAGGGTAAACTGGTAATTACACCCCAGCATGCAAACAAAGACATTGCTGATGATACTGTGTACGCTGAAAAATTAATGGCCAAGTAGGACTTGAATGAGCACTGATAGGAGGGTTTTACATGTCCTCCGGTTACTCCTGCCTTTACAGGCCCAACATCAGCATCACCTCATTAGTAGGTCTCTGGGATGATATCAAATGACTTCTAGAGTTAAGAGAAAAGCATCTGCACAGCAGAAAAGCTCCCAATACCACTCACTCAAGAGCAATCTACTCCGCCGGCAGGTTTTGGAGCAAGACGTGACCATGACCTCCCGGAGCTGGAAAGATGCACAGTCATGTTCTGAAGATTTCAAAATGTGGAGTGCTGTGTCTTCAAAAATGAGAAAAAAACAAAAAAAATCCCTCAGCTAGAACAAAGCTCTTCATTTTCTGAAAGCCTGAGCACTTTAAGGGACCTCAGTTTGAGAAATAATCTGGCTACAAGCAGCATACAAGTGAAAAGCCATTCACCGAAGCAAACAGGGGAAACAATAAGGCTGTGAGGTTTTTCTTGGGGAGAGACACAGTAGCATCTCTCAAAATACTACAGTAAAAAAAAATATTGCATATATATATATATATATATATATATATATATACACACACACACTTTTTTAAGATCTAGAGGAACAATGAAATATCAATTACTGTGCTTCTGATGTTCCAATCTGTTCTGTTAAATTCTTTCCAGCCAAGGCATCTCTAAAAATCCCTTTATTTATATTCAGTTCAGCCAGGATGAGAAGTGCTCTGGCTGCAGACTGAGGCATTGACTGCCTAACCAGCAATAAGGCAGCTCCTCTCATCTGCAGTTATCCCACTAGGTCCCAAAATACTGAGCACTGTCCACTAGCTTTTTTAGCTTAACTACAAAGAAAGCTGACGGGAAGGACCGTGTCAGAAGGATTTCCCTCCTACAGCGAGGCGGAGAGCAGAGTGGGGCAGAAGCTTTAGCCCTCAGAGCTGGATCTGTGCATTTTCCTTCTCTGTTGCTGGTTTTAGCTCAGCCCAGACACGTTGCACTCCCAAGGAGCCTGGCACCGTGCTGATCCAGAGACAAGCTGGCCGTCCACATCACGTGAACTACAGCCTCAGCCCATGCCAAGGTGCTCCAAAGATCGGCCTCAGACCACAAGCAGATGTGCTTGTTTTTGACCCCTGCAGTGGGCATTAAAGATATATAACAAAGATCCTGCTAAACAGCCACTGACTAAATTAAGAATTCAGATCAATAGCAGAGGCATCACCTGATTTAAAAACCTATTTTAAAGCTAGATTAAGAGGCGGTCGCATTGCCAGTTGACAAGGTTGGAATGGTTTCCCTAGCAGTGTTGAGTACAAACTAATGAACTACGCAGAGAGAAGATGCAGCACCAGGGGCATTTGCTCTGTTGTTTTTAAACAAATATGATCATGCCTCAAGGACTTGGAGGAAGCATTATTACCTTAAAAAAAAGAAAATCTTCCTTTTTTCCCATTTCAGCAGGTGTTTCACACTAGCCTAAGGAAGCCCCAATCACAGCTAAAAAGTCTAAAACCAGAGCAGAAGAGGGGAGACTAGAATAGCTGCAAGATTAGTTGCTTGAGCAGAGGGAGCAGGATGTGCTCATCCAAAGCAGACCTTCATCCATGGCTCCCAGAAGGTGGAAGAGAGCAGCCAGAACCGGGCCCAAATGGGCACACAGCTCACAGAGACGTGCACCGATTACCAAAGGTGCATAGGGGAACCACAGGAATGATGAGGGGTCTGGAAAACAGGGCCTCTGAGGTCAGACAGAAGGCAACAGGGTCACATCTCCTCAAAATCCCCTGTAAAGAAAAGCAGCAGCCCTCCATGTCAACTGGGATTAAGGTTAGAAGTTATAAGCTACAACCAAGGCAAGATGAGACATAAGAAAACCTTTGTACCCAGAGTAGTGAAGCACTGGACCAAATTCACTCGGGGAACCGGGAATCTCCACCAGCAGAGGGGCTTCACAAACAGGTGAGACAGTCATTGATGGTGAACAGCACCGGCAAAGCCAGCCCTGCCTCGGAGCGGGGAGAGGGGCCACGCAACCGCCTGAAGTCAATTCCAGCCTCATCTTTTGCAATTCCAAGAGAAATCACTGGGCATCGGTGTAGCAAAAGCTTTTCTTAGGGTTATCAGACCCAAAGAGGAGCTTTGCAGCCTGGGCTCGGGAGACCTTAGATTCAGATGTAAAACCGGCTCCTGCTACTTCACCGTGCCCAGGCAGCCTTTACTGACCTCAGCTATTGAAAGCCCGAGACGTAACTATGGTGAGCGACCAAGGCTCGGGAGGAACGGAGCCGCGAGGGTGTTTCACAGCCGCTGTGGGTGGGGGAAGAAGGGCGGGCAGGCTCTGCTGCTGTCCTGAGAAAGGAGCCTAGCAACCCCGGCACAACGGGGCACAAAGCACACACGCACGCTGCCATGCAAAGCGGGGGGTTTCACAAGCCTCTCCCCAGCACAAGGGCTGGTGGTGAGCAGTTCTTTTTGTATATCTAACAGCAGACGCATCGCTAGCATTGGCTGCTTTCCTTTGTCCATGTGAAATTCTCCCTGCAAAACAACTGCCTAAAAAAAGGCTGGGAAGCGAGAACTGCTAGCTGCTAGGCTCAGCTTACATGAGCTGTCTTTAAAAGGTATAATACAAGACCAGAGCTGTGTGAAGATTCATAAATAAAATGGCTCTAAAGATGTCAAAGCCCAGTATTTACTGTTGATGCCTGAGAGCATTTGAGTATTTTCACCTACCTCTCTTTGATTATTCTTTGCTTTTGAAACCAGGTAATGTTGGTACCAGTCAGATAGATAACACATCTTTGCTCCCAAAGCAGGATATGGAGCATTTTGCAGGAATTGTATCTTCACCCAAGGTATTTGTCTTGGAGAAAAAAAAGTCTATCTGCATAGCTTTGCTCCTGGTATCTGGTTGCATTTACACTATTAATAGAGTCTCTGGGGGCAGAGTCAGACCCTGGGTGCCTGATGCCCCTCACCCAGGCAAGCTTTTTGCATGGCAGGATACACCACATACACCTTGGAGAGGGGAAGCAGGAGGAAGGGACAGATGTCTCAGGAACACTAATGGCCCCCCAGGGGACCTACATACCCGATGGGGCACCAGGCTCCACCAACAACCCCAGATGCAGCAAGGGGATGAACCAGGTCCAGGGTGCCTCCAGCCAGGAGCAGCCAGGGATGAGGCTGCAGCCAAGGCTACAAAATGGGTCTGAAGGACCCACCTAGGAGCCAGGGCTGGGCTTAAATGTGGCGTGGATGGGTGGGTGGGCACCAGGTGAGGCTGCTCAGGACCATTAAGGCCCATTAGTGCCCTCAGGACCTGTCATCAGCTCTATGCTGGGCACACGCTTGGCTCCCCTGGCCTGAAGGGTCCTGGTGGCCAGCCTTGTCCGCAGGTGGCAGGCACGGCTGGCAGGCTTTCCTCTGCATTAAAACACATCTTTTTGCAGCAAGAGCGCTTGCACGGGTTGATAAACACAAAAATTAGAAAAGCTCTAAGGAAGCATCAGGCAGGCCTGCCTGAACAGGGAAACCAAGCTGGGAAAGGTGTCGACACCCCCCACTCCTAAACTGTGTTGCAGATGCCTCGCTCGAGAAAACTGTCCCCAGGTTATTTCACAGAGGGATGAGTTTGGGGAGATTACCGTTTTCAGAGAAACTACCGGAATGCCTTTTGCTTGTATTATTTGTGCATGGTAAATTGTTAAGAAACCATGTGTTGCAAGGCTGTGTTTACCGCTGAGTATTTTACTCGAGTGCTGCACGCTGCTGGAGGAGAGCATCATCACCTGCTCCCAGTGAGCTCTAGGACTCTTTCAAGCTTTCTCCAATATATCCACAAATTCCCACGGAGGGGTTGCCCCCAGCCTGGAGGATAGAGGCAATGAATGATCCAGCTTAGACGGGGAATGGACAGTTCAGCTTCTTCTCCAGATATTCAAGCATTAGCCTCTAAAAAAGGCTGTTAGAGACTTTTACAGGCCCCCAGCTCAGCCTGCATAAGCAAAGAACCCGTCGGTGGTCACCCTGCTAGGGAGCAGGGACTTTGCATCCCAAGCATCTGGCTGTCAAAGTGAAGTCAGTGCCCACCAGGTCTCTTCCTCTGGTTTGATCCCTCTGCCCCAAAATCTATACACGCGAATCCTGCACTGTGACACCCTCTGATTTTTGCTGCGCCCCACACCCAGGGCCGGCTGGTGTCCCTGGTCACCCTGGCATCCCTACCAGCCAGGTGCCGTCACATGCAGAAGCTGCACCACAGCTTGGCCATCCAGTTTTACGTCTTCCACGGGCTGTTTTGCAAAGCTGAAATCTAGGCGGGGATTGGGAAGTGACGGGCAGCATCTGCCTGTGTAACACTAGACAGTCACGTATCGAGAGGGCCGTGTGGCTAAGGGCACAGGAACGAGCAGCAGCTTTCCTGCCTTCTTAGAGACCTGCTAAAATGTCAACAGACCCCGGGGATCTGCAACCCGACTCCCAGCAGCCGCAGTAAGTGCCAGGGCCGGGAGGACTCGCTGAGCGGTACCGGCAGCAAAGGAGAGCGGCCAGCGATGCCGGCCGGACTCCACGTGGCTGCAGATGCCGCGCGTTGATCTGGGCTCAAAAATCAGCAGCAGGGCCGCGGTGGCGATGGCACACGGTTGTTTTTCTGGGGGTTTCCCTCGCAGGCTCCTTTTTCAGCGTTTCAGCACATTCTTGGGAGTCAGCACGGACTCGCCTCCCGCTTCTCCTCGCGGGAGCTGCCTCTTGGCCTGGAGGTGACAACACCCTGTCCCTATAAATACCGAACGAGCCGTTTGCTGCAGGACTCCTTTGCACACACATGCACATGTGTCACGAGCCCGGCCGGTCGTCCTGGGGCACAGGGGTTTCAGCGGCTGGGACTGCGGGTGAGTGATTTGCTTTTCTTTCCCTTCCAGCGCCACGGGTGCCTCTGCGGCGGGGGAGACGGGGCGGCTCGGGAGCCCCGTCGCCGGCCGTGCGAAGGCAAAGGCATCACCCACCGCTGGACCACGTGGCCCCTCGGCCCGGCGGCTGCGCGACCCCCCTCCCGGAGCGGCTCCCGCTTCGGCAACCTCGGCCACCGCTCCTTCTGCTCGCCCCACAACCCCCACCCGCACCGGGTGACCCACATCGCGGGTGGGGGGCGCGGGGGCCGGGAGCAGCCGGGGGGGTGCTGCGGGCCCCGTGCTGGCTGCAAAGCGCTAGGGGATTTATTACCCTGGCGGGACATAGCAGAAACACTGAGATTTATGTGGGTTCCTGCTGGCCGTGCTGGTTTTTCCCCTTTTCCGCAGGCCTGAACGGCGTGCCCGTATGCACGGCGAAGGACGGCTGGCCAGCGCTGAGCCCGCTCTCGCCTCAATCCCGGATTAAGGACCGGCTTTCCACCCCCATCCCGGGGGGGCCGGGCAGGCAGATGCCAATCGGGGATCCCCCCAGCAAGGCGATCCCGTGGCTGACCGCAGGTGAGCGCGCTCCCCATCCCAGGCTCCGGTAATCGTTGTCCCGACGAAGCAGGGTTCGGGATGGACAGGTCCATCTCGCTGGGCTGAAACAGGTCCCGGTTCTGCTCGCGAGGCTGCTGGATGGGAGAAATGAGAGGACGTCTCTTCGCTCGGGGTTTTGAGGACTTTGGGGTGTCACCGGTGCAAGTCGGGGGGAATTCCTCACAGCTCTCCAATTCTCTCAGGTGTGTTGTCGGAGGCCTGGAGGGAGGAACCGAGGGAACTCGCCGCCAGAGTTGACGCTGCCTCTCCTGCTGAAACGGCAAAGGAGGAGGTGGCAAGTCACGAAAAGGTACGGGGGGCACATGGGAGGGAGGGGAAGGGTGGGGGCAACAAGGAGAAAAACCAGAACTACGCTCAGTCTGAGGCTGCTCCATCACTCCTCTAAGTCCTGATGTTCGGGTGTCCTTTAGGACTTGAAGGGACGTGGGGAATCTCCTTGAGAAGAGGGAAGCTTAGAAGAGCGCCTTGCTCAGGGTGAAAGGTGCAGGGGGAGGAATTCTGCTCCCAGCCCCAGCTTTGAACTCTCCCGTCCAAACCCTGGAGCCCACGCAGCATGCATCCCTCCATCGTGTACTGACTCGTAGTCTCCGGAGCCCAGGGAGCCCCTTCCCCGCGGCGCTGGAAAGCAGGCTTCACTATTCAAAGCCAATGCCTCCAGCAGCAAAAGTGAAGGCGACTGAGCCAAACCGAGAACTGGTTTAACACAGTCATTTTTCGCCTCTTGAATCGCGAGGCCAGTCCTGCCTCAGCACACGGGTGAGAGGAGCTGACACAGTCCCCCCTTCAGCACCCGGCCCCAGCACCTGAGAAGGGCCCAGCAGCAAGGGTGGACCAGGACGTATGAGCAGCTCCAGGTCAAACCCAAGGAGCACCACTAGGGAAAGGCAGCGGCTGGGCACAGAAGAGGGGATGCAGGGCACCGTTCTGGTGCATTTTGGCTCCTCCTCAGCCAGCACATGTGCTTTTACATTTTGGCAGGCCCAGCGGGTGACCCAGTACCCAGCAGAGATGGGACAGCTCATCCCACCTCCCTCTCGTGCCACCGCTCGCCGCTCATCGCGCCAGCTGTACCGCGGGAGTGCCAGGACCGAAGGGAAGCAAGCTGCCCTCTCCTGCCAGGACCGAGAGCTCGTGGTAAGCAGAAGAGACTGGAGCGGCCAGGCAAGGAGGGCTGGAGCAGATGGGGCAGAGAGACAGACAGTAGGACTTGCCTTCACAATCTGCTGGTCCGTAATAGAAAAGATAGGCGGCACTGATTAAGATTTAAAGCCACTACGGGTCATTATATCACGTCATCGGACGTGTTGGGGCTATAGAATTATGCCTGGCTGTTCTTGCATTGCAGAAGAGCCATCTTCCCAAAACGCATTCCTTCTGGGAAGGAGGTTACCAGGAGATGGAGCATTGCTGATTCCCTCGGCAATGTGTTCCGCAGTGAATCAGCCTCGCTGTTCAACTGCGTGCTCTGTTCCCAGTTAGGACGTGCCCGGCTTTGGCTCTCGGCCAGGGCAGTGCCCAGGGGATGCTCAGGAGCACCCACGTGCGGGCAGGACCGGACGAGTGGCAACCACCTGAGGTCTTCCCTGGCTCAAAGCCCAGCCGGCTGCAGTGGGACCTGCTACGGGCTGTCCTAGCTAGCAGAAGCAAGCAGCCCCTCGAGAGGCTCCTCATGGCAGCCAAAAGGTCTCTCAGGAGAGTAACTCGTGCCTTCTCCTGCTCCGTAGGGGCAGCCAGCATCCTTCGCTCGTGCCTCTGTGATTTGCCCCTGGGGGCCTGTTATGTCCTCTTCATTACCTCTTATTTCCTCCTTTGGGATGGCTGCATATTTTGTCAGCAGTTATTTTGCACTTGCTTCCAGGCCTTTCCTAAAAACTCCCGAATAACGGGAGGCTGGAGTGGGTGTGTAACCAAGGATCGTCATGTGCACGAAAGGGGGGAGGAACAGAGCCCTTAGAGACTCTTTCCTTTCCCCCTCCAGTCTGCCCCAGCGTGATCAGACACTAGAAACGGAGCTGGAAATTTCCCAGCTAGCTGAGACCTGTACTGGGAAAGCCAGGAGACCATGCAGCAGCCTCCGCAGTTCAAACCCAAGCGCGTAGCCCCGTCCTGCCTCCAAGCCGAGAGACCCTGGCTTTCTTCTGCTGCTGGCATTCGCACGGCTAATGCACTGCTGTTTCCATTGGACATTTCTGGCAAGAATCTGCCCCTGCAAGTGCCCCCTGCCACGTGCAGGTGCCCCTGGATGGGGAGGCACGCAGAGCCCGAGGAGCCTGCGCCCAGCCGGGACGGGTGGCTGGTCCTGCCTCCGGCCAGCCGAGACCGTGTGTTCAGACTTGCAGTTGAGGGGCTTTCGTGCAGCAATCTCCATGTCCTCCGCCCTACTTGCAGCTCTGCCAAAGTCCCTCCTGGTGTCCTAGCTAGGTGACCAAGGTCCCCGCGCGTACCGTGCTGACCCGTCGCGTGTTCCAGACAACCCGGGGCACGATGACCCGACTACGCTGACCGTCTCTCCCACGCTCTTCCGCCAACAGGTGCTGGAGCCGCCGGGGCAGATCCTGCAGGCACACTCCTCGACGGCGGCTCAGCAGCGGCTGCTCACAGCCGGGCAGAGGGGTGAGGACAGCCAGGAATATGAGGGTTGGGGACTGGGGCTCAGGATCCCACTCCTGTCCTTAAAGCCTGCCAGCCTCGCTACTTCGGCCGGGCCTGCCGTGAGTGAATTCAGCGTTTCTTATCTCACGGAGCCCAAAGCTCCCTGCCGCGCACATCCCTGGGGAGGAGAAATGGGGTCACGAGGAACTGCTTGGGTTTTTCTAATCACTGTGTTTGTAACGACTGCCCCTTGCCCGGGATTCAGATCGTTATGGTCCTGGGCCCTCTCGAACACTTGGACAGACCTAGAGTGTAAAGAGCTTTTGGGACATTGTCTCTCTCTGGTCTCCAGGAGGGCTGTCTTCACTCTGCCCGTTCTGCTGCTGATTAGTTTTTTGGTTTTTCTGATACTTTCCAAGGGAATCCAGCCTTAAATCAAAAAGGCTGTTCACTTTTAAAAGACATTGGTCAGCATTTTCAGCTACAAAATTTCTACTGCTCTAAAGAAGCCATTCACCCCAAGGAGATGATCAGTGCTCAGTGCTTCAGCTATCCGGGTTATTTGTTTACCCAGTTATTATGGCTTCAGCTGCCCAATATTTGGCACAGCCACTTTGGCTCTAAGTTTTAGGTGCTAGTTGCAGATAAACCTCCAGACATCAGCAAGGCATTCAGCTAAGAAAGTATGATGATGGGGAGGTAGGTGTCCATGACCACACTGCATGGATTTAGTTTGTTAGAAGAGGATTTGCACTGGCAGCATGTGCCAGGCTGGAGGTGGGAGAACATGCTTCTCTTGGGTGATACGGTGAGGGGCTGCAGGAGCACCCAGGCTTTTAGCAGCACTATTTATAGGACAACAAATCTGTCTATAGATTTGCAATATTGCATAAGCCATCTTTCCGAGAGCGTGACATCCCCAGAGGCTGTGCGATTTCTCACCCTGCCCTGCACAGTACAGATGGTGGGCATGAAAGCAGAGATTTTTGGAGCAGGGAGGGCAAAGCTGGAAGGAAGGAAAACAGGAGGTAAAGATAAAGGCTTTGGGGAGAAAGTTTAGCAAATCAGAGATTTTATAAAAGTTGGTTAATTCCAAAGTGGGTGGAAATCAAAAGTGAAGATCCAGAAAGCGGGGGGAAGGAGGGCCAGCTTACACCACCAATACCAAAGCTCCTAGTGCCACAGCTGCCTCTTTGCCCTCTTCTTCTTACAGAAAAGGATGTTGTCCTGGGGCTGCTGCAGGCTGCAAGTGCCACCCTCCAGCTGCAGCCGCAGGCCCTGGGCACAGGCACGGGGGACAGCGCCAGGTCCCAGGCGTCCCAGGCCACCGCGGGCCTCTCCTCCAGGGACCGGCGCGGCGGGAGGAACCAGCCAGGCAGGTACCGCAGGGCATTTCTGCAGGAGGACGGGGGGGGGACCGACCCTTCGGGGCTCCTGTGCGCACGCAGGACGGACCCGCGCGTGGGAAAAGAAACACCAGGGGCTCCTAACCAGGTTAACCTTGCGCGAACACCTCATTCCCCCACCCCTTGGTTCTACTGAGGAGCGGAGTCGAAGCTCACGAACGTTTTTGGCAGGCCTGTGACTTTGTTAGCACGTGGGATGGAAGCACAGGATAGGGGTAAACCACGTAGCGATGCTGGGCAGCGGTATCTTTGGCTAGACCCACAGCCACAGCATTGTATAGTCACCACGGAGAGGACAAACACCGCAAGCAAGCATAACACTGAGCAACAGGCTCAGCCGCCTGTCCTGCATACCTGTGACCCGCACCAGGGAGATAAAGCATCTGATTTCTTCCGCTCTCTCACAGATGCTCCCAGGGACAGAAGCAAGAACCAGTTCCACAGGAGGAGAAAGCAGGTACGGATAGGCATTAAAACGCACTGCCTTTGCCACCCACGCACTTTGCACCCCAGGCTTGCGGCGTCCTTGCAAACCCGGACCCCGGGGCCCCAGCAGGCGCTCCGGCAGGGACGCCTCCTTCCAGCGACCGACAAAGCCGCGCGTCACTCGGAGAGGGTGATTCATTCCTAAGCACACATCAAAGCCCGAGCTAGGTATTAAATTTCCTACATAATTGATGGAGTTAAATAAATACCATCAGAGGGAGATTAATGTCACTGTAAGGCAGTGCCCAGGCTATGCGGCACACGGCATCCTCCAAAGACACCTCTCTCTTCTCCCCTGGCTTTAGAAGGATCCTGGATGGCTGGTTTAGGCTAGAGACCTCACTTAGGAACCTAGCGATAAATCCCCTCCCTGATGACTCTCCAGCTACGTGACCACTTTTCCAGACCATTGCCATCTTATTATGAGCGTGAGATTGTAACAGAGTAGGTAAAGAAATGCCAGCAAGATTTCCTCCGTGTCGATTTCAGAGGCAGCACGTAGGGGCTCACCAGCCCATCACCGGGAGCGAGCGGTAGTCCAGGCCAGGGGAGCAGGTTTCCTCCCGCCGGGATTTGGGTGTGGGACAGTGGATAAATTCCCTTTCTTAGGATTGCTGGGAAAATTCTGCCCGCAAGCACTCTGGAGCCTCATTTTCAGATGGGACTTAGGCCCTTAGACGCCTCAGCCACTTTGCTCTTCTAAATACTTCATTTTTTCCCCACCCTAGCCAAAGAGCTAAATTTCTCGGTGTTCAGCAGGACTTTAATCCATCTCAGATGCGTTTTTCTTTCTCAGCGCGCACTGGCACAGCAGAAGTCCTCCAGGTCCATTCGTCCCGGGAGGAGAAGCCAAGGCAGCCCGACCCCACCAACTAACGGTGCCACAGCCCTGTGCGAGGAACTGCTGTCACGTTACCCGCTACACCTGAAATGCTTCATTCCCTACGTAGTACAAAGAGTTCATGCAACAAGTCGTGCAGTCTCAGCATCGCCTAGATCCTCTCCTTGCTTTTACTTCCTACGCTGGGATGCTCCAAAGTTAACGGCAGTTTAGTTACTGACCCATTAAATCTTTTCAATGCAACTCTAGCTGATCTCTGAATAAAAATCCTGTTGGAAATCACGCCCTCAGGCTAGTCGCTGGGTTTTGGCCTGGCTAGTCAGAACCCATCTTGTATAAAGGGCAGTAAATAAAGCAAGCCAAAGCTTTTTTTCCCCCAAATCCTGGCCCTGAAGCCTTCCCCCATCCCAGCTTCCTCTGCTTCACACGAATTTCCACCTATACCGAGCTGCTCAAATGAAATGCAAGGCTCTGGGAAGCGGCGAGCCGATCACTACGCTCCGCGCAGCCCGGCGCCGGTACCTGCAGGCATAACCACAGCTGCCTTTTCCTCCGTGCCGAGGGCTTGGCGCTGGCAGCCACATGCTTTAGCTCCCGGCGTCTCCAAGGACAGGCCCTGCCTGCGCGGAGCCTTCCCGCAGCTTCGGAGGCCGCTTGCCCACGGGTCAGGACGCGAGGAGCAGGTGAAGCGTGCCTCTACCTGCAGCCAGCCTGGACTCCACGGGACCCCAGCCCCTCCGTCACCCAGCCCGAAGGGGCTCTGCTCCCTTGCAGCCACGGCCCATAGGACCTTTCGGACTGGATTAAACCCAGCAATCAGCATTCAGAAAGCTCATGCCCAAAAAAAAAAGCCCCCAAGGCTGGTGGGCCCCGGGGTCAGCAGGCTGCGCGGAGTGCAAAGGGTGCAGCCCCAGCCTCCGAACCCTTTAGCCACCCTTTCCCACGGTATTTCCGCAGGGAGCCGGGTTTTGCCGCG
The DNA here is from genome assembly GCF_036370855.1 of Dromaius novaehollandiae. Lineage (NCBI taxonomy): Eukaryota > Metazoa > Chordata > Aves > Casuariiformes > Dromaiidae > Dromaius > Dromaius novaehollandiae. The sequence goes on along the minus strand of NC_088103.1, from coordinate 9,524,830 downwards.
GCGCTGGGATGGAGGCTGACTCCCGCCTTGGCTCCCTCCGCGGGCGCGTGGGAACGTGTCCGCAGCCCACCCACTTGCAGGCGCTCCCCCCTTCCCCCCCCCCAGCCTGCCCCTTTAAGTAACTTGAGCCTCTGGGCTGGAAACCTCCGTCTCCAGCTCGAAAGAGGAGGGAAGGCTGCTGCCCTTCCTTTCATCGCCTTCTGGGCCATTTCTTTTAAAGGCAACCACTTCTTTCACTTTCCCTTGGCGGAGGGGGCGGGCAGCTGGGACCAGACGGTTTGCTAAGGGACAGAGCCACTTTCTGAGCGATCCCCTCCCACCCCAAGGAAATTCAGCAGGCCCCGCTGCTGCCTTTTCTCCACCCAGAAATGCTTCTGGCAGCTCTTTTTTGCAACTTTCCCCCTCGCCCGTCTTTGGCATAAATCAGCCGATTCCCAACCCCTTCTGCTGGGGCTGCTGCGGGCCGGTGCAAAGGATTATTTGCTTTTCTGTGGGTGTGTTAACACAGGCATAGGAAGAAGATCGGGCGCAGTCACCTGACGCCGCACATCTTGCCCGTTTTTGTCGTATAATCTCTCTCCCACCCACTTCCTTCCCCGGTTCCCGCTCTCCGCTGGCCTCTCAGCCCCCACCATGAACCCGCAGGTGGTTTCGGGATGCATTTGCCTGCTTTGCCTGTCCTGGGGGAGCACAGCGCAAGGTAAGAGGCTTTGCACCCTGGTTCCCGCAGCGGCCCGGGCTGCTCGTCCCCCGCGCACGCAGCCCTGGGGCCACCTCCGCGAGGGAAGTGCAGGGCCACCGCTCTGCCTTCCGGCCACCAAGACCTAGCGCGGAGGCTGCCCTGCTCCCGGGCTCGGGGACGGGTCGGGGTGGTCGCATTTTCGGGACCCCGAGAAGTGCTCTCCGGGGGTGAGCAAAGCTGGGGCTTTGCAGACCGCGCGCGGCGCAGAAGTGTGGGAACAATCCTAATTCGCAGAGGGAAACCCAAGGGGGTGAGCTGGACTTTCACTTCTCCTGACTGCATCAAATGCAGATCTTTTTCCCTTCCTGGAGAAAGCGATAATTTTCCAGAGGGATTTTAAAGCCTAGTTTGAAAGTTATACTAAAAGTAGCCACACTCTAAACCGTTTCGGAAGCCCAGGTAGAGCATCGGATTGGGAGGAGCATTTCAAGTGACCCTAGAAATTGGCCAGCTCCCCCAGTTCTGTTTGCATATGAACAAGGAAATGACTGCAAATAATTCAAGGCAAATAAGAGTAAAGCAAAGAGGAGTTTTGATCTAACGCTGCCCCAGTGACTTCACTTAACCATATCACAAGGCCAGTGATATAATTAAGGGTGAGCAGTTCTGACACAGCTACTCTTCAAATGGGGGGGAAAAAGAGGGAAAAGGTGCGACATGAAGAATAGGACATGGCTCCTCTCTCAGCTAAACACACTAGTGTTGTCTCTATTAATGCAGAGCGCTGAAAGACCCTTCAGAACAACTCACCCATGTGTGGGCATGTTCAGGGGACTCCGCTTCAGGACTGAAATGTATTTCACGGGGACCTTCAAAAAGTCCCAAAGTCCCTGAGCAGGGCACCCACCCTGCGCATCCTTTCTAAGGCAGGCCTGGAAACCTGGCCAGGAATCAACTGCCACCCTGCAAATGCCCAAATATCCGCTAACCTGCCTTTATTACAGAAGTGGGTGTTGTCTGAAAGAAGTATTTGTCTACTGTAACCTGAGTAAAACCAAAACCAAACTGCAGGCACAAATATTTTTGCAGGATAACCTTCTCATATTCTTCCATGTCAGTCCTACCTAGCGCTTGGTGAAAAATGACACTTTCAGAAGGCAAAGCAGTGCAGTCTGCAAGTATTTCAGGAAGCAGAGGGACCAAGAACCACCGATGCATGCCAGGACTTCGATGTTTGCCTCTTTCCCTAGGGAATCTGCAGCCGCTTTCATTCCAGCCCGGGATCCTGTATCAGTACCGCTATTCCCTGGACGTCCAGCTAGATTATGTGTCCAGGCTGTCCCTGCAGGGAAGCTGGCTGAAGGCTGAAGCTTTGGTTCAGGTGCACCGACTCTGGAGGGATCAAGCAGGGGAAGAGCTTCTCCAGGTGCAGGTACGGGAGGTTGCCAAAGGGTTATTAGTGCTTCTCATATCAGACCTTTTTTTTTTTTTTTTTTTTTTTTAATAATGAATGGTAAATCCACTGCAGCTCAATAGGCCTCATATAAGTAGTGGGGTTTTATTCCCTTACCCCCTTCCATTTTGAACCCAAGCAATATGAAAAATGAGCTCTGTGACAAAGGGCATTACCTGCAGGTTAGATGCACAGCAGCTATGGGGAACCTGGCAGCACGCGTCCTGTCGTTGCTTTCTTCTCTCTTCCTCCATCGTAGATCCGAGACCTAAAAGCCCAACATGCACCAGAGCAGAAGAGGAGTCAGGACAGCGCTGGAGACCCATCCGCGGAGATTGCACTGAGCGAGGAGACCCAAGCAGAGCTCCAGCAGCCGGTTTTCATCTCCTGGAACAGCGGGAAGGTGAGCTGGAAACTCCTGCGCCCACCCGTGCTCCCCGCGAACTGACCAGAGTCACAAACACAAGAACGTACGGTCTCCCAGAGCCCAGCATGACCCAGATGCTCCAAACTGCGTCAGTGCTGCAGACTCAGGAGAAGCTCCAGCACCCCTCTTTTAGCAGTGCCTAGGCCTTAATCTTAGGATGGGACCTCCTTTCTGACCTTCCTCTCTCCTAAAGTTTGGGAAAATTGGAAAGCTTTGCTTAAAAACAGATAGAAGATCTGCAGGCACAAATCCACAAAGTCAAGCCTGCGCTATTTAGGGATATAACCTTTCTTGCAAAATCTCCAGGTGTCTGCAGGGTTTCCGGTACCGCTTAGGCTGCAGGGGAAGACACCTTCCAGCAGAGAAGGCAACAGAGAGAGCCTGCTGCCACACAGCCAGACACCAGTTTTATCCTTCTAGGTCAAAGCCTTCTACGGAAATGAAGCAGAAAGTCCCCTGATCTCAAATCTGAAACGAGGCCTCATCAGTCTGCTCCAGGTCCAGCCCCATCCTGGCACAGCAGTGGAGGTAGGTGCTGAGCTGGGGTTAGTTCGGAGGACAAATCCTGCAGGAAAGCCGGGCCTGGAAACCACGCTGCAGCAGTAAAGCCAGCCCTGAAGCAGAGCTAGCCCAAGATTTTCAGCAGAAGAGGCAAAATTCAGGATTAACGTACCTGGGTTTGCTGCTCTGGTTGCCCCTGGGGTGTGAATGAAGATGACTGTTGGAAAGGACACTCCAGGGCAGGAGGTGCTGTGCAAACACCCTCACTGCTCCTGCCAAAAAGGGCTTGTGAGAACAAACTAAAAATATATATATATAAATAGATAGATAGATGATTTTCAGGAACAGGCCCTCTTAGAAAATCATTATCCCCTGGGCAAAAGGAAGAGCAGAGGAAAAAAAAAATATCTACAAGGCATTTTGCTCAGTGGGAGTCACTTCACACAGCCCATCCAGCAGTCAGCAAACGGCAGGGAAATCCCTCTCTTCGGAGTTGAACTATTCAGAAGTGAATTTTGAACCAAACCAAATAACCTCAAAACTGTAGGCTCAGGAGTCCAGGCACAAAGGTGCTGCCGCTGGTTTAGCCTGAAAAGGCAATGAGGCTAACATCCTTCCCAACTGGATTTTGGGATATTAAACGCCCCATTGGGGCAGTTACTTGATTTACATATGCAATCTGATGCCGTAGCCATACTAGCAGCTATGAGCAGATAATTGGACACAGACTTCAAACTTCACAGCCTCAGGACCAGATTTGCAAAATACAGCCCCGTTCCTAGCTTCTCGATGATTTTTGTATTTACTGGGTTTGTCTTTTACTGCGTCTGCTCTCTACACAGATCATTTTCTTCAGGCTCTCACAAGCTGTAATGACAGCCGCTCACCATTCGCCGTGATTTCTTACACTTAATTTTGTTTCAGGAGGATGTTTCTGGGAGCTGTCAAGTCACGTATGCCGTTTCCAACGACTCAGCCATAAAGACAAAAGATCTCCTTAGCTGCACGAAGCCGAAATTTGGGTTTTCCTCCGTAAACAAGGCAAGTCCATTGCTCTCGTGGTGGTGGTAGGACTCAGCTGGTGACTGTCGAGTATACTGGGGTCTTCCTCAAATCTTACTATGGGTGGTCTTTGAGTCCCTGGCCCGAGTGACCCACTTATAGCTGGAAGCAGCCTTCTGCCCCAGTCCCTAAGGGGTCTCCAAGCCTGCTGCCAGCCAGCTCCCCCCCAGCACTCCCAGATGCAGCCCCAGGTGCTCCGATAACATCCCCTGCAGCTATCAGCCCTCTGCACACCAGGGCTGAGAGATGAAGCAGAGGCAAGGGGTGAAGTCCAGCGTGTGCGTCACTTCTTTCGGAAGGAGGAAGACGGAAAAAAGCAGAGAGCTTCCCCAAGGTCACTGCGCAGCATAGCAAAAAAGCCAAGCATTTTTGGCATAAGTTCATCGGTGATTATTTTTGCTTAGCTGTCTCTTTTGCTTGGAGAAAGTCCTTGCAAATGCTCATTGGGACAAGGCAGGTTTTCTTTGCAGGTGGTACCTCTTCCCACGCGAGACACTCGTGCCGGGGCAGCTGCATAGCTAGTGCTGCCAAATGGACCCAAAGGAGGGTACTGCTTTGTGAGGAACTCACCTGCAGCTTGCACGGCTTCTAGCCAGCAGCCTCAGAAAGCAGGAGCATCTCCTCCCTTCAGCAGACCCTCCCGGCTCCGCTTCCCCTGTTGTCTGCTGTAGCTGAGCCGCAGTGACACGATGAAATAAATGTAATAGAAGAGAGTATCCACATGGTGTCACCAGTCTTCCTCCACATGTCAGGCCGGGCACCAGAGCACCTGCGCGTCGTGGTCCTCACCAAGGGCGGCCGTCTCCCAGGAGGGTCCTTCCTCGTTTTCCCTTCCTACAGTTGAAGATGAAGGGGGAGACAGGAAGCGAGAAAAGGGAAATCAAAGGAGAAAGAGTTGATCTTTTCTTTTTTTTTTTAATCAAAGATTTTTGGAGTCCAGTGGCAACCCACCAGCAAAAGTCTGTACTTGGTGAAGGACAACCTCATCCAGTCAGTGCTCGCAGAGGAAAGCCACGTTGTGTCTCTGAGCCTGAGGTCCACCACTGGTGTCAAAATCAACTCGAGGTGAGTGATGACCCTGGGCAGCTGCCTAAATCGGACAGCCCAGCGCGGGATGACCATCCATCCGTTGAAGATGGAAGCTCTTCGTTGCTTTCATGCCGGCTCAGCCAGCACAGCCTGACGCAGGCAGCCAGGAGATGCAGCAGCACAACAGCTAGGCACACGGCGCACAGAAATCAGCTTAGTGACAGGACCCGTCTGACTGCTTTCCCCCCATAGCTGGCCGTTTCCCTGCATCCCGTCCCATGGAATCCATCCCCTGAACCAGAAATTTCCTCTGGAGAGAGGAGCCGCAAGGGGATGTGCAGCTCGTGGGAGCATGCAGGCACAGTGGGAACCAAAAGAGGTCCAGAGGCCCTTGGGAAACCTCACTGCGTGGAGACTAGAGACCCACTGCTTTAGTCAAGTGAGCTGTCATCAGCCTGGGGAAGAAAAAGGCTGCAGGACACGTCTGCAAATCTGTCTCCAAGAGCTTCCCCTTCTCTTCCTTTGTGCCTCGGCCTGCCCAGAATATCTCCTCTCCCTCTGTATATCTTCCTTCTCCAAACCTGCATGCATCCAACCAGCCTCTGAGCAAAGGAGGGTGCAAATGATGTTCCCATTTGCTTCTCCCTCCACAGGCAACAGCTTGAGCTCGTGTCTTCTTCCACGCCGGGTCCAGCAGAGGTGCCCGGACAAAACCTCGAGGACGCGCTGGCTGGCACGGAGGGAGAGCACCGGCCCCTGGGCATGGCCTGCCTGCACTACCGGAGGGTCTGCACCCACTGCCCTTCGGTCAGTGCCACCGAACAGCCCCAAAACACACCTCCTGCTTCTCTCCCAGCTGGGCGCCCAGACACCCACAACACAGGCAGGAGATGGCTTCCAGGCTGGCTTCTTGCCTAGACTAAGAGAGAGAGCCCATCTTCAGCCTGAGCTGTTACTTCTCTCCTGAAGAGCTGTGCCTAACGTTGCTACAAGCTGTGGAAGGGAGACCTCTCTCCCTGAGACACAGCTGCATTTCTGTGAGGGGAGAAGTAACCAGAGGCACAGCTGGTATGTCTAGTCAGGGTTAAGCTCGTCATAGGGCTGAGATCAGGAAATATTTCCTCCACCCCCACCCTGCAGGTCAGGTTGGCAAGGACGAATGGGGGATTATTTCTGCCTCCAAGTATTCTCCAGGCATTTTCCTTAGGGAAGCTGGAATCGAAGTGCCTTATGGACATTGGCGATGCCCTCAGTTTCTCCTGCATGTTACAGATTTGCTTTTTGGCTCCTGTACAGCAAGACGTCAGTGGTGGGAGTGGGAGAGCGTAGCAGTTGTTCTGTGGCCCCCTCTATTTGGGGGCAATTGCATGGCCTGGATGCAGTGTCCCTACAGCTCCCTGCACTCCGAAGTATTTACTTACTGTAAACGTTGTCCCACGTTTCAGGATCCCGGGGAGCAAGGCTAAATCGCACATGACGCTTGTAACAAAACAAACCTTGCCTTTGCAGCTCAAAACCTATCTGAAGACTTTTGACAGCCAGAAGGTCAAAATGGACATCGCCAAGGTGTCAACAACGTGGCAGTTCCATAGGTTCATCCACATGCTGCACGGAGCAAAGAAGAAAGATATCCTGCAGCTGCTGAGGAAAGCTCCGAGGGAGATGGTGTAAGACTCCCAGTCCCTCTCTTGCCCCCGATGGCTCTATACCAGTAAATGGCACGTAGGACCCTGGGATGTAGGGCCATTTCTGGATATGCTGGTCCATAAACCGTACCTAGCCCAGGCAGCTGTGCAGGAGCTTTCCCAGCTTATCCTCAGTAGTGCAAACGGCCTCCTGTTTTTCCCTCCGTGCCTGTTCTTTGCAACCACCATACAGCCTGTTTTCGCCGAGCAGTGGGCTTTGGAGCAGAGCAAATGCTCCAGCAAGGCTTTGGGAAATATCGGCGGAGGCTTGGCCTTTACAGAACACGCAGCCACGGCCCTGTCATCCATCCCCTGCGAGTGTGAACGCCGGGGCCGGGCTCCTGTCTGCAGCAAAATGCTAGGTGTGACCAAGTTCAGAGCAAAGCTCACGGCTGTGATACGCACAGATAATACCAGCTCGGCAGCCAGTGCTAATGAGCTTGTCTTTAAAGAAAGTTCTTTGCAAAAGTCCTGACCTCTTAGGTTTTTTAACCTGTCAGTTGAAACTTCAGGGTGCTTTTAAGTAGGAAAAAGCAAATGAAAGTGGGATTATCTTTAGCAGCTTTAGAAAGGCTGGGGGTCACATTCGGCCCCGCTGGAGGTGCACGCAGTCCCCGCATCCCTCAAAGGACTCAACCTTTGCTCGCTTGCCTTGGCCTGGGGAAGGGGAGCCAAGGTCCTCTGCAAGGGCCAAGGCTGGGGCAAGGTCACCGATCCCAGCAGCACCACACTAGGCGCCTTGTTTCTCCTCCGCCTCGGACTGCTCTGACCATCCCTCTCTCGCTGCAGCCCCTTCTTCGTCGAGGCAGCAGTGGCCGCCCAGTCAGCGGCATCCTTGGCAGCTCTCTCCAGCTTTCTGGATTTCGGCAAGACCCCCAGGTCTCTGCTGGAGAAGTTTCTCTACGCGGCGGCCTTCTCCCCCCGGCCTTCAAAGGAGCTTCTCAGCCTGGTGTTAGTAAGTAGAGGCATTTCTCTCCCTCCCTCACGGTCCCGGGCACTGAGTGGCTTTAACTGGACACCAGCAATGGGAGCAAATGCATTCAGCAGAAAGTCCTTTATATCAGTGTATTACAGATATTAAAAGCTTAATTACCTACTGTGAAAATCGGCATTTTATCTGATCAGACCTCCTTCAAGGCTGGTAAGAGCTAGTCCTTCTTACTTCTTTAGTAAACACTGAGATAATAGCTAAAGCCTACGCCTTCTCTCTCTTTTTTCCGTTTCCCTTCTTTTCCTTCAACCCCTTTTCCTCCTCCCAGGACAAGCTCCGAGGGAAGCGGTTAGCACTGGAGGTCCGGGAGACAGGGATAATTGTCATAGGCTCTCTCGTTAGCAAATTGTGCCGGCAGAAGCTGTGCGGATCACAGGTGGGTTCCCCGACAAACCTCCGTGCTCTGGTTTTTTAGCCTTGCCATCCCTCCTCTTCCTCTGAGGCTGCCTGAAACATATCCTGCACTTCATCCTCCTCCTCCTCTGCTTCTGCCCTCTTGCAAAACCAAACCAGGAGGTGGAGCGCGGAGCAGAAACCATCCTGCAGGGACTAGGGAACGCCAAGGAGGAGTCAGAGGTGGTTCTTCACCTGATGGCCCTGAGGAACGCCTTGCTGCCCGAAAGCATCCCTACCCTCCTGCGTTACACCGAGGAAGGCCCCGCTGCGGTCACGGCTGCAGCAGTCGCTGCCCTGCAGAGGTTCCCCACACAACACGTCTCCAGCGAGGTATGAAACGAAGCTTCCCGGTTAAACTGGGACACGATGGCTGGGGATGCAGAGCACAGCCCGAAAGACTTGACCACCACCGTTTGCACGTCATCGGGCATAACACCATAGCTTTAACTGTGTTCTCGCATCAGGTGAAGAGAGCAATGAGGAGGATTTTCCACGAGAAGAGGAAGAGCTATGAAAAAACATGCCGCCTGGCTGCTGCAGAAATCCTCTTAGACCACGAGCCTTTGCCCATGGATGTCATCAACATCCTACTGGCCACCACGGAGATGGAAACAGAACTGGCAACGCTTCTGCGGCTGAAGATCCAGAACAGTTTGCGTGCTGAACACCACCCAGCAAGGTGGGTCAGGAAAGAAAAGTCGCATTTCCCCCCCCCCCCCCCCCCCCAGTCAGGCTACATCATCTTTTTCCTCCTCTACACCCCAGCTGTGGCTTTTGAACTGCCCGCCCCTCAGAGCTGGGTCAACATCAGGTCTGGCAGCACCGCGCAGCAACGCTGCATCAGTGCCAGGGCTGCCTGGTAGTTCCCAGCAGTGGGAGGAAGACGACTGCACGGCTGCTAAGGCAGGTGCTGCCAAGCGAGCCCAAACCCGGCACCCCTCCTCGGCCGGTCCCGCAGCACAGCAGCGCCCGGGCTCGGTGCTTCAGCAGGAGCCCAGCAGCAGAGTCCTTGGAGGCCAAAGCTCTGCCTTGCAGCACCGCGCACAACTTGTAACTCGCTTAATCTTTCTGTGTGCACAAAACAAACCGAGCACAAAAGTTTCCGAGCGAGGCAGAAGCTTCCCAAAAACATTTCAATGGTTTATTCTGATAAACCAGAGCAGAGAGAGATTCCAGCATGGTCCTAGTCTGCTCGTTTCCTTTTTGCTCACATTTGTCTGGGCAGTCAGGAATTCAGAGAAATACCTGCAGAAATCAAGCCAGTTATACGTATTCACATCTAGCGGGATTTACAGGGGACTTCCACCCCATAAGCATTCACACAGTTGCTCCGAATGCTCCTTTGGGGATCATTGCCTTGTAAAATAGGAACAAAAAGCACTCCACAAATCAGCGTGCCCTGTGACACGCTTGCTTCAGCCAAGCGGCACAAGGAGTTGGGAGGCTGCATTTTTTCCTGCAGTTTTTAAATTCTCATTTCCTCCTTTTCTTTGTACAGCTTTCTTTAACAACCACTAACGTTTTTTGGTGATGAATTTGGCTTATATTGAATTCTGACTGCAAATTCCCATTCCCTCCTTCCTAGTCCTCATACACCTTTTCCTTCTTGTTTCCAGGGAGATAGTGAAGGAAGTCATGAGAGACCCACGGATAAATAACTACAACTACTTCTCGAAAGCTGGCGTCTCCTCTGCCTTCTCAGGACCCCTGACAGGTGACAGGGGACACGGACAACACTGTTCCCCTTCCCCTCGAAAGGCCCAGCGGGTGCCTCTGGGTTACAGAAATCCCCCAAAACCTAGTCCGAGATTTCTGAGCATCTCCCACAAGCACCTTTAGAGTCCAAGAGCAGGTGTCACGCCTACATATTCATACTCTCTCCTCATACATATACGCCTTCCTCTGGCTTCCTCGCAACCTCCCGCTTTCAGCGGAACATGAGCTGGGCCACATACTTTCCCCAAATCCTGCTCATTTGGGAGAGGAATTTCATCTGAAGGTGAAACCAGTGGTAGCGTGTGGGAGGGAGTTTCTGTGCTTTCCCTGATAAGTCGGTTCCTTAGGTATTTTTAATAAGTGATTCAAAGCAGAGAATCCTTGGGCTGGGATAAAAAAACCATCAAACTTCAGAGACACTGCAATTAATGCCTGCTAGATATCTGCTTAAATCTTCACCTGTCAGCTCTCACTTCTAACCCTCTTCAAATCATCTTTTTCTAGCCTTGAATTTATAAAACTCTGTTTAGGGGGGGTGCAGAAGCAAAGTAACCAACATCCATAAGAAAAATACAGCAATGCTAAATCCTCCAAGTACTGTAAGAATGGAAAAAGATGGTGCAGAGAAGCTTTTCCCTCTGAATATTTTAGCTTTGTCAGATGTTTTATTGCTAATATATTTATCCACCCTGAGCATAAACGCAAGAGCCCTACAGGACTAGCAACACAATCTCTTGAGTAGGCTTAAACATTACCAAGGAGCTCTCAGGAGCCTGCTTTGAGACACCCCCAGTGGCCCCCCCGCTTTCCACAGTAAACCTGGATGAGCTTTTTACAAGCACTCACCTGCTCTGCCAAGCTCTAGCTCCATTGCACCAGGCACAGGGAAAGCCATACGCATCAGCCAGGTTGCCTGTGGTCACGCCAGGATCTGCAGCTCTCAGCCAGTGCCTCCCGCAGCTGCCCGGGGGCTTTTTGCTATCTGGTCAGTGTTGCTCCCCTGCAGCTGTTATCCGAGCATTTGTGATTCATTGTGGTCCTGTGACTCATTCCCAAAAAGCCATGTGTCACATCCCGCCGCGATGGCTGCAGTGCGGACCTCTTCACGGGCACCTCTCTGTCTTTCAGTCACCCAGGACCTGCTTTCCACCTTCGGGCTGGAGCTGCTGTTCACGGAGGGTGGATTCCTGAGGAAGTGCCTCTCCGACTTCTCGCTGCTCGGCCGCGGCCATCGGCTTCACCTGGCTCAGGTGTGCTGCCCGGAGACTGGCCAGGTGCTGGCCACGCAAAGGGGTTCAACAAGTGTAGCATCGCAAGTAGCATCGCGGTGCATCGAACCAGCTCTCTGGCTTTGCTCCGTGCAGCTTACACGGCTCTGTCGCTGTGTTTTAGGTCGCTCTTGAAGCACGAGGGATGGAGTCTATGCTGGGAGAAAACACCCTGGAAGAAGAGGAGCTCATGGCTGGGATGTCTGCCACTTTCTTCGACGTTCAGTTTCGGCCAGTCGTGTTCTTCCAGGGATATGCAGACTTGATGGCCAAGGTCCTCTCAAGCAGTGGAGGACCCACAAGGCTGGTCAGAGGGAATCTCCTGCTGGTGGACCATCACCAGGTAACGGGTGGAGGGACAACCTGCCTCTGCCCGCTCTGGCTGCGAGAGTGGGCCATGGATGTCAAAGCGTAGTGAGTCCCCATACGTGAAGTGCGCTGGGTCGTGCCCTGTTATTCACCGTGGACCCAAATCTGAGAGAGAGATGGCACTGCCAAAGGCCTTTTAGGGTTGGTAGAGCAGCTGGGTGGCTGTGCTCTGCCACGGGACGCCCATGGCTCTAGTTCCCACCACGCAAACCCAGCCAGGGGGATTAGACTAGACAGTCCCAGTAACCTCACATCATTTCCTTTATCAGCATCTCGGCCAAGAGCTGTGTGTCCAGCCTCAGAGCAAGTACTGCCTTTTCCATCTCACAGGTCATCCCGCTACAGTCTGGTCTACAAGTGGTGGTCAAACTCCAGGGTGGGCTTGGACTTGACATCTCAGCCGACATGGACGTGAGCGTATGGGAGCAGGAACTGAAAAGCAGCATCAGCACGAGGTCAGTGGATGGGAAATGGTTTGGCTCTGGGAATGCAGGCTACCCAGGAGGGTCTTAACACCCTGCGCGAGGGTTGCCCATCTTAGACAGCCTTGCAACTGTCCCCGTGTCCTTCTCCCACTGTGTCCAGCCAAGCCTGTGCTCAGGGAGAGCGAAGGTGTGGGTGGGGAGCTGGTGGGCAGTGATTACATGCTTCCTTTCCACAGGCAGACTTAAAATTGAGGTGATCGTGGGCTTGCGGAGCGCCGTTGCAGGGTGCCCAGGCACAGCTCGTTGCCCAGTGACCAGACCTGTGCTCCTTGCTCTTGCAGGGGAAGTCTAGCCATCGATTTCCAGACAGAAGTGGACGCCCCTTTCTTCCAAGCCACCATGAGAAGCCAGACTGAGGTGGAGACCTCGATCCACTTTGACACGGTCCTGCGGTTTTCTGAGCGCCCTGTGCTGGTGTGTCTGCAGCTGAGAGAGGACCAGGTCCCATACAGGTAAGCTCCAGAGCTCTGGTGAAGGACACTGCCAGGGCTTCAGGCCCAGGGATTGGGGATGCCGCCTCGCCGCGCAGTAGCTCTGCACCGGTGTCACCCTCACGTCCCGATCCAGCAGGCATCCGAGCTCCTCCCTGGGCTGAGGTCGTACCTGTCCCTGGCTCCGAACGCAGGAACAGCAGCTCCGGCGGCACGCAGTTAAAGCCAGGGAGGAGGAGCTGCGCAGGAGAGAGGGGGTTTTAAAAGCCCATTTTCCTCTTCCCAAGGAGGAGCTGATTGCTTAGTACCTTGCCTATAGAGAAGGATAACAGTGTCCATGCCCAGAATTTAATTTAAGCAAGCCCAAGTTAGTCCTCATAACGGGATGTGAGGGGAAGGCTAACAGAGGTCTCAGACAGCCCCAGGCAAAGAGCTGAACTAAAGAGCATCAAGATTAACCAAATCTTCTCCCCAGAAAACCACTAGGCTGTTTTCTACAGCATTAAGGTAATAAACTGCTTTACGCAGGAACCATTTATCCTTCTGCTAATAATAATCTCCTGACCCCAGATGTAGCAGCACTGCTTTCTTGCACTCTGCTGGGTATCTTTCAGAGGGGCCAATACAATCTATCGGTCTCGGACAGCCTTTACTGTAGGTGTCCAGGGCACAAAGATCAAGTAAGGAGCACGGGTACCTCGGACAGACAGATCCCACTCATTCTCCCATACTCTTCCCAATAAGAGCTTCTCCATTTCAGCCCATGGCTAGGAGTGAGACGATACCCAAAACATCTCTTATTTCTTCCCCACCTAAAAAGCAACGTGGTTCTACCTACTGTGGAAACCCCACAGGATTCAACCATGTTATAAATGAAACCAGCAGTGAAATTTCCCTTTTTGAAGTTCCAACAAAAGACCTGGGACTTCTTGGGAGAGGAGAGAATTAACATTTCCACGCTTGTTGAGCGGGGTGGGCCAAAACCGGGAGGGAGGCTGGGGAAGGACTGGGCAAGTTCATGGTGAGGTGGGTGGAAAGGCCATGCCCAGACCATGAAGTCTTCTGGAAATAGAAAGCCCCGAGTGTGAATACGCTGGTGTGGGAGATGGATGCGGTCCACCAGCACAGCCTCCTGACCAGTCTGCTCTGCCCACAGAGAGATCTTCACTGTTTCCAAGTCCGCTGGGAGCCAAGTCAGCACTAGGCGAAAAGGCCGGCGGGGCACCGTGCCTGGGCGGGAGTTTGCCCTGCACAGAGCCAACTCCGAGGTGTGCAACCTCCTGCTGACGGCGGACGAAAAATAGGGGAATCGGCGCGCTTCAGGCCTGGGTTACAGCTCCCCTCCTGCCGCGCGTCCCCGCTCTTCAGCGTGAGCTGCCGAGGGCCCTGCTGCATTCCTACACAGCCATCTTTCACTGACAATAGTAAAAAAAAAAACAAAAAAAAAAAAGGAAAATGCTGAAACTAGGGCGTAAGAAGAGTCCATGAGAGAAACCGCTACCAAACAGCAAGGAGCACCCCACTGCTCTGGGCCAGGGCTTGAGGATCTAGGCCTGCCCCAAGACCCCATAGGTTCGTCAGCCTGAACTCTTCCTCTTCACGGAGAAGGGCTGTCTGGAAGTCCAAATGGTCTTGTTTAAAAGCAACAACAAAAAACCCTGCCTTTTGTAAATGAATGAGTTTCAGAGAGCCCAAGAGCGCGTTCTGCAAGCTGGTACCCCAAGCACTGCCTTATTTCCTCCCCGCTTGTCAAAGCGGTCAGGAGGGAGCACATCTGCAGCTGGCAGGGAAAGGTTCCCCAGGGAGAAGGTGAATCCCCCCTCCTTTAATGCATGGTTTTGTGGCTGCCAGAGTCCGGGGAGGTGGAAATTTTCATTTCTGGAGGAGGTGCAGGTTTCTTGTTTTTGTGTTTTAATGCAACCACAGAGACGTTCGCCCCAGAACAATCCTCAGGGAGAGGGATAGAGCAGCAAGACAAAATGCTGCATAACCTGTTGGCAATTACAGTATGTTCTTTCCAGCATAATTGAAGGTGTTTGCATTTATTTGCACAAGAAGGCAACTCAGCCCCCTCACAGCTTGTTGCCACCGTCTTATTCCCGCGGGCGATTTGCACTCTGTTGCCAGGGATATGGCAGATGTCACGTCAGGCAGCAAGGATGAGGCCGGGAGGGGAACAGCTCACGTTTCAGAGAGGTCAGAGTCACACTTGGTGCAAGGAGAAGCAGCAAGGCAGAGGAACGCGGCCCACAGCGCTCAGGAAAAGTTGGACAAAAAGGACTGAAAACGAAAGCAAGGTTAAAACGGAGCAGGGGAAAGTCTACCCTGTGGCAAGAGACCGTCCTTAAGAGCACGGAGCAGCAGTCTCGATCCTCCTTTTAAAAAAAGCAAGAACTGTAGCGAAGATGGGGCTAAAAGTGGGAAAAGATGCTGAAGACCCACCAGCTGCTGCTGAAGGGTGGAAGGAGACAGTCTGGAGTGGGGACTGGCTGAAGGAAAAGGGAAGAGACACCGATGCACCCAAGGCATTAAACCATCCCATCACACCTCCGCATACCTTCTCCTAATGCTGATCCTCGGAGACTGCTTCTGGCTCCTGTTCCGGTGCCTGCGCTTGCATTTTTTCCCCCTACATTTTGCCCCCCTAAGAAAGGCTAAGGAAGGGCTACAAGGACCAGCTGAGGTCATGAAAAACACCATGCAATGAAAAACTGCAAGAGCACAAACATTTTAGTTTGCAAGGACTGGACTTAAAAGGTGTCTTGATTATTGGGACTCTCAGCATGGGGTGAAGACACTGGAAGTAGAGAAATCACTATTGTAACAGAGGTAGCACACAGAGCTGGATCTGAACTCAGCAGCGCTCAGTCGGGAAACAACACTATTTCAAACCGTGGGCCCAGGCTGCCAAGACGTTTGGAAAACTCTGCATCCCTTGGGTATTTTTTTCTGAGTTGTTGTTAGCTCAGTCCACATCACCAGGGCCAAATGCAGGTATCAGTTGCTGTGGGGGGCAAAACATCGTGCTGGACTGAAGTGATCCTTTCTGGATTTAAGAATCTGTCAAGGCAAGTTTGGCCAAGGTAGTACAAGGCCGTTACTTCAGGTAATCATCCTTCAGCGCGGACATTAGTCAACCAAAACTGGAAAAGCTAAAGTGAGGGGCTCACACCTCCACCCCCTCCCTTTTTGCTCTTCACAGAAGCCAGTAAATCTTAGTAGACATATATATTTTGCTTATGCGTACAGATTTAAAATTCATATACTGAGGGACGGCTTCTGCCTAGAGGCTCCTCTTCTTTTTGATCCAAAGTTTACATATTAAAGGAGAAGCCTCTGGTCTCTCTTATCGCCTGAACAGCAGTTCCCCTTCTCTTTCAAAGGAGGCAGCGGTTGCAGATAAGATCGCCTCAACCCTGCGTGCAGAAGGCAGCGTTCCACCAACAAAGAGATACAGCAGCTCCCCGTTCCTGCTTGTATTTGGGCACTTTTGGTGACAACTTATGAAAATTACAATTAACTCCAAGTAAATATTGTTCTGCTGTTTTGAATTCTCCTCTCAAATCGGACTTTTATCGGCCACAAAAGCCGAACGTCCCTTCAGCACCGGAGGGAGGCTTGCAAGGAAAAGCTGTATTTTTTCATCCCTTTCTGATAACAGTGCCTTTGAAATATTTCTATTTTTTTTGTATTAGAAAACATGCTTTTTATAAATATTGTCAAAATTGTGAACATGATGCAAATGCAGCACAGGGTCTCCTGATTTTTGGAGAGGAAACTTGGTTGCTTTTTCATCTGGAGACGCTAATTCTGAGTGTTTTGATTACGTGCAGAAATAAATGAGATGTATTTTTATATTTTCTCTGTTCGTTAGCCTTTCTGGACATAAAACTGGGATGAAGAGAAAAGCAGAGGGCAGCTCCTGCAGCGCAGGCATTTCCAACAAGAAGAGCATGGCCAAACCCAGCTGTATGTAATGCTGCTCCCCAGGAACCTGATTTCTAGGTCTGCATTCAGGGTGCTGCAGATACCTGTGGCTAAAGGCCCCGCTGGGGCTACCAGGCAGGAGCAGCTCGCCCCCAAACCCTGGCGTGCTCCGGCACGGATGGCCTGCTGCCCCGCGAGCAGGCTCCCGTGGGGCTGCCGACGCTGGCTTATCCGCTCCTTCCAATTGCTGCGAGGGTACTGGAGACCGTCCAAGGCACTGCTTAAAATCAGGGCTTCCCCTGCCCCAAGGCTTCGCTGGTTACGGGGCGATCTCGCCCAGAGCGGCCCTCAAGGACGCCCAGCAGCTGCCCGGGCGCTTGCCCTCGGGTCCGAACAGGAGGATCCCTGCGCGACCGTGGGAGGAGCGGCCCCTATCTCCCTTGTTGCGCTTCTCGCCCAGCTCTGCCAGCAGCCTGGGGAGGACTGCTCGACCCGAAACCTCCCTCCGTTAGGTGCAAAACGGCCTCAGCACCTTGCTCCTCGGCCAAAGCCAGGAGAAGGGGTGGGCTGCCAGCAGCCCAGCTGCTGTTTCGGACCATTTGCAGAAGTCTCTCCCCCGCCTCAGTTTCCTTTGCCTTTCTGGTGGATAAGGAGATCTATAGAGGCAGATTTGTCATTCGGCTGGGGTTTGCATTGCCCAGCCTAAATCAGAAAACGCCACCCTTAACCCTTGGGATGGGGGGAGAGTAACATTGCCGAGCGGTGAGCAGACTGCTCGCTACCCGCAGCCATCGCATGGTGTAAGCAATGTGAGCAGCCAAAAAATGGTTCCTCAAAAAACACACCCAACAAAACCCGGGTAACAAGGACGAGGTACTTACTCCCCAGCATCACCGGGCCCTTTCCCCTGTGACTGCTGCCAGGGGCACTGCAGCCGCTCACCGCCGCGTCCTCCGCGCTGATTTGGCATCATCACTGGGGCCCAAACACCGACGGTTGGATGGTCAAACAGCAATAAACAGTGAAGGGACATGGGCATTTCCCCAATACTGCCAGTGTCTTTGGCAATGGCACGAAGCCCTCCTAGAAGGCACCTTTCAGCCCCAAACCCCGGCTCTGACTGCCCTGCCCACCCAGAGCTGGGGCGTAATGCTCTTTCGGACGGCGCAGTGAGGGACGGGGATGCCGACCGCTTGAAAGAAGTCATAGAAATGACTTACTAGGACCACAACAATGCAGTGATAGCTTTGTTTTTTAAACCAAAAGGTGAAGACACAGTTCAGCACTTCCAAATAAACCCCCCGGGCACGCTAGCAAAGGTTTTCCCCCTGCCAGGTTCAGCCCTGGGAAGCATCTATTAGCTTTTCACTGCGGCCCGAGCCCGGGGGGCTGGCTGTAATGACAGGGCTGCCGGCCTCCCAGAAAGCCCTGGAAACACCCCGAGAAAGGGCGAGACAAGGAAGAGCGAGCCAAGGGAAAGGAAACTCCGGAGAGTGCAAGATAAAGCGCCTAGACAGCGCGTCCTCTCCCATACCTGCATGCCAGCTTCATCGGTGCTCCCGCCTGCAAACGGGCAGGAGGACACAAACATCTGAACACATCACAGTGAAATGAGGTATAAAAGGAGAAATAAAAAAGAACAATCTCCTTGAAATGCACGTTATGCCTAATGGACTATTAGCCGAGAAGGAGGAGGGAAGAATTCACTGCCGAATTTCGGGCTTTGCTTCCCGGAGCGCCAGCTGCACACTTGGCGCTTCACAGCTGTGTTCGCTCGGGAGCTCAGGACGTTTCCTGAGCCAGTGTCCCCCACCTGAGCTGTGCAATAGGACGTGACGGCATCCCCAGAGCATCCTTTCGCCCAGGAGCGAAGGACGGCGGCAGCCAGGGTGGGTGGAGGGCGCGGGACCCCTTCTGCAGCGGTGCCGGGGACGACCCGCAGGCTTTGCGGGGGCCGGAGCAGCCTTGCTGGCCGGCTCTGCCAAAGCGGCTCTGCGCTGCGGATCAGCAGTGACCTCCAGCGGCTGCTGCCAGATGCGGGGGGACGTGTCCCCCCCAAAATTGCACTGCTGCCACAGCCAGTCCCCACCGGGGTGAGGGACCAGGCTGCAGGCACACTGGCCGGGATGTCGGGGACACCGGCCCGGCGGGTTGCCACCAGCAGAGCCAAACCCATCCCATGCAGCCACAGTCTGAGCCCGGAGCAGCCACCTTCCTCCCTTAGGAGCAGGACCAGGCACTGAACTGCTACCCTGTGCTCCAGCACGGGCGTATGGAAGCCCAGCCTGGTCCAGCGCTTCCCAGTCTGGGAGACACCTGCAAAAGGCAGTGCTCCAGATAGGCTGGCGGAGGGAGACACGGGGAGGAGGACCGCTCTTCCGCCTTGTCACAGGTCATTTTACCCCTGTACATCTCATGTAGCTCTCAGGAGAACGTATGGGTAACATCCATCGGGGGGGCGATAAAACATTCTCTGCATGTCTATTGCAGCTCTGTGCGGAGACACAACTAACGGGGCAAGCGTGCACAGCAGCGATGGGAATGGGTGCCAGAGGAGAGACCTTCCTCCGGGGGGACAGGCCCTCCCGGGGAGGTAGCAGCGGCACACGTTGATAGCACTGGGCTTCCTTCTCTCATCCCCTGCTCCTGGGCAGCTCGCGGAAGGAGAGCAGCCCAGCAGGAATACGGGATTTTGTAATTGCAGAGCCTCAGAGACTCTCCAGACCCCAAGGAATATCAAGGCCTGAGAAGAGAGGCTCGTAACTCACCAGAGAAGCAGCGTGAAACCCAGCACCAAATGCAGACATCTGGCAATGTCAGATCTACTGTGCGGACGGAGACCAGCTACAACAGGTCCCCAAAACCATGGCTGCAAAGCATGCAAGATCTCTGGGCTGTGCCTAGGACACACATACGCCTTGAGCCCTTCGTGCAGGTGGGACGTGTCTGTGGGCGTTCACCTGGGTTCGCCACAGTAGAAGAAGTCGCCCTGGAGCAGGTCAGCAGTGCAGCAGCATGCGGGGAGAGGTGATGAAGAGGAAGGGCACGAGCAGAGCAGCTCTTCTGAGGGGTACCGCCTGGGAGTGAGCCCTTAATAACCTGCCCAGCAATCGGCGAGCACGTGCAAACGTGGCCCAGCTGCAGCTGGGCACAGCTGCGCAAGCCGCCGGGAGGGTGGAGGGAGGTTATCCCCAGTGAAGAGCCCGGGGGGGAGCTCAGGGCCAGAGCTGCAGAGGCAGGGAGGGAGCATGGGAAGCGGGTGGGCCGAGGTGGCCAGGCCCTGGGGCTGTGCTAAAAACCCTCTGGGGCAGCAGGGGCCAAAGCCGTGAGGAAGAAGCTGAGCATATACACAACCACCACCCCCCATACAGGTGTAGTGTGTTGGCTTTCTCGGCTGGTGGGACACCCTGGGCCATCTGCAAGGGCCACCGGTTAGGTGAGAAGCTGCTCCTGGGCACTCACATCCATTCAAAGGAACCAGCCATCACAAGACAGAAAGAGCAAATAATCGTGTTTAACTCCACCAACTTTCTCTGGGTGAAAACAGTTATTTCCTACCATTGCCCTTCCTACCTATCCAATTACTCTCTGCCACAGTTACTCCATGGCTGAAAGACATAGGGAGGCACCTATCCTTGCTACGCCACCACTTCCCTAGCACATTGAAGCAGCATTCAGTGCAACATGGGTCCATCCGCCTGTCACCGTTACAGCTGCGACCGCCCTGGAGCTGCGAGGGAACGGGGTCTGCAGGCAACCGCAGCCGTGGGCATGCCACGCTCCAACAGCGGCTGCGGAAGAGGGGCTGGTTGGTCCCATTGCAGCAAGATCATCACTGACCGAAGCAGAAATGAAGAAGTGCACGGTGCAGCGAGTCCTCATTCACAGGGGGAGCGTGGCCTTTCCCTCCGGCCCCTCCTTTTGCTTGCCTTGTCCTTGGGTACTCCCTCTTCCCAGCTGCTATCTGGCAGCACGGGCCTATCATCAGGTGCTGTCCTTCACGGCGGCTATAAAGGCGCGGCGGGATGCGCGGGGGCAGCCCCGCTCCCAGCCATGCTGCAGGCCACCGTCAAGCTGTGCTGCGGCATCGCGCACGACCACCTGCGCAGGCTGCCCGGTAAGCGCGCCCGCCCGCCCGCCCTCCCCAGCGGCACGCTGACCCCGACGCCGCTCGTGCCGGCGCCGCCTCGCCGAGAGGACGAGTCTCCCGGGGAATCGGCACCGGCCCTTTGCATCCTGCTGCCGCCAGCCGGGGCACGCCGGTCGCGGAGGTGCCGGTGCTCCCCGGCCACCGCGGCAGAGCGGCATCGCGGCGGCGGGCAGGAGCTCGCCAAGTGTCCTTGGATAACTGCTGGCTGTGCTAAACGCCGCGGTTCGCGTTACCGGAGCGTGCGCCTCTCCCCCCCAGGCCTGAAGCTAGCGGCGGTGGCGGCGATGCAGAACGACGTGCGAGGGCTGGTGTTAAGAGGCTCCCGGCGGCTGCCCTCCAAACTGCCCCGTTATATCCAGCGGCTGATGGGGAAGGATGCTGGTAAGCCGTCTGCTCGTCCCCACCGCTGCGTGTTTTGGCTGGGCTCCCACCTCCCACCTCCCATCCCCGTGCGCGAGGGGCCGGAGGATCCTGCTGTGACCTCTCAACAGGTCTCCATCTCGCGGGTGGCTTAAACACGGTCCCTCTACTCGTGGCAAACGGTGTCAGCAGGGGCACCTTGAGGTCTCGGAAAGGCAAATTAAATTAACTCACTGGGAAGGCAATCAAAGCTTTTAGCAAGGGTTACCGTGGCTTATCCGTGTTTCGCTGCATGTCAGCTGCGTCTGCATTCCACCCGCTTGCCCAAAGATGTGCAAATGGGCAAATTCAGCTGTTTTCTGAGTGCAGCTTGGCCTGGTGGCTGCACGTGAAATGTTAATAATAACTGAGCAACCTGAGATTTCTGCCGGGGTATTACTGAGAATTGATTTGAAATGCAATTTAAAAAAAAGAAAAAGAAAAAAAAAGTCTCAGGCAGTCAGCGCAGACGTAGTAAACAAATCCTGAGGCCGCTGCTCAGGATGATACGTTCTTCACCGAGTGGCTCCCGAGCCGAGCTGGCTCCCCTCGTGGGCCAGAGCTGGAAACGCTTGGATGCGATGAACGTCTCACATGTATGTCCTTCGTGCACTTACGTGCCATCGCACTTGCTCCTACAGCCGCCTGCCCGGAGCCTGACGGCGACCTGAGCTCCGGCCGCTTTTCCAGCGTGGACCTGTCCTACGTCAGCCAAGGAGAAAGGGCCCTGCAGCGAGCGCTGGGCATCCTGCAGCAGCACGACGGCTGGCAGGCCGAAACCGTGCCGGTAAAGCCCCGAAACCCGTTGCCATCGCTGCTCCGAGCTGGGAAAAACTCGGAGGGGGAGGAATTACGCTGGGGAGGGGGGGCGGACTTTGCTTCTCTTCGTCCTTCGGGTGGCAAGCGGAGGCGGGTGATGCACCGGGGGCGGCGCGCTCTTGCAGGACGCGGGCGCCGCGGTGTCGAGCGCGGCCCTGCCGGGGCTGGGCAGGGTGTTTCGGGCCGAGGCGGTCCTGGGCGCGCCGGTGGCTCGGCTGCACCGCGAGCTCTTCGAGGACGTCGAGCGGATGCCCGAGTGGTACCCGGCGCTCGGCCGGGTCGAGGTAGGCGCAGCGGCGAGCCGCGTCCTCCCCCCCCGCCCCGAAACAACTCACGGCCGGGAGCCCCCGCAACGCCCCGGGGCCGTCGCCCGCCCGCAGGTGCTGCGCCGCGTCGGGCCCGACACGCTGCTGACGCACGAGGTGACGGCCCGCGGCCCCGGCGACCTGGCGGGGCCCCGCGACTTCGTCAGCGTGCGGCACCGCCGGAGCGCGCCCGCCGCCGTCTACCTCGTGGGCACGGCCGCCGGCGGCCGCCCGCCGCCCCCGCCGCCGGGCTGCGTCAGGTAACGCCCGCCCCGGCGGCCCCCGCGGCCGCCCCGGCGCCGCCGTGACGCCCCCGCCCTTCCCGCCGCCAGGGCCGAGTCCCGGCTGAGCTGCGTGGTCCTGCGGCCGCTGCCGGGCGACCCCGGCCGCACCCGCTTCACCTGGCTCCTCTGCATGGACCTGAAGGCAAGGCGCCACCTTCTTCTTGATCTTCTTCATTTGTCTTCGTTTTTTAATTTTTTCCCCTTTTTTTAATTGTGTATTCATTCATTCACTTTCATTTTCTTTCTTTAATTTCTTCTTTATTTATCTACTCTATTCCTTCCTTTTCTTCTCGGGCTCTCTTTCCGAAGGGCTGGATCCCCGCGTCCGTCCTCCACCGCGTCCTGCCGCGCTCCCAAGCGGACTTCATCGGCCGCCTCCGCCAGCGCCTCGCGCGCCCCTGAGCCAGAGCCACCGCCGCCGTCACCCGCGGGCAACCCGCTCGGGGGGTCCCAGGCCGGGGGGCTCTGCCGCCTGCAGCCCACCACGTGGGATGGGGGCTGCCGCGTTGCATCGCCACCCCGATTTACCAGCAGATAGCGGCTCCGTCGGCAGCGTGCACACCATGCCCTGCACCTTTATTTATTTTTGGAAGGGCTAAACTATATATTTATGCATGTTTGTGTATATATATATATAAAAAAAAATGTATATACCTATCTATATATATTTTCCTTTTATGCCAATAGTAGCACATGCAGCCCAAGCAGCCGCACGCCACTAAAGCCATGCCTAGAGGAGCAGAAAGGCGTTTTCCATCGTTAGTTCAACCGACTGAGGAAAAGACAGGCAAGCAAGAGGCAAGCGCGGTGGGTGCGCGGCCGCTCCTGCTCCAGGAGCCGGGGCCCGGCCAGCAGCCTCCGCCGGGCGCTGGGAAACAGCGCGTTATCCCGTGCTGGGGGCTTGTGATTTATACGTCCGCATGTTGTGCTGGGTTCTTGTCTTATTTATTGGGAAAAAAACGTGTGTTGAAACAGCCCTGTGAAACTCTGGCTGATAAATAGGAGTGTTTGGGTTGCAAGAAAATAAAGATATGCTGTCTTGCCCTGGGAAACGCCTCGCATTCAGGCGTGCGCTCAGTGAACCGGCGTGGGAGGACTAGCAAACTCAGCTCACCAGTGACAGGAGCGAGGGGCGCTGGCTGGAGCTGCTCTGCTTCATGCTCATTTAAAAGGAGGCTGAGCGGTGCAAGGGTGCTGCCGCGTAGTTCTCAGCACCGATTTCGATGGAGGTCTCCTCCTCCTCCACCCTTTCCTTTCCTTTCCCTTCGCTTCCCTCCCGGTCCAGCTACGATGCCAAAGGACACCCGGCCCCGTCTTGTCCCCCCTCTTCGACAACCGCACGCAGGTCACACATCCTCATACAATAAATTATCCCCTCCTGCGCCCCAAAAAAAGCAACATGGGAAGAATTTGGTGTGGATTTTATTTGTTTTTTTTTTTTTTTACATTGTTAGAGTTCAAAAAAAAAAAAGAACCCAACAAAAAATTAATAAATATTAAAAATTAAAAAGCTCTGAATCTCGTATGTACAAAACTTTATACACCGTAACACGGGACAAGGTGACATCACAGGAATGACTGGATGTGCCCCCCGGCCCCAGCTGCCCGGAGACATTGCAGCCCCTTCGTTTGGGGAGGTTTGGGGTGTATTTGGTGCCTCCCCCCAAGGCACTGCCACGGGGCAGCTGACGCCTTGCTGCAAGAGGGGCAAAGCTCAGCCACCTCAGCCCTGCGGCGAGCCGCCCCGGGGCTGCAGAAGGGGCAGGAGGTCCACGCTGCGTGCGAGGAAGGTGGCTCCCTGCATGGTGGCCCAGCTGCAGCACGGATCTTTGGTACAATAAATAAATCCCACGCCGTTGCCCTGGGGACATCTGCAGCACCTCGGTGCAGCCCGTGCTGGGCTCGCGGTTGGCCTCGGGCGCAGGCACCCCGCCACCGCGTTTTGTACGAGTCCTCCCGGCCGCCCTCTGGGTGACCCTCGAGCCCTTGGCACGTCGTTGACCATCGACCACATCATCGACCACTGATCACAGAGGGGAGTGTGGCAGAGAGGGTGGCACCAGCCCGGTGTTTAAAATGCCACCAAGGCATGGCAGTGTCCATCCATTAACATGAAGGATGGAGCATCCTCAGCCTGCCTCCCCGTCTCGAGCCACGCTGGAGCAGGAGAGGATGCCGGGAGCTAGCACGTGCTTTAGCTCCTCCAAGATGCCCCAGCCTCAGATGCCACCCCACCGAGCCTGGACACCATGCAAGTACTACCAACGCCGAGGAGCATCCGTCTCCAACAGCAGCGTGCCCCAAAATCCTGCGGAGCACCAAAGCCCGGGCCACCGCACCAGGCAGCCCTGGAGCACCACCACCACCACCGCACGCGGCAGCCGTGACCCACCACGGCTCTCCGTCCACGCACCGAGCCCTCAGACCCTGTCTCAGATGGTACCCAAGCCTGCCCGCCCCATGCAGGGCGTCCTGACACCAAGGAAATCCAACTGGATGGGGCCCTTCTGAAGGGCTGTGCAAATACACGCTGCTTGGCACAACGCATTTAATGGCTTTACCCTTCCCGTGCAAGAGCAGGGAGAGCTGCTTGTCCTGGCCGTCCCAGACCAGCCCTCCTCTCTCCTTTCTTTGCAACTGCTTGCAAAATCCATCCCTGCTGCTTTTCTTTAGCCAAAACCGAACAGCTTAACCAGCCTGGCTTGATCTATTCCCTTAAATGCACATTTACAGCTCACGCTCAGCTACCCGCCGGAGGGCAAGCAGAAGTAACTCGTCGCCGGGGCACAGGCAGGGGGTTGCAAACGGCGGCAGAGCGCCCGGGGCCGAGGAGAGCCCCGCGCGGTGCACGAGGCAGCCCCCGCCGGAGCAGACCCCCACACCACCCGAATCCCTCGGTGCTCCCTCGCTGCTCACTCGGAGCCCCAGGGAGTTAAAACAGCGGGGCCCCATCACGCTGAAGCCACCCTCTGCTTCCTTCGCCAAACGGGTCAAACCATGAGTATGGCAACAGGGTCATGCGACCGGGGACGCTGCAATGTGACACTAGCTCAAAGCCGAACAAGGGCAGGATGGGCTAAAGAGCCACGGCTGCGTGACAGGCATTTTTAAAATGCATTGGTGGCCTTCGATCGTGTCCTTAGTGCTCATGCTACAGCTGGTCCTCACATAAGTCTCAGGAGAGAGGTCTGTGAGCTGGAGAGGGGCAAGGACCCTGGAGCCCCATGGAGATGACGGCCACCTCCTCCACCACCACCGACCTCTGTGAGCAGCTTCCTCGAGCCAGGGACCATCTCACCGAGGTGCCCAGAAGGAGCCCTGGAGGCCCTCGGCCAAAGATGCCTTGCTGCACCGCACGACGCATCCAGAAAACGATATCCAAGGTGAACATCTCCGGGGAAGCCCCGGCTGCCGCAGCACGGCACAACCCACCACCGGGCCGAGATCCTTCCCGTTGCGTTTTGCGTTATCGCTTGGGGGTGGCGGGGTGCGGAAAGGGCAGCAATGACCCCCACCACCCTGCATAGCACCTTGGGGAAAAAAAAATGACCCGTCGGTCCGAGCCACCCGCTGAGGTAAGAGCCCTGTCCCCACCAGCCGTGCGCCCCGGCCCCCGCCGGCGCGTTGCTCGCAGCCAAGCGAACTGTCGCTTTTTGTTCCTTTTGGCCTTTTTCCACGGCGCTGTCCAAGAACAGACAAACAAAAAAGTGTCACAGCTGGGAGGGGGAAGGAAAAAAAAAAAAAATCACAAGAAAGCCATTTTCCTGGGAAATTTCAGGGCGAGGCGGTTCGTTTCCAAAAATCACGGTTTTCCAAAAGGCAGCTGGGAAACGCGGCAGCACGAAAACCATCGCTGGGAGAAAAGGGGGGAGGAAAAAAAATAATAATAAAATAAAATAGGAGAGAGAGAGAGGGAGCAAGGGAGGACGCGGGTGGCAGGCGGCTTCATGTGGCCGGCGGCGCGGTGGTCCTGAGCGCGGTGCCGGGCTGCTCGGCACCCGCCCGCCGGCTCTGCGGCGGCAGCAGGGACGTGTCCGCGGCGGTGGCCCGAGGTCCCGGGGAGCCGGTGGCACCTGGGAGCCTCCGCGCGGGGGCCCGGGCCGTGGCGGGGAAGGCGAGCGGCGGAGCGGGGCTGGGGGAGGCCGTTCCCCCGGGGACGCTCGGCTCCGTGCCGGCGGGCGAGCTGGTGGTGGCGGCTTTCTTGCCGCAGGATTCGCAGCAGAGCTTGTTGTAGCCGGGGATGGAGCAGTAGCGGGCCAGGACTTCCATCTGGCAGAAGATGGACTTGTCCCCGAGGCAGGGCTCCTCTGGAGAGGGACAGGACCAGAGCAGAGAGCGCACGTCAGCTGGCCACGACGCGCACGGAAGACCAGCCCCACGCTTACGGCTTTCCGACCACCCCAAACAAGACGTCTCGCCTGAGGGTGCTGCAACTGCAGCTGCCAATGCCACCGGGGCCGGGCTTTGGCCCGCCGAACACCAGCGATTCTGGACCCCTCTCCCACCCGAGGGACCAGGCTGATGTTAAATCCTCTCCCCACACCTGGCAGGTGACCCTGCAGGTAACAGTCTCCTCTCCGGGGGCAACCACGACTCCATCAAATAGGAAAAGCGAGGAGAAAACCCATGGGAGATCCCTGCCTTCAAGGCTGACCTGCCATCCCACCGATGGGGAGCTGGCTGGAGAGGAGAGGGACTAATCCAAGCCAGCAGCCCTTGCAGAATCAGCGCCACCGAAACGGGCACTTTCTCCCCCATAACCCCAGCAAACCAAGAATGCCTTCGGCAGCACCGTAACAACAAAATAGCGAGTGCATCACGGTCAGCTGTAAACCAAGATCTTCCACCCAACGGGGAAGGCCACCAAGGAGTCACCAGGTGGCAGCTTTCCACCAGTACTCACATAAGACTGGAACCAGGTCAAGTTAAAAACTCCCTGCCCCTAAAATGCTCCGATTTCCTACAAGATGCTCCCAGAGTGGGAAACGGTGATAAGGCCCTGCCTGCTCTTGCTCTTTGTGCCACTGCAGGGATTTTGGCAACGCTTGCATGAACAGGGGGATGAGGGAGGTTAGAAAACAAAACAACGCATAAGCCAAAATGCTCCTGGTTTCTCTGTGAGAGAGAAAAATCCAGAGGATTTAAAGGGATCCTCCAGATGAGCATGGCCAAAGCAGGCCATGATGCATCGCACCCCGAAAGCCAGTTCCCAGCTGGGGTAAACACGGGAGGCTGAGAAAGAGCCGAGACTGAAAGGAAATGCCATAAAAATCGGGGGGTGAAATGAGCGTGGGCTGCAGTCCCCAGCCTTCTTCCCAAGCAAAGACATCCCAGCCCAGACCTCCGCGGGTATCGGAGGCGTCTATTCAAGCTCGCAGAAACGCCTGGCATTAGCAAAAGGCAGAGGAAGGAAACCGCGGGAGATCCCGAACTCCACGAGAGGGCAACCTAGCGACAGGCTTTGCATCAGAGGCAGACGGGACGGATCAGCGGAGGGTAAAACACGCTGCCGCCCAAAAGCCACTCGGTGGTGGTGGACGTAGCCCTCCTCTGAGCCCCTTGCCCCTCACGCTGACTGTACCGGGGAAGCAGGGCAGATCCCAGCCCCGAGAAGGGACTCGGGCTAAACCTTTTCTCCATCACAGGACACAAGCTTTTTCATTTCCCTCCCCAAGAGATCTGGAGCATCTCTTAAGTCACCTCTCCACCAGAAAGGCATGAGGACGAAGGCCATGGAGGCGGTCTCCAAACCCTCAGCAGAGCCTCCTTCCCCGAGTGCACGGGCTCTCACGAAGGAAGGCTGAAAGAGTCAAGAGGAGAACTTACTCGAGGAGATCTTGTTAACGGGATTTTGGGGCCCATCCCGGGGCACCCACTGCACTTTGGGCGTCACGTGGTCGCTGGTGTCGGCGTTGGCCGTGATGCTGGAGAGCTTCCCTGCGGAGAGAGCCGCGTCAGGGCGCCGGGGCAGGCCCCGGCCAGCGCGACGCCCGGCCGGGACGGGACCCGCCGCCTCTCACCTGGGCATCCGGCCGCGTGGCAGGCCTGGACGGCCTCCGGCTTCTCGCCCTCGCACCGCGCGGCGCCGCCGCCGTCGCTGCCCTTGCACACGACCTGCCGCTGCCGGATGCCGTCGCCGCAGCTCGCCGAGCACTGCGCCGGACGAGAGACACGGCCGTGGGCCACGGGAGCGCAGACGGAGACGGGGCCCGGCGGGAGGCCCCCCCGGCAGCTCACCTGCGACCAGGCGCCCGTCCGCCACTGGGCCGGGCAGGGCAGGCGGCCGCAGGGCCGGCGGGTCTCGGGGCGCTCGCCGCCGCAGTACTTGGCGTGCACGGGGCGGTCGGTGCCGTTGTGCAGGCGCTGCACGCACTGCACCGCCCGCGCCTGCACCCCCAGCTTGCCGCAGGACTTGCTGCACGCGCCCCACTCCTCGGCCACCCAGCTGCGAGGGGTTAAAACGGCACCAGGTTAGCGGGGGGCACGGGGGCAGGGAGAACGGCACCTCGGCCCGCGGCACGAGGAGGACTCACGCCGGCTGGGAGCACTCCTGCAGGTTACACCGCCGCCGGATGGGCTTCGGCTTCTTGCCGTTGTCGCAGAAGTTCCTGTGCACCATCCGGTTGTCGCTCTTCCTCCGACAGCCGTACTTGGTGTACTGGATGCCTGGGGGGAGCAGGGGGGCAGAGCAGGGGCAGTCAGGGCACCCCGCGGAGCCCCCCGTCCAGACCGCCCTTGGGTGTCAGGCTGCCCCAGGAGGCACCAACGCGGGAAGGGGCTGCCAGGGCCAAGCAGGCTCAGGTCCCCAACTTTCTCCCCCAAAATGCTCTGCCAAAAACCGAGGAGCAGGGAACATGGAGCGAGGGGTGCTCCACCTGATGCAGACGCAGCCATCGCAGCTCTACGAGCTTTTCGTGAGCTACAAGCTCAGCTTCAGTTTTCCAGATGGAGGGAAAAAAGCCCCATCGCAAGCACAGCCAAAACACCGCTGTCATTTGCCAAATGAACTGCTCTCGCTTGGGACCAGACCAGGTCGGGCCGCGTGAGCGTGAAGCGGGAACCATCTGTCGCCCTGGAGGGCAGCCCTGCCCTATCGGAGCCAGTGGAACGAGCAAGCGCTCCGTTTCCATCCCCGCAAGCCCCGACATCTTCCAACGTCTACACCTGCAGTTACAAGGAAAGGAGGGCAAGCGGGAGCCAGCGCATCTGCGCAGCCTGTTAAAACCTTTTCATTTATTTCAGTGCTCTTTCCATAGAGCTGAAGTTTGCTTGTTCTACGCTACACTTTCGCCAGCCTTGGAAAGCAAGCCGCGAGCTGTCTGGTGCAAGTGTGAGGTCTGATCTACCATTTCAGCCAGTTAAGTTGGAACTGACCTCTGGAGGTCTCTGGTCCAACCCCTTGCTCAGAGCAGGGCCAGCTGCAAAGTAGGTCCAACTGGTCGTATCCAGGCAAGGCTTTCGCTAGCAAACACCCCAACGCCAGCACGCAGGCACACGTGCTTCCTCTCTCAGCGTGACTCTTCACCGGAGGGAATAATCCAGCAATGACTCCGCCGTGTGTAGCATACCCGTGAGCTCATGTTCACTACCTCCCCTGCGATCACAGCAACTCCTGGTGCGCCTGCTCTACGTGGGTACCCCTTTCCAAGCAAGTTTTTGGAAGCGAGTCATCCTCACCCACACTACTCCTTGGCTCAGAGTGGGTTAAAGTCAGCAAATGCGTTCAAAAATGGTTGCAGACACACGGATGGACAGAGAAAAGCATGCGCACACACGATCACGTAAGCCTCTTTCCACAGGAAGCCTGGCTAAACCGCTCACCTTGCACACCTAAACCGCTCTGCAGTAATAAATTTTAACACCCATCCTCCCACGGTAGATCCCCCAAATTAGCAGAGCTGCCAAGAACAGAGGTATCACCCCATCAGGTTTGGGGAAGAAAGCCAGGCTTCCCAACAGCGCCAGAGAAGCTGGATGTTCTCCTCAGACAAGCTACACCTCAAGCCTTGCAATTTGTGAAGCAGTTTAAAAGCGCATCTGCACGTTACCAAGCCGGAGATCTCCAAAAGGACTCGCGCGCTGCCCAGCAAACCCAAGCAACCTCCCAAGTACGGGTTGCAGCCTACTTCAAAGACGGGGGAAATACCTCCTCCGCACGCCTTCGAGCACTGAGACCAGCTCTTGAGAGCCCACTCATAGGAGTCCATCTCCTCGAGCAGGACGTTGTTGTTCCCAATCATCGGCAGCAGGTCCTCGTGGATGATGTACCTGTACATGAGGCTGCTCTTCGCCTCCTCCTCCTGAGGGACCACCTGCAGGCAGAGAGGGGACAGTCAAAGCAGAGCAGACAGAGGAAGGGAAGGAAACCGCGGGAGGGGGTGAGGGAGAAAGGAGGAGAGAATCGGAGACAAAGCAGTGAACAACGCCGACGTGGTACTGTACACGTGACGTAAAGAGCAGGAGAAACTAAAAGACAGAAGAGTTTCACAGGAGTGAGATTTAACAAGTGACAGCAGTAAGAAGGAAGGTAAATACCTGTTTCAAATACAGAAATCTCGGGTCTATCCAAACCATTTATTATCTCCAACATGACTAGTTGGGCCAGGAGCACTCACAGCCTACGCTATGGGAATGTACCTCTCTGGTTGGGAAGAAAAACACTGCCCAAGCATGCCAACTCCAGCCTTGGCTTGCACGCCCCTGGCCTCTCCCCTGACCTGCAGAACCACGGTCTGTGCCGAAAGCCAACGCTGGCCACGGGGATGGAGACAGGAGCTGAGAGGTAACCTTCCCCGGATGCCCAGAGAATCTGATCTCTAACTCCCCCAAATGTCAGTGCGACTACCGCGAGACATGCAGCCACAGCAGTCGGTGCATCATTCAAAACACAGGTGGACTCACAGACAAGCACTCGAGCGAAGCATCCTTACGCTATTCCTGCGCTCAGCTTATTGCCGCTTGAGCTTGGCTAGCTCGTTTTGCTGCTCCCAGTGACATGCCCTATACCCTCTCTCTGCAAAATCCTTCCATTGCCTCCTGCGTCCTATCTCAGAGCATCCTCCCTCTCCGCATCACTGGAAGACGGTCGGTCACCCCGACTCTCCCAGGGGACGCGTCAGCAGGACTCACCAAAACGCTGATGGCTTCGTGCAGAGGGCCGCTGGTTTTCAAGCTCTCCTTGCCATTTTCAACGGTGTATTCCCACTCCAAGCCCATCCCAATGAACACTTTGCTTTTGGCTTCTTTGCCCTTGGCGTTAAGGATGAAGTCCCCCGTGGCTTGATTCTTAACAGCTAGAGAAAAAAGCAGGTGTTTAAAGAGTCATTTCTTCCAGCCACCGCCTTTGAAGGATGGTGCAATGTCCCAAACTGTCCTCTGGGCAGGATTGGTCAGAGCAGGGCTTTGAGGTGAGAACAGTCCCAGCGGAGCACAAGTCCCTGAAGCTCCTAAGCACAGTCTTGACCAACGCCAACCCCGGACATCCCCCATCACACACTCCCACATATGCCCCCCGCTACCCGCGGTCCTGAGCACAGACCGACAGCTACACTGGGCTGGCCAGAACAGCAGAGGGTTTCATTAGCCACAAGAGCACTAACTTTGCCCAGTAAGAGAGGCCCAGAGCTACTCCTTTCACTCCAGCAGGACCTGGACATTAAGTCAGCCTTTTGCTCTCGGTTACCACTCTCTAGGTGCAATTAGCTCCTTGCATTCCCATGCCTCCTCTGAAAGGGTGGCTCGTGCGGCTCTTCGGAAAGCTCCAGGTTTCTCTGGAAGCAGCACCCAGCAAAACCACTCTCCACGCGCCTCTCGGCCCCCGCGATGACTCACAACTCACCGATGCTGTGGGACGCTGCCTCCATCTCTTCTATCTGGACATGCCTGGCCCCAGCGGGAATCTCAAACATCTTCAAAACACCCACTGAAAGAGAGAGAGGAGGAGGAAGGAAGGATGGAAGAAAAGAGCAAGCTTTCAGGAAACAAACAGCGGGGCAGTGGCACGTGCTCCACCGGACGCCACCTCTTCGGGGTGCTGCCGTGGGAGGGAGGTGGCTCCAGGGTGCTCCCTGTCCCCCCGGCTCTCCGAGCAGGAGGCAGGCTGGAGGAGCACTGCTTTGACTACTCCGCTCTCCTGCAAGGTCTGAAGACCTGAAGTATAGCGGCAGCTTACTGAGCCCAGCCAGCAGCCTGCTTTTTCCATAGCAGCGGGTCAAAAACCATGCAGGTGTGATGGAGATAGCAAATTTGGGAATCCTTACTGGGAAACTGCAAGAACGTGCGGGTTTGTCGTCTCAATCTGTAGCACTCACTACTGTTGGCAGGAGCAATCCCTTAAGATTATTCTCTTTGTGGCTGCGCAGGCTGGACTCTCCCCCCACAAAACCTGCCAGCAAGCCTCCCATAGCACCCCCTTTCCCTACGTGGTGCTGCCAGGAGTTGGCCAACGGAAGGGCAATTGGAGGACGAGCTAGACCACGGTCTACGGAGAGAGGTGTCAACGCCATTGCCTTCTCACCCAGCTGCTTCGGGGTCTTGGCCAACGTGCCCTTCACCGTCCGGCAGTGAGAGTTGTCCCCGCCGCACACGCCGCACTTGTCGTCCTGCTTCAGCGAGCCGACCTCCTTGTCGCAGCCGACGTGCTGTCGCCCCGGGGCGGGAGGCGAGCGCGGGGTTAGGTCTCCCCTGCTCGGCAGCCCCACGCCCGGCATTCGCCAGCCGCCCTGCCCTCCCCAGGGCTGCGCGCGGGGCCCCGAGGGGTGCGGGCTCAAGGCCGTGCACGCGCCCTCTTCTTCTTCCTCCGGCAGGGGCAAAGGGCAGGACCGGAGAGCGGGGAGGGGGAGCCCCTTACCACGCACTCGCCCCGGACGCAGACGCTGTACAGGTCTCTGTAGCTGCACCTGGTGCCGTCGTGAACCACCTGATTCATGAACACCACGTCCCCCGTGCCCTCGGACTGGCAGATCAGCTCACACTTCTGGGCGTCTGCGGCAAAAGAAACAGGAAGGAGGGGAAAAAAGAAAAAAAAAATTGATGGTTTGTGGAAATAAATGAGGCTGATCAAAAATAGAAACCCATCTCAACTCGTACTCCCGAGCACAGCCAGAAGATTCCTCAAGTCCAGGCTCTTCTTGATGGACATTTGACCACGTCCACCGGCTGCTCAAGAGCCTGTACCTTCACCCAGCGCACTCCAGAACGTGAGACGAGGCAGCAAACGGAGTGAACCGTACGGAGCACGACCGGACAAGTTCCTCCTCCGCTGAAACGCACGCTGCCTGGCCGCGTGCGGGAGGAATACTGCGGCAGGCACGCCGGCCCGGCGGCGACTCCAGCACGGAGCCGCACGCGCCCGTGACAGCAGGCAAGATCATCACCCCGCCGCCTCCCTCCGTGGCACGTGGATGGATCCGAGAGCAGAGTTAGCACCGCGCCGTCTCCAAGGAAAACAAACCTTCTGTGTGCCAAGGCACACACAAAGGGGTAATAGAAATTTAAGAATAGTGCAAACTGATTTATCTCCATTTAAATTACGGGCAGTTCTCCTCCAGCTGATGCAGAAGAAGCAGGGAGGGGTTTCAGCACTGGCTGATTTTCTCAGCCCACCTCTGCTGCCCTTTGGGACAGCACGAACCACAGCAGTGTCTGGGTTTCTCCAAGCTAAGGGCAAGCAGAAGAGAATTACTTTTGAGGGTTTTTATGCCTTGTTTTCCAGCTCAGGAGCTTGCTACGCCCTGATTTCTGTGCAGCAGTCTCCTTCCCAAGGCATTTGCCACGGGCACAGCTTCCTATGAGAAGGAAGGAAATTTGGCTACCGCTACTTTCTTCGGTGAGAGTCCTACCAACCTAAAATAACAAAGTGGCGGGGAGATATGGTAGGGAGACATACCTCCAGGTCTACCTAGCTTGCAATCAAACTTGCATCTTCCACTAGAAATTTATTAATATATACTTTAAAAGCCATGTGACCCAGTGCGTGCTTTCACCCCAGGTCACCTGTGTCACGCAACGAGATGCCCTTGTGCTACGAGACAAGGAACACCCAAACGCTGGTCACAGGGCAGGAGAAGCGCAGAGACGCTTTAGGAAAGAAGAGAGCCAGGATCTGGCTTGGACCTGCCGGAACGATCCACCTCCCCAGGGGGTCAGCAGCTAGGGACCACGCGGCGGGCGCGGGGGGGTACGTGAAGTCCCGGTGCTGCAGGCGGGCTGCAGCGCGCTCACCGTCGTGATGCTCGTAGGGAAGCCAGGAGTGCTTGGCGCCCTGGTGGGTGTAGTACGAGTTGCGCTTGGAGCACTGCTGGGCGCGGAAGTCCTCGTAGGGCCCCGGGCACTCTTCGGGGCTGCACACCTGGTACTCGTAGGTGGCTCCCGGGCAGTGGCGCCCGCCATACGCCGGACTGGAAACGACAGCAGGTGGGTGAGCGGGGCATCGGCGGGTGCTGCTCGAACGCCACGCGGCTCAGCTCTCAAACCTGACCAACCCCAAGGAGAACAGCGAGGGGCCTCGTGCTCTCGGCCAATTCCCGTTTAACCCGTGCTAAAAGAGGGAGCCCGACATACGGCGGGTTGCTGCAGCTCCTGCTGCGAGAGCGTACGCCTCCGCCGCAGGTCCGGGAGCACGAGCCGAACTTGGACCAGGAGCTCCAGCTGCCGTCCTGGCTGTAAGGCTGCTCCGAGGTCTTCCAGATGCAGTGACCCTTGAAGCACCACTGGAAGAGAGCGGAGACGGGGGTTACCCGCACGCACGCCTCTTCCAAAGCGCTCGGGAAGAGAGCGCTCCCGCATCCACAGGGGCGCACGGCACTGCACGGGAAGGCCCGCGGTTTGCCGAGCGGACGACGGGAAGCACGGGAGGAACGTGCTCTTAGTCATGCCCTCTTCCATCAGCCGCAGCCCTCCCACCGGCTGCAGGACCGAGGCTACGAGCAGTCACAGTGCACAACATCCCTGGGTTTCACTCCAGCCCTGGGAAAAAGCAAACTGTCTCGTCGGTGACCACTGTGACAGACAGCGAGAGGGTCCCCGAAGATGCCCCTCCACCGAAAGGCAAAACACCGGTCAGCACTGGGGACCGTGTGGCCCTGCGCTCTAGCAGGAAAAGGCTGATGTTGCTGCTGCGCCATGTCCATCATGGGCCCAAGGGAAGGATTTCCCCGTCCAGATGGTTCAGCCGTCTGGAGCCACATGCCAGCGCTACACGTAACACATTTGCACATGTTCCAAAATGTCTAATTTTGGAAGCTCCTGGCAAATGATCATTCAAGTCCTGGGCACTTGACAAGGCAGCATTTTCAGTGAGATTGCTGTGATTTATATGGAAATTTATTAAAAGTTGCTGGATACTTTAAACACATCCATTCTCTGGCCAAAAAGATTTTGATCTCAAATTTGCTTAAGCAATAGGGAAATGGAAGGGGGAGATTCACCCCAAAACTTTTACCAGCTTGCCAAACAGATGACCTTCTCCCAAGAGCATGCTTTTGGGTGGTCGCTCCAAAAAGTAGAGCTTTCAGCTGTTGTGGTGACTGGAACCCAAATCTGACTTGGTCCAGCAGCTTCTCCAATGCATCCACGATAACGAGCACGCTAAGAAAGCCTAAAGTGAACCTGATGACATGGTGAGTCTGCGACATCACTTCTTCTTGCCATGTGACAGAAGAAGCACTGCTTCTCTTCAGAAGCGGGCAGCAAGGGCAGATAGCTCAGAAGAAAAAGTCCTTGTTTGAAAACACAGTTGCAATGGATAATTGGAGGGGAAAATAGGCATAATGCTACTTCTTCAGCTGCAAGCCACAGCTGAAGGAAGCGCTTTGAAAGAGCTGATTTGGAGCATGCCTTAGCACAGAGACCTTCCTCAAAGGTTTTCCTAAATACTCAGCACCCATACTTTACACGGCTCTGCTCGTCCTTTGGCACAGGGGTGCGTGGCATCACGGCAGAGGCAGCGTGCACCGATACCTTGCCCGACGAGCACTCGGTCCCATCCAGCGGGGGCCCCTTCTTGGTCTTGCAGAAGTAGGGGTTGTCCGGGTGGCTGCACCACAGCTGCTTGCAGGGGTCGAAGGTCCGGAACTGCAAACCCGACACGAGCGCGGCTGTCACATCCCTGGGGACACCCCCGTGCATTCGCAACCCCCTTCCTAGCCCCGGCAGACCCCTTCCCCAAGGCAAGGGAAGGACGGTGGAGGATCCTGGTGAGCACACGACGGGGCGATACACCCCAGGGCTTGGGTGATGACCTGCGCCAGCTCCGATGCTCCCCGTGCAATGGTGAGGTACGCCCCACCAGCCAGCTCCACAACCCTTCCCTGCCCTTCTGCAGTGGGCAAGGGAAAAAGCAACGCGGGGGCCGTACTCACTGCTGTGCACGTTTTGTAACCCACGCCGAAATCGAAGCGGCACTGCTCGTCCATGGAGTAATTAATCCCTGGGAGCTCGGGTAACTTGGGCCACTGGTGCTCAAAGGGATCGTCCAGCAGGCAGTCGTAGGAGCTGCAGAGACATCAGCGGAGGCAAGGAAAGGGTCAGATGCTGAGGAGATCCCTCCATCATTCTTTCCATTACCTTCACCCCTCTCCCTGATACTAAGGGATCTGAGTTTTCTTGGCCCTGATGCAAAAGCCTACCCACTGCTGCAAAACATGTTTTCACATCAGCTAGCAAAGAACAACTGGTCAGGGTATCCAAATAAAAAGTGTCTAGCCACTGTTTGCGGCTTCCTAGGGAGACAGACCACCTTAACACCAGCAGGTACTGCCACCGCAACGCGTTCAGTTTTCAGGATCTACTGCTACTCTTTTTGGCCGAATAAATAGAAAAATCACTGGTGTGTTTCTGTATTTTTCATACAGCACAAAACATCTGCCAGCCTGAAGGCGTGGCAAGAGGGAACCATGCAGGCAACATGCAGACTGCCCAAATCAAATGGCCAAAGGTGTTTCAGATACACCTTGGGACGTGCTCAGGTTTTGGACTGTGCATGCGTTTATCTGAGATCAGCCAACAGAGAACTCCTGCGAGCTTTTGCTCCACTTTTTATCAGGCTTTATCAGGTACTACTACGTCACCCGAATGGAGGATGTTGACGGTTCGGCTCGACCTACTGTATGTAGCGGTTCAGCTCCTGCTTGCTGCAGCGGGACCAGTGGTAGCGGTGGAAGGCAGCCTGCACCAGCGGTGCCATGATGCTCCCCATGCTGGTCTCGTCCGCGCAGCGGTTGCCCTGGCCGTCGTGCTCCATACCCAACCTGTTGGAAAAGCCTGTGAGCCGTCTTCCTTGGGGCTTCGGCTTCACACCAGCCCATCAGATCTATTAAAGACGGCGTTTAGGCTGTGCTGCTTGCTCCTCTTTAAATCAGGAGGCAAGCTCTGCCCCTAGGTTTCCTGCTAGGGCTTTAAGGAGGACGCTGGGGATACGCTGGCAAGGCCGCAGGGTTTTTGATGGGCACGTAGATGCATTTGAGAAGGGCAAAAGGAAACAATTCTAATGATTACGTACCCAGAATCCCCTTCAGATACACAAAAAAGCACGAGTGGTGCTAGCTGTTGATTAAGAAATCCCCTTTCTAAAGCACGCTCTGCTACAGATGTCCTGCCGCGATTGCTGGCGGGTGTAAAGCAATTTGGAGGCAGAAGAGACCGATCCATCCCAGCGCTGCTCATCACGGACTGATTAACTAGTGTGATGACGGCAGTAGGGACTCAGGTACCTTACCCACAGCCCAGCCGGGCCCTGCCTCAGCGATGCCACCCCTGCCACGCTGCCCAGCTGCTGGAGGAAGGGGAAAAGCCCAAACGGGGCAGCTGGCTCTCCTGGGGCGACTTACACGTGGCCGGTCTCGTGGGCGACAACAAAAGCCGAGGAGAAGCCATCTTCGTGGTTGAGGGTACAGCTGCGGAGAGGGTGGCACATTCCCGTCACCGGTGCGTAACCTGGAGAAAGAGAGAGAAGGGAAAGAGGAAAAAGAGAGAGAAAGAGCTTTTGAAGGAGCAAAACATCACAAGCAAGAGCTGTTCCGGTCACAACCCACAGCCAGCTCCAAGCCAAGCTACCCGGCATGGGCGCCTGGGGTAGATGCAAAGGCCAAGGGCCCCACAGGCCATCAGCATCGGTGACCGCCGTCTCCGAGATGCAGCAAGAGCGTCCCCCAAGCAACTTGAGGTTTGGAGCACTTCGGAGGCGGCACCATAAAAAACAAGCCTAGGAAAGCAGCAGCACTGCTGGGCCCACGGCACCCTCAATAAAGTCTCCCCAGAACAGAGCTGCCACGACCCCCAGGTTGTTGCGTGATGGGAAGGCCTGTCCTTAAAGCAAGGAGAGGATATTCACTGTTTTCCTGATCCGTAACCCGGGATAGCGCAGGAGGTCTTCTGCATCCAGTCTCGGCTATGCCTAACGCTGCCTCAAACCCTTTGGGCCATGGTGGTTAACACAACTGCTTCTTCTGCCTCTTGATGCCACCGATAATCTTACCACAAAACCATAAGGAGCCTTTGTCCTGGGGGGCTATGGGAGGTTTGCTTTCTCCCCCCTTAAATCTGGGGCACTCCCGACTCAGCCTGGCTGTGCCGAAAACTGCAATAGGTTGCTTGGAGAAAGAAAAAAAGAAAAAAAAAGAGGGAGAGAGAGAATGAAAAAGAGAGAGGTGTCCCTCATGGCTCAAAGTCCCTCAAAAAAACCCAGTCTAGCTCACCACAGGCCTCAGCGATGCACCCCCGCATGCACACACCCCAGCCCCGAGAACTCGGGGCATCCGCACGCACGACAGAGCCGGGGAGGACCATGCACCTCCCCGGGCACGACCCCTCGATCAAGTGAAGTGCAGTGGGGCAGCAAATGCCTCCCCCCTCCCACGAGCAGGGTCAGCAGTGTGCCTTTTTTCCATCTTGTTGCTTTTTTTTTTTCCTCTCTTCTTTTTCACACTATTTCCACCCAATTCAATCATTCCTTGTCACCTTCTAAAATGAACAATGCCTCTTTTTTTTTCCCCTTTTCTTCTTCTTTTTTTTTTTTTTTTTTTTTTTTGAAGACCCTTTTTGGCATCAAAGGGAAGGAAGTCAGTGAAGGAAGTACTTACAGGTCCCAAGGAGCTTTGGTGAAAGCGGGGCAGGACCATGCTGGATAACTCAGTGTTTCGGGATAGGAAAGCTCTAAGAGTCAAGCTCAGTGAGTCAAGAGGGCGTCTGAGCTGCAGCAGGAGAGGGGAGTTTGACAACCAAGACATTTCCAAGCCCCATCCAGGCATTATGGAAGCTACAGTGGGTTAAAACACCTTTGGAGAAAGCTGAAGCCACCAGACAAGCTCAGGGCTAGGAGAGAAACTCCGATGATGCAGGTCTGGGAGCCCTGGCCTCACAACGCAAGTGGTCTCAGCCGTGGCAAGAAACGTCCATGGACACACCGGCAAAATTCACCATGCAGCCGGCTGAGGACAACATGTCAAAGCAAAAAGAAAACGTTTCCCACCTCTCCTCCCAAAGGCTCCAAAGTCAACCATAACTGACTTTGTGGCCATACTGAGAAAACGGGACGCCCAAAGGGGACAAGGGACAGGCTGTCGCTGCACAGCTGGACACTTGGAAACTGCTGTCAGCCAAGACACAAGAAGAAAGAAGAGAGTAGGATAGACAGGCAGGAGATCTCTGAATTTTGAGCTGAACAAGCACTACCAAGACATTTGGGGCTAAAAAGCAGTGGTGGCAGGACTGGCAGACACTGGCCCGACATCTTCTTGACAGCTGCGTCCTAACCTTCTCCGAAAGAGGAGAGCCAAACTGGCCCAGCAGCAGCACTCTCAATCCCTACTGCATGTGTGTGTAACCTCCAAGCAGAGACATGGAGGAGGCTACTTGTTTGAGAAGATCAGGGTGGTGTTTCCCTTCATACTTCTGCTTATCAGCTGAGCGGAGATTTTCCAGGGTGTTGCCCCACACCGGAACTTTTAAAGGAAATTTCTCTTGTCATAACAATTTCTTTTTTCAAAACCAGCCCAGACGCTAACCCCTGAAGGGCACATCCACACGGTATCTCGTGGGAAGAAACGGATTCTTTTTCGTCTGAGCATAAATTGAAGTAGAAGTTGGCTGAACACAATTTCCAGAGCAAAAGCCTAAGGTGAACTAAATACCTGCTTCTCCCTACAGGCAGGGCAAGCACACTTTTTCCTGCAAAATACCATGTAACCTCAGAGAAAAACCCCCATGTCACGGATCTTTTCAAAGTAGCCTGCTTTAGATACCTATACGTGGAAGACATCTATACTCAACAGGAGAAGAGTTTGGTTTTCATCTTCCCCAAAATCGAGTGGGCAAAGAGACTTTACTCAAATGAACAAACTAAAGCATCATCAGCAAAAGAGCAGAGAGCAACTGCTCAAGGCTCATAGAAATCATCTGCTCAATGGATGCTGCAGTCAAAAGGAAACACCAAAAGGTAACAGGCCAAATCAAGACCTTGAGAGAGAGAATCCAATGATTGGGTTTTACTATAATGCATCAAAACCTGGGCAAATCATTTCAAAAGATTTTGCTTTAAATAAACATTCCACAAAAAAAGAGCAGGGATGTGGAAAGTTCTCCACACAAGGGAAGAGCACATATATCCTGTCTAGAATGAAGATAGGATAAATTCCCACCCAGAGAGGCCCCCAACGTCTAGCAAGGAAATGGGATATAGGCCCACAAAAAGATTTTTGGCTAAGGACGACCAATATTTCATAGTTAAGATCCTCAGAAGAGCTGAATGAACTAAAGGATTATCCATGGGAGAATGATGACAAGAAGTAGCTACCTGAAAAATACTCAATTGCTGAAGATCAGATTAGCCTGCAGAAGGTTACCAGACATGTGCACAGGAGAAGGGACACGTTCTCAGCTGCATGAGCAAGACACAAGCCACTAACTTCTTCCAAGTGGCCATTATTCTTCTTTAGGGAGATTTTACACTTGTTTTCAGCCTCTCAGATGGACCACTGGCCTACCCTGGTATGCTCACACAAAGACCAACCAACGCAACAAATGAAATTTATGCAGAGGCATCCTTCGCCTGGGACAGAGAGGCTTCCCTGCGTACCTGCTGCGGAGGGACTGGGGGAATGGTAGTCTGTTCTAGTTTCAACACAGCCTTAACATCAGCAATGAATAATTTACAATCCCTCTGTCTGCCACCCAGAGGCATTCCTCTTCGGAAAACAGGGTTTTGTCTGCAGCCCACATGCGAGGACAGAACAGCTCAGCTGTGCCTCGTGGCCTTTCTGCTTCATGCCTTCCTTAATTCAAAAAGCAATAATTGCATCAGCTTTCCAAAATTACTCAGTGTTGGCCAGGACTGCTCCCATGCACATCAAGAGATGCTGCAAGCAGGGCTGCTGCCAGCATGGAAAAGGTTTTTCGAGCCCCGAGGGCTTGGCTTGGATCCGCACCAGAGAGCTATCCTGCAAGACCGCAATGTTTTGCAATTACACGCCTCTGGCTTGACCTGTGCCAAGCTCCATCAGACACTTGTCATCTGTTCTGCTGGCCAAGGTGAGGCGGCACGATACAGAGCGAGCCACCGGCCGCGTCCAAGGGCGACGCGGTGACGGAGCAGCAGGGCAATCGGCTGGCTGCCGTCTCACAGCCCGTCCAGGAGGCCTGCACTGGTTCAAGAGCCAGAGTTTAACCCCATCTCCGTTGCTCATCAGGCACATAACTAGTAACGGGACATCCCGCGACCGCCTTCCCAGGAGCGGCTCGGGTGCCACGCACACTCCACCAGCAAGCGCGGTGACCGTGCAGGCACCACAGCCCGGCTCTTCGTTGTTTATAACCCTGCGCTGAGAGGGGGGTAAGGAGTGCAAAGGACATCATTTTGACGAGAGGGAGCAGGAGGGAGCAGAACGTTACTATTCCAGCAGCCCAGAGAGAGGGTAGTTCCCGGTGGGCAAAGAGCAACCGTGCGCTGGACCATGCGACACAGCCAGGCAAGAACATGACAGCCGCAAGCTCTGCCAAAAGCAAACGGGCACCCGGAGACACGTGAAAAGCAGAGCCAGATCCATGGGGAACAAGGCAAGGAGCTGGAATGAGCATCCCTAGAGCAGGGCTACTCCGTTAATTTTATCAAGGCCTTCTGATGTGGGCTCATCGTCACCACTTAGCAGCACCAACCACCTGGGAGGTGTCAAAGTGGCTGCTCCCCAAGGGCCTGGGAGCATGGTGAGAAAAATTAGGGATGATTACGGGAGCCACCAGACCTCTGGGTCCCTGCGGTCCAAGCCCTGGTCTAGGGAGCAGAGGGGCTGGAACCTTCTGCATGGGATTTACCTGCAGCTCCCTCCAGGAAAGGAGGGAGGGAGGGAGGGAGATAAACAGCAAGAGAGGAACCTCGGCCCCCTCTCCCGTAACCCAGCCGGTTTCACAAGGTGCATGTCCACCACAGGGGAAAATCCACAAGCAAATCCCAATTTTCAAGGCTCCTTCCCACCAAGGGTGAGCATAGCAAGCCACCTCCTTTCACCCACATGCCAAAAAAGGTCCTTTCACCAACGTCTTTGGACACAGTCACTCTGCCAGGAAGGGTCTAGAAAAATGAAATAAAAACTGGCATTTCACCAGTGCTGCCATACGACTCCAGAGGAGGCTCCCGGAGGAGGAGGAACTGCCC
This sequence comes from Dromaius novaehollandiae, assembly GCF_036370855.1. Lineage (NCBI taxonomy): Eukaryota > Metazoa > Chordata > Aves > Casuariiformes > Dromaiidae > Dromaius > Dromaius novaehollandiae. The sequence goes on along the minus strand of NC_088103.1, from coordinate 9,481,807 downwards.
GCGGCTGGACCCCGGAGGCGACGGCCCGGTAGGGATGCTGCTGGCGCGGCGTGAGCGCTGCTCCTCGCTGCCCAGCTCACGAGGACTCCCAGGTGGATGTCTCCTGCGATTAATCCCCGCGTTCGCTGTTGAGGAAAGACCCTTCCCGGGGAGTTAACGGGGGCTAGGGCAGGATGCCTCCTCCATCACTCATCCATCCTACATACAGCAGAATGACCCACGCTAGAAACGCCTGTGTTTTCCGCCACCAGGCAGCAGGCCTGGAGAACGGGAGCACGCTGACAGCGGCAGAAGTTCGCTCTCGTACTGCTGCCAAAGCATCCGTGTTTCTAACGGGGCAGTCGAACGCCAGAAGCCTCTTCTGCAAATTCATTGGTACCTACGCTGCTTATTGCCTGGGCTTCTGAGCTCTTTGACCCTGATTTTGGGCATCGCTACTGCAGCCAAGTTTCCTTTTCAGCCCAAAATTTACTGAATGCTCCAGTATCCAGCCCTAAGATGGCCAAAAAAATAATCTGTGTAAAATCAGGCTTTAAAGGTTTAAAGGTGGGCAGAAGGGATTGACTGACCCTGTGAAGCTCCCTTTGGTATTTCATCCTTAAAACTTTTTTTTAATTGCTTGGGGCTCTTTGGGACAAAGGGAAGATTGGTGCATGAAACCAGAGTGACAGGTAAGGATTTAATGAATTAAATAAAGGCAATCTTTTCTCAGTTCATGTTGATGCCCTCGATTAATTCTGTCTTCTGTTTCACATCAAAAAGAAAAAAATACTGATTTTTATAACGTTTTTCTAGACCTGCTGGCCAACAACGCCAGGCCATCGGCACACGGACTGTGTCTGCAGGAAATCCTCTCCCCTTGCTGGCTTTCCCCCAGCAGACTGCACATACCTGATCGAGATAAATACAGTACCTTGCATACCTGCGGGACCAAAGTCTTGCCTGGTGAGGAACACCGCGTGGTCGTGGTACTCGGCGTGCTCCGGGTCGGAGCGCTGCTGGGAATGAGCCCAGCGACAGACCTGCTCCAAGCTCCGCGACGGGTTCCCTCGCTCGATCAGGCTGACCGACTGCGTAAAGACGGGGGAAAAAAAAAAAAAAAAAAGACAGGTGATGTTAAGGAGAAGGCTTTAAAATTCAGGTCAGAAAGTGTGGATTTCCCCCACGTTTTCTAGCTGCTCCAATTCCCTGCTGGTTTATAGATCCCTTCTGGTAAAAGGGCTGTTTTGCTCCACGCTGCAAGACCCGGAGCTCGTGACAAAAAGTCCTTTTTTCAGAAATGCCCCAGGAGCCTGGACGCGCCGGAAAGCAGAGAGGATTTAGATTCCTAGCTCCTACTCAGGCTCCTCGGGGAGAAGTTATGAGATGCATTCACTCTCTGAGATGCTGAGGCTTAAGAACAGAAAAGGCCAAAGGTGCTCCAGGACTGCTGCAGAGCAGTCGCCCTGGTTTTCACCCGTTTTTGTCCAGCTACACAGCTCCCTGGGATAGCCATTTTGCAAAAAATATACTTGTGACCAAAAAAAATATATATATATATACTTGTGACAATCCCGAGTCACATGCTTTCCTGGTTAGCAGGTACCTGCCGAACTGCAGGAGCTGTAAGAAAGGTAAGAAATATTGCTCCTCTCGCGGCCTGGAGACAGAAGCCACGGAGTCTGAATCCTACAAAAAGCGAGGTGGGAGGCAAAAGCAAAACCGAGACAGGTGGCAGCTTCAACGGCGGCCAAAAATCAGTGCTAGACCAGGGCAAGCCGTGCCGCGCGCAGTCGCCCGGGGCCACGAGAGGACCTCCTCAGGAAGCGTCCCAGACGGACGGCGGTGAACGGAGGTTCAGCTTGGATGCGAACATCTGCACATCGCTTCCACATCATCCTCCGAACCTAAACAACGGCCTCGCTAGGCGAACCAGACCAGCTGCCTCCAGCGCAGGGATCTGGGAGGATAAATCATCCTAAACGGAGCCCTTAAGTTCTCATCCCTTCAGTTACTGGCCGTAACACTGCAGCTGAATCCCTTCCCCTCCGTATATCATGCTCCAGGCCAGAGCACAAGCCCCGCGGGCAGGCAGCCAGGCGCTCCGCTGGCTTTCTCAGATGGAGACCACGCTCCCGGTCTCCCAGCAGCCTCCGAAAAACAGTCTGCCTCCGACCTTATCCTCACGCGCCAGAGAACCGTCGCCGGGTCTCCGGTATGCACGTGGCTTCTGCCGGCCGAGCAGATTTACATAACAACCGGGTGTTTTTCCAGGACCTAACGGGCCTTGTTTATGGTGGACCACACACAGATATCACCTTGTCGGACTCGTAAATATTCTTGCTAGAACATTTCAGGTAGGATAGGGGCTTGCCACAAGAAGTATACCAAACTTCACTACGTTTCAAAGAATATCTTTGCACCGCCACGCTCAAATAAGCCTTAAAAAAAAATCCAAGCTGAGAAGCCACAGGAAACCTTTGCATACTGTTCCTGTCCACGTCTTATCCCATTGCTAAAGACCAAGACAGCAAAGCCTTCCAGGGCTGCCGAGTCGAGCCTGGCACATAAGAGATGGTGGCCTTGGTTTCTCCTCACCGATACGCAGCTCTCGCCAATTTGGGAAGCTGCATTTTCCCTGTGATCTCCTGACGTCCCACTCCTAAGGGAGCCTCTGGGTCTCCTCGGGGGCCTGCGAGCGCGGGAAAACCCCGGACGCCCCTCTCGCTTTGGCAACCCGTGCAGAGCATCCCCTTCCCACCCTTTACAAGCAACCTCTACCTCTTCTTTTCTACTAGGAGCAACACAGATTGCATTAAAAAAAGAAAAGAAAAACCTTTTCCGTGGATCCTCTCATGGTTTTCCCTATTCCCTAACCAGGGCTCAGATACCCCGAGCAACGTGGAGGGGCACGAACAAGCGCTCACGGGACACGGGGGTTAAACCATCGTACCGCAACAGCCGGCCTCAGCAGGGCCAGCCCAAAAAGCAGCTCCTCCTCGCCACGTCTTAGCACAAGCAAAACCCCCCGGCCGGCACCCGCGCTCCGCATTTACCTGGCGGTACCCCACCATGATCATCCGGACCAGGACGATGTTAATGTGGACGCCCAGGGACTCGTCGTGATAAATCTCATCCACCTGAAGAGGGAAAATAAAATAAAAGAAAACAAAATAAAGTTGGGAACAGGGCGCACACCCGCTGCGATGCTTGGCTTAACCAAGCCCTCGGCGGGAATAAACGCTGCCCCCCGCGGCAGGCCTGAGCCCCCCCTCTCATTCCCACCGCGCATCCCACCACCGTGCAAGGCCAGCTGCAAGGATCGCACCCTCCTCCTCCACCCCAGCTTTTTCCTTTTTTTTTGTTTAAAAACCACAAAACAAAGCAGCCCGAGACTGAATAAGCAAAAATTCCCAAGGATGGGGGTTCAGAGGTTCAGTGACATCACCGCTCCCGTCAGGAGAGCTGGAGGCGGCTGGGTTTCCCACGGCTCCTGCCTCGGCCGCGGAGCATCTCGCCGTGAGCAATTGCCCCCTTCGGAGCCCGAATGCATCGGACGGGAGGAAACGCCTCGGACTCACATCCTTGCGTTTTGTGGAAGGAAAAAAATGGCTGTTGAGGGAGAGGTGAGTGATCTTATCAACCCGAGGGGATTAGTCAGTCCTACCGGTGAGTCAGGTTTGACCTACGGCTTCAGAAACCCCAGGAGAAACCCCAGGGAGAAGACAATATAAGAACAGGGAGGGCTTGTGAGTCAATGAGATCTACATCAGCGTCCGCTGCTCAGGGTTACTTTGCGAAGGAAAGTATGAGTTATAACCCTTTTCTTCTCCATTTCTAGCAAATACAAAGAAGGGTGTTTTTTCCCCCACTCCCTTCTTTAAGAACAACAAAAAAACATTTCTCTCCATTTGCTTTTAAGTTGGAAATTCAGATCTTGCCTCCCCTCCTCCCTCTTTCTTGCCGGGAGATTGTCTGGACGCTTGGGGACCGGGGGATCGCAATATCACACCTACCCAGCACACTAAACTTGCTTTACGAGGAGCAAATTATACTTATTGAAGCCAGTATTTGCATTTCTTTTTTAAATACCCATTCTACCCATAAGCACTAAAGACAGAAGAAAACACGCACTTTCTAAGATTCAACACTCACCACCCCACGTTTTTAAAAACATATGGTCATAGGTAAGAAAGTTCTCAACGTGCTTCAGAGCAAAAAAAAGCACAAGGAAAAGCCTGAGATTTATGACCTTGCTGTGGCCAAATGGCCGGGGCAATTCTGCAGTATCTGGGAGCTACTCGCCTTTTTTTTTTTTTTTTTTTTTTTTTAATTAAAATATACTTTTTCACTTGTCCAAGAGAGAAATAATTTTCCTTGACTACGTCATAATTTTCCAGACCAGATGAATATTATGAATGCATAAGCCAGATTTATGGGGCTTTTCTCTTTTTTTCCTTTTCTCTTTTTTTTTTTTTTAAACTTCTGTTTGAAGCCGAGGATGCTGTGATGCTGAGACAGTTCACGCAGATGTTGCACGGCCCCGAGACTCCAATTTTCCAGACTACCTGAGTGCTTTACGAGACTCCAAGCTTATCGGCTGGGCTTCTGTAACCTTGTAAAGAACCGGTATCAACCTTTCGGCGTGACAACTAATCCTCCCGCCGAGTGGGTCTGACCTCTGCGAAGCGGTAACGGAGGAGGACGGCAGAGCAACCACAGGACATCCCTGCGGCTTGGGTGCAAGAGGAACAACAGCAAAACGCTCCCTCCGCCTCTCTGCTGATACCATCAGTGAGCCACAGTCGTCAAAGAAAAACCCTCCAAAAATACCTGCTCAGCAAACGGCTCTGCTAAAGGGACCGCAGATGGCACGAACATCTTCTTACCCAACCACACGTGCTTTCTTCCACTGCAGATGTTCACACAGTCATTTGCAAATGCCTCTGCAAGGTCCGCGCTACCTACACTGCTCACGCGGAGGAACCGAGGCAAGGAGAAATTTGCTCTGCCAGCAGCACTGTAATTTGCCCGTTATTTTCAGGCCTGGGCCGGCCCTGAGCTCAGCAGGCCGGTCTTTCCAGGAATCCGCGCTCGGCTTTGCGGCTCACGAGCACAGGCAGGACCGTGACGTCAAAAAATCCAGCTTTGCAGCTGGTCGGCAAGATCGAGATTAAACCGCGGAGGTTTTGCACAGAGGGCATTGGCCTTGGTTCAAAGGCAGCTGTAGCTGATGACATTTCCCAAGGAAAATCCCAAGTAGAGAGCAACAAAGTGCAAACCACGGCTGGGCAAAGATTTACATCCCTCCCTCCCCCTCGCAGAAAATCAAAGCTCTCGGAAAACCGTTTCTCTCGGTTCCTGGGCTGGAAAGAAAATCACTGCCTTTTTAACATCACAGTTGGCTAATGCCAGGTTAAAAGTAAAGAAGGGGCTTTGATTTCTCTACTGCTCTGTACATGGGGTCTAGTCTGATAGTTTAAAAGGTCTCAAAGAGGAGCCACTGAACCGATCGGCACCTTCTGCAGGCTCAGGAGCGAAAGCCTGGCCTTCTGACGTTTAATACACACTGCACTGGAAAACTGTTTGCATTCGGTTTTGCAAGCTTCATGAACTTCCCGCTGGACGGGAACGGTTAAGCCAGTGCTTCTATGCAGCTATCGATATTTTATCCCCCCGATAAAGCCACGGGTCAGCTGTTTGCAGCACAACGCTCTCGGGAAGGAGAAAACCTTCGCCTTGCTTGCAAGGGAAGCCCCGGGAGCGGGCAGGCAGTGAACAAGCAACATGAGGGACACAGCCAACCTCCAACACGTCTTCATTAATACCCCGAATCTTCCCCTGCCCCGATGCAGCCGGGCACCGTGCACGGGGGCTTTGGCAGACCCCGGAGCTTGTTGCACCACCTCTACTTGGGATGCGCCTTGGCGTTAAAGCCCCAGGAGAGCAGCTCCCACGCAAGCCCTCGCTAAATCCTCCCCGCCGCCGGCTCGTTAAATGCTTTCTCGTTAGAGGCCGAGCCTCCCCACCTTCCCTCGCCCCGGGCTGATGGGATTAGCGCTCAGCTGGGTGGTCTCCGGCAGGCTGCCGCGCGCAGCCGCGTCTGGCTCTGCTCGGCCGACGTGCCCCTTCCCCAGCGCCGTTTAGGAGAAAACCGGGAAGGGGGAAGTCAAGGAGGGAGCGGCCGTCGAGCATCACCATCCGGGAGCCCGGCCCCGGCCCGCTGTGTCCCGGCGATGCCATCGGCCGGCTGCTTGCGTGGCCCCGACAGCTGGGAAACAGCAGGAAACGGGATCTAGGGCCTGGCCAAGTGCAATTTGCTGCTGAATTTGGTGTTTTCAGGCAATCCGCCCTGGTAAGTAAACTTGGCAATGCCAAAGCAGGGAAGCACCACGAGGTGCCCTGACCCAACCGGACAGGACTGGACGAGCATGGGGGCAAAAGGAAGGAGCGGGGAGGAAGAATGTATAGAAGGAAATAATCCTTTGGGGAAGTGTCTGTTGTGTGCATTATTCACAAGGGCCCTGTTTTTCCCCTCTTTTATTGCTGCTTCTTTTTTTTCCCCTTGTATTTAATTCATTCAACTCTCGAATGCCGCCTCGGTTTGAAAAGCGAGCGGTCCTTCCTTCCCGCGGCACAGCATCCCGCACGTTCACCCGGCGAAAAGCAGAGACCACGAAACGCGTCTGAAAGCCAAGCTTTTGATCAGCGCTGACAGCCCCGAGCCCTCAAGCTGTCCCCCCAGTCGGAAAAGGCACTGACATCACCTCCGACACCAGCAACGCGGCGAGGGCCCCGCGTCAGAAGAGCTAACCCTGATGCTTCCCCCTTTCACAGCGATTTCACAGGCAAACGGGACAAAACTGCAAAGAATGCATTCGAGCTCTCATGTTCCCTGGTGTCTCCTCAGCAAGACGTCTGTCCTAAATCAACTCAAAACGACCGTTTCCATGAAAACGTTCTTTTCTGAGCCAGCGCTGAGGATCAGACCTGTCCCTGCCAAGCAAACTCCCATAAACCTTCTTAAGATACCGCCAAGAAACCACATGGTCAAACTTGAGTGTTGCCAGCTGAAAGCTCACATGCAAAGCTGGTGTAAAAGCAGACTAAGTGGGGAAAACCCTCACCATAACAGGATCAGCAAGGTCCACTTGTGCACTCCTACCCTCCTCCGGGCTCCCAGGAAATCCCCATGCCGCCCACAGCCTAATCCCAACCACTGGGACGCCACCGCCAAATCCCTACGGCAATAAAAGCGGGGGTTATAGTCCTTAACTAACCAGCTCCATGGTTTTCATGGATGGTTTAGGTCTCCCGTGAGACCCTGGGCCAGGGAGACACGGAGGGAGAGAAGGGAAAGTCAACGGAGGGGAGGGAAAGGTGAGAGCCAGCGAGATCTTTGCAGACACTGACCCTGTTTGCAGACACGGCGGTGCCGGCAGAGCAAACCTCCTGAAAAATTTATAGTGGGATGAATATTCATCTTCCCTGTCTCTCAGGACCGGAGGAATATGTATATTGTTTGTTAAAAGATGATGAAAGGGAAACGGAAAATGAAAGCCAAGCGGCGGCAGGGGATGAGAACCGGCTGCCCGGCGGCACTGGAGGACGTCCAGGACTGCCAGGAGCGAGGCCTTGAGCTCCGCCATTGCTATAAACCCACTCTCACAAACATCCCACTAATCTTCAAGCTCAAGGTCCACAGCTTTTCTGAGCAACGTGGGAGACGCTGAAAAATCTCCTCCCTCGTCATCAGGCGGGAACCTTTCAAAATAAATAAGTGGAAACGACTGTTCTCCAAAAATGCAGCTTTCCCAGGGTTTGCTGGGATTTCAGCAAAGAGGAGGTGGAGGTCGTGGCCAAGCGAAACAGAAGGTGCTCTTGGACGCAGACGCTGGTGGCAAATATCCACAAAAGAGGGGGAAATCGGACGCAAAGAAATTGGGGAGAGGGCGCACAGGCCTTCCCGTCTCCAGCATGGAAATTCCTCCCTGAAGCGCAGAAAACAAGGAAGCCGGAGCCTTCATCGGAGAAACCTACCTCTCTTTTAACACATCCATGGACATGGGCCTTGAGCGGGTGTTCAGAGCAGTCCACGCACCATGGGAAATCAATCATGCCGCAACGCGCCGGAGCAACGTCCCTCCCCGTTTGCACCCATCCCCACCGGCAACCTCCGAGCCCCGCTCCGGGAAAACAGCCTCCCCCTCCAAAGAAAAGGGAAAGCCTTACTATGTTCATGAGGGTGAGGACGTAGTTCTGGACGTGCTCCTTCCCGTGGAAGCGCACGACCGAGTCGTCCACCGCCAGCAGGACCTCGATGTTGTAGTCGTCCTTCTTGGCGTGGCGCCGCTTCCGCTCCGCGTCGCCGAGCTGCTCCTCCACCAGCTCCAGCGAGTTCGGCAGCTCTCCCACCCGGACGCGGGGCGCTGGGCGAGGGGGAGCAGGGCAGGAGGAGAGGGCAGCGGAGAGGAGAGCGCCCGTAAGGATAGATGGAGCAGCGGTTCCTGGCTTGCACCCGCCTCCCACCCATTTTCCAGCCCTGAAAGCCCCAAATCTGCTCCCCAAAATGGATTGTGGAGGCGACGCGAAGCCATAAACATGTTCTCGTGGGGTGGAGAGGCCAATGCTGGCCCTGAAGGTAAAGGAAGCAAGCTGGCATGGGGGCACCTTGGTGCTCCTGGCACAGGGGCTCTGCAGCCCATTTGGAGCAAAGTCCTCCGCACTTCACTCCAAAAAATAATTAGGTGGGAAAAGAATTTTTTTTTTATATCTCCCTGATGTCTGCACAGCGAATTCCCGGTGGAAACCACTCTGGATGGGGAGCAGATAGCCGTGCGTAGTTAGGGGGCTGGGCTGCCTGGCGGTGGGGCATCTCGGGAGGCTGCAGATGGATGGAGAGGAGGAGCGCAAAGCCCGAGGCTGCTCCCTGGGAGCCGGCGCTCACCTTCACCGCTCTCTCCCTATCCCTGCACCGGCCCCGAGGCTCTCAGCCATAATTCTCTTAGTGATACTTCAAAAGCAACAAGCACATCCCGGAAAAATTTTTAAAACCACAGCTTTTAGCCCCGAGGCACCATGAGAGGTGGGCAAACGCTGCGGCAGGCTAATTCCTCCGCAGGGCAGCGCATTTATAGAGTGCCTTCGCGCCACTTTGACCCCCCGGGCTTGTAAACACTTCTGCGCGCGCCCCGCTGCGCGCCCCAGAGACGGGGAGTCAGCGGGCTGCTCCGGCGTGCGGAGCTCAACCTGTGGCTGAGCCATGCCATAAAAAAAAGGCACATTTTCCGCCCCAATGCAAAAGAAAAAAAAACAAAAAACAAAAAGCAGACACTAGAAAAGGGAAAGCAGAGAAGGATATGATGACCGCTGTGAATAAGAGGCATTTGCATCATCCAGAAGAAAAGGGAAAAAAATCAGCACCTCATTTAACTACTTACAGCTGATTAACACAAAAAAACTGCAGCACTTCTGTCTGTGTCTCCTGTCACTTTGAGGTCGAACATGTCCTCCCACCCTCTGTTCGGCCAGGCCAGGCGCTTCCTGACCCTTTTGCTCATGAGTCCTGAGTCTACGTCTCATCCCCGTTTCCCAAGGGTGATGAAACCCTCCATGGGTCTGACCACACGCACCTAGGAGTGCCTCCCCCCGACCCATATAACTCATCCAATTTTCCCCAAATGCGGAAGAATTTCAAGATTCCAGCAACAGCTCAGCATCTCCTTCCCTTTGATGCTGCCCACGATCTCATAGGAGCTACAGCCAACCTAAAGCCACAGCATGAGACGTGCAAGCGTCATGAGAAGTCCTCCCCGAGCCAGAAGCAGCTCAAAAGGACCAAACTCTTTGAAGTGTGGTAAGAACTGCGAATGGGCAAGTCACAGCAAGCCGATTTTTCCATCGGGGGGGTAGGGGACAGGCACAGTGGCAATGGCACGTGCAGCTAGCAACTTCGGTAGCACTAGAGCAACGGGACGGAGAGGGGGGACTGCTGCGGGGTTTCACCAAGACAACAAGCCTGGAAGTCAGGAACCAAGGTTGCATGCGATGGCCATCATGCTCAGGCCCTTTAGCAAATCCCTCCTTTGACTCGGCAGCAAAACCTATGGATATTATCGTTCCCGTGAAGTTTTCCGAGGGAACACTCATCATCTACATTATCATCAATGCTGATTATTGGGGAACGCTAGACTTCAGACCGAGTACCAGATCTGCAACAGGACTGAGTAACCACCAGATTTAACGACTCCCCCCCATGCGGACGCAAGCATCGGCCCTCCCGCAGCCCACCCGCGCGAGAGGAGACGGGAAACGGCCCCTCTCCAAGCCCGCCCGCAGCCGCCCCGAAGCGGCCGGCGCTACCTTCGGGAGGGAGGTCCTCGGGGGGCTGCGCGCCGTCCCGGCGGATGGCTGACCTGCGGTACACCACGTGGGCCCTGCCGTGCGCCTCCTCCTCCTGCTGCCCCCTCTCCAGGGGCTCGATGAAAAACTCGTTGCTGTCCGTCCGGATCAGGCCCGCCTGGAGGAGAAACGGAAAAAAGGGGACGTGTGGGTGGGCATAAATAAATAAATAAGTATATATACAGATGTGCATGTATGTGCTCCATTTCAGGGCAAAACAGGTTCATTCAACCACGGCGACATATGGGAGAGCCTCCACCGTACCTCCACCTTGCCCTTGCATCAACTGTGCTCTACATGTCAACCGTCAGTGGGTTGAAGTCATCACCACGTTCGTGTATAATGACCCTTAATTTCTTCTGTAGGTGGGGAAAAAGAAGGGAAAAACCAACCAACCAGGCCATATTTCAAAGTACACCTTTATACGCCTTTCCTTCTTACCAGCGAAGGGGGGTTTTGGCCAGCCCTGCGCATCGGAGGAGACGGGCTCCAGAGGAGCTGCCCTCCCAGAGCTCCATCTCCACCCCCAGATCGCAGCCGGATGTGCGGGCAGGCAAACCAGTCATTTGACCAACGGTATTAACTGCAAGGAAGGAAAACAATAAACCACCTTTGCCCATAAGGCGCTTGGAAATCGCAGCAGGGGAATCCCTCGAGAAGTTGGAAAGCGTCATGACTCCGAATGCCTCTCAGACAAGGGGAAGATGAATGAGATGGCAAACATCACTGGAAAAGTCGTCCTAGCTACTGGCTGCTCCCGATTAACACCAAGCTCCCACAAAACCTGCCTGGAAATCAACCCAAGCAGTTATGCCCCGAAGCACCAGCTGCCTAGGACCCGGGGCCAGCAAAAGACACCGGGCGACCAGGCCAGCAGAACATACGGGTCCATCCTTGCAGCAAAGCCCCTGACTACTGGGCACTCATCAGCGCTCCGTTATTGGACCGGCTTCGCTTTCAGCAACTAAAAAAGGATCGCGGGGAGCAGTGCTGGTGCTCCACAGCGGCACGGAGGCAGAGCTGGACTTTGTAAACAGCCGGTCAAAGCTGGGGCTCTTCCAAGCTGGCCTGTGTCACTTGATCCCCTTCGCATTCACGCGGAGTTGTATTCACTGGGGCATTAGCCAGCCTGGCTCTGCTGTACTTCATCACTTGTCCTGCTCCGCCTCAGTTTTATGAGCTGCCTAACTCCTTTGGAAACCAGGTTTGGGGGTTGTTTGGGGTTTGTTTGTTTTTTTATTCCTCTTCCCTAGGAATCTAGGTACGCTCAGTTTTGCTAGGCTCAGCTCGCTTGCCACACGTATCTCAGGTCCTTGCTTTCTGCACGACATGGTCAGGCTGCACCCCGGAGCCCCGTCTGCTCCCCTGGCACAGGCTCTCAGGGGCATAGGGGCACCATCAGCGCAATTTTGTATTGCTCTGCTCCCCTCTACCTTTTTTTCCCCCCCCCCCTCTTTTTTTTTTTTTAAACTTCCCCCCCACCAGCACAGTCACAAGGAGCGTTTTCCACCCATTTTTCTCCTTCTCTCTGATCATCTCGTCGTCAGCATCAGGATGGCACTGTCAGAATTGGCTGGTCATCGCTTCTTCCCCCTTCTGCCTCTTCCTCTTTCTTCTTCTTCCTCCAGCTCCACCCCATCACCTCCGTGGGCGTCAGGAGCACCAGGGACACCAAACACGAGCAACGCGCCACCAGACCACTCAAAACGCTCCCGCCGGAGCTCTCAGAGCCGTGCCCTGCACATCACCGCACCAGCTCGATCTTTCTCCTCTAAACGGGCACCTCCGTGAGAGCCACCGTGGTGTCTGCACGGGGGAGCAGGGACAAATGACCAAGGCAAAGGAGAGTCTTCTTCTCCTCCCACTCCCACCAGGGCCTCTGGGTTGCTGAACCCCCCTCCGGCTTCACTCAGGGCCTGCAGAGGAGCAGCACGGACTGAATTCCCGCCGGGAAGAAGCCGCTCTCGTCGGGCCCCGCCGTATTTCTGCGAGCTAATTGCTCGGCGCTTGGGCGGACCGAGATTCCTGAGCGAAGCACATCTGTCAAACGAGCGAGGACATGCCGCCGCGAGGGGAGGCAAACACGAAGGACTTCGGTGCACACCGAATCTGTAATCACAGGGCTCCAATATACGCAAAGAAAACAGAAACCACAGCAGTCGCCTTGGCTTTTGCAAAAAAAAGCAGAGCATAAGACATGCACCAACCTATTCGTTCTTAAGAACGGCCCAGGTTGGGCTTCGGGAAGGTTCAGCCGCAGGGAGGCAGCAGGAAGGTGCCAGGCACCTCCCCAAGGGCCCCGAACACGTTCCCCGGGCTTTTTCCAAGAGGTCGCTCCTGTCCCTAACGATAGATCCGCCCTGTGCCCCCCTCCCATTGCGACGTTGCAAGGACAACCTACGTGCCCCCCCGCGGGCCACCAGACGCCCACGGAGAGGTCCCACCACCAAAACGAACCAGGTGGGGGTTAATCCATGCCGGCATCCGCGCCGAGGACCTCGCTTGGGGAGCAACCCCCATGGCCCCGAGTGCCCCACGTGAATACAGGTGGCACGTCCCGCTGCCGAGCGGCACCGCTGGCTCCAAGCAACATCTGCCAGGTCCCTCATCTTGTCCCCACCGATATTTCCAAAGGTGGGAAAAGAAGTTCAGGACATTTTGAGATCCCCCCTGACCCCGGTCAAGGCTGCAGATAGAAGCAAGCCCAACATCAGAGAGGAGGAAGGTGCACTGGTCAGGGGGAGGTTAACAACACGTAAAATTAATTCTGCTTTGGCAAGATGGGAATATCATTACTGACATTTATAATACGAGATGCTGGCTGCTAGACGCAGCTTGCGGTCCCGGCAATTATCACACTAGAAAACGGCCCTTTGAAGCGAATTCCACTGGAAAGGGAAAAACGCACGTATTTTGCTAAACGCCAAGCTCGTCTCTGCCAGCACGCGGAGGGCTGGTGCCGGCCGAGGGCTCGTTTCCAGCTCTTCGCCGCCTCCCGGGGCCGTGGGAGAGTGGAATTCCCCGCGCTGGGCCGCCGCCAGCCCCGGCATGGGAAGCCGGACCCGCGGCCCAGGGAAGCCCCCGTGCCACCGAGACACCTCTCGTGACTCCTCTGGGACCAGCGGCCAAAAAAGAGCAAACTCCCGCAGGACTTCAGGAAATTCTGACACTCAAACGCAGCTGAGATGTGGAAAAATTAATAAACCCGCTACACCCAGCCAGGGAAGCACACAGCTCGGCAGAGGGGGAAATACAGACGTGCGTGTCGACTATGTATTTTTCCTATGCATTTCACACTTAATTTGGACAAAACGTCCCAGAAAGCAGGGCTGTGTGACAGAGATGCTGTCGCTTCCCCCGTACCCATGGGCTGCCCGGGGAGAGCGAACGTCTCCGCTGAAGGAATCGGACCAGCAAATGGTGGAAGATGGAGGCATTCATCACCGCAACGAGCGCTCGAGCAAAGCACAGACTCAAGAAGTTTCCTTTTTTCACCCAAATTCAACCCAAAGAACAGGCTTTCAGGCTCCCCACCATGTCCCCAGCCAAGGACCTCTGCAACCAGAAGGGCAGAGGGCAGAAAAAAAGCTGGCAAGGGCTCTGCCGCTGCCATTGCTCTCCAGCTACCTTACCCTCAGGAATTCGGTGGCTTGGATCAGCTCTGAATTTATAGTATGGAAGACGGTGTCTTCCCACCCCGGCACAAGACGCGCTTGCAACAAAAGGCCAGGTTTCCACACGCACGAGCCCAGGGTAGATGATAAGCATGGAAGGTGCCATGGGTTTGGCCTCTCTGGAAAAATCAGGCCACTTCTTCACATGGCTCAACGTGGATTTAGGAAAGATTTAATTTGAACTCTCTTGCTCAAGCACTCCATTACCATTATTTATAATCCCAGGCTCCATTTACACGCAGCATCATCTCTTTGTGTACACAGCCTCCATCTGCAACGTCCCAGAACACTTCATCCGACCAGAGACGAGCGGCCAAGAGAGATCCTGCATCTCCCACGCACGCTACGCTGAGACGTAAGAGCCACAATCCCTTTCTGGAGCCCATGGACAACTTCCAGAAAAGTCAACAGCAATTACAGGGCACACGCATATCGAAGGGAAGCCCCGCTCCCTAGAGCCAGCTCTGCCCGGGTTGGGTTAGTTCGGATCTGCCGACGTTAACGACGTTATTCCAAACGTCCTGATCACAAACATCCCAGTAAAGGGAAGATCCCACCTCTACGCTGGGTCACACTGGCAAATTCAGCTGCAAATTCATAAATACTATCTTCTGATCCCATCGCTACTGTCAGCACGTGTTTGAGCCCTGTTTCTTGCTCCATTGGCTAAACCAAGCTCTGTGACTGCTTTTTGTGGCCCTCTCGGTCTCACGGCTCCTCCGAAGGGGACAGACCCTGAGCGGGTATAAAGTCAAAACGTTATTTCCTACGGCGGGAGCAGAGCCTGTGCTCGGGCCCCGTCCTTCTGACCTGCTCCCCAGCCTGCAACCTCCACACGTGCTTGGCCAGACGATGGGAATTTGCCGCCGGAGGCCAGGGCACTTATTTGTTGGCCACAGAGCAATAAATGCACTGCAGGAAAGAAGGTTTTTTTCCTCTTTCCCCGGCCCTCCTGAGGTTATAAATAAAGACACACAACATCTGCAAGACAACGCACCAACATTAATAGTGATAACTGGTGATTTCAGCCCATTTCCTCTGTCTACGGATTTTGCACGGCATAATTGCATCAGTCAGACCTGTAACTTTGCCACGACATCACCAAGCAGCAACACAGATGTTGGCCTAAATGGGACTTAGGCCAGTACAGCTCCCCCCCACTTTGATTTGAGAAATAGCAAATCAAGCACCTCACCTAAACATCCTCATCCCAGAGTGACTCTACCTCTTTGCAGGGAGACAGTTAAGCTGCATAAATCCACACACAAAAGGCATCCACATTGCAAGCCACCTCCTTAACTGGAGCTTTATGGGTCGTAGCAAGCTGCCAAAGGACAGAGCTGATAACAAGGATGAGCTGCACCTGGGAAGGTGTGAAAGGGGCTGAGATGGGAGCACCTGGAATTAAAGCCAAGAAAAGCCGAGGGAAAAAATAAAAATAAATAAAAAAGAAGAGAGAAAACCTACTCGAGATGAATACAACACCCAAAATCTAATGGTAGATTGGATAGTCTTAAAACCACGCACTGGTTTGGCAGCACCTGCCCTTTCTGGCAGGATCTACCAGGCTTTGAGCGAGAGCCACCAGGTACCTCCCAGCCGGGGCAGGAGAAGCCGCGACGGCACCGGGCTCCGATGCCGCGGCAGCTTCCCGGGATGCTCCAGTGCGAAGGCGCATTTCTGCCTTCAACACCGAAACTTTTCCTCCCCATTTGACGAGCAAGCACTGGGGAGGTGGCACAGACGCATCTGCCAGCGGCTTCGAAAGCTGGAGAGAAAGCGGCCTTTCGCTCGGGGCGCCAGGAGAAATGACTTTTGCAATGTAACCTGCGCAGTTAGAAAATTCACTTTCTTTCTAGAGGCAGCGCTAGTAACTGCTTGCTGCGCTTATAGGAAATATCTGTAAAACTTTCGAGTGTGTCCAGATTCACCAGCCCCAGCAAAACCCATGGCCTGGAGGACTTGCGGCAACTTCACGGCCTCGCTCGGTTCAAAAAAGGTGCTGTAAAAATTGTGGATTACTTGGTAAAGTTGTCGGCAAAAATAACCCATGTGTAGGTGAAATATATATTTCAGTCTGTATTGCTCTGTCATTTCTGTATGTATAGTAACACTATGCATTATATAAAAAGAAAGGAATGCCAATCTGTCTACGCCAGCAGCCAAAAATAGCTAAGGATCTCCCAAAATAAAACAACAGAAAAGTGAAGAAAATTAAAAAAAGGGCAAAATGAAAAGTTCACTCCACCTAAAGAGCAGCGAACGATACCAGGAGAAAACAGCACACGCTGGCACGCATAACAAGGATTAACTTGGCCCAAAGGAAATTTGAAGGGCAACGATCCAAAGCTATAAAAAAAAATAATCGTGAATTCTTCAAGCGTATCAGAAGCAGGAAAGCCACGGGCACATCAGATGCCAGGGGTACAAAGAGGTGACGGAGCAGGTTAAGCACTGCAGCAATAAATCACCACCGCCGACTGCTGCTCCTCACCCAGGAGGCTCCGAGCATCTCAGCCAGTACTAAAAACGCAGAGGTCCTCCACGGAGGAAACCTTACCGACGTTGGGAGAAGCAAGACAGACAGCAACCTAAGCCCTGTCTTTGAAAAAGGTGCCAGCAGTGATTTGAGGAGGTGCGAAAGCTCGCTGAGCCTCATTTAGCAGTGGGAAGCACACAGAAAGGTTCCTCCGAGAGTCGCGAGGCGCAGCGGCACGACGGAGGACGCACCGGCATCGCTATTGGCACATGCGGTGCCCCGCTGGTGCCCTTCATGGATGGGGGCTAGGAGAAAGCCAGTGAGCGTAACGCGTTTAGATGCGTGAAGGCATCAGCCACGTGCCACCTCGAGGCAGGAGGTGGCTCAGGCATGGGGCAGGCAATTTTTTTACCCCCCAGAGTAAACGTGGACGTATGGTTGGGTATACATTCCCCAGAGCACTCCGAGATGAACGTCCCCGTACCGGTCCGACACCGGCTCAGTAAGACCCTTCGCGCTTTCCATGCAAGAGCAGCACCTGTGACCGATGCCACTAGGACAAACACAGCAAAATCTCCCCGTTACGTTTCTCCCAGTGGGATATAACACGGGAAACGCGTTTCCAGCCATAGCCCTGGGGGTTTGTCGAGAGCTGGAAGGAGCCACTGGGCAGATGGGCATCAAAACGCCAGCAACCAGCACCTCCCGGCTCCCCCAGCCCACGGCCACAGCGGTTTCTTTAGAGGACGACGGCCCAAGGGGAGGCGAGCACGAAGCCCCGTGGGGCGGGCGGCCTCGCGCTTACCAGCCCGTCGCAGTTGCTGATGGCCACGGCGGCGTTGGGCATGCCGGAGATGCCGCCCGTGAAGACGCAGCGCCGGCGCAGGGGCTCCCGGAAGGGCACCGCAAAGTCCTCCTGCCACTCGGCCACGGCGCCGGGCGGCACCAGGCGCCGGTTGGGCCTCACGCGCAGATGCAGCTCCTCGCCGAAGACGGTGACGTTGAAGTAAAGCAAGCGGTGGGGCGGCTCCCGGGCGGTGCTGCGGGCGACCCGGTGGCGGGCGGCGCGCGGGGGCCGGGGGCAGCCGCCGTCGTCGTCGCCGTCGTCGTCGCCGCGGCCCGCCGCCACGGCCGAGCCGGACACCACGTGCGAGAGGAAGCGGCCGCGGCAATCGGCGCTGAAGGGCACGATCACACCATATTCGCTGAGCTTGCCGGACAGCAGGAGCTCTGCGGAGACACGCGGACGGAGAGGGCTTGGGTCGGGGCGAGGAGCGGACAACACCCCGCGTTGGCGGCGGCGAGTCCGGCCGGAGTCGCCCTCAACTCGGCGAGAGCGGCCGGACGAGCACCGCCGCCGCCCTCCCGCCCGCCGGCTCGGCCGCATGCAGCGGAGCAGAAGAAACGCATCCCCACGCGCGGCCCCGCGGCCCACCCCGCGCCCCTCGCCGCGGCCTCGGGGCACCTGCCGGCGGGCGGCGGCGGGGCGCAGCCTACCTGGGGCGCCGCCGGCGGCCAGGCAGCCGTGCAGGGGGACGAGGCAGGAGAGCACCAGGCGCAGATAATCCATTTGGGGCCGGCGGCGCGGCGCGGCGCGGCGGCTGCGGGGCGGGCGGGCGGGCGGGAGGGCTGCGGGGCGGGCGGCGCCCGGCGCCCGCCTCCCCCCGCGCCGCCGCCGCCGCCGCCGCCGCTGCCGCTGCCGGGGCCGCCGCCGCCGCCGCCGCTGCCGGGGCCGCCGGCGCCCGCGGCCCCCGTGCGCGGGGCGGGCCGGGGGCAGGGTCTGCGCGGAAGGGGTGGGGGCAGCGGGGCGGAAAAAGTAAAAATCTTTTCCCCCAGAAAAGAAAAAAAAAATCCTTTTTTTTTTTTTAATTTTACTGCATGTTTAGCACCTTTTCCCCTCTCTTCTTCCCCCCCCCCCCTTCTTTCTTTTTCTTTTTCTTTTTTTCTGGTCGACCAGTGGAAAAAAGTTGCGCGGCCCCGCACGGGGGAGGCGGCCCGGCGCGGAACAAAGGCGAGCCCCGGCGGGGGCCGCGGAGGGAGGAGCAGCCCTCCTCCCCCCCCCCCTCCTCCTCCTCCTCCTCCTCCTCCTCCTCCTCCTCTGCCCCTGCCCCCTGCCCGGCGCCGGGGCCGCCCTCGCTCGGCCCTGGCACGTCCCTTCTCAGCCACCCCCCGGCCGGCCGGGCTGGAAACGCGCGCGGCTGTTTGGCTTCGCGCCCGGTTTTGCCTTCTGCCCCCCGCCTTTTTTTTGTTTTGGTAGATGGGGGGGCGCAGGGCGCCGGCGGGGCAGCAGCACCCCGTTTCGGCACCTCGGCGCCTGCTCCCCTAAGACGGGTCGCTGCGCTTTTCCGAAGGGCATCGCCAAAGCCCTGCAAGCGGGAGTCGTGCCGGAGGTGCGCGGAGGAGCAGATAGTCCAGCGTACGCAACACGTAGATACGCTGTGCAAGCAGGGCAGAGGCAAAGGGAAAAATATTCCCAAACTCCTTGTCAAAGGTGAATAAACTCCACAAAAACCTTTGAAAAACAAACATCGCCGGCTGTTATCGGCGCTCCCGTTTCTTGGGGCTCATCGGCAAATGTCTCCGGGCAAGAAGAAATACGGTTTTTGGAGGAAGGGAGCGCGTGCTCGCTGCGAGCGAGGAGCCGTTCCCCCGGGCCGGCAGAGCGGTTCTTGCCGGGGCTCAGCGGTCCCCATCCAACCCCCAAAAGCCCCGAGAGGTAAAGCCACAAGGCGCCTCCCGAAAAGCGACGCGTGAGCTTCCGCCGACCAGGGAAACGGGGCTTCACGTTGGAAAACCAGACTCGTATTCCCCAAATCGAGTCTTTTCGTTGTCTGCGTAGTTGTGCTGTTGCATGGTGCAACACATAATTTAATGCGGGACTTGAGACGTGAAAGATTCTTTGCATTAAATACAGCAGATATGCATTCGTTAGGGCATTAAAGCTGGAACAAGGCATAATTATGACTGAACGGATTTATGATGAAACGTGTAATGAAGAGCATATTTCACTCGTGAAGAACAGCTCCCCAAACATCATTTAATTAGTCTTTTCAGAGGCCAAAGCCATTTCTTTCTCCGCAGTATCCATGAACTCATCCAGTCCCCGCAGACCGTTAACACTTCCCCTAAGTTACCAAACCGTTGGCTTCAGCGGCAGCAGCCGTGTCCATCCGAGCCGACGAACAGGTCCTTCGCATCTGGCTGCCGATGGCGGTCACGGCTTTAAATTCAACTCCCCCTGTACGCAGAGCTAAACGAAATGCTCATCCACTAAAGATGATTAAGAAATATCTTCAGGTACTTTGAGGCCTTGCTGCACGTGGTGAGAATGCAAGACCCCGAGATCCCTCCCAGATCCATCACCCTAGCAGTGCCATCAACCCTATCCGCTAGCATTACTCGCCTTAAATATTAAAACGACCATGACTAAAGTGGGTTTTATGTTAATCCTAGTAAGGCACCACCATCTAGAAAGGAAAGGAAGACACAGCCGTGGTCACCGTCGCAGCTAAACACGGCGGAAGCTTCCTCTCCCGGTTTCTCTCCTCCCTGCCCTGCCTCATCCTGTGCTTTCTGTGAAACGCCTTCCAGAGGGGTTAGATAGCGCTCGTTAAGCAGAGGAAAATACCCATTAGGAAAAAGATTAAAACAGATTAAACTTCCTGCATTCGCGCAGCAGTTTTTGGCGGAAGCTTGAAATAAAACCTTACACTCCCACCCAAACAGCACAGAAACATTTTGCGTTGGTGGAAAAGCCACCCTCATCTTCAGCCTTCTTCCTTCCCCTGCCGCGCGTCTCCCAGCGCAAGGGGAGGGTGGAAAGAGTGAAAAGGCTGCGAATAAGAGATTTTTTTTTTTTTTTTTGCTAGGAAAGCTAAATTGAAATTTGCAGCAATTTAATACTTAATAATACACTTCAAAATACATTTTCATTTAGAACCGTAAAACGGAAGATTTTCTTCCAGACAGCAATTTTTTATAAACATGCTCATTGAAGGGAAAAGCCATTTTTTTAAGAACAGACCAACTATCGCAGGAAACAAATAGGTTTCTATGAAAAAAAGAAGAAAATTTCTCCAAGAGAAATCCTCTCCCTTGGGGCATCCTTGCGCACAATCCGTGACGGAGGCATCTTCCCCCAAGGGCTGCAGCGGTGCTTGGGTGGTCGAGGAGAAATATAGGTCCCCCGGCGTCCCCCGGGGACCTATAGCCCTTGCAGGGAGCGAGATCCCACCCCCCGCTCCCCAAAATAAAGGGCCTGGCGAGAGGCTGCCGGCAGCCGCGGTGCATGAGCATGACCTCATCCCTCAGCCATGCGGCGCCGCGATTAGATTAAAACAGCAAATATTTACTGCTGCGGCATCGGTGGCGGAAGGGGCGCCTCGCTCCTGCAAGGCGACGCCTGCGAGAGAAAGCGCCCAAAGCCGCTGCCCCCTCCCGCCGTAAAACAAGCACCCCCCAAAAAAGCAAAAGTGTCACAGCTGTGGGCAGAGAACCCCGTGCAAGCTGGGAAGAAGTCCTTCAGGAGAGCGTCCGGCCGGGGGGAAAGCTCTGTCCCGGACAAGGCGGTGGCAGCCACTCTGCTGGCACTCTGCATTGGCATCTCAACAGGTTGCGCTGAAGAAAACTGACGGCGGAAGAATAAAAATCCATCCCGCAGGCTAAACCGCCTTTTCCAGAGCCTTGCCTTGCCCGAGGGACCCTACCTGAGCGAGGCCCTGCCACCCCACCACGCACCGACCCGAACGGGTCGGCAAGCTGCCTCCGCAAGGCCCCTTCCCAAGGCGCTTCGGCCCCCGCTTCACCCCTTCCGGGGCGATTTTTAAGAGCGTTGCTAAAAGCCCACCAGAAAGGGCCACCAAGGTGCCGCCGTCATCAAGGCCGACCTCCGAGGAGAGGAGGAAAGGCGCAGTGCCGGCCTGAGAGGCAGGGGAGCACGGCGCGCGCGCTCAAAGGCGCGTCATCTGGTCTGGCTGCCCCAAGGCAGGACCATTCCTGGCGGAGCTCTCTAATCCGCGCTTAAAGACCTCCAAAGACGAGGGGAGCCTCCGCAACCCCCCGGGACATTTTTTGCCAAGCCTTGCTAGTCTCAGCTTGGGAAGTTTTTCCTCCTGTCTGATCTGAATATTTTTCACGGGGGCTTGAGAGCAGATCTTGCCGTTTCCGCAGCCTTTCCCACACGCAAAGATGGTTGTTGCACGCCTCCGAGGTCTCCTCTGACGTCCTCTGACTTCTCTCTGTTTCGGCCAGCTTTCCCTAGCTCGTGGCACACATTGACCAAAATCCAACTAACCTTCCTAATCCTGAACCAAGGCCTAGGGGCACAAGTTAAAGGCTTTGGGGAGTTTTTTTGGTTTTTTCCCAGGCGTGCAGAGCCGGTCCCCGCGTGCCTGGCTTGCACGCTCCTCAGCTCCATTGCACGCGCGGTGCTTGGCGTGCAAACACCCACGAACCCGGAGCTGCAGCCTTTGCTTCTCGAGGTAACTACGCGTGCCGGGTGAAAGCTCCCACCGAAGCCCTGCTGCTGACCTACCGAATAGGCCAGGCGCTACTAGGAAGCCAAATGCAGTTTTCTTCAAAGAGGCCCCAAAAGCGTTGGCGTTACCGCATTTTTAACACGAGACTTTGTTGCAGAGGGTAACGCGAAAGCCCTTCAGACCCTCAGTGCAGGTTTAGCAGTCAGTGAGTACCCCCAAAAACCCACTTGCGCGTCCTGGATTTTCCGGAGGACTCCAGCTCCCAACGCACTTCTCCAAGACCTAGAAGGGAAGCAGAAACGTGACGCCGGGCCCTACCCTCTTCCCTCCGGCGAGCCCATACAGGCTATTTTGCAGCCCGCGCCGCTGAAGGTTGACGGCCTCTTTGCTTCCTTGACAAATCTGGCATCTCGCAAGTGCCACGCAGCAATTCCCACGCAGCAGTTACTTACCTTTCCTTGACATCCTTATCTTTCTTTTCTTTTACTTCTGCAAGCCACGCTTGCAAGGCTCAGCAGAAGCGTTTCCTCGGGGAGCGCTTGGCTGCGTCTGCATCGCCAAACCCCTGCGAGCTGTTTTCCTTGGCAGCCTCGCAGGGCCGAACCCGGGAGGTTTTTGGGGGTGGGAGGGTGCCCGGCGTCCCCCCCCCTCGCCGCGCCTCGCTATCGCCGGCTTCCCGCGCGGAGGCCGGACCGTGAAAACTAGGCAGCGGGGGAAACGCGAGCGTAAAGCTGAAAAACGAGGCGAGGAGCCAGAGGGCTGGCTGCCGGCACGGCCCCGCGGCGGGGGGGGAAACGCCGTGCCCGGCGCGGGCGAGGAGCCCGGCAGCGAGCTCAGGGGTGATGGAACGGGGGCGGCTGGACCTAGCCGGACGCCTTGGGCCGCTTCCAGCACCGCCCGCAGCCGGCTGCCGCGGGAGCGCTTGGAAAGGGATGGGGAAAAAGCCGGGCTCCTTCGAGGAACCGTTCCTCGGAAACGGCCGAGAAAGCACGTTTTGCAGAGAAACCTCAGCTGCGACGCGCGCCGGCGGGAGCCTTGGCTGCGCCGGGGGCAACTGGCAGCCCCGAAGGGCTAAGGGAGGAGGAGGAGGAGGAGGAGGAGGAGGAAGGAACAATAGGAAAACAAGAAAGAGCCCCTGCTTTCTAATTACCATCAAACCTGGAGAAGGGCTGGAGCCGACGCTGAACTCCGGAGAGCACGGCGGAGCTGGGACCTCCGTCACGACCTCGGTTTAAAGCAGCAAGCCGCGGAGGTCTTGCGACAAGCCGCGGTCCCCCGACCCAAAGCATCAGAGACGTCAGCTCGGAGGCTGCAACCTCAAAGCAAATACGGGGCGATGGGGAGGGTGGAGAAACATTGGCCCATTCCCTGGCTTTTGGGCTAACGTGGAAGAGCCAGCAGCAATACAGCCCAGCTCCGGGGTTTTTTTTTCTGCTGGAAGGGTACTTTTTTGCTGCTCGAAGCCAGGCACTGGGGTCCTTTTTTGGCCGATCTTTTCCTTATTGCATGAATTACATGGGCTGAGTTTGTGCGTTTGAAAGGGGCTTGTTTGCATCCGTTTCTAAGCCACTGGGTGTTTCCACGGGAGAAGGCAGGCCCAGGGGTCACAGCTATCTCCCAAAGCAGGAGATAACATCTTTACCAGCAGATTGTCCCTAAAATAGCAGTCTCAGCCTAGACCCCAGAACACCATTTTCTCCAAGAGATGCGCTCCCTAAGCCATCCCCAGGGACACAAGACCGGGCTCCAGCATCACCCCCACCATCGCGGCTGCTGCTCGCTGTCCGCGTCCCACCAGAGCAGCTTCGACGTGGGGTTTCAACGCGGGATACCAGCTTTCCTTGCGGCAGCGGGCGCTTTCCCCATTGAGACGGGGAGAGAAATTCGTCCCCACTTTGCTGCCGTTGCACCGCGTAGCATAGAAAATTATCTGCCGTTGTCTAGTCCAGGGGTGGAGAAGCCCCTCCGACCGGCCTCGTCACGCAGGGGACGGGGACGGGAGACCTCGGCTCTCCCCTACCTCCTATCTTTCGGTGGAGGGGGGCAGCGGGGCAGAGGAGGGGGACGCACCGCCGCTATTTTTAGCTTTCCGAGCCCTGGCTCCACGAAAGCGTCTTAATTACTGTTCTTCAGCTACGAAATGAAACACAGATGCTCCCCCTGCGCCGAGGGCCAAGAGTTTCGTCGGCCTTTCTGGTGCAGTGGCACATCGCAGGAATAAAAACATGGAAATTATTATTATTTTAAAAGGACGGTTACGTCAGAGCTATTTGCGGCGGCGCCGGGCCAGCACGTGCCTTCGCAGCGCCGCTCTCCCGGCGATGGGTTTGCAACGGCGCACGCCGTTTCCACGCGCTCCCCCTGCGTCTCGTCCACCCCTGGCCAGCTGCTAAAGCAAACAGGAATGAAACGAGCCCCAAAATATATTGCTTTTAAAGCAAATGTTAGGGAGTGCCCCGGCACCAGCTCTCCAGTGAGAGATTTTATCCTGAGCAGAACTGGAACGGCAGGGACAAACGGGTATGGAAATGGTCTTTTAGGGCTGGTTTTCTTTTATTTTCTTTTTTTTCATTTATTTTCTTTTTTTTTTTTTTTTTTCCCCAGTCTTTGCACCTGCCTTCAATTGCTGGAAAAAAAAAAGCAGCTGCAAATAAAAGCACCACGCGGCACCCCGGGTCCCCGGCGGCAGCTCCCGCAGCCCCGTCCCGCGAGGGCTCCAACACCCAAGCGCAAGAGGCTGCTCCGGCCCAGCACCGGTCCACGTTTCACACCAACACATTAAAAAATAGGTAATAATTTCAAAAAAAATAAAAAAGGCACACGCACAAGAGGCAAATATCGCACGCCTGATAGCTGCAGCGGTTTAACTCAAGCCGCCCCAGGTTTCGCAGTGCAGCTCCCCGTGCCAGCGGAATATTGGCTCCTTGATACATTTTCCCTTTCTATCTATGAAAAAATGTAAAAAAATGTGAATTCAAACTTCCAAGGATTTCTACGGGAGAAGAAGAAAAAAAAAAAAAAAAAAAGCAGCAAGAACTGGCAGAGGTGAGGAGAGACCTGCTCCTCTCGCCTCGGCGGTGGGGCCAGGCACGGGGCTGTTTTCAAGAAGCCAAACCCGATGCAAAAATGTGAGAAGTCAAAATGCAGCATCTGGCTGGGAACTGCTCTGTTTATTTGTATTTTTCTTTAGGAGAAGTGGCCCGTCGAGCATCTGCGTGGAGGAGCACGGTGGGACTTGCCACCAGCAGCGTTGCTCCAGGTGCCGCGTGGAAGACGACGGCTGCTCAGGGGGAAAGCACGGCCGTGCCGGCTGCCGGCTCGCATCGCCCACCGATGCCCTCGCACGGGCAAGGGATTCACCTACAGCTGCACTCAAAAACCAGCTTTCGGTCCCCAGCATCCCACCGACCACGTCGGAGGGTTTCGTTTGGTTCCGAAAATGGTTTCCTCTTTTTTTTTTTTTTTAAAGGAGGGAGGAAAGAAAAAAGAAAAAGGAAAAAAAGATCAAAATCAATCACTGTGCCCGAGCAGGGGCAGCAACCCCTGTTAAAACACGCCAAGGAGCACACCCGACCCCTCTCCCGGCACAGCCGCGGTGCTGCACCAGCGCGGTCGCCGCGGGGAATATTTGCAGAATAACGGTTTTCCATAGGCGTAATGAGCCGTGCTTTTTTCTTTTTTGTTTTTTTTAATGGTGTTAAGAGTTTCCATTACCCGCCCCAGCCGCGTGCGCGCAAACGGCAGGCGAGGAGAAGGCTTCACGGCCGAGCGCGCACGGACACCTTCGGCGTTTGGCCGGCGTCCGGTTCCTCCACGCTGTCCCGCCTAACTAAAGTGCACCTGAAACCTCAAAACAGAGGTAAAGGAGGAAAAAAAAGAAGAAAAAAAAGGAAAAAAAAAAAACAACTAAGGAAAAGGTTGCGAGAGGACCAAAATGTGCTGGCCCAGAGCACCACGAGCTGCATTTCGTGCCCCTCTTCTGGCGTTAGGGGAGATGGTGGCCATCGCTGCTGGGAAACCTTCACAAGGGAGCTGGGAACAGGGAGCTGCTCCTAAAAATCAGCCATCCTCCTCCTCCTCCTCCGACAGACCGGTCCAGGGAAAGCAGGCCCGGTCCCGCAGGGCGCATCCTTATTATTAAAGAGCAATAAAATCGGCCTCTCCCTGCCCAGGGGACGCGGGAGCAGGACCGCGGGCCTCCGCTCCATCCCTCCTCCGACGCTGCGGATGCAGAAACGCTTCCAGCAGCACCTCGGTCCCCCCCGCGCCGGGATGACTCAGGCTGCGGTCTTCGAATACCGCGGCCGAGCTGCAACTTCGAGCTCACGTTCCTGCGATACTCAGCGAGGATCAAAGAGCCAGTCGCTTCTAAAAATGGGAAAAAATTCCTTTTGGTTGAAATAAGCAGGCCCCGATGCGCCGGCTGCCGTGCGGCGATTTTAGCTGCTCGAGCAAACCTCGCTCGCGCCCCACTTCGACGGGCCCTGCGCGCCGCGGGGGCCTTTCTTAGGGCTTATTTTCTTCGTAAGTGGAGTTAATCTGCTAAGGGCTCCTGGAAATCACACTGCACATGCACAGCAGTGCGACGGAGGGCACCTATATTCCTATACACCTATATGCGACGGGGGCTCTATATTCCTACTTTGCTACCCCGGCGTGGAGGGAAAAAAAAAGAAAAAATGCAGCACGGTTGATTTTTCACCAACACACATTTCGGAGGCCTTTTTCCCCCCTCGGCAATTGCTTTTGCCCAACGTTGGAAATCGCTTGTTTGGAAGGTGGGAAAGGGGAAAGAGGCTGTCGAGCCCCCAGGCCAGGTGATACAAACCTCCAGCCTTCATTACCGAGATTAAAGGGCTGGATTGCCTATGCAATTAAAAATCTGCCTAATTAAGTGGCTGCTTGAGCTTCCCTTGGAGAGCAGGCAGGATTTCCCAAGCAAGGGGCAGGAGAAGGGGGACGAGCTGTTGCCATCCCAAGGGTTGAGGTCTCCTTATTCCCCGCAAGTCGCAGCCTGCTCCCATCATCTGTTCCCCCCTAAAAATGAACCAAACCCAAACACCGCTCAAGGGTTTTGAGGCTAAAAAGAGAAAACAAGCTGTAAAGGGCTGCAGCCTTCATGAAACACCGAATCAGTCTTGGAGGGCAACCAAAGGAGATCATCATGCAGATCACCTCAGAGAAAAAGGTAGCAACAGCAGCGCTGCAGCATGGGCTCCATTATAAAGGAACCAAGCTAGAGAGAAAAATCACCATTTCTCTCTCCATAAACAGACAACGATGAAGAATCAGGCTGTTTCAAAGCTTCCCAAAACACCATGCAGCCAGCTCTTCTCCAGGAGCAACCTAAGCGGGTTTTACGTCACTTCAGGTAGTTCCTCTGTCACTGCCGAGGACGGGGGCGAACAAAAATGTGTCACAGGGCCAGATGTTCACGGAAGCAGTTAGAAAAAGAACAGGAAAAAAAAATAGTATCAGCAGCCTCTTGCAGATTACTAACTCATCTACTACATCACCAGCGAATTATCCAAACACTGAACTACCCAGCAAGGGACTAAATATTCCGTCAGATATTTTTGCGCTAAAAAAGTCAACTCCAAATGCTTGGGTAAGTCAAAAATAAGACGCTTTGTCAAGGGAGCCCTTGGGAATTTGGGCTCTCAAAGGAGCAGCAGGAACAATTCCAGCGTTTAATAAAAGCATCTCTTGCGATTTCAATTTTTTTGTTTTCCCCTCCACCATGCACTTTTTAATTCCTGCTGTCTGCACCTCCCGGCCCTGGCAGCAGATGAAAGCAGGCGCTGCGAGAGGCAGAGCGTGTGCTTCTGCTTTTGTACTCCACATCCTATTTTATCATCCCATTCACGCGGGCTCCTGCCCGGCCCGTTGAGTTCCCGACCACCAGCCCCGCGGCCGGGCGCTCTCCCCGGGCTGCGAGGGAGGCGCGGGAGCCCTGCGCCTTCTTTGCATCCTTTTCTCATTAGCTTCATTTTTCAGTCTTTCTCCTCCCTTAAAAAAACCCTCCCACATCAGTTATGCTTTTAAGCTTATTCCAGATGTATTTTCTGAAATCCTGGTCCTACGGCTCCTATGAGCTGTAACCTCAACCATTATCATTTAACTCCTGCAGCTTCCCGGGACCTGGCTCTTTCCCGGGTAAACCGCAGCGGGAGCATCTCGTCCGGCAGCTCGGACCCACGAGGTCAGGTTTTCCCCAAGCACGCTCCCAAATAAAACCTGAGGAAGGACGAACAGATGTGCACAAACATTACAAACACCTGGATCTCTGCAAAACGTCTCAGGGGTCCTCTGTGCATCCAAAGTCACGCTGCAAATGCTCATGTCCCCCCAAATACATACATATATGCATCGAGATAGATGTAAATATACACACATAGGGATATATATATATACACATACATATATATATATCTTAAATACGACACTGGTGTAGTAAGAAAGTGAGATGCTTGAAAAATTTGGCACTTATTGTTAGTGCATTTGCAAGGCAGAAGATCTTTGCGTTGCAGCCATGTCTTTCAAGTGACCCAGCGCTTGCAATTAAACACCTGCCCACGAGCGGGTCGTTTTAATTTACAGTATTTTTATTGCGTCTAAAAGAGCCCCCCCCCCCCCCGAAGTCGGGCGTTTAAAGGCAGTGTACGGGCCCTCCCCTCCCCTCCCGTGCCCGGCGGCAGGGTCCCTCCTAGACGAAGTCTCCCCGGAAGGGGCGCGAGCCGCCGCTCTGCTCCCGCCAGCGGTGCCGGAGCCCGCGCAGCGCCTGCCCCTCGGGGCTCTCCAGCTCGGCGAAGCCCAGCCGGTCCAGCACCTCGTAGACGCCGGCGCCGGCCGCCACCTGAAAGCACAGCGGGGAGAAGACGCGCGTGAGCCGGCCTCGAGGAAGGGCGACCCGGAGCCCGGGCTTGCCTTTGCCTCCAGCCGCTGCTTAAACGCCGCATAAGCCACTTCTGGGCTGCTTGCCTCCGCGCTCGCAGTTTGTTAGCTTTGGCAGCGCTGGGGAAGAGCTACAATGTCGCCTTGTTTTTGCTTGTTTTTGCTAAAAATGCAGTGCGGGAAGGGGCAGAAAGGAAGGGCCAAGGGCTCTTTATCCCCACGTGGGGAATGAGCCGCTGCTGGGGCACCCGGAGCTTCGCTTCCCGGCACAGGCTGCAAGGAGCAGCGACGCTGCACACCTTGCAAAATAAGTGCGTGCATGGAAAGCATCGCTGCGCACCTTGCAAAATAAATAAATGAAAAGCAGCGCTGCACACCTTGCAAAAATAATTCAATAAAAAAGGGGTGAAAACGAAGCACGGGGCAGCTCACAACAGGCCCGGCGCGCGGGCGGAAAGGCGAGCGGGCGCCGAGCGCTGCCCCGGCCGCCGGCAATGCAAACAAGGACATAACCGGGATGCCATGGCCCGGGGGGGCCGGGGCAGTGGGGCGGGCGCCGGCCCCCCCAGCGCCGCCGCCGCCGGCCCTTGGAGCGAGGGGGGCGGCGCTGACGGTAACCCGAGTTGGCAGCTGCCGCTTTCATCTCTCCCCGAGCAGATCAAACATGCCAATACGCATTAGCGGCGCTACCCGGGACGGCGCGGCGGCGAGGCTTTCCCACCGCGCGCGGGGCGGCAGTGAGAGGGGGATGCAGCCGGGGAGAAAAGGGGAGAAAAGGGGGATGCAGCCGGGGAGAAAAGGGGAGAAAAGGGGAGAAAAGGGGGATGCAGCCGGGGAGAAAAGGGGAGAAAAGGGGAGAAAAGGGGGATGCAGCCGGGGAGAAAAGGGGAGAAAAGGGGAGAAAAGGGGGATGCAGCCGGGGAGAAAAGGGGAGAAAAGGGGAGAAAAGGGGGATGCAGCCGGGGAGAAAAGGGGAGAAAAGGGGAGAAAAGGGGGATGCAGCCGGGGAGAAAAGGGGAGAAAAGGGGAGAAAAGGGGGATGCAGCCGGGGAGAAAAGGGGAGAAAAGGGGGATGCAGCCGGGGAGAAAAGGGGAGAAAAGGGGAGAAAAGGGGAGAAAAGGGGAGAAAAGGGGAGAAAAGGGGAGAAAAGGGGAGAAAAGGGGAGAAAAGGGGAGAAAAGGGGAGAAAAGGGGAGAAAAGGGGAGAAAAGGGGAGAAAAGGGGAGAAAAGGGGAGAAAAGGGGAGAAAAGGGGAGAAAAGGGGAGAAAAGGGGAGAAAAGGGGAGAAAAGGGGAGAAAAGGGGAGAAAAGGGGAGAAAAGGGGAGAAAAGGGGAGAAAAGGGGAGAAAAGGGGAGAAAAGGGGAGAAAAGGGGAGAAAAGGGGAGAAAAGGGGAGAAAAGGGGAGAAAAGGGGAGAAAAGGGGAGAAAAGGGGAGAAAAGGGGAGAAAAGGGGAGAAAAGGGGAGAAAAGGGGAGAAAAGGGGAGAAAAGGGGAGAAAAGGGGGATGCAGCCGGGGAGAAAAGGGGAGAAAAGGGGAGAAAAGGGGGATGCAGCCGGGGAGAAAAGGGGAGAAAAGGGGAGAAAAGGGGGATGCAGCCGGGGAGAAAAGGGGAGAAAAGGGGAGAAAAGGGGGATGCAGCCGGGGAGAAAAGGGGAGAAAAGGGGAGAAAAGGGGGATGCAGCCGGGGAGAAAAGGGGAGAAAAGGGGAGAAAAGGGGGATGCAGCCGGGGAGAAAAGGGGGATGCAGCCGGGGAGAAAAGGGGAGAAAAGGGGGATGCAGCCGGGGAGAAAAGGGGGATGCAGCCGGGGAGAAAAGGGGAGAAAAGGGGGATGCAGCCGGGGAGAAAAGGGGGATGCAGCCGGGGAGAAAAGGGGAGAAAAGGGGAGAAAAGGGGAGAAAAGGGGGATGCAGCCGGGGAGAAAAGGGGAGAAAAGGGGAGAAAAGGGGGATGCAGCCGGGGAGAAAAGGGGGATGCAGCCGGGGAGAAAAGGGGAGAAAAGGGGAGAAAAGGGGAGAAAAGGGGAGAAAAGGGGGATGCAGCCGGGGAGAAAAGGGGAGAAAAGGGGAGAAAAGGGGGATGCAGCCGGGGAGAAAAGGGGGATGCAGCCGGGGAGAAAAGGGGAGAAAAGGGGGATGCAGCCGGGGAGAAAAGGGGGATGCAGCCGGGGAGAAAAGGGGAGAAAAGGGGAGAAAAGGGGAGAAAAGGGGAGAAAAGGGGAGAAAAGGGGAGAAAAGGGGAGAAAAGGGGAGAAAAGGGGAGAAAAGGGGGATGCAGCCGGGGAGAAAAGGGGAGAAAAGGGGAGAAAAGGGGAGAAAAGGGGGATGCAGCCGGGGAGAAAAGGGGAGAAAAGGGGAGAAAAGGGGGATGCAGCCGGGGAGAAAAGGGGAGAAAAGGGGAGAAAAGGGGAGAAAAGGGGAGAAAAGGGGGATGCAGCCGGGGAGAAAAGAGGAGAAAAGGGGAGAAAAGGGGGATGCAGCCGGGGAGAAAAGGGGAGAAAAGGGGAGAAAAGGGGGATGCAGCCGGGGAGAAAAGGGGAGAAAAGGGGGATGCAGCCGGGGAGAAAAGGGGAGAAAAGGGGGATGCAGCCGGGGAGAAAAGGGGAGAAAAGGGGGATGCAGCCGGGGAGAAAAGGGGAGAAAAGGGGGATGCAGCCGGGGAGAAAAGGGGAGAAAAGGGGGATGCAGCCGGGGAGAAAAGGGGAGAAAAGGGGAGAAAAGGGGAGAAAAGGGGAGAAAAGGGGAGAAAAGGGGAGAAAAGGGGAGAAAAGGGGAGAAAAGGGGAGAAAAGGGGAGAAAAGGGGAGAAAAGGGGAGAAAAGGGGAGAAAAGGGGAGAAAAGGGGAGAAAAGGGGGATGCAGCCGGGGAGAAAAGGGGAGAAAAGGGGGATGCAGCCGGGGAGAAAAGGGGAGAAAAGGGGAGAAAAGGGGAGAAAAGGGGAGAAAAGGGGGATGCAGCCGGGGAGAAAAGGGGAGAAAAGGGGAGAAAAGGGGAGAAAAGGGGAGAAAAGGGGAGAAAAGGGGAGAAAAGGGGAGAAAAGGGGAGAAAAGGGGAGAAAAGGGGAGAAAAGGGGAGAAAAGGGGAGAAAAGGGGAGAAAAGGGGAGAAAAGGGGAGAAAAGGGGAGAAAAGGGGAGAAAAGGGGAGAAAAGGGGAGAAAAGGGGAGAAAAGGGGAGAAAAGGGGAGAAAAGGGGAGAAAAGGGGAGAAAAGGGGAGAAAAGGGGAGAAAAGGGGAGAAAAGGGGAGAAAAGGGGAGAAAAGGGGAGAAAAGGGGAGAAAAGGGGAGAAAAGGGGAGAAAAGGGGAGAAAAGGGGAGAAAAGGGGAGAAAAGGGGAGAAAAGGGGAGAAAAGGGGAGAAAAGGGGAGAAAAGGGGAGAAAAGGGGAGAAAAGGGGAGAAAAGGGGAGAAAAGGGGAGAAAAGGGGAGAAAAGGGGAGAAAAGGGGAGAAAAGGGGAGAAAAGGGGAGAAAAGGGGAGAAAAGGGGAGAAAAGGGGAGAAAAGGGGAGAAAAGGGGAGAAAAGGGGAGAAAAGGGGGATGCAGCCGGGGAGAAAAGGGGAGAAAAGGGGAGAAAAGGGGAGAAAAGGGGAGAAAAGGGGAGAAAAGGGGAGAAAAGGGGAGAAAAGGGGAGAAAAGGGGAGAAAAGGGGAGAAAAGGGGAGAAAAGGGGAGAA
This sequence comes from Dromaius novaehollandiae, assembly GCF_036370855.1. Lineage (NCBI taxonomy): Eukaryota > Metazoa > Chordata > Aves > Casuariiformes > Dromaiidae > Dromaius > Dromaius novaehollandiae. The sequence goes on along the minus strand of NC_088103.1, from coordinate 9,449,233 downwards.
AAGGGGAGAAAAGGGGAGAAAAGGGGAGAAAAGGGGAGAAAAGGGGAGAAAAGGGGAGAAAAGGGGAGAAAAGGGGAGAAAAGGGGAGAAAAGGGGAGAAAAGGGGAGAAAAGGGGAGAAAAGGGGAGAAAAGGGGAGAAAAGGGGAGAAAAGGGGAGAAAAGGGGAGAAAAGGGGAGAAAAGGGGAGAAAAGGGGAGAAAAGGGGAGAAAAGGGGGCAGCAGCCCCCCTCGCCGCAGCCGCCGTGGGGGGTCTCGCCCCCCGGCCCCGGGGAGTCGCGGCGCAGCCCGGCGCTGCGGCGAGGGATGGTTTTAATTATTATTTCATTTTGCGTCCCGGATCCGCCGCGCCGGGGTACTGCGTTTGCAACGCGGGGCGCGGAGGGGGATGTTTTCCTAACGTCTGATGTGTCTCGATGCAGGTAGATTAACGAGGAAGGAGGAAGCGGCAGAGCACCCGGGAGCCGGCTCGGGAAGGAGCGTGGAAGCGGGACCGGAGAGGCCTTGCAGGCTGGCCGAGGCGCCCGGCGGGTCCCGCTGCCTCGCCTGGCTCCCCTCCAGCCGCAGATGTTGCAGTTTAAGCGAGCAGACGAGAAAAAAAAAAAAAACCCACAGAAAACCAGGTTTCTCCAAGCCGAAGGACTCGAACGGAGCACGCGGGAAGCCGAGCTCCAAAACCACCGCGAGAGGCAAGCGAATCGCGTACGAGACAGAAACAGGGCCCCCCCCCCCCAAAAAAAATCGCTGCTCATTTAAATCCACCACCTTTTAACAAATCTCAGGCCCAGTTCAGAGATTTGGGGAAAATATGTTTGTGCAAAGAGGGAGCACACGCCCTTAGGCTCATGCATCACTCTCCTCTCTTCTAAAATGCAGCAGCAGCAGCAGGGCTCTGAGGCAGGAGGCCCTGCACCGGGGCACCAAGGAGCATGGAAAGGAGCCATTAAATCGTGCAATTAAGCACCAACCTCGCTGACACGGCCCAGGTGCAACCGGTGTACGGCTGGGGACGTGGGGAAGGCTCACCTCGCGCATCCAGACGCTGAAGGGCCGCTGCCAGGAGTCCTTCTTCTCCAGGTGCAGGTAGGCGTTGAAAAGGATCAGGTAGATGTACCGCTCCAGGTACTGCAGGCTCCTCAGCTGCAAGGTCCGCCTCTCCCTCTCCTCCTTGCCCGTCTTCCCCTGCAACGGACCACAGTTAAGCCTTGGAGCACTGGGTGCCCAGCGAGCTGCGAGAGGTGCCCATGGCGGACGTCCAAGGGAGCGAGGAGGCAGGAACGCCGCTGCTTTTTCCTTCGGAAAGCAAAGGGAATGTGTGTTAACCGGCAAGGATGTACCGCTATGGAAAAGCCACGTGCAAGGTGAGCCCACGCAGCTCTCCTCTGAGGCACCGCTCTCCATCCTGGTGCCCTACTCAAAGGAGAAATGAGAACTTGCAAGGACCTCTTGTGCTAGGAAATGTCATTTATACAGCCACAAAACAACCCTCCTCCCCATCATCCCACCACAGAGCCAAGCACGGTCCGCAGGACCGGGACACGAGGCACATCCGGCTCAAGAGAAAGCAACCTCAAGGGTTGAATCTCTCTTGCAAGCCCAAGAGCAGGAGGCATCTCCCATGAGTTACGAGCGGAGAGTTTCTGCATGCCTCTAACACACAGAGGGAACAAAACCAGCCTGAATCAACATCAGGTCCAGGTCCACCCTTTCCCGACTCTCCAAGAGGTGGTCACACAGCAGGTTTCTGTGCTGCCAGGGTCACGCGTGGTGCCCATCTACTTTAGCACCCCGTGATCTGCATCCCTCGGGCTCCCTGAAGCCATCTGGCAAGGCAGGACCGCTTTCTCACTGGGGACGGAAATAAGTGCATACTTCCAGCTCGCTCCTGCTTTGGCTTGGCAGCTCAGGCTCTCATTAGCTTGTGGCTTCCAGCAAATAAAAACTTCCCCTTCACCGTGCAGACCTCAAAAATAAACGAGGTGCTGCTATATGCGTGGTGTGGGTTTGTGCCCAACGCAAGAACGAGCCAGGAATAGCCCGTGGGCACCTCCCCAGGCTGCAGACCGTGCCCTCACGTCTATTTTTGAAGAGGTATTAAGGGTTAGCAATCCCTCCGCTGCTGACCTGAACCTGAACTCGGCCCGGGTGCAGCACCTCAGCTGCACAGCCTGGAGCAGGAGAAGAAAGAGGAGAGAAAAGGGGAAAAAAGAAAAGAAGAAAAAATATATATATGCACACACACACACAAAAAAAACCCCCAGGCCTCATCCCACTGCCGATCCAGCTTGTGCTCAGCATCTGACGACCACCAGCATCTGCTGCTCTGCAAAATGCAAGCTCTTGATACCTGCTACCCAAGGCAGGTCTCATCGTGGTCTCTCGTCGTTGCAGATGGGTTTGTGGCCCCGAAGGGCAAAGCTTGTTATTGCTTCCAAAAGGACTCATCAGTTATGAGAACTCTAGCCAAGACTTCCCACACAGCTCCAGCGGCCCCCCGAGCGCGAGCCCTCCTCCCAACGCCAGGCCGTGCCGAACTTTGCAGGACTTTGCTGTCATGCAGACAACCATCACGCGTTACAGACCAGGCCCACCAGCCTCGCTTCCCTCTCGTGCGGCCAAAGCCCGGCTGAAATGCAAATATCCCTGCGGGGAAGCAGCTCCGCAAGCACCCCCCTGCCAGCCTGCACGACGCCCGCCCCCCGGACCCTCGCAGCCTTCCTTCGCGGGTCCGAGACCGTAACTCTAAACACAGCCCAAAACTTTGCACGCGCTTTGGAGAGCTGCACCTCCCGCTGCGGGGCTGCGGCGAGCCCCCGGGGAGCATCCGTGCCTCCGAGCCGTTAGTTTACCGAAACCGGGCGTTTTCTCTAAACACAAACCGCGACCCCATTAAATGTCCATTAGCCTAATGCCTGGAGTACACAAGTCCCGCTCAGCGGCTGGAGTAATCCTCTTGTTTGACTCTTCTCCAAATTGACCGTGTGGTCAAGGGTTCCTGCATGCCGCAGCTGGACCGTTTTTAGGGGAAGAGGTTCACTGCGCCGTGACCCGCAGCAGGAGAGGAGCAACCATCTGTCCCGACTTTCCCTGCATCTCGGATGCGCCTCACTCAGCGCTGGCTCGTTTTGGGGAGACAGCTTGGGTTTTGCACCGCGCTGCTGGGATTTTCAGTCGCTTTCTCCAACTCTGCTCTTTACCCGGCCCCCCGCAACCTCACACGCCAGTTAAAAGCCGATAAACACGAGCAGCCCTGGGAGCGCAGGCGTCGCTCGTGGTCCCTTCCCTGGCAGCAGCACGTTGCTGCAGCCGCGTTTCGGCTCAGTGAGAGTTAGAGAGGGAGGATCTCGTCCAGCAGACGTGAATCAAAGCCCGCTCAGAGCCCAGAGAGGGGTTACACGCACCTGGAAGCACATCTATTTTTTCCAGCCTGTATCTGCTGGTCTGACCCGAGACGGTCCTCCCTGCAGATCTCATCCACTGATCAGCTTTCCCAGCTTTTCGGCTGCAAACCGGCGTCCTTGGACTCCGGAGCAGCCGCTTCTCGCGTGCACCGCGTTTCAGGAGGTGGTTTAGGGCCGGTCCTCCTTCGGGCACCTGCAGCAGCCCCTCACAAGGAACGGGGCATCCTTGCAAGGTCGGGGAGAGCCGTACGAGTTGGAAACCGAGAGATGGGGGAAAACAAAGGAACGGGTGAAGCGTCCTGACCTCCCAGGACACGTTTACTGGGAAAACACATTAAAGGATTTGTACATGACGTGGGGCCAGTCGCTCCCAGCACAGAGGGGGAAGGAGAGACCCTGCTGAGCCCCTGCAGGCAGCGAGACCCCGTCTCCAAGGCCACCTCCCGGTCCTCCAGCCCTGCCCCGCAGGGACGGACAAACTCAACGCGACGGATGGAGCGGCCAGAACCGCTGGGACGAGGCGGTTTGGAAGGAGGTGACGCGATCGGAAACAGAAGACGTAGGCAGCGGCAAAAGGATGTTCCCAGGGCAAAGAGCGCAGGGGAGCGGATGATCCCCGGCTTATCTCGCTTTCCTATCGGGCCGCGAGGGCGAGCGGGATACGGCTGGCCGGGAAACAGGATACACCACGGGAACACCCACGCGATGCGAGTTACTGCCAAGCGCCAGGAAGAGGTGCGAGGAGGTCACGGGAATGTCAGTGCGATCATCTTCCAGGGAAAACCGGCTCCATCGCTCTGAGCGGCTCCCCGCTCCTCCCACCGCGGCATCCCCTCGCTGAAGCCCGCTTCCAGCGCGCCGGGAGCTCTTCCCACCTCCAGCTTTGTATGACGAGGCTGCGCTCCTGGGCTCAGCCCATCTAGGGTAACTGCACGCTTCCAGCTCAGGGACGAACGGGAGATGGCTCAGGGTAGCTGAAGCCCTCCGAAAGCCATGCCCTAGAAGCATTTTATAAATATGTTTCCAATAAAAAGAACAAAAACAAAAAAACCCACACACACAGAAGAAGGGAAGAAATAAAAATAGCGTGTACCGCTTTCCAAATATTCTTAGACCGACCGTGGCAGCCCAGCCGTTGCTTTTTATACCAAATTGCTCGCTGTTCGCATCAACTGGCTGGCCATCAGTCTCCCACGACGAGCCGTGCCGCCAGGACCGTGCTCGCCAGTAAGCGTAGCTAAGGAAAAGGGAACATGCTCCCAGAAAGCTGCAGGACTTTGGAGCCCTGTCTCAGGCAAAACTCGTTCTGCAAGTCTAAACAGATAGTGTATTAATTTGAGAGCTCTTTAGTTACATTCAAGGCCACCGACTTCAAAGAGACTGCCAAGCACAGCCAGATGGGATGGCCATCAGCATGTCTCCCTTATCCTTTACCCCCTTCCCCCTGCTCCTTCTTCCAAACTAAAATAAATAAAAAACAAATCGAGATTCACAGCAGTTTCTACGGCGTTTTTAAGCCAAGCCACCTCAGGGCACCCTACACGGCCGGCAGGTTTGCAGACCAGACTCCTTGTCCTTCTGCGGTGAAACTGGAAAGACTGCGCTGAAGGCCATGGAGATGCTTCAGAGACAAAGTCTGCTCCCTGAGCTCTGGTTAGCAACGTCAGAAAAACATAAATGATGAATTTTCAAGGCCCACGACAAGAGCAAGGCACTTACAGGGGAGATGGAGCAAGAATTCCCATGCTTTATTAAAAAGTCAGTAACGCTAGAAAGAGACCCCAAAGCAGGGCACCTGCAGAAAATTCAGGGTACATGTTTTACGTCCCCACCGCCTGCCACGGGATAGCGTTTGAGATGAAGCACGCACCAAGGCGGGTACCGGCCATCCAGATAAAACGCGGGCGCGTGCCTCTCCCGGGAGCAAGAGCTCCCCAGCTTTGAGGCCTCTCAGCTGTTGTTTCATAAGGAGGACGCACGGCTACGGCTTGAGCCTTGAAGCCGCGCTACCTTGCAGGAAACCCCGAGCAATCCAGCACAACGTTATGCAACGCATCCAAAACCGTCAGCAAAACAAATGTTACAGAACCGAAATCTGCTCCCACTTAGGCGAGGGCCCATCCGAGCCAAGCTTCCTGCCTCGCATGCAGACACGTCTAACGAGAGCCAGCAGTAACGTCGCCTCACCAGGGGCAGAGGATCATTCTGGGTCACTCGATGCCGTAATTAGATCCATAACCTGGCAGAGTCCCGTTTAGCAGAGGGCTTTTCAGCCGTAACGCACGCAGTGGGCTAGGTGAGGCTTCCCAACCCCCATTTCTGCTGGCTGCGTGGGCCACCTCCCCACAACGCCAGACGAGACCTAACGCCAAACACGTGAGGGTGCAAGTCACGCAAAGCGCAACAGCCCCGCGTCCTCGTCCCCAGTAACCCTGCCGCGCAGGCACGCGGAAACTATCGCTGCAAACTGGTCAGCTCCGCAACAGCCCAGCCCACGTAGCCTGGGTTTTCTCTCCCACGTCAGCACAGAAGAAGTCTCGGCCACCAGCGGTGTCCGGGCACTGCCTCCCACCTGTACAACGGTGCCTCTGCTAAGGAGGAGGAAGAAGAAATAAAAAAATAATAATAATAAAAAAAAAAGCTTAAAGGCCTCCAAAGGATCCAAAACAGCCCTGGTGCAAGCGTGACACCTCTCCAGGAGCCTTCTCCTTTCACGAGAGGCAGAACAAGGCACCAGGAGAGGTGGCCAAGCCGCCCTAGCAGCTATCGGTGAAGCTGGGCTGAAGGGAGCCAAGCCCTGCGCTCACGCTGGTACCCGGGCTTGGGAAGCCGTCCAGCAAGAAAGGCTTGTGATTTTTGAGAGAAGATTAAGCTTTTACAGCTCGGGATTTTCCTTGACTTGGTTATTCCGCCCGCAGCGGTTAAGACGCTAAGTCGTGCTTCGACGGCGGAGGTTGCGGGAACCTACCGCGCTACGGCCTCCCCGCGCCGGACGGACGTGGGACAGGACGCCCTGCCCGCGCCCCACGACAGCGGCATGGACCGGCTTCCTTCCCGCGGCCACGTGCAAACGTCAGCCCTTGCCCAGAAACCCCCACACCGTGCTTTCAGCCTTCGCCTCTGCAGGCAGCGACCCACGAGCAACGGAGAGAAGTGGTCCGGGGCAAATGGTTTGCAGGGATTTGCAAGAGTAGCACTTAAATAAGAGACATCCCGGTCCCCAGGAGAAAGGAGTCTCTGGGGATGCTGAAGCAGGACAAAACCCCTTAGGCAAAGCAGCAGCTATATACTCTAAAGAAAAGAAATCTCGGATTGCAGCTTCTTCTGAGCCTTCATCCAGAAGAACATCACAGGCCCAACACAAACGTATTGCACTTACTGCTGCTGCTCCGGATCCAGCTCAGCAGCGAGGCCAGCACTAAAAATACCCAAGAAACACGTGAGCCGTTCCCACCTGGGGACCAAAAGGCGAAACGCCAGGCAGCACAGCACAAGCCTTCACCTCTGCCAAAGGGATGAAGCAGCCGTCCAAAAAAGAAGTCAAACTACCCCTAAAATCGAAGGTGCGCGCAGTTTCTTCCTTTCAAGACAGAAAATTCCCCGAGCGCCGTGTTTTCCCACCCTTTTTCTCCACAGCAGGACACAGAGGGCCAAGCAAAGCCACATTGACCAGAAGAGTCTTTTCTTGGCTCTCAAGGGACTTAAAAATACCCCGGGCAGCGGTTTGGGACAAGCACAGGCGAGATACGGCCGTGCGGAGCCGCGGCCCTCCGGCAGCGCGGGCACATCCAGAATAGCCTTTCTATTTGAGGGAGGCTTTAATTAAAAGCCAGCAGGTAGCCCAGGCCACCAGCATCTCACGCACACTTTTATGCACTGTTGTGAAACCTGAGAAAAGCTTTATACAGGGTGAAGAAATTACTCCGCGCTCACGTGCCGCAGGGATTCATCTCCATCCGCCAAAGATCCCGCGTCGCAGCCGAGTCGCCCCTCTGCGCCCTCCCGGCGGCTCCGAGGTGCAAATGTTGATCGTTGCAAGATATCCCACACCAGAAGCGGTTGGAAAGGCAGAGACAGAAGAGGGTACCTTTCTCCCCCATTGCATTTTATGCAAGAATTGCAGGAAAAGAGAGCCTTGTGCACAACGTCATGTGGGCCACCCGCCGCCAAGTGACTTGGCCCGGCCGCAGCTCTCCAAGCACCGCTTGCTCCAGGCCTCGTTAGCGTCTCTGGTCCATCAGGAGAGCCGAGCGGCCACCACGGGCAGCCCTGCACAGCCATGGGCACCTGCGTGCACCCGGGGCAGGAGCCGCCCCTTACAGGCTTTCACTTCTCACCCCCAAAGTGGCCGAGAAGCCCCCCGGGACCATCACGCAGGGAGGTCTCTGGTGATGGGAGGAGATCTGCCCACACCAGAAGTCCTCCCTCCCACCTTGTATAGCCTAACCCTGCCTCTATCCGCACGCTCGACACTGCCGGCTGCTCCTACAGCGTAAACGCCAACACGTACAAACACATCACGCAAGTCAAACACCCACGTTTGCTCCCCGTCAGCTCAGCAGCAGACAGCCCCGAGCCAGCGGGCAGGGCTGGATCTAGGAGGACAGAGGAAGGCAGCGCGTTTGGTTGTTTCTCCAAATAACTAGCAAACAGCGCTCCGATTTTAATGCAAAGATGCTCAGGAAAGGGAAGGAGGTTGTGTCGAGCGTTTCCAACCAGGCGATGCTGTTCGACTCCCCGTTCCCTTCTGCAGCTACGGACACCCAACCTTGCACGCTCGTAAGCCCTGAGCTACCAGCGCCTGGCTGTTAAAGAAAACGCACGGGCAGGGAGGAACATCTCCCAGTTTGAACCCAGCGTTGAAGCAGGTTTGTTTCGGAAGCTGGCAAGGTCACGCGCACCTCCCAGGCAACCTGAACGGCAGGAGCAAGCGGGGGGCTGGAAAACCCCGGGTGCCAGCTCGCCTCCACCCAGCAGTGCATGCACATGCACAGACGGACAAGGACCGAAGGGACCTCCACTTCCCCATGGCAAAGCAGCCGCCCGTTACGTCTGGGGCTTGCAGGAAGATGTCACACATCGTGCTTTGGACGGGGCCACCTCGCCCCCGCGCGCTGTCACCCTCCTCCCAGCTGCAGCTCACTGCTCCCATCATTAAGCAAGCGGTCGTTTCCACCTCCATCTCCTCTTCATCTGCTGCTCCCTCTCCCCCCGCGCCCCAGCCCCAGCCCGTCCCGCCGGGGGTATTTTTGCAGCAGACGCCGGCCGAGGGTTTGCGGCAGGCACCCGCGTTTCCCCTTAGCCTCTCCCTGACCTGCGCAGCGGAGAAGGGGAGCTTTGTGCCAGGGCCGTGGGAGGGCTCCCGGCCCGCGCTTCGGTTTCCAGGAGCTGATTCAAAGGGCACACGTGTGCACGTAAAAAAGGCAAAACCCAAATATCTCCCAGGTTTTATATTGACTTAGGGTTTGGGGTTTTTTTTTCCCCCTCTCCTCTCTGCAGCCATTTATTCTGGCGAGCAAAACAGGCTGCTCCGCTAAAATCCCCTTTCCAACCTCTGTGTCAACGGCCCCCCGTTCTTGGGCGAGACGAACAGTTCAAAAGTGCAAAGCAAAAAAAAAAAGTGCAGAACAGCGAATCGAGCACGCTCCCAATTTGGGACAGGGGAGAGAAGAGCACTGACGGGACTCGAAAGCGCTTACCAGCACGTAGCTTTTACACAGAGCCTGATGCTTGAAGAGACACTGGCAGTTTTTCTTTCAATAACAGTCACCAAACCCACCCTAACCTGTATTTCTGCTTTGGAAAAGGGGAGGGAGGGGAGGAGAGGATGGCTTTCCAGCCAGGGCCGGCTCCTAATCAATAAAGCTGCTGTTTAAGCAAGGCATAAGGCACTAAACCCACACCCTGTGCCAAACCTTCAGCATCCCTTGGGCGGTTTTTGCTTTGCATCTTCAAAGCCACCACACGGAGCAGGGTTGACCTGAGGTCCGGGCAACCGGCTCTCGCACCAGGCCCAGGCCAGGCGTACCTGCAAGCACAGAGGCCTCCTGCCCCCTTCCCGGCGCCCCGAAACAGCACCGACGAGCTTTGGGGACTGCTTCCAGCCTGCCAAAGACTTTCTGGAAGCTGATAGGGAAAGAGATGCAATACAGAGGGCACGCGCACCGGCAGCGGAGCCCGCCGGAGGGACGAAACGCCGGGCCGCTGCCCTGGCCGGAGGCGGATGACGCTCCCAGCCGCCGAGCGGGCGACGCGGTCCTGCAAAAACGATGCTTCAGCACCGGGGAAAGAAACAGGAGCCTCCTGCGCTCCGACGGATTCCAAGAGCAACAGGCGCAAAATAGCTGCACGGCTTAAAAAAAACAAAGAAAACCCTCGAATAAAGAGCGTCTTTCTCCCCTCCAGCATCACGGCTCCACAAAAGCTCCCATTTAAAGCCGCGGCGCAGGCCTGTGCCGTGCCCGCAGCGGGACGCGGGCGCTGGAGGCAGCTTTCCTGCTCGCCGGGTTCGGGCGCTCGGCTCCCCCCCATCCCGGCCTCCCAAATTCAGGGGGCCGCGGGAGCCGGCGGAGCCTCGGCGGCGGAGCGACACGGGCCGTCCCTGCCCTCTGCCGGCAGCGCGGCGCCGGACCCGCTCTGCCGATGGGGTACACGTAACCCTCGAGCAGCCAGCGGGCTCCCAAAGCCACGTGTCTGTGCACCCCTCGGTGCCTGGCGTCACCGAAAGGTGCCCTTTTTGCCCCGTTTCTGTCAAGCGGCCAAACGTGCCGGGATAATTTGCAAATTCTTCGGTGAGACGGAGCAGGGCACCAGCGCATCCCCGGGCCGACGCAAAGGAAAAGGGGGGAAAAGGAGCCCCGGTCCCGCTCACCTGCCGGTAGGTGCATATGATGATTTCTCGGAGGTGGTAGTGCATGGGCGTCATGGTCTCGCTCACGGTGTCCAGGGCCATGTCCACCTCCTTCTTCATCCGGTGGCCGTCGGGCAGGAGCTGGACCACCTTCATCACCACCTGGAGGGCGGGTGGAAGCGGCACGGGCTTCAGCCCCACACCAAACACCGTTACCCCACGCCTGCTCCTGCCTCCCTCCCTCCCGGGCCCACGGCAGAGGTGGCCTGCGCCCAGCACCGTGGTGCACTGCCTCCCCACGGCACAGCCACCGCGCGCGGCTCTCCCATGGGGTGCCCAGGCCTTCGGGAATGAGGACCACGTGCTTCCGCAGGTGGCACCTGCCAGCACCCAAAAAAATTAAAAAAAAAATAAAATAAGAGCTGCTAGTGTTCCTCCCCAACCTGCCCACGGTTTGGTGGCCACCACGGGGATCCTCGTTAAGGTGGCCTTCTGCAGAGCCAGCTGCAACGCAGCCGCGACTGCAAACGCCCTCCGAACAAAGCACCCGGGAAGCGGGGTCGCGCCCCACCGGGGACGCGGGTAAGCGAGCGGGGACATCGGTCGGCAGCACGAGGGAGAGCCCGGAGCGGTGCAGGGGGCTGGATCTACGGCTGGCCGACACGGGCAGAGGAGGACGAGGCGACTGCCATCCTCTTTGCTGAAGGCTGCCGTCGGGAGGAGCAATAAAGCTACGTTTTGGGTTTTGCTCTTCAGGATATCTGGTCCCTTCCCAGCACCAGCTTAACAGTGCAATAAAAAATAAAACAAATAAATAAAACGCACTAATGGGCTGTGAGTCCTGCTTTGCCCTCAGAGATCTGCTGCTGCTTTAAAAATATTTGGAAGCGGTGTAAGAAACAAATAAAACGGTCTGAATATCAGAGCCTCAAACGCTGCCTGAGCGCCAGACCCGCCGCCGGCACAGCACGGTTGCTCCCGCGGCCTCGGCCAGAGCGGGACGGGCCCCGGACTCACCTCGAACTCCCCTTTGGTGTACTTGGCATCGGGCACGCTCACAATTTCATCCTCGCTCATCTCGGGGATGCCCTGCAGCAATGGAGGGGGTGAGGCAGGTCTGCGCTCTTGGGGGCTACGCGACTACCTCTCCTCACCAAGAAGGGGGGTCTCCTCCCCTCTGGGCAGTGCCTTGGGACGCCCAGGCCCGTGGCTTTGGGGGCAGGACTCCAGCCACACCGCTTTGCCGTCCAGGGCTGCTCCTACACAGCACCCGTTTTGCAGGGGACGGATGGAGCAAGCAACGCACAGCGTGCTCCACATCTTTGCCCAAAACCTGAGCAGAAAGAGCCAAGCCTGCACATTTCCAACGCTGAGCACAACCCACCAGGATCCCAGATGTCCTTCACCTCTACTTTGCCCAGGCAGAGAAAGACATGGGGGACAACTCTGAACTTTCACCCCCCCGTGCCCTGCTTGGTAAGATGGGAGCCGCATCCTCCCTCTCAGCACTTAGAGCTTCTTGAGTTCCTCAGCTGGAAGCTCTAAGGAGCGGGGAAAGGGATCACCCAGCACATATCTGCTCATCTTTTGGAGCTCGTTTGCTGGCTGCGCACAGCAGAAGGCCAATAAATAGGAAAAGCACACCTCCCGCAGCCAACGGCACCCTTCCCCACGCTCCCTTTGACCCCCACGCACCCCTCTCACTAAGGGCACACTGCTGCAAGCTTCGCAGAGCCTCTCCGGCAGCTAAATGCTCCAGCCTAACCCCAGAGGGCAGAGCTCGGAGAAGCTTCTGCTCCAGCCCAGGGCCTGGCCCCTACGTGCTGGTACCTACGTTGAAATGCCACAGCGTGAGGACAGCTATGACCATGGCGGTGGTGGTCCTCCCGCGGCCGCTGTGGCAGTTGAACACGAAGGCTGCCCGCGAGTCCTCGGCAAGGGTGCCCTTCATCGCCTCCAGCAGCCGGTCGAAGTCCTGCGCAGGGGAAAGCGGGCAGCTTTGACGAGGCGGCACCCCGGCTCGTTAGGCGAGGCGGCACCCCGGCTCGTTAGGCATTGCATCTGCTCCCAGGGTTATCGGAGGGGACCCCGGTTTCTGGAGCTCTTTCCCAGGTCACCCAAGAGCCACCGCAAAGCCAAGAGGTGCCCACGGGTGGGAGCACACACGTGAAGGTGCAAGAGGGGCAGAGCACCAGCTGGCAGAGGAAACGTGGCCTAATGCAGGACCACCCACCCCAAAGCTCCCCTGCCTGCAGGGGGTAAATCCAGCTCCAAGCGAGGAGGTCGGTACCCAACGCTTGAAGTGGCCTCAGGACCGCTTTCCGGGCAGATTGCGAAGGCCCTCCAGAGCACGTGGGTGCCCCGAAGGCACTGCGGGTGCACAGGCTGTCCATCTTCCCTGGAAAGACTGTCAGTGCACGAGCCTCAGGTTTGCCTTGGCAACGGGGTGCCCAGCTGAAGGAGCTACATCAAAGAGCAGCCTTAAGGCCACCTCCCCTGCTCCTCAGTGCAGGCCAGGGCCAACAGACGGCAAGAGCATGTTCTGGACAGACCTGGCTGCCAAGCAGTCTCCCACCCCTCGCCGGCCGACCACCGCTCTCCTGTCCCTCCGTTACCTGCTCCTTGGGAGCGCAGAAGTCGGGGATCGGGATCCGCCGGTACATCAGTCCCTGGCACGTGTTCTTCTGCTGATTAAAGATCTCCTGCATGGTCAAGCAGCTCTTGAACATCTTCATCTGCTTCTCCGTCTCTAGGTAAACCTCCAGCCACTTCTGGCATTTCAGCAGGTCATTCTTCATGGTAGACTCTAGTTTCTGCAAAGGCCAGAAGCCCTCGCTGTAAGACTCGCTCCTATTTCAACCATTTCCCATATTTAAGACATCTTCCCCGCACACACACTTTCTGCCTCAAAGGCACCTTTATTCCCCAAAGCCGACGTGCACTCACGGCTCTTGGAAAGCAGCAGTTTGCACAGGAGGGGACACAGCAAGGTCACTCTATAAATACTCCTTATGCACGGCTCCTGCTGGGTGCCTTGGGGTCCTGCCTGCCGGTCTGCAGGGAGCTTAGCTGCAACAGCTGGAGATGGCTTCCTTCAGGCACCCCTCCGCCTCTCCTCCTGTCCTCACCCGTCACGGCTCACAGCCTGGCTTACCCGTCACGAGCTCCAGACGCAGCCTGACACGCCTCTCGCAGCAGGGTCTGCCAGGGGTGCACGACACCTTGCAAAGCGTGACCGAGAGGCTGTGCACAAGCACGCACATCCGCCCAGCTCTCCTACCTCCTCTCCTTCCTTCTACGCAGCCCTGGAGGCAGGACCCAACTGTTTTTCCTGCCAATATTTCCTGCCGATCGCTTCCGTAATCGATTTCTCACTACCTCCCCCAGCACAACACAAAAGCAGGCTCCAGGGACTGGCCACCACTCCTTCCGCCCGGGACACAGGACCACATTTGCGTTGGTCCTCAGACAGCTCCACTGGCTCTCCAGCTTTGGAAAGCTACTCGGAGAGATGCGAACCCCAGGAGGATGATCTCCCCAGGCAACTGGAACAACGCTTTGGAGTTCCTCCACGCGGTTGTGATGATGTTGGCAGACAAACCTCCTTCACTTACTATCTCCTTTCAAAGCCCAGCTGGGAACATCTGTTCTCCTTTGCCCGGGTGCCTTTTACACCCCCTCTCAAGCCACACTATAAATTCTTCATGGCAGGAACTCTGCTCTACTCTGACACTCTGTAAACTATTACACAGTTGCAATAAAGCTATGAGGAGCCATTTATTTGTGTAGCATCATGAAAAGCAGGTTGGTTGGTTTTCCATCAGCCAGGATGTCCCCAGCTTCCAGCAGATATGGAGTGCATGAGCCAAACACAACATGAGATAGGACTGCTTCCCCTTGCCGCTAAAACAAAAAGAAACCAAAACAAGTAGCTCTGTGGGGTTAGGGACTATCAAAGCCTGGTTTCCTGTGGACATCTCTCATGAGGGCTCCTTGAAGGGGGAGATTAGCCTTTCCCTCAGCGAGGGCATGACCTATGCCTCTGTCCCACATCCAGTTATTTATTTGCATAAAGCTTGCAGGAACTTAATATGAGATCTCTTTCCCTCTGTCAAATTTAGCTGACATTGGCCGAGGGATTAAGTTATTGGAGGGAGAAGGGAAGGATGAACACGAGGGAGGCCCAGGCAAGGAGAACAAGGTTTTTAACACGAGACACCAGCCAGGCAAGTCATCAGGCAGATGTGTTTATACAGGCAGCAACTTTCAAACAGTCCCAGATATATGGGTGTAAACCTCCGTTCACCCACAGTCAACGCTTCTCCTGTGCTTGGGTTTGGATTAGGGTAAAATATCTGCTTTTTGGCATTCCTGCTTCTATTTTATTAGCAAGCTGAAAGCTGTCCAGCAAGGATATTCCTGGGAAAGGAGATTCCTTTACAGGGGAGAAATTACCATCTCATTTCAATAGGGCACCCAAACCCAGCATTTAACAGGTATCTATCCTATATGCTGAGATTAGGATGGATCTGCAACGTAACCCAGGCGGTTACGCAGTTAAGGCACCTTCAGCAGTTGCTCTCTGGCCACGCGAACAGAGACGACGGGGGAAGAGAGGGCGCGAACGGGGCCGGGGCTCACCTCTAGCTGCTCAGGCGAGGATACAGGCACGGTGATCAGCTGTTCAAGGTTCCCAGGTTCCCTGAGGGTGTAGATTTGCTCGTTGCCTTCCAGGACTACTTCCTCCCGGAGGTTTATCCACAAGATGTGGGAATGCTTCCTCTTGGCGTCGGTCAAGTACCGCAGGACACTCCCAAGAGTCTAGAGGAAGCAGCAGCAAAAGTGAAGCCCCAGCACCTCCTCCTGGCACCAGCACGCAAATCCCACGTGCAGCCCGGCAAGCGGCCCCTCACCTTGGAGCTGGGCTGCGCTGTCCCGTAAACGGACATCTTGGGCACCCGTCGGAAGTTGGCCACGCTCATCTCCTTGACGGTGCTCAGCACGTCCGGGGAAAAGCGCTCATCTGCCACCTGCAGCGGAACGAGACCGGTGCCAAGGGCGCCCCACGGCCTCTCCCCTACGTTTCAGCTGCCCTCTCCGAAACAGGGCTCTCAGACCCTCACCCACTGCCCCCGTTCAAGAAACGTCTCTCCACCCTTTCAGCACCAGCAAGCTCAAAGCCCCAGAGCTGAGCTTCAACCCCAGGAGACGCTCGCTTGCAGCAAGACCATGCAAAAGCAGTAGCAACCCCCAAGCTGTGCCTCCTCGTCCTGCATCAGCCCCCCAGAAGCAGCAATAACATTTTAAGGAGCATCGAGAAATGCGAAGGTCCACCTACGTGAGCACCCAAGGTTCGCTTCATGGGTGCTGGTCCCCCAGCTGTGGGGGACGCACACCCGTCTGCATGCATGGGGGATCCCTGCCCACCCACCCAGCTCTCCAAGAGCGGAGGCAGGAGACCAGGACGCTCAGCACACTCTAGGGAAAGCATCCGCCCAGCGACAGAGAAACGTCTTGCTCCTGCCACCCAACCCAACCTCGACGCTGAGGGTGCTGCAGGCAAGGGCTTCGAGGGCGAGCGTCCAGGGAGTCCCCAAACGGGTGTCGAGCCGTTGCCGGCAGAGAGCCGGCAGGAGCAAGCCCCGTCCCGGCGGAGCAGCAGCGCACGCACTCACCAGCACTCGCGTCCCCTTGATTACGAGCTCCGCCGTCACGGTGAGCTCCGAGACGTTCATGCTGGCCTGCAGCCGGTAGAGCTCGGGGTGCCGGCACATCCACCTGCTGAAGCTGAGGGCAAAGCCCAGGGGGTACTGCCGGCGGGGGCAGAGCGGCGGTGCCGCCGTCAGGAGCGGTGCCCACGGCCCGGCCCCACGCGTGCCTCCGCGCCACACCACCCACCTCTCCCGCCCATCGCAGCACGGCAGCTGAGATGCTCCTTCCCTCCCTCCCTCGCCCTCCCACTGCTGAGACAGAGGGCAACGTAAGCCAAATAAAAAAGGGAAGGAGCTTCTCACCTGCTCATGTAGGTAGTAGTTGAAAGCGATCAAGTAGAAGTAGCGTTCAAGGCTCTGCAAAGTCCTCTGGAGGAAATACTCTTTGGTGCTGTTCCCCTGAAAGCAAACAACGCAGGTGGCACTTGGGACATCCAGCACTACCTTAAACAGGACCGCCTAATACTAAAGCCCAAGGCAGGCTTTGAGCATCAGAAACGTGGCTCTCAAACAGCTGTCTGCTGTTATGGGTAAGGAAACACTCTATGCCTGTTTGCAGCTTGCTTAGAAGAGAGAAGCTAGTGCCAGGTAAGCTCCTAGATACTGCTCCCACCAGAGACGGGCCAACTGCAACAG
The DNA here is from genome assembly GCF_036370855.1 of Dromaius novaehollandiae. Lineage (NCBI taxonomy): Eukaryota > Metazoa > Chordata > Aves > Casuariiformes > Dromaiidae > Dromaius > Dromaius novaehollandiae. Next base: position 9,432,637 of record NC_088103.1, on the reverse strand, counting down.
CCACGTTTTTCCTCAGAGGAGGTATGTGAGAAACGCCGATGCTCCTTCGACACCGGCAGGCAGAAGAGCCCCCCGGCCAGACAAACGGGACCACTCGCTGCAAGCCAATGTGCTTTCAGGGGTGAGCTTCACGATTAAGTTAAATACAAAAAAGTAGTTTATTCTTCTGCGAATGAAATCGGTCTTGCAACTTGGCAGGAGAGGGTTTAGACCACAGTCAAACCCTTTACAGCATCTTGGCTGCAAACATCCTCGATGCAAGCCGGCACAGAGCAGAGCAGCAGCTCCTTCCTACGGCCAGCGGCAAGGACGCGTGTTTAACGAAGGCAGCGCACTTAGTGCAAATATCACTTAAAACATCGCTGCTGGGGAGATGGTGCAGTGCGAAGGCAGCAGTTCCTTCGGGGCTTTGCCACTGGATATCAAATTTGTTTCCCAGCACTTCTTATTTTCCAGTTTACCCTCCACAGAGCAGAAGCTAAAGATTAGGGCAGGTCTGTTGGGAGTCTCCCTGCGGTGGGGCTTTCTTCCAGAAGAGGACAACCACAGCAAGAGGTGACGATGCGCTTGCTCTGGCACGCCAGGTGAGATGGGAAGAGGCGAGGGGGCACACACGTACACCCGCTCTCTCTGCTGCGGCGATGGTAGCTTCGAACCGAGGGCAGAGACCACCCAGGATCCCCCAGGTCTTCTGCTCAGGCAACACAAGACGGGGGCTGTCAGGTCAGGCGCTACTCGAGCACTTCTAAATGAAGCAACAATCCAAAATACAGCGATTTGGAGCTTAAAAATACCTTCCCTGTCCAAAAAAGACCCGTAAAAATGTCCTCGACACTGGGACCAGCAAAGGTCGAGCCATGGGAACATCCAGTCCAGGGAAACCCTAAACGATGGGACAGCACGATGCTCCTTCAAAGTCTCTGGAGACCACGGCTCGCCCGAGGGAGGGTTACGTGGGCACCTGCGGAGACCGCTCAGTCGGCCATGCCGATCTGACCATCCCCCCCGGCACATGAAAATCCTCTTCCAGGATGTTATGGAAAAAATCTTCCAAGACAGCACTGCGCGTTTAGAAAGAGCCTTCGCCGCGCCACGGCGGGAGGAGGAAGACTTGGCAAGCGCCGTTTGGAAGTCGCTGACATTATGTAATTGACTCATGAATATTTACTTGTTATCCGCGAGACGAATCCGGCCCGCTGTCATTTATCAAGAGGCAGAGAAACATGCTTACTCAGGAAACTCAAAACAAAGCCTGTGACGATGGAAGCGGTCCAGGGCTTCGCCGCTGTCGGCACCACCAGCGAAGCGATTCGCTCCCCCCCGCCCCCAGGCGCTTGGTTCCCTTCAATAAAACCAGTACTAGAGATTTACCTTGGGTAAAAGTGCAACGACACATCCCATAAACAGGCTTTCAAGGAAAGGGGGCAACGATCCGTTAAGATTTACTTAACCCAGACCCAGGGAACAGCTCAGGAGAGGGGCACAGCCAAAAGCGATGGAGACCCGGGTCCCGCAGGGTCTGCTTATGCTTTAGCATCACATGCTGAGACTCAGCCCAGCCACCACGTCGCAGCCATTTGCCACTGCGAGAGGACTTCGATCTCCACTTTTGCCATTCAGCCCAGGGCAGAAACACCCCTTGCAACATGAGATAATTCTTGCGTGCCCAGAAAGGCTTCTCCTTCCCCAGAAAAGGCTACGAAAGCTCACTCAGTAGGGCTTCAGCATGGCTAAGCCCAGCATGACCTGAAGACCCACCAGCCCTACTGGGTCCACACTAGTTTCCGACGCGGAGGATCAGCCCCTCTTTCCTCTCCCCGCTCCTCATTTTCCTCGCTTCCCCTCCACCCCTCGCGCGCCGCCCGTGTCCAACGAGCACATTTTCCTGGCCCCTTGCCACTGTTTAAAAAGCGCTATTGCTACAGTCAAACTTCAAATAAACACTCCTCTTGGCTAATTTACGGCAATCCCTGGCCATTTATTTCCCGGTGTCAGAGAGGACATAGACCAGCCATCCCCAGGACGGCAGCTCAGCCGCGCCGGGCGGGCAGGGAGCCGGGGAAAGGACGCGGATGGGGCAGCTCGGGAGAAGCAAAGGTGCCGCAGATGGGGCTGCTGGTCATGCCCGGCATGCCCAAATGCCCCCCGAAAAGGGATCGCGGGAGAAATTTGGTGTTTCCATAAAACGCCAAAAAAGTGCCAGCAAACTCCTCTTGTCTACTTAATCATTTTAATGGGGCTTTCCCGTCCGATAACCGGGGAGGGCGTTTGCTTTGGCAGCGCAGCGCGTTTTCCGGCTGCCCTTTCAAAGCCGCCCTGCCACTTGCACTCTGCTCTAGCTGCACGTTAATCACTTAAATGGAAAAATTAATCTCCGAAAAGGCTGGAAGAGAAGTTAAAAGATGAGGCAAGTGCATCTGCATCTCCTCAGCTAGCCATGACAAAGTGGGGGGCAGCGGGAATCGATGGAAGAAGCTGAAGCAGGACCCGGCCAAGCCGCCGCTGCACGTTAGCCAGCCTTGTCCCAGCGCCCGCGAGCCGGCGGCAGCAATTTGTGCCTGGTTTGGTGCACCGCAACCTCGCCGTGCACAGCCACGGCCGTACTTGCTTTTCGAAACAAGAGGGGGAAAGAAAAAAGAAAAAGAAAAAGAACCCACGCACAGATAGGAGAGGTCGACCCTGACTTATCCTGACCCTGAGTTATATTCATCTCAAGAGCAATAAAATCCCACCACAGTGATCGGCGCTGGCTCCCAAAGTTTCACCACCAAGGCTACGATCAATCTGCCCATTTTCGAGATGGGGAAACAAGGGCACGGGATATTTGCCCCCAAGGTCGTTTTTACCAAAAGTAGTGACAAAGCCAGAAAAAGCCAAGTTTTCCCCCAAATCTCAGTCTGTTCAATTTGATGGTCTATGTTTTTTTTAAGCGATTGGAAAAAAGAGGAGCACTGTTGCCTCCCAGATTTTCTCGGCCTTGGGAAGTTTCCAGATCGCAGGAAGTTTTGGATTTCCATAATTTACATTCTTATTATTCGCTCGCAAAAACATTTCTATAAATTACCGCCCTGCAAACGGGGCTCCAAAGCTCCGGGCGGCTTGTGCCGCGCTCCCGACACACCGCGGGCCGGGCCGCATCCGGGTGCCGGCGCCCATCGGTGCCGGCAGCGGGGCCGACCACGCGACAACGCGCACGGCGGAGAGGCTCTGCCTTTCTCACCGCGTTGGCTTGGCTCAGAGAGCCGGGCAGAGAGACAAAAAACAGAGAGAAAACACCTGGCACCTTTCCTTCTCAGACAGCTGCCACGGTTTTGGGAGGGGAGGCACTACGTGCCCCCGCTCCAAGCGCTACTCTTGTTGGACGAGAGCCCCCGCGCGTGCCTCCCCGCCGTACCTGGATCTGGTAATCTTCCCCGATCCCTTCCAGCTTCTTCTTGCACTCGTAGATGGCCTCCTTCATGTCGTGCATCTCCGAGCAGAAGGCGATGGCGCTGTCCACCTTGCAAGGACCAAGAGGATATTCGGTGACTGGATCCCCGGCAGGCAGGGGAGCAGACTTCACCCTCTCCCCCTGCCCCTTCTCTCACCCCGTCTCCCATCCCATAGCCCTCTCCTCCAGCAGCCCGGTCACGCGGGGCAATTCAGCCACACCAGGGGCTCGGAGCAGCCTCGCTATCCGAAACGACACTCCTGCGCTTGCCACGGGCTTTACAGACACCGCTTACCTCCTCGACTATCTGTTGGCCTTTCGGTACCATCTCAACGAAGGTCTGAATAACCCGAAACCTCTCCCTCGGAGACGTTTTAGCTGGATGGGGGAGGCTGGAGTTGGGGAAGGAGAAAAAGAAGGTCAAACCGTGAGCAACAGGACTTGAGCCATCATCTCTGCCCTCCTCCGCCTTCCTTTCGCATTCGGGTCATCCCAGAGTTTGGGAGGAGACAGCCCTTCCTTGAAGCACGCACCGCTCGCCCGGTCACCGGGCGGCACATCTCCCAGCCACGCCACAGCCCATGGACGTAGCCCGTATGGATTAACGAGACGCACGGACACCTCGCGCCGTTGCAGCAGGACCTCTGCCCCGGGTCAGGGCATCCTCCCCCCAGCTCCTCCTTCTCCAGCTGCCAGAAGGTGCTGGAGGAGACGGGGCCCCAGGAGAGGCTGGAGGACGCTGCGGGGCCCCTCTCGCCGTCCCACTTACTCGGGTTTTTGCGTCGTTCCCTTGCGGTGCAGGAGGACGAGCGTGCCCAGGGCCATGGCCAGGTTGGTCCTGCCGACGCCGGTCTGGCAGCCGAAGAGCAGAGCCGGCGGGGGCCCGCCGGGGTCGCGGAGCAGCAGCAGGCTGGGGCTTTCCTGGGGAGAGGAGCGGAGAGGCACGGTGCTGCGCCGGGGCCCCCTTCCCAGGGCATCACCCAGCCCCTCGCGGCCGCCAGAAGCGGGACACGCGACACGGAGGAGACCGCGACTCCTCCGGCCCCTGCTAGCTTCCGGCTGATGCTTCCCGGAGGCTATTTTGCCAGGAAAGGATTTTTATTTTAGTTCCAAAGGGTGGGAACCCAGCGATACCATGCCTGCATGTTGGGTTGTTATTATTTATTTGTGAAGGACTTGGATAACAAGGGGAACAAAATCCACTTCGAGTAAGATCAGCCTGTGTGGGATGTTACCCAGAGAGCACTTCCAGCCACTGAAGCACACCTCAGTAGCAAGGAGCCAAGATAAAAAGCAGGTCACCGAGACCACCTGCTACGCTGCATTGGAGTAAAAATACATGAGCACGGCCAAAAACCCCCAGGAGCAGCCGCTTGGTGCTTAGGGTGAGGCTAAAACCGCTTCCTTGGGGAGGATGGGAGCACCAAGAAAATATTACTGCAACTCAACTAGAAGCGAGATCCTTCTACAGGCCTGAAGAGAACCAAAAAAAAAAGAAAATCCTAACCCAAAATAACCCTTGACTGGGTGTTTTGGGTTCAGCTGTGCCTGAAACACCCCTTTACAGCGGCACGCGGTGCTCGGGAGCTGCAAACCCTCCCGGCGCTGGTGGGACTGCGTTGTGGACCTTACCCTGAGGAAATGGATGAAAGCATCAAACTGGGCCTCGAGAGGAGCCCCATCCACGGGCAAGGGCAGCCGATGGTACCTGCCGGGCACAGGGAAGAGCCGCTCGTTAAGGGAATGGCCCAAAAGGACCTCTGGAGAAGGTCCCCTCCAGGTCACGTCGGTCCAAGGTCCACCTCCCGGGGGTACCTGTAGGATGGCTGCAGGAAGATGGGCCTCCTGTAGACCTCCTCCGTCACGTGGATGTCCTCCTCACACTGGATCCTCACGGCGTGTGGCTCGTCCTTGAAGTGCTCGATGTCGTTGTAGACGTAGTACGTGCTCTCGCTCAGCTGCGCAAAGTCGTGGAGCTTCGAGAGACGAGCCCGGCCGTCAAAACCCGCAGCCTCGCCGCCGCAGGCGACCGCTGCCCGGAGCCCACCCTCAGCACCCTCAGGCTTGCTTTTGGCTCTCGGCCCAACCCCAGCACCCAAGCGGATGGGGACGAGCCCCTCGCTCCCCCTTCCCTTTCCCACGGCCTCCCCGAGCACCTCTTTCCGAATGGCGAGCTCCAGCTTCTCCACCTTGACCCCCCTCTGCAGGCTGTGCAGATTTTCGTGCAGGTTCTCCTTGCCCCGCGGCGTGTAGGGCACGAAGTCGCTCTCCACGCGCAGGAAGACCACGGGCTCCTCGCGAACGCAGAAGAAGACACACTCCTGCAACGACCCGGGCATGTGCTGGCCATCAGCTTTCCCACAGCTGTGCCGAGAGCAGCGACTGGCTGCCGTGAAGCGGGCACAGACGATGTGTAGAGGGTTTCCAAAACCCCTCCCGTCCTCGTGACAAATGGGCCAAGAGCTCTTGGCATCAGCTCTGGAGACAGAGCGTTTTGGCCACTCTGCCCAGGGTTGCTCATCTCCGAGGGCACCTCGAGACACGATAACGCAGGGAGCCAGTCAAGGCGACCACGCTTGGCCCCTCCTGAAGACCCGAGCGCAAGGAGCTTCTGCTTTGCTTGCTTCTCCCATAATTTCCAGAGCAAGCAAACTGCTCCTCGCTAACGAAGAGGAGCGGAGATGCACTCATCTTCAAAACCGTCGGGGATTTTGCATCGGGAGCGCTCACAAGCTATTCGCCACCCCACCTCTCCCCATGTCCCAGCACTGCTGGAGAAATCCAGATTCGGAAACTCGGCAACGAGCCGCCTGGGGCTGGTACGGTCCCTCCCTGCACCAGACCTTTTTTGGCTACACCCAGGGGGGAACGGTAAGCCGGGACACCCCGCCGGGAGCCGCCGCGGACCCTCTCGCCCCGAGCAGGGGATCCCCGGTCTCGCACCGACCTTGTGGCCTTCCTTCTGGAGCTTCTGCAGCACCTGCTTGAAGCCGTTGAGGCTGGGCTGCCCCATGCCAAACACCGCGTACCCGCCTTTGGCTTGCCGGAAATTCGGGGCGCCGCAGCTGCCCGTAGTGTTCAAGACGTCTAGTTTACTGTATACATCTCTGACCATAAAATATTTCCCCTGCAAAGTAGAGGGAGGGAAAAATAAGGGGCAGGACGCAAGCGCAACGCGGGGAGACGGCGAGCAGGCTCTGACGGGCTGGGAAGCCCGGCAGCAAGGTTGGGGCGCTTCTGCTTAAAGCTCTGCCCAAAGACCGGTTCGGGGCATCGCAGCACGTCCCAGCGAGGTCTCCCCAGGCGTCCCAGCGCATCTCTGCCTGTTGCCGCTCTGCTCATCCGAGCCCCGTCCAGCGGCTCCGAGCGGCCGCCACCACTCTGACGTGTTTAACCAACCGGGCGACAATTTGACCTTCTCCTCCCCAAATTCCCCTTCCAGCAAAACAGCACAGGCAGGAAGCCCAGCTCTTTTTTAAATCCACAAGGAACAGCCCAGGCAGATGTGGCCTGGGGAGGGGGACCTGGCGCAGGGCTGGGACTGGGGACACGGTGCCACCCCGGCTCCGCTGCCCCACGCTTTCCCTCCGCTCCCCAAGTTACTGCTTATTCCCACGTCCACGAGCACAAGGACTCTCCAAAGGGCCAATTTAGCCGATCCTGATCTCCTGCCAGCTCCCCACCCAAACCGACCCTTACGGCTTTCACGCCGAGCTCAGCGGCCGCTCTCCCGCTCACAAAACCACCCGTGCTATGGCGCGTTTAAGCCCCGGGCTCGCTCTGAGGCCCCCCCCCCGGCCCCCACCTGCACGAGGTAGTGCTCCAGCGTGTCGTCCGAGATGCGCCCCACCGCGTAGTTGGCCTTCAGCAGGTCGTCGTGAATCTGAAACTCCTCCCGGCAGTTGTACCTGCAACGGGCGCCGCTCAGAAAGGCTCCCGGCGCCGGCAAGCGCCGCGCGGGGCGCGACGGCCACTTACGTGATGACCACGGGCGCCACTTTGTTGGTGATGATGGACTTGGCCTTGCTGTTGTGGAGCCCGACGGCCTGGAAGGAGTGGATGCTCAGCGAGCGCTGGTCCTCCATGGCGCCGGTGCCGCGCACGGCCTCGAAGGCGGCCGCCGAGACCGTCTGCTGGGCCGTGCTGGCGGTCGTACCCATACCCACGGGCAGCTTCGCGGGGCGACGCCGGCGGGCCATGGAAGAACAAGGCGGAGAGGAGGACGCTTTCGGCGGGCAGCTCCGGTTGCGTGAGACGCACAACCCCCTTTTTTATATCCCCCCCAGCCGCACCAGCAAAGCCCCTGCCCAGGAACCGCAGGAGCACCCACGCGAGACCCATCCTGCAGCCGGACGCGCAGCTCCCCGCGCGCCGGTGGCTCTTCCCCTCCGTCCCCGAAACCCACCGCCTCCGGAGCGCCGAGGGCAGGACGCCCTCCGCCCCGTCTCCTCCGGCCGGAGACGCCCCGGGGAGCTCGGCCCCAGGCCTGGAGGGAGGCGAAGCGCTGGGGCCGGAGCATCCTCCAAGCCGGCAGCAGCTGAGCTGGACCTCAACTGCGGAGACGCAACACGTGCTGGAAATCACGCGTTAATGACCAACCATTAACGCAGCCTGACCAACGCTTAGAGTCTCTTCTATTGCCTTGTAAACCAGCTCTGAAACCGGCTCACTGGATTTTACCCGTCTTTGGAAGACGGTCACGTATTTCCTTTAAATAAATTCCGCTATTTTCTGTTTACAGCATGCAATAAACTGCTGCAAAGCAGAGAAATAGCAGAAAATGAGCGCCGGGTCGGAGACGCTATCACAAACCCACGTGTGGGTTTGCACCGGCGCCGGTGACACCGGCCTCCGCCGGCAGCGCCAGGGAAGCGTGCCGAAAGCGGCGGCTTGGCGTTACCTTTCCCAACGGCAGATGATTTAGCGCCTTGGCCGGGAGCCTCCGAGAGCGTCCGGAGAGCAGCTGGAGGCGGACGCCCTCCTCCCCAAGCCCGGCTGCGGGGACCGGGATAGCAGAGCGCGGCGGAGGCCGAACGCGGTGCCCCCGACAGCTGCAAATGCGCCCGGAGCAAAGCCTCCGAAAAACGGGCTATTTGGAGACCGGCGAGCCCCAGCACGGAGGGTTTTTTTTGTTCTTTCCCCCTCCCCTTGCGTGAAAACACGCTCTCCGCTTCCCAAAAGCCCGGCAGAGCAGCATTTGCATGAGAAGAGCGGGCTCGGGGCGACCCGCCGGCGGCCCCTATTCAGGGGAGGGAAGGCAGACGCTCTCGCGAAGGGAGGAAGGAGAGCGCGCAGGACGCACGGGCTCGTCGGGAGCCCCGACAACCCGCCGGGCCGCGAGCGGCGCCTCCTTTGCGCCGCGCCGTGTTTACGGGTTTTCTTTAAAGCGGAGAAGCGACGCCAAGACAAAACCCCACGTAAAACAGGGCGCTCGCCGGCGCAGGTCCGGGCTTGCATCGGCCTCTCCTCCGCCGGGATTCGGCGCTTCCCGTGCCGACGCTTCGCCGGCGAGCCCAGGGCCCCCTCCCGCGACGCCCGGCGGGCGGCCGAGCCCGGGGGGGCAACGCATCCCCCCTCGCTGGCGGGGGGCGGCTTCCAGCCGGCGGCTCGCGCCCTGCGCGCTCACATCCCACCGGAGCCCGGGAGCTTGGCCGGGATTCAAAGCCGGAGCGAACAATGGCCTAAATATAGCCGGGGCGGCCGCAGCTGCAGGATGCATCTGCCGCGCAGCGCCGCGGCGAGAAGGAAGCGTGCACTTGCCCCGCGGCCGCATTGTCCGCGGGAGGAATCGGCACCCATAAATCTGGCCGTCCCCCCGACCACGTCCTTTTTTATCCCTTCTTCCTCTTCTTTTTTTTTTTTTTTTTCTTTTTAACAGTTAAATTTTTCCCCTGCTCCTTCTCCATCGCGGCCGGCCCACCTGGGCCGAGGGCACGCGGAGGTCTGACCGCCGCAAAGCGCAAACGTGCCAAAGAGGCCGGTTGGCAACGGGAGGTCCAAAGCACGACACGCAGCATTGCTTTTTTTGGAGGAGAAAATAAATAAGGTCTCGGCTACCGAGCCAAGCGGACCTCCCTCTGCATTTAGCCGGGCTTCGCCCATCTTGAAAACAGGAACCTCCCGATGCCAAACTTCTGCCTCTGCAGATGACCTTTTCTATAAGGGTCGTAGCAGCGTATTCCTCGGGGAGCCGCCGCGCCGCAGCTCGGCAGCGGCAGACATCCACGCCGCGAGGCTCCAGAGCGATCCGCTTCTTCCCCCCTCCTTCCTCCCAAGCCGGGAAGCATCCGCTCTCGCTCTGCCAACGCGACACATCCCTTCCCCGGGACGCAGCAGCGCCTGCACAAACCCCAAATTACCCTCTGCCGAAGCAACGTGGGATAACCGCGGCCGCGGAAGAGGCTGCGCGAGCTGCTAGACCATGCAGTAATAGGTTGCATATGGCACGGCCCCGCGCGCACGGACGCGACTTCGGCCGGCAGGACTCGCTCAGGCGGCCGGGGACGAGCCCGAAACGGGCGGCTGGACGCCCCCGTCACCGCAGGGAGGGTCGCACGTCTGGTCCCCCCCCCCGGCGCGTTTGGGGCTGAAACACAGTGAGCCGGGATTCCCACGCCTTCACCCCCGGGAGAGCCCCTCCGTGCCGAATCCCCGGGAACGGGGCTCCTTTCGCCCCCGCTGCTCCGAAACAGGTGGTTTTATTAAGAAACAAAAAAGAAAGAGGGAGGACAGGTGAGAAACACCGCGTTTCGCCCGCCTCGGCCGCCCAGGCACCTCCTCGACGCCCGGATTTTCGCTCAGCTCCTTCCCGAGCCTCTTGGCAGCCGCAGCCTGTGATTTGGTGCTATTCCGAGCGGGGCGGCCGGCGGCACGGGGCCCTCTCCCAGGCAGCCGGCGGGGGGGCCGCTGCTTTTAAAAGCACGCCGCACCTCTGGCCACACAACAGCGGCCTTATGCGCCCGGGCATCTATTTACGCGCGCGCTTCGGCGTTTCAACGCCAGCCTCCGTCTCCCCCTTCGCTCGCCTCAAATAAAGTCGAGCCGAGGGGCGTTTAGGCAAAGCAGAGACCTGTTGGCTATTTTTAGCGTGTGTCAGGCAAAGACCTAATGGCTTCCTGCCTTCCAGGAAGGAAACGGCCCCCCGGAGCTGCCCCGCGTCGCCTCCAATTCGGAGCGGGCGCCTCGGCCGCCCCGCGCGGGAAAAGTCCCTTTTTGGGAAAAGTTCCCAAGCGGGAAGCGCGACGGCGGAGCCGCGAAAGCCGGCCGGCACCGAACCCCAAACCTGGGTGGGTGCCACGGAGCCGGGTCGCCGGCCGGCCGGCGCGGCGTGCTCGGCGCGTGCTGCTCCCGCAAAATAAAGCCGGCGCTGGGAAAAACCTCCCCGTGGGCTTCGTCTGGGCATCGCAAACCCACGCAGGAGGTTTTCCTTCCCGCGTGGCTGGCTGCGCGCGCAGCGCAACGGGGCGGAAAGGGGCAAAGCCACCCAAAACCGCCCCCAAGCCAAGGGTGCCGCGGGCCAAGGGGCGCCCGCTCGGGTGCTACTTGCTCCCCCGAGAGCGAAGCTCGTGCGGGGACCGCCCGGTCCCCCAGCGCTGCCCCAGCTCGCAGCGAGCGCCCGGACGACGCAGCCCGGGGCCCCCGGCACCTGCCCCGCGGCGGCGCGGCGCCCCCGCCCGCTCCCCCCTACCTGCAGCGCGGCGGCGGCACGTCGGGGCACCCGCGCTACAGGGCGGCGGCGGCGGCGCTCGGCGGCGCCCCCCGGGCCGGGCGCCCCATGCGGGCGGCGGGGCCCCGCGCCCGGGCGCGGCGGCGGCGGCGGCGGGGAGGAGGAGGAGGAGGAGGAGGAGGCGGCGGCGGCCACGCGCTGCCCTGCGTCTGCCGGCGCCCGGGCGGCCGCGGCGGGGCGGAGCGGGGCGGAGCGGGGGCGGGCCGGGGGCAGGGCCGGCGCTGCCACTCCGCGTCCCCGAGGCGGAGCGGGGAGGAGAAGCGGCGCAGCGCGGCCCCGCCTCGAGGGACCCCCCAGGTCCTCGCAGCGCGGACGCCTCGGCGGCCTCCCCCATGCAGCGCGATTTGCTCATCTTGCTTTTAACACACGCACAGGTTGCTGTTAGGCCACAACGCGCCTCATTCATGGCAGGGCGCTCAAGGAAGCAGGCGCTCTCCGTGCGAGAGGTGCTGTGCCACCACGAGTTTACGGGCCTGCCGGCTCTCCCCCTCGCTGCGAGCGCCCCGAGCCACGTCCTCCCGACTTGCAGCCCCCTCCTGCCCCCGCGACACCATGCTGAGCCCGAAGGAAGCCTCCACCTCCTTTCCTTGGTACCTGCGAGAAGCGTTCCCGCTGGGAAGCGTGGTCTCAAACGGCCGTCGCGATGCCGTTCCCGCAGACGGGGCCGCGACCAGCCAGGCAACAGCCAGCCGCGCTGCCCCGGGGGCCCCCGACGCGGCAGAAACACGCGGCGTGAGCCCCGACGCAGCCGTTTCTGCCTCCCCTCCTGGGAGCTCAGCGTCAGCCGTCCGGGTAGAAACCACCAGCCACCAAGGACCTCGTGGAAGGAGACCTGCCGCGGGGCCCCTTACCAAGCCGCGGGATGGTGGGAGGTGACAGTGCGCGGACGCGGGCCCAGGCAGGGCTCATCAGCCCCGGAGAGGACCCCACGGCCCTGGGGCCACACGCAGCAGCTGGTGCCCGTGTCTCCACCGGTACCAATGCCATGAGGGCTGCTACACCGAGTCCTGCCCCCAGTAAGAGGCTGAGGTGCTCCGCGTGCAGAGGAGCCACGTCTCCTTCTCCGGAGATGGTCTGAGCCACGTCGCCTTTTCTTGGCTGCTAGCAGGAGTGGTTGCTCGCAGGATGGCCGCTTCCCACCAGGCTGTTCTCTCATTTCCTCTCCATCTTTCAAGGAAGCCATTGGCGATACCTGGGAGAAGAGCTCTGCCCCCGACCCGCTGCCCCGGGGAGGGGCCGGCCGCCTGGTGACAAGTGACCCCCAGCAGCGGCACCCCCGGGGATGCTCAGCGCGTTGCAAAGCATTGCCCTTGGCGAGGCAACGGCTCCTGCGGCGCGCCTGGAAGCTGTCACGGGCAGGGGAGGAAACGCTTCCGCGCTGCGGGGGTGCTGCCTGAAGGCCAGGCTCGCCCGGAGCAAACAGAACGAGGAAGCGACGGCGGCTTTCTCCGAGCGACGCGTGCACGGGACACCCTCCAGGCCGGAGCCAGCCTCCTGAGGAACGGGAAGGCTCGCGGGAGGGTCCCACCCCCGAGAACCTCTTCCCTGCTGCGTGCCGTGGCCAGGGGCAATACCCCAGCTCCCCCTGAAATTTGGGAGAACCACACTGGTGCCTCTAGGACCAGCCCGAAGGCTCGCAGGGAAATTGGGATGCTGCAGAATAAGCTTCCTCCCTCGTCCCCAGCGGATATCGCGCTTATTCTGCCACCGTCGAAGGTGGTCGCCCAATTTAGCCCCCCGTGCAGGAGGACGTCCGTCTCGCCTCCTTAGCCACCTCCAGCCCCCCAAGCACCTCCCAAGGATTCAGCGATGCTCCTCAAGGCACCATCCATCCCCTGCCCCGTGCAGCCGCCGAAGAGAAGCCAAATAAATATTTATAGCATACCAACAGACCAGAGGAAAAGAAAAAACACAGCATTAACACGTTCGCTGTCACCGGGAAGGAGGGAGAGGAATGTAAACGGAGCCCCGCGGCAGGCCGAAAATGGTCAGGCTGGGAGGGTTGTTAACACGACCCATCCGCCCGGCTCCCTAGAAAATAGCCAGACTCCCTAAACCTCGCGGGCCGCGTGGGAGCCGGCGGCGGTGCCACCCTCCCCTGGGGCAAGAGCGATCGCCCCGGTTCACGTAACCCATCCTCTACAACCTCGCAGCTCGCCGCGGCGTTTCGGCCGAGCTCGGCAGCCGGGGGAAGCGTCAGGAGCAAATTAAGTCCGTGCAAGTTTGACGGAGAGGAGGGGTGGGAGGAAAGAAACAGCGTTGGGACCGTCCTGGCTTCCCCCTTGGTGGCTTTGCATCCGTTCGGCCAAATTTCGCAGCCAAACACTGCAGTCTGGACACTGTCACCAAATATTGCATAGGAGTAGAAAACGAGCTCGGTTTAAAACTAAAATCAAGAGATAGCAAGAGAAACAAGGTTTTTGGTCCTAGCCTTCATCTTCACAGGCTCAGCTCTGCATTTGGAAACTGCTCCTGTCTGTACGGAGCAGCTAAAAGCTGCAGCTTTCACACGTGCATGCACCTCGCTGCCAGCCCCAGCCCTGCGGGGCTTCTGCAAGCAAGGACTAACAAAAATAAATTAAAAAAAATACAAAGAAGCAGGGACCAAGAGCAGAAGCGTGGTAACAAAACCTGCAAATAGGTATTGAAACAGCAGAGTCACGCTGAGGGTGTGCTTCCACCGCGCCAGGAGCAGGTCCCAACAGCGAAGCTGCTGAGAAGCCCTCCGCGAGCTGGGGGAGGCCCAAGCAGTTCCTCTAACCTGCCTTTTCCCCCCTCTTCCACGTGTTTTGCTTTGGCGGCTGGAGCCGAACGCGCCGGCGCTGCGGCTCGCTACCCGGACGGCCCCGGGACGCGGCGGCGGTGCTGCAGTGCGAGGCAGCATCCGCGGGAGGTCACGGCAGCCCCGCGCCGGGAGGGAGAAAGGAAAAAGGGGAAAAAAAAGAAAAAGGGAAAAGCGAAAGGAAGGGCTGCCAATAGCGCTGCCGTCTGGGATTCTGGCAGGCGGCCGCGGTATTTCGCACGCGGGGGCTGCTGTTTTCGGCGGGTGCCGGAGCACCAGGCGGGTTTGCCACTTGCTCGGGGAAGGTGCAAAGCTCGGGGGACTCTTTGCTATTGCTATTTTTTTTCCCCTCCTCTCCCCCTAAGCTTAAAAAGCAAGGGGAGGGCACCCATCGCTAGCAGTGGCATTTTACTAGGTGCTTCGGGGCAACATACCTGCATCCATGCATCCCGGGGCAGAGCGCAGGGGTGCTCGGGGGGGGGGAACGGGACAAGCCAGGGTGCCCCCGACAAAGCCAGGCTCCACCAGCAGCCCCACAGGCAGCAAGAGGAGAAATCACCTCCACGGGGCTTAAATGGGGGCCGGGGCGGGCGGTGGGCGCCAGGTGAGGCTGCTCAGGCCGTCCCAGCAGCTGTGCCGCAAGCTGCTGCCGGCCCGGGCATCAGGAGGGATTTCTAGGGTAAAACTGGTTTATAACTGGTGTCTGTCAGTAACGCACACGTCTGCTCCAGCCCGCTTCAGCAAGGCCCGAGGAAACGAAAATAATTCACGCCTTAACGTTTATTCCTCCGGTTAAGGATAGGATGGATGTAGATTACCAGTTACTTTCCTAAAAAGAAAGGTGCATTTTAGGGAAATGACAGCTTTTATTAAGAGAGCACAAGTCACCGTGTAAATGTTGCGTTTAATGCCGTGGAGACTTTTAGGTAAGTGAGAAAGTGAAATCAAGTCACCTTTATCCCATAGCTCTTGCTTATCGCTTTTACTATTGCACGCTCTTTGCGATGCTGAATTACGTATGCAGCGACACTAGGGCTCACCAGTGATTTACTGCCCTTGGCCTACGCTATATTTTTCCAAACTGGAAATTTGGAGAGCAACTCACCTAAAGAATTTCAAGAAAAAAGAAATTTTTTTTGGAAAGCAAGTTACCTATCTCACGAGAACACTAGGGCTTTTTAGGGCTCGCCTCTGCCGGAAAATTACTGTGCGCTGAGCGAGGGTTTGGACGGGCAGAGCTCAAGCTCTCCTCTTCACTCACCCCCGGGGGGTGAGTTATTTTAGTGCCCGGTGGCTTCCCTGCTGCTCCGGCAAGCGGAGCCGGCATCCCGTCCCATCCGAGCTGCGTTTCTTGCACCTTAATTTGTAAACCCTGAAGCAATAGATGTGTCAGGATTCATTCACGTCCCGACTGTGCTAATCTCCCTATGAGCAGAGCTGTATCAATGGGGAAAACAGGTATTTCTCAAAAAAAACCAGCCGTGTGGTCCAGAACGATGCTGCAGTCAGACCCTGAGCCTGCATCACGCCTGCTCCGACAGCCGGCACAGCTCCCTCGCACGCCCCGTTATTATAAAAGCTAACGCAGTCGTGTGTTTTTCAGCATCAGTGTGAGCTGCGTGTAACCAGAGCAGAGAATAAACTCCTTTTCCCTCCCGCGCGCGAAGCCCGGGGGTTATTTGTCCCTGCTTTTCCCCCGTGAGGTCTGCCTGGCATGCCAAGCAGGCAGCAGCCCGCCAGCGGGCGAGCAAATGCCGCTTCGCTTGCCGAGCTGATGCGGCACTCGGCTCGCGCGGCAGCATCCTTCCCCCATCAGACCGGGCGATTAATTCCACGATTATCTAGTTAATTACCGGCTGCCAAATGCTATTAGGTCGCGCCGTCTCCCTCAGCTAGAAA
Source organism: Dromaius novaehollandiae (assembly GCF_036370855.1). Classification (NCBI taxonomy): domain Eukaryota; kingdom Metazoa; phylum Chordata; class Aves; order Casuariiformes; family Dromaiidae; genus Dromaius; species Dromaius novaehollandiae. The sequence continues at coordinate 9,416,800 of NC_088103.1, read as the reverse complement.
GGGCGATCCAGGAGGAAAGTGGGGGAAAGAGATGCTCCCGCAGAGCTAGTCCCGGCTTACAGACTGACCCAGACCTCTCACTTGGACTTGTCTGTCCCGAAAAACTTCAGGAGCTCCGAGCAGTCGTTCCTGCCTGTCCAAAGCTGGCTGTTAAGAAAAGCCAAACACCACAGTTTAATAGAATCAAGATCTTTATTGATCTCACTGTAACAGCAACCACTGGTGAGAGCTTTTTTCCTCCCAAACACCTGTTTTGAAAGACAGTAAAAAAACCTGAACAGCAGAGGAGCTGCCCCAAGACACGTCGGGCGCTCCTTGCTTTTCAGCCAGAATCCCATTTAAAAAGAAACCTCGTAGAAAGGCGATGGGCCGGGAAACGGAGACAAAAGGAGGTTGGGAAGGGGGCGTTCGGGGGGGGGGGAAAAAAAAAAGTGGTTTTGCTTCTTTTAAACCGGCGAGTTGAACTAAAAAGGTCAAGGACACTCGGATGGTCCTATCCGTGGTATTGCCCGCCGCGGGCGGCTGCGGAGCCGGCTGCGGAGCACGGCCGCTTCCCTCCCGGCGGCAGAGGAAGGCACTGGGACACGGCCGCGCTCGCCCCCCGCGCCGGCCAGGGCGTCGCGTTTCCACTCCTTGTGCAATCCAGCGGTTAAAGCTCTCTCCAGCTGCGTGTTTCTTCTGGCTCCTGCCCGTTAAGTTAGTTATCCTCAGATTTTTGGCTTGGAGAGCAGATTTTGCCAAACGAGTCACTCTGCCGAAGTCGATGGTCCATGTAGGAGCAGTCTCCGTTCGTGCTCAAATAAGTACGTTTTCTCCCCCTGCCCTGCTGCTCCCTCCATCCAAGGAGGTAATAGACTTCCTAGGATCTTCGTTTTAAGGAAAATATATTTATTTATATATAATATATATATTTGTGTGTGTTACAAACATCCACCCCACACACATATACATATTTCTACTCGCACTCATCCACTCGTGCGCCTAAGATGGCCATCTCCCAGTTAATGGCTAAAAGTACACGTCGCAACCTGCCAACTACTACGTGTGGGATTTCAAATCGGAGGAACGGCGGTAAAGGGACCAGGAGCTTCAAGTCGGGCGGAATTTGGGAACAAAGCATTTCTCTCTAATCATCTCGATTTCAGGACCTGGCAAAGCGAGTTCACGCCAAATCCACACGGCATGAGATTCAGTCCAAAGGGAAGGGTGGTTGAGAGGCATGCTACCGAGAGACCTCAGATTTCCTTGGTTTTGGTTTCCCCCCACCAAAACGAGTGGCAGAAACCTCCTGAAAGAGTTGACCTCCTTTAACTCTTGCCTCTACGTGGAAAATTAGATCGAAGATGGTAGCTTAAAACTAGACACTGCACCAATCTGAACCAAACACACCTAGAGAAATAAATTACCAAAAAAAAAAAGTGCACAAACCCTGCATCTTTGATGCCGAATGAATCCACCACGCAGCCGGACTGGAGGATTTTAACACTGTCTCTGAGAAGGCAAAGCACAAGGCGCAGGTCGCGAGCGCAGGGCGGGCAGGCGAGGCCAGCACCATCGCCTCGCCGGGGGAAGCGTCTCCCCGCCGCGGCCGGGAGCAGAGGCACGGGGCGTCGCGGAGGAGAGCCCTGTCCCAGCGAGATGGAAGACAGCAGCAGTGGCCACCTTGGGCGGGCTGACGCCAAAGGGACCCTGGGCACCCTTCTGAGGAAGGAAGGGGGAGCGGGCACTCGAGTGGCAGCTGAAATCTAGGCAGAAGATGAAATTCAGGTATTTCAGGCGATAAGCATCTCCCCGGAGGAGGCTCCTGGCTTTCGCTTGGATGGCCAGGTTTTGACCCATCTCGGTGACCAGCTGACGAAGCCAACCAGCTCTGTGTCATTCGGCAGTTTCCTAGACAGGCCACGGAGCCAGGTGAATGACTAAACCAGCCGAGAAGACGAGTAGGAGGATGCCACAGGTACACGCTGCACCAGCTCCCCTCGTCTTCCCACTATGCCCAGTTTCTAAGCGGCATCTTCCCCAGCACCAACTGCTGCCAGATCCCAAAGAGCCGCCCGGCGCTGGTGTAATTTGCACAAGATGCTCAAGAGAAAACACAAGATCTTAATGATGAAAGAAGAGATGCAAGAACTGATCCCTAACAGGGTGGGAAGAGAGGAAGCAGAGCAAAGGGCATAATTAGAAAATGATTTCATCCTGCCCTCTGAGGCTGATTTAGCAAGACAGATTTGAAAGCCCCGGGGAGAAATGCTGCATCCACAGACTAATTAGATCAGAGAACAGAGCAGTTCGAAACATGTTTGAGCTGTCAAAGGCACGCTGTATGTGCAGCCAAAGCCTGAAAAGGAAAGCAATTCCTTCAAGGAGCTTCGGAAGACCTTAGACAGTTGTGACAAGTCGCACAGCTTATTGCGGCTGTCTGGTAGCCCGTAGCCTGGCCGAATGGCCAGCTTATATCCTCAGAAAGGGACGCAAGAGAGCGTTTCCATTCGGAGGTCAAGATCCCTTTTGAAGCTTTCCCTGGGAAGAGAAGGGTCTCTTGTCTGAAGGGCCAAGCTGGCTCTCAGCTGGGTGTAAATGCCGAGAAGCATTTTTGCAGAAGGAAGGGGCAAACAGGGAGAGCACACGAGACCACCACCGACACCTCCTCGAATCCTCTCGCAAGTCATCTTTTGTGCCTACAGGTATATTGGAGGGGGGAAGGATGCAATGGAAGAGCTTGAAGAGCTGGACACACTTATTTTAATCTGTCAGAAGAGACTGACAGCCAGAGAAGGGCAAGAAGCCAGCAGGGAACAAGGCTGTGTGACACCTGGCACCTGACTGCTCCTTTCCTGAGTATCTACTGCCTGTTTTTTTTCCAGAGAAGATGAGAGTATGCTGTGCAAACTCCTCCAGCACCCTGGGAACTAGCTAGCAGCCAGCTAGCTTGCAAGCCGGAGCAAGCCACCGCTAGGCTGTCTTTGGTGAGCTCATCGTTCAAAATAGGGTAGCAAGATCCTTCTGCAAGTCTGGAAACCAGATCAGGTGTGCGGTCGATCTGGCATGTCGGACCCCTGACCCCGCCAGGCAGGTCTGGCCACCTGTAGGTATCTAGCACGCTTGGGAGAAGCACAGAGCGGCCAAGGCAGCTACACGTGACTGGCCGAAATGACACAGGACCAGTAGAAATGATGCAGGACCATCGGATGACCCCACGTGCCTGGAGCGGCAGCCAGAGCCAGGCAGGGCAGCCTACAGCAACCGAAATGGCACTAGACACCTACGTGCAAACAGCTCGCTCTCACCCGGAGTCAGACGAGAGCAGGAACAGGCCAGTGCTGACTTACAGACACGGCTACAAACCAAACTCCCTCCCTGACAGCCCTCTCCAGCCCTCCGGAGCCCCAGGGGTTTCATCGCTACGTAGCAGGTCAGTACAAGCATACAAGGAAAGAAGGTGGTGGCCTCACGTGGTCTTGGTGCTCGCCAGCTCTGGAGTTAGTCCCAATGCGCAAGCAAGAGCTGGTCGTGGGGCTCCGGGCTGCACCAGCTCCCAGAGCCAAGACAGCAGCCAAAGTCTGCCCGGACCTCTGCTCCCCTGCTCGGAGGCAGCTTACAGGCGGCTGTGATGGCTCTGCACCGCTTCAGGGTCTCAAGACAGCAAGGAGAACTGTCCCATCACCAGGTGAACCGCGTGAAGGTTACTGCTCGAAGCACACCTCGAGGCTGCTGTCACGCAGGGAAAGACCTAGCCTGCAAGATTTGGGACACAAGGGTTTAAAAACACAAGAGTTAAGGCTTTTTTTTTTTTTTTTTAAAGAAAGAAAGTTTGTCGACATTTCTATGGACTGCCCTTCCTCCTGAATGCATAGTGCCAGGACAGCAGTTTTCCCCTCGCTGCTGTAGCCGTGCTGGTAGTGCAGAACCGGATGGAAACAATCGCCCCATTTTCACAGTTTAGGCTAAGCCGGGAGGAAGCAGCAGATGAGTCATCCTCAAAGGGAAAGACTGGCTTCGGTCTTCCAGTTTGTTAGTAACGGGAAGTAAAACGTTTCTGAAGGGTTGCCTGCAAAAAAGGCGCTGCCAGGGTCAAACGGCAAAGCCCGGCACTCCGGCTGCGGCTGTGCGGGGCGACACCGGCGCGTGAGCTGGTGCCGGCTCCCCCCGCTCCGCAGGCACTGCGGCATCCCCGATTGCAGCGACTGCGCCCAGATCTTAGTCGAACTCTACTTCAAACTCAAAATTCACATGTAGAGAGAAAAATGGCATCTCCCGGGGACTTAAGGATGCCAGGCACTAGACTGAGCAGAACAGACAAGCTCTTATCCCTGCCGCGCTGCCAGGGCTGGCAAAGCTGCCAAGGGCAGCGATTTGGCAGCGCTGCCGTTTTTCCCGCAGCGGCACTGCCCGTCAGGCCTGGCCGCCTCCGTGCGCCGCCCGGCTCGGGTCTGCTCCGTCCAGGGACGGGCCCCGGTTCCTCCTCGGAGCGAAGCTGCCGCCCGTTCTGCCTCATCGGCCCCGCGGCAGCCGGGATGCAGAAACTGCTGGTGGTGACACATGAGGCAGAGCGGAAAAGCCTCCGCCCGCACCCCGGCACCGGGCTCACCCGAACCGGCCACGCCGGACGCGGGAGCTCCCGACAAGCCAGCTCTCTGCAGCGCCTCTCGCACAAAACGCCGGCAAACAACGCCAGAGAGCGAGCACAGAGCAGGCAAACGCATTTTTTTAAGTTACTTCACTGATCATCAAGCTTTTAGGACGCCCCGCATCTCCCGCACGCGCTGCGGACCAAGCCGATTCCTGAGACAGCAAACATCACAGAGGGATTTTGCTCCTGTATTATTCACATTTTGAAGGGGGGAAATTAAAAAAAAAGAAAGCAATAGAGAGAGCACTTTTCAGGACACATTCACCCCAGCCCAAAAAGGAAGTTACCAGTAAAGTGCCCCTTTTCAGTACCAAGAATAAAAACAAGGGCTTTTCACAACGTATGGCTAAGCTGCCCTGATTCTGACTGGTGTACTGCCGGGTACGTTGCCCAACGCCATCGGCAACTAGCTCGGTTCCCCGGCAGCACCTAAGGGCCAGGCTAGAAAGGTTTTACTCGACCCAACGCACTGCGCTTGATGCGCAGCCCCCAGCCAAAATCCGGGGGTTGCCCAAAAGTAACCCCTTCGGCAGCAGAGCAGCACCTGAGCGGGGACCAGAAAAGCCCGGAGCAAGCGGAGGCTCGGTTGCACGAGCCGGCCGGGACACGAGGCACCCCGGGAAAGGGAACGGGGCCAGCGGGTGCAAGGCGCAGGGGACCGGAGGTGAGGGAGGCCCGAAGGAGCAGGGCCACAACTGCCCGGTGGCACAAGCCCGGGGACGTTTCGCACGGGGCGGCAGCAGAACACTCTCCCCATCCTGCCAGCAAGGCGGCCACACTGGGCTGGCACCGCCGGCGAGTTTCTGGGCGAAGGGGCAAGCAGGGTGGTGCAACTCTGAACCCACGCTGCTGCCAAGGGGAGTCAGCTGCTTAAAACCTCAGTTTTCATGGGTATTCCTTAAAACGAGTTTTGGAAAGGGGATGGGGTGAGGACAGGATGGTTACTGGTGTAAGAGAGCTCAAAGAGGCACCAGGAACGAGCTGTTTCTGAAGTACCTTCAGTGTTTGTCTGCAACGCGGCCGGCCAGAGAAACCGGGAGAAAAACGGGCCAGAACGGGGAAGCCGCCAAGGAGAGCCAGCGAGGAGAATAGCAAGCCCTCCTGCGTCAGCTCCCCCTCGGCTCGGAGCCGATGGCTCTGCCAAGCAGAACTCACGTGAAACAAAAACGCGAAGCTTCTGCCAACGGGAGTTTTGGGGCAATGTTCCTTCGGGAGGGGAAAGGGGAAGGAGGGCAGAGGAGGAAGCAGCAGAACAGTAAACAGAGGCTCTGAATGCACGGAGAAAGGCTATTCAAAAAGAAGCCAGGAAGGGAAGAACCGGGTAAAACGCAGGATTGACACAAATTAATGCAATCCTTCTTCAGAAAAAGAGCGCGATGTGCAGAGAGAGACACCAGCCCCCTGCATACCTAGGAGCGCTCTGACTGCTGAGGCAAAGGGGCTCAGAGGGAGCAGAAACCAGCCCTCTTCCCGCTCCTCTGAGCAAGTTTTAAAAGCACAAGTGACCAAAAGCACTAGAGACGCTGTATTGCAGGCACGCGCTGGCTGGGCCATCGGCAAGCCGCGATCAGGCGGCGGGCGGGCAGAGGATGAGGGGTGACGCCGTATCCACCAGCCACAGATCGCCTGTCTCCCTGCCGCTCCTGGTGACGGAGGTGTGGACCGGGGGGCAAGATATCGGGAAGGTGTATTCTCGCCTGCGCGTGCTTTCACAGGTCACCTTTAAAGTGCGAGAAGTCAGAGACGCGTTCCTCAGCTCGGTATATCCTGGCGAGGGTTTAAAAGAGAGGAAGAGGAAGGGGAAGGGGCCGAGGAGCTGGTCTTCTGAGCCTTTGGCACCTGGAAGGGTGAGGAGGGGACGCTGACGGAGACTGTTGCCGCTGCTGCTTCTTCCACCTCCCGGGTACGGATCCTGCTAGCCGAATCAGGTGTGCACAGGTGTCAGGAGGTGCTGCCTCTCCATGGGCCGGTCAGATATCCATCTCAAACTGCGCATCGTCCCCTGGCAAAAGAGAGCGAGGTGTTAGAGGAAGGGAGAGACGTACGGAAGGGGGGAAACACCAAGGAAAGGCTCCCAGAAGCCCAGGGCGCCCCACCGGGCCTGACAGTCAGAAAGGCTAAAAGCCAACAAAGTCCCTGCAGGCCAGAGCAGCACAAGATGGCGTTTTATTTACGAGATTCGGGGAGCCAGCTTCACACCGCTGCATTCCCATGAAATGATTTAAAAAACAGACAAGTCTCCTGCAACTTTGAGCAGTTACCGAGAAGAAAAGTCCCTGCGAGGGAGGGAAGCGGCAGGTTCGTCTAGGCCTGCGGATATCCCCAACGAGCGGCCAGACCCAGCAAAGCCATCCCCAGGGTTAGCAGGAGTGCTGCTCTCTTACCCATCGAAGGCTTCCCGTCGTGATTGTTCAGGTTGTTAACCTCCGCTTTGGGCTCCTCGACCGCAGAGCCGGGGCTGGTGACGCCGGGAATATTCGGGAGATGGCACGGCGGGGTCTGGGCCATGGGGGAGTTGCGGCGGTCGAGCAGGAACTTTCGGTCGTAGATGATGCGGGTTCCTAGGTGCGGACGAAAGGAGGACCAGCATGTCAGGACACATCCTGCCCGCCCTGTCCTGGGGCGCTCAGGCCTCCCCTGAGTCACGAGCACTGCTGGGGCTGCTCTTTCTCACCGCACTGCAAACCTCCCCGCGTCCCCGAGGAAACGCTCATTTAAAGGCACTTCACCACCTCTTGGATCTACCCCAAGCTTTCACGTTTGCAAAAGCAGTCAACCGGCAGCCCTGCATGCCTAAACCTTGTATTCACCCATAGGAGAGGACAAGTCTCCTCATGAAGGACTCTGGAGCGCCAACAGCCGGACACGCAGCCCAGACCAGGACCGGAGCTGGTGCAGCCCCACCTGGCTATCGCAAGCCAGCGTATTCCCGTCTAGACCAGAAAGAGGAAGAAGCATCCTCCACTTGACGCACTCCTTCCCTAGTGCCCCGGATGGGACACAGAGGCCTCAGCAGGGGAGCAACCATCACACATACAGACAACCAAGGAGGTTTCCCTCTGCTTCCTACCACAAACACAAAATATTCGCTACCAGGAACCATCTAGGCAGGCTTCTGGCTCAGGGGAGTTTCTACGGTCGACAGCGGGGCCACGCTCGAGCCGCTAAGAGCCTCAGACGTTTACATTTTGTGCCCTGGAGATGCCGACAGAGGGAGGTGGAACTTGCTCTCCAGCAAAAACAACTTTATCAGGACTAAGGAGTAAAATGCAATGGTTTTCATTCCAAGATAAGAATTGCAGGAAGCTATTCTTAGCGGGGTGTGCAGCTGTGGTTAGGAAAAAAACATTGTCTTCGCGTCCCGCTTTCGACCTCCATCAGTAGCTCCTGGAGAGCCAGGACACGGAGCAACCCGCTCTCTCGCACCCCGCTGCAAAGTCGAAGCTATCCCACGCGATTGCCCAGCAAGCCTGATTTCTGACAGCACGCTAAGTAGGTGACTTAGAGGACTCGCAGAGACCAGCTACAAGTATAAACACAAGGCTGTTTTTCAGTCTCTCCTCTGACCATTAACCACGTTGCAACAGAGACCCGAAGGTGAAACACGCAAAGGAATTTAAAAATGACAAGTACCACTTGAAACTCGGTGCAGCAAATCAGAGCTTTCACAACAAATCAGCACCACCCGCACGCTACGAGGAGATGTGCCCTCCTTGGGAAACCGCGTGGTTTTAATGACACACGCAAGCATACGAGCTCGTGGGGCACAGTTTTATGTTTAGAAATACAGAACACTAGCAAAAGTAATGTCCTAGTTAATTGTTATATGCACACACATATATAAATATACATACATATATGCATGCACACAAGCTCTTTCCTTCTAGAAGGGGTTTGTGCACAAACCCAAGGCTCACACTGCTAGTTTAAAGCAGATCCGAGCAGCGTGTTTGTGTGTTGCACGGTGTTTTTCTAGGCAATAGGCTCCACATATTTCACATCTCGGCCGGCCTTCAGAAACAGACTGTGCTGGCCACAGCCACGCAGTTTGATCCTGTGTATTGTTCACATCAAACCTCTCGCCCATGGGCGGCTGCTCAGCAGCCAGATACTTTGTCTCCTGCAAAACACCATTCACGTCCTGGTTGCAAATAAAACACCAGACCTGAGGATTAGGGAAACGTCAAGTCAGTAAACATTAGAGTATCGCATCCTCTCTTTTCACTCCTCCCAGGAATTCCCCTCTGGTTGCGTGTGCGTGTATTCCTACTCATTGCAAGAGAGTTAAAGCCACGTTGCATCAGCAAAGCACCAGGTTTAATGAGGTTATAGTCCTAAACAGCTTCAGGGCTCGGACCCGGGGGTCACGGGGGCTCTGCAAGCTCGCCTGCTCAAGGAGAGGGGGAAAATCCCCGTCTGCGGGCTCAGTGGGACAACTCCGTGGAGGGGCAGAGGCCCAAGGCATGGCTGGCCGGGAGGCGCCCACCCCAACTAATGGCCTTGGGGGAGGGAGAGGCAAGAAATAGTGGTTGTGCAGCAGGGACAGACGTGGAGGGAGGCTCGGGGGGCCGGGCACCCCTCCTTCGGGAGGTGGCACCCGCGCTGGGCCTGCCAGGGCGCAGCGGCCCTCGGGGAAGCGGCGGCACCTCCCGCGAAGCCCAAGTTAACAGCGGAGCAGCCTTTCTCGAGCTCGGCACGGCTCCCGGGAGCCACGGTCACGAGCGGCGGCCGTCTCCACCGTTGGTCCGCGGCGACGACGCTCGACGCCGCCAAGCTCGGCCGCGTCCAAGCCCGGAGCGCGTCGCGAGGGGAGCGTGAGCGGGGCAGCGGGACGCGAGGCCTCGGCTCTGGCTCGGACGGGCCCCGGCGCGGTGGCGGGAGCCCCTCGGCCCCTCACCGCCCCTCGGCCCATCCCGCCGCCGCCCGGACCCTCGCCCCGGCCACCATGTCGCGGCCTGCCCGGGCCTGCGCCCGCCAGCGGGGTCCTGCCCCCCACCCCCGCCGCATCCCGCCTCCCTGTTGGCTTTTATTTCTTCAGGGAACGTCTTGAGGGAAGCAGGGGGAGGCGCGGCCCGGGGGGGCGGCCCGGGGGGGGGGGGCGGGGGGTCCCGGCTCACCTCCGGGGGTGGTGGAGAAGAGGGTGCCGCCGGGGGTGGTGCAGTAGTCGTGAGGTAGCTGCGCCGCGTCGCTGATGGCCACGGTGCGCGTGGGGATGGCGCGGCTCTGGCTCGGCTGGTGGCCGCCGGCGGACGCCATGGCCCCGCGCCTTTGTCCCCGCCGAGGCAGGCCGGGAGGCGGGACGCGCCGCCGCGCCTCCCCCGCGCCGCCCGCCGGGGGCGGCCCCCGGGGACCCCGCCGCCCCCCCGGCCCGAGACGCGCGGGGCGGGGCGGTGCCACGCGGCGCGACGCCACGGGAAGGGGCGCCGCGGCCCTGCCCCCCCCCCCCCCCCGCCCCGGCACCGCCTTCCCCCCTCCCAACCCCACCCCGGCGGCGGCCGTTGGCGGCGGCGCGGGGCGGGAGTCGCCGCTCCCACGTGGTCTAGCGGTGAGGATTCCTGGTTTTCACCCAGGCGGCCCGGGTTCGACTCCCGGCGTGGGAAGCTCCATTTTGCCCCCCCGCCCCCGCCCCGCCGCGGCGGGGAGGCAGCGATCGCCCCTGCGGGTAAGGTGGGCGGTGCGGCTTTGGGGGAGGCCGGGGCGCTTGGTTCCCCCCTGGGGGCCTGGCAGGACGCCTTGGGGCTCGGATCCCTGCAGGGGGTGGATCCCGGGGCGCCCGGCGCTGCACGCGCAGCATTTGGGGCAAAACACCTTGTCCCATCGGAGCCGACCTGAACCAACGCGCCGGATCATCACCGGGGGCACGGGAAACCGGTCCCTGCAGGGTCCGGAGGGAGGAAGCGAGGCGGGTTGGCGCCGTTTCCCTGACCCGGCGCCAGCAGCCGGGCGGCACTCGCCCCGCCGAGCGTTTATTTTTAGCGCCCCTCGCCCGGGAGCGTCACCGTCCCGCTCGCTGCCTCCTGCCGCAGGTCCTCCCGCAGAAGCGCTTCCCCGCCGGGACCAGCCGCCCGCATGCAGAAGAAGATGGGAGAAGCCGTCGCCCGGGTGGCCCGGAGGGTCAACGACACGGTGGAGAACCAGGGCGACTCGCTGGGTGAGTCGGGCGTCCCGGCGGGATCGGGCGTCCCGGCGCGCGGGGGCTAAGTAAAGCTCCCGCGAGGCTCTGCCCCACGAAACGGGGATCGGGGATGGCTCGGGAGCAGCGGCTCGGTGCCACGGCCGCCCCTCTCTCCGGCAGACCTGGCCGAGTGCAAGCTGATGACCTTCCCCGTGGGCATCTACAAGGCCATGCGGAGCGTGGCCGGCGGCATCCACCGCATCACGCTGGCCAACAACGAGCTCAAGGCGCTCGCCGGCCGCTTCGTCACCACCTTCAGCCAGCTGCGAGGTGAGGGCCGCCCTTCCCCGCGCACCGGCCGGGAGAACCGCTTGCCTCCCGCGCGGCAAAGCTCGCCTTCCCGGGGTGCCGCCGGGGTATTTATAGCGCGGGGAGCTCGGCGCTCCGGGAGGTATTCCCGCGCGGCAGATCGGGTTTCCCGCGAGCAGGACTGCGGGAGCCGGATCCCCGCTGCTTCGGCGCCCGTCGCGGGGAGAAAACCCCCTTTGGCGGTCCCCGCTGAAGGATCTTGCGGCCGCGCGGACCCGTGGCTTTTTTGGGGCTTCTCAGCCGCTTTTCCCCTCTCCCCTCCCCGACGCGCAGAGCTGAACCTGGAGGGGAACTACCTGCACCGGCTGCCCGAGGAGGTGCGGTCCCTGCTGCACCTCCGCGCCATCAACCTCTCCCGCAACCGCTTCCGGCACTTCCCCGAGCCGCTGGCCGCCGTCGGCACCCTCGAGACCGTCGAGCTGGAGGAGAACGAGATCGCAGGTGAGGGGCTGCCCCGGTTAACCCGGCGAGAAGGCCCGCGAAAGCCTTTCCGCGGCCCGGGAGGCGCGCGATGCCCTTACCCAGCTCCTGCGGCACAGGGATCGGAGGCTTTTACGCCTCTCATGTAGTGCGTAAACCTGCCTGAGCCTTTCACCGAGCAAATCACAGCCATAAAGCTACAAACCCTCCTAAAGGAACGGCAAAAAGCTGCTCTTTTGCTGACCCTGGAACCGGAGGAAATCTTCTGCCTGCGAAGGAATAGAGAGAAACAGCTGGAGCAGCTAAAAGCTGGGGGAAAAGGGGCGGCTGTTAGCTGCAGATAAAAGGGGAATTATTTTGGGAGCGAGCTTTCGGAGGAGCGAGTCTGGTGTATCCTACAGCCTGGGCAAATCCCCAAGGAGGTAAATGTTAGAGCGAATCAACATGTTTTGCTTTTTATCCAGGATCTCTCCAGCCGCAGGTGGGAAAGCTGTTTTCTGCAAAGCTGTCTGCTGGCGTCCAGGTTTTATGAGCAGCGTCAGCTGCTCCCTGGAACCGCCCGTAGAAATGCAGCACGCTAAATACCGCTTCAGTCCTCTGTGTGAAAGCCAGCGAGAAAAAAACGTTGGCCTTCTTACCCCTTTTTTCCTCCCGTTTTCCAAAGAAAGCCATCTAGCTGTTAGCTCCCTCGGTAACTTTTGGACCTAATTGGCCAACTTGTCAGGCACGACGTGGGAGTCCGGGTCTCCAAACGCCGTATTTCCTACTCGTTTTGCACAAGTAAGCTGCTGCCCAAAGAGCACGTCAAGCAAAGGGTAATCGGTGCTAGGAGGGCACCCGAGGAAACAGTAGTTTATGCCGCTGCGTCGCCCTCTGCCAGCCCTTCCCCAAATACCTTCTGGGCTCGGTTCACTTGACCTCTGTCAAAGATCGTTCGCTCCTTACGTGTAAAACCTGGAGGTTTTTAGCAGCATCTGACCCTGCTAACCAGGCCGGGCACCGAGGGACTTTCTGTTCCTACTCGTTCCTACACGAGCTGGAGGCCATCGTGGTGCTTTTCTCCTACCAGCTCCTGTTTAAGCAGTGCTGCAGGAGGCCAAGTGAACCCCCACGGCCTGTTCTCCGTAACGTACATCTTGCTGCTGAGCTCGGGAGGCCCCGGGAAGATCAGAGCTGTCACCTCCCTGGCATAGTGTCCCATCCAGAAGCACCAAGTTGCCCATGAACGCAGAGCCGCAGCGCTCCAGTTCTTCCCCGTACAAGCCAAGTCCCCTCTTCTGCACTTTGATTTCCTGGGACTGTCATGAATTCCCCTGGTTTGCCCTGGAGCTTTTGAGGTCCAGCAGCATTTACTGCCGTTACCAACGCGACTGCACTGGCAGCAAGCCCACGCTTTGGGGGCTGAAGGCTCCCGCTGCGGTGGGTGACGGTCACCTCTCTGCCCCATGCATGGACAACCTCCCGCAGCTCGCTCACAGCCTAGCTATGGTGGGACATTTTGAGTAAGTTGCCTGCAGATGAGTTTACATTTCTGGAGGTGCCTGGGCAGTGCACGCACACCCCTTTCCATCCCCACAGTACCTGGGGGCAACAGCGGAAGGAGAGGTTAGAAAAGTTCATCAGCTTGAATTTAAGCAGCACAGATGTTGGCTCTGCATCTAAAATCCTAATAGGATTTGAGCTTCTTGCACGTGAGGACACAACAGTGGGACACATTTCACCCTGGGGGACCTTGGGCTGCAGGGACCCAGCTATTCTCTTTGCACCCCGTGTCCCTGCACGACTCGCCCTGCGCTGCCTGGCTGCAGACCCTGCTTTGACGGCAGGCTTTGGGGGCTGAAGAGCAGCTGGTGCCTCCTTGGTGAGGCCGCGAAGGTCTCTGCAGGTCCATCCTGGGGCTGTTACGGAGCAGCAGGAGCCCGGCTGGCTGTGGCACAGCGGTTGTGGCGGCTCTGCCCAAGTGCCCCTGGCTGGCTCAGCACAGGGGAGCTGCCCAGCAGACCTTGAAGGAATTGGGCAGCTTTCACTGCCTTTTGTAGCTTGGGCCCAGCTTGCTCTGACAACGAGCCGGTGACCTGCTCCGGATAAAAGGCACCGCTGGGCTGAGGTGTGCAGGTGCTTCCCAGCTCTGCTGCGGTTGCTGGTCTTGGGGCTGAAAAGTGGCTTCAAAGCACCTGCTGAAAGAGCTGAGCCTCCCAGGGAGATGTATTGAATGGTACTCAAGATCATAGGTAATGTCGTCCAGCTAAAAGGATAGATAAGTAAAACTGGATTAATTAGTGCCTGCTTGGAGCCTGGAGGCTCTCAGAAATGGCTCATCTAGATCCCTGAACTGCCCCTTTCATCTCAATGTGCTCTTAACCCTGGACTGTAATTATAAGTGTGTTAATGTTAGTGCTGCTAACTTGTTGTCTGCTAATTAGCACAGCACCAAATCAGCGTTTTTATCCCTCAGATCCCCATTTTTCTCTTCCCCCTGCCTTAATCTGCAGTGAGTTAATGATTTAACGTGCTTTTCACCTGCAGGACACGCTGCGGTGGCGAGAGCGCAGTGGCGGAGAAGCGGGCCGTGTCCTTGGGGAGGCAGTCGCTGCCGCGCGTTGCCTCTAAGGACAGGTGCCTTTTCCACCGCCAAGCCAGCGAGCAACGCTTGCGACCGCTCTTTAGGAGTGATTTAGCCAAGGCTAAAGGAGAGCAATGAAACCCGGTTGCAGAGCGGACATGGGTTTCTCGGGAGGCAGGGCAGCCGCGTGGTCGGGTCTCGTGGGGTTTGGGGCCGGGGCGCCGCTCCAAACCTCGGAGCAGAAGGATGCTCGTGCATGGGTTTGGCTGGCAGCTGATCCCGTGCTTTTTGCACTCGGCATGGCGTTTTGGCCTCCTCCGAAGGGTCTGGTCATCCAGCATCGCTATTGCAGCAGATAGACCTCGAAGTAAAAACCGGCCCCATCCCGAGGAGGTCCCTGACCTGCCAGCAGCAGGACCAAGGCGTGCTGAGATTGCCCTGCGAGCACTGGGGCTGGCGCGGTGACCGGCACGTGCCGCCAGCCCCATCCGCAAGCACAGGCAGGCGCGAGCAGATGCCCATGTGTCAGGGATATCCCGTCCTCGCGCTCGGGACCGACATCTCCCAGCCCGGAGACGTGCGGATGCAAAGCGGAGGTCACCTCCCCGGGGCTGCCAGGGCTGTGCGCCGGGGCTCCCGCGCAGCACGGGAATTGCGGGAGAGCACGAGCGAGCCGGGAGGACGTGCCTGCAAGAAAGCTGTGGACGCTATGGATCTGCATCCCTGCTGGAGGATCTTTCTTTTTTCCATGAATCATCATCCATTAAAGCCCCCTCGAGGCTAAAGAGAGAATTTGCTTTTCACATTCGCTCCCCCAGCTTCGAGGAGGTGCCTACGGCCCCGTGGAGCGGGCTTCTCGCATTAGAGAGTAAATAAAGTTCCCTGGGGTTATCCGCTCCTATCCAGTCCCGCTCAAGTTAAAGGAACATATAGGAGCATTTTCTGCTTTTCCTCGAGTCCCGCTCAAGTTAAAGGAACATATAGGAGCATTTTCTGCTTTTCCTCACTGTGTTTTTTCCTCCCCGAGGTCATTTATTGCCTTTTTCTCGCCTTTAGTGAGATGGGCAAGTTGGTGAAGTCCCGGGGTAGCAGTAAAAGAGGTGGTTGTTTTGCTTAGCTGCCTAATTTAAGCAATTTGGTGGAGTTTATTGCTCTGGGTAACCTTAGAAGCTTATTGTGTGATAAGATCTATCATAACATTGATTTATGCACGTCAAGGGGGAAAAAAATGCAAAATGATACAGTGGAGCCGGGATGAACAAATCCATCATAGAGAGGAGTTATAAAAGCCAATGTGAAGACCAGCCTGATGAGATGCACGCTGCTAAGATACACGTGCGTTTCCAGCTCGTCAGTATTGCAGAAAATAGGACTGTTCTCTGCAGGGGGGAAAAAAATAGCCATCAGAGAGAACCTATGTTTGCATCTTTTCCAGGATAAAATAATTGTCATGGTTGAAAATGTCATAATCAGCCAACCAGCTGGGATTGCGGATGCGTTGGGGGCAGATCCGGCTGCAATGTCGCTGCGTTTGCGCGGGGCCGGGCGCCGCTTTGCCCTGCTGCCGGGCAACCAAATCCTTCCTTGGAGGGCTGCTTTCCGCTTTTCATTAACGGGAAAAATTCCCCTGCGCCATGGGCTCGCTTGCCCGTGACGCCCGCTGCCCGGTCTTGCAATTTTTTCAGTAAATGGCGTTTGGTTTTGCAACGGCGGCGGTTTGCAGCTGCCTTTAATCTGCTGTTTGGGCTGGTTTCATCTCTTATAACTGCAGCTTGGGGTGCGTTGGCTTGTTAAGCGAAATGAGCTTTTCTGCTGAATAAATACATGCATTGGAGAGAGGAAAAAATGCAGAGCTGAGTGCACCTAAGAGAGACTCACCTGCCAGCCCCTGAAACAGAAATCCCTTATAATTTACCCCGACGCAGAAGCAGCAGAAACTGCAGGTTTCTCGCAGCGGGTATCATGCTCGGCGGTTTCCAGGCTGCGGCTTGCAGAGCCCCGGGGGATGCAGGGACGACTTCAAAGAAACCTCCGTGCTGTAACTTAGGAAGAAACGCAGTTAGCAGCAGGCCTGAATTCACCAAGTCAGCTTTGCACCCCCGCGGGGCAATTTTCAGCAGGCTGCGAGCTGCAAAATGACGGGCAGCGCGGGTCGGCAGCAAGTATTGACAGAATAAATCAGATTTGGGCAAATAATGGATTTTTTTAAAGTTTGGTGGCCAATGCATCCTTTTCACTTAGCGGTCCCTTTTGAGGAATAACGCTGAAATTTGGGGGAATTGCGGGGTAAGATGTGCCTCTGCCGGTAGGGGAATGATTGCACTGTCGCCGTTTTCTCGCAGGAGGGGGCTGGCGGCGGCGGCGCCCGATCCCGCGGGGCGGGCGGGTGACGGCGCGGTGCTCTTTGCCTTGCAGACGTGCCCCTGGAGCTGCTGGCCGCCATGCGCTCCCTGCGGCGCCTCAACCTGCGCGCCAACCCGCTGCGCGCCGAGCTCCGCGCCCTCGCCCGGCCCCTCGTGCCCTTCGAGCTCCTCGTGTCCCCCGAGGGGCCGCAGCCGGCCCCCTGAGCCCAGGACTCCCCGGGGGACGAGCTGCTCCGCTCTTAATCGCCGGCGTGGCGCCCGCCAGGCGCCTAATTAAACGTTTTTTTTGCGTTACCCGCCTTTTGCCTGCTGGATTTATTCGCCGCCGGTCGCCGAGCCCTTCTGCAGGCGCCTTGCAAGCGCTCCGCGGGGCTGCGAGCGGGCGTCTTCCGAGCTGGCGGTTCCCATCACGCTGCTGCCTTCCCGCTGCTTCTCCCAGGTGGCTTCTCTCCACCTCTGGCAAAGGCACCTTGCACGAATAAATCACTGGGCTCTCGTGCATCTCGTGCAAATCACTGGGCTCTCGTGCATCTCGTGCGAAAGGGCGGCTAGGAGGGCACCGATGTCACCCTGATGCTCGGACCGGCTGGGCACGGCTGGTGGGCCAAGCCCGGGGCAGAGTTTCCAGATGACAGCCCTGAAAAGCGACGAAGGAGCCCAAAATGGTGAGCGGGAAAGCGCTTTGAAGGGAAAGCGATAGTGAAATTAAGCTGTCAGCCGAGCGGATAATCTCTTTGCTGCAAATGTGTGCAGTGCTGCAAAGGAGAAACGCCTGCAGATGGACCACGTCGCTCCTGCCGACCCCAACCTCCAGCATCCCGGGCCCTTGGGCGCTTCTCCTTCCTCCCGGCTCCTCCGAGCCCCTTCCAAGCTCCCCATCTCCTCCGAGCAGCCTCACCTCCCAAGGCTGGTCCTTGGAGCATCCCTGTTCGGACCCTCCAGGTCTTGCTGAGTGGGATCTGCTGGCTGTAGTCAGCCCAGCAGAAGACGCAGAGAGGCTGCAGCAGGATGCTGCAGGACCCTGGTTTTAGCCGAAACGAGAGCCGGGAGCCGCAGATCCGAGCAGTAACTCGCCTCCAAACTTCCCACGGGAGACGAGGGCCCTGTAGCCACCAGCACGCTCCCCAGCTGCAAAAAAAAACCCCAAAATCACAGCGCAGCATCACCGGTCACTTCAAAATGGCTCGTTTCACCGTTTCCCTAGTTGCTGCTTTTAAACCGTGGCCGGTCCCGGTGCCGCGGGAGCCAGCGACGCCGAATCCGCGCGGGAAGGCGATGCTGGAGACTTGCCGAAGCGGAGGTCCGGCTTGCCCGGCACCGGCCCGCGTGGCCCAAGGGCTTCGCCCCGGGGCTGCTCACCTGTAGGGGGGACAGGTATCCCCGTCGCCATGGCGACGGGATGCTGTGATGGCCGCGGGGGCCGCGGGGGGCTCGGTGCGGGGGGCGCCGCGGGGGCGGGCGGGGGGAGGCGCCGGCTGCGGCGGGGGGCCGGCGTGACTCATGCGCCGGCTCCGCAAAGCCGGGGCCGAGCGGCGGCCGCGCTGCCGCCGGAGCCCCCCGAGCCGCCCGCATGCCGGCGCTGCGGCCGCCCGCCGAGGAAGGTGAGCGTCCCCCCGCGCCCCCCGGGGCCGTCCCCCACCCCAGGCGACGGCCTTCCCCCGCTCCCCTCCTTCGGGCTCGCGTCCCCGGCGGCTCGGCCGCTCCTCGCCCCGCTGCCGGCTGCCTCCCTCTGCCCCTGAGCCTTCCTCGCTGCCTCCTCCTCCTCCTCTGCCGCCGAGTGGGCAGTCCCCTCCTCACCCCGGGAGTGAAAGTCCGGCAAAGTTTCATGCTTAAAACGGGGCCCGGCGGAGACGGGGGGAGGCAGGCGAGCCCCTCCGGGGGTCTTCCCTGGCCCCACCGCGTCCCCTTCCCGGGGACTGCTGCGGCCGAGGAGCCCTCGCTGCCAGCGTCGGGCCTCTGCGACTGCTCCGCTCCCCAAGGGCCCTGCCGCCGCGGCCGACACCGATCTACCGGGGCGGCTGTGAAGGTACAGCCGGCAAGGTCGATGCTGCGGAGGCAGCGGGGGACCAGCGCCGACGGGACAGGACGGCGAGGTGTTGCTGGCTGGAGGGAGCACGGCAGCCTGCAGAAGGTCGCTGCCGGGGGTGCAAGGGGTCTTCGGACCAGCCCAGCCGGGGACTCACCTGATGGGGGGCTTGCTGTTTTGGAGGCGCTTGCGGGGTTGTGGGTTTCACGGGCTGAAGATGATTCCTGGCCAAGTCAGTCTTTGCAGAAAGTCCGTGCGTCCTGGCGCATCCAACCCCAAATGCGCATCGATGACGCGGGGAGGCTCTTCGCTCCTTCTGCCCCCCGAGGTCTTCCTTTCCAAGCGTGCAGAGTGAGCGCTGGCCAAAGCAAGCCCTCTTCTGGTGATGAGGTACTTTGGCTTCGCAGGGGAGAAGATAATATAAGGGGTGTTACAGCTCACATTGGAAAGCTCAAAAGCGAGAAGAGGAGGAGAGCAAGCAAGCGCTCGCGGCCATCTCTAACGCCTCAGGCCAGCAAGAGCGGGAGGCGGACAACACGGACACCGCTCCCGTGCCTGAGCGCTGCAGCGGCCGGAGATCCACGAGACCGATTTCTTTCTGCACCCCGCTTTCCTTGCACAATCCCTCAGGAAAAAAGGCCAGGAGAAGAGGATTCCTTCTGGGTGTCTTTCATCGTTCAATAAAATAAGTATTGGCCGTTGAGGGCAATATATCATGACCTCTCCTGTGCTTTCTGCAGAGCCATTTCACCGGTTCATGCTGAACCAGCATGAAGAGCGGGACTCAAAGCACAGACATGGTACGGCTGGTGGTCTCTGTGCCTTTTATCCCCTTCTCCCTTTCCGTCTGGCTCCGCTTAATCATAAACTCGTGCATTGGCGCTTATTTCCTATATGCACAGGGAAACATAGGTATAAATAAATACGAGAAAAAAACACCTCCTAGAGCATTAGAAAAGTGCGGGGGCGAAGGAGATTATCACTTTATCCTCTTCCTACTTGATTTTTCTGCCTTCCCTTCCCCAGGCCCTTCCAACGGCAGCTGGCCAAATTCCAACGCGAGCGAGAGCCACCGCTTGAGGGAAAACTACACCTTCTTGGCGTACTACCAGCACTCCTCCCCCGTGGCCGCCATGTTCATCCTGGCCTACGTCTTCATCTTCCTCATGTGCATGATCGGCAACATCCTGGTGTGCTTCATCGTGGTGAAGAACCGCCAGATGCGGACGGTCACCAACATGTTCATTCTCAACCTGGCCATCAGCGACCTGCTGGTGGGCATCTTCTGCATGCCCACCACCTTAGTGGACAACCTCATCACAGGTGAGCGGGGAAGCGCATGGGGACCCGGGTAACACGAGACGAGACCTAAGGGCACAAGGGGGGAGAAAGCGGTGGACACCAGAGAAAGAGTCCCCTTTGGCCGGTGTGGCCTTGGTATTCGAGGGGAAGGGCAATACTAGGTGACACAAATACAGTTCTGTCCTGCAAACGAAATCTGGAAGCAGTTTTTCTCCCATTCCTACAATTCTACCCTCAAAACTCCCTCCTGTGGGTGCCTTTTTTGCTGAGGATGAGGAGGGCAGTCAGCCAGGTCTGATGGAGGTATAAAACCATGAGGTTGCCTTAAGTCTCTTTAAGAGGAGGAGGAGGCTCAAAGTTATTTTAATTGGGAGTTCTTTTATCTGTTCTTGGCCAGTGAACATGTCGATCACAGTCTAGTCTGGTTTTTCAGACTTTTCCTCTGCAGCCACAAGAGCTAAACATTTCTTTCTCTTCAAAAACAAAAAAGGGAAAAGAAAAGCCAAGATTCATGCATGCACACACGGCTCCAAGGGCACCAGGACATAAAACCTCCCAAGGCTTGGCACCGCTGTGGGCGCTCCCGGAGATGGAGCACATCTCTGCAGAGCAGGATGCAGAGCGCTCCGACGTCCCTTTGGACGGGCGGGCTCGTTGCCAGCCGTAGCTGAGAAAAAGAAACAGCATAAGAGACTGCTTTTGAGAGTCTGCCAGCCTCTGGATGCCATCAAGGGGACCATGGGAGGCAGATCCCAAACAGGACCGAGGCGAAACAAGAGCTCCTGCACAGCACTTTGAGAGCGCGTTGCCTCTCCCTGCTGTCGGCTTCATCAGCAAGAAGAGGCCACGTCATGGCCTCTCCCCACCTTTGCTCGGCTCGCGGGTTTGCTCGCCTGTGGCCCTTCGCGGGGGGGTTGTCACTGCAGAGCAAGGCGCTTTGCTTCCCGGTCCCTCCCCGCTCCTCCCAAACCCCAGGTTTTGAAGGACACACGATGGAGCGATGTGCCTGATGCGGGCCTGGAAGGAGCTGTGCCGCTCTGAAGCTGCCTGGGGGCTCTGCTCACACACGCAGAGAAGAAGAAATCCTCAGTTAATCTGCGGCATTTGCCAAGGCTGCTTTTGATTCCTCCTCGCCTTTCTCGGCACAACTGCACCTTTTCCAGCAGTCGTTCGGCAGACACAGGACGAGCGTGCTTTATTACATTTTTTTGCACAGCCGCTCCAGTGTCTGGGCTTCTCTGATGTTATCTGCAGCTCCCTCACCCAAGACTCGGCACTTATCGGGAAAGGCAGCCAGCCTTGCTGCCGGGGGTTCGTCACACCCGCCGCCCCGCAGCGAGGAGCCGGGATCCAAGTCACGCCGCAGCCCTGGGACCGCCGGAGGCAGGTTTACGCAGCGCTCGCGACCTCCACGGCCCGTAACAAGCAAGGAGAGGCTCTTGCTCTCCGCCGTCTGCAGCCAGCACCCGAAACAGGGCACACCAAGCCCCCTCTTCCCACCCTTTCTGCCTCTCACAAGTACCGCAGCTGATAAACAGGCCAAGCCAGGCCCTTAACTGCATCTTTTTAGCACTCCCATCTCCCAGCTAATAATTCCCATTGCCTCTTACTACGCATTTGCTTTTAAGCAGAGTTGTTGTTGATAATAATACACATTAGGCTAAAGTCCAGCTGTCTTTGCCCTGTTTTATCTAAGCAGTGCTAATAGAAAAAAAAAAGGCAATAAAAATATCACTTGTTTTGGGGAGAGGTTATCATTTTATTTATAGCTACTATTTTAGGGTTAAATAAGTCTGGGTTTTTTGAGTTTTTTGACATTTTGTGGCAAAGTAAGTGTGACCTTAACACTGCATTTACGTATTTCTTTATCTAAAGTTCAGCTGTGCTCTGACAAGCGGCTTGGAAAGAATCCTCTTGTCGCACCAGCCCTCTCGCTGCATCGATTTAGCTCTCTCTGGCTATTGACCTTTCTGAAGATAAAACTGTGGTTTCCTGCTCCTTGTGCCTGCAGCATGAGCACAGCAAAGCTTACCCGAAGCGGTGACCACCCGCGGCACAGTGCCGGGGCTCCCTTTCCCAGGGCCGCAGCGTGGACACGTCCCCTTGCGCAGCTGGACATCCCTGCCGGGAGAAGGGATCTGCAGGGGCGGCCGGCCGCGGTCGGTGATGTCCCGAGGAGGCTGCAGGAGCATCTGCCGGCGGAGGGGGAGACGGCCGGAGCCCCCGTCCTGCCCTGCCCTCCTTGCCTTGCCCTGTGTCCCCAGCCCGCACTTGGGGACGTGATGGCAGGTCCAGATCCCAACCAAGCGGGCACAGGTGGCAGCAAGCAGAGCCGCGCTGTTGAGAGCCCCGCTGGGCAGCTCCCTGAAGGCACACCAGGTTTGTGCAGGAATTAAAATCCCCTGATGAGCCTAAGAAGAGACCTTTGGTCCAGCACGCAGGTAAAGGGCAAAAACATGAGTTTAAGGGATGCAGGTTTCAGAATAAAGGCGGAAGCGGGCTTCTCTCCTACCAAGTAAAACCCTCTGTGCAGGACATAAAGCCCACACTTAAGTCCACAACCAGGTAAGGCAGGAAGCCTGCCCAAGCCGTCCTCGGGGAAGGAGAAAAGCAAGCAACACTATAGACTTGGGCATCGAGCTCCTCTAGCTTCAAAGGCGTCTAGTACCTTTTTCAGCCACACAGTATTTTAAATGTAAAATGGTTTTGGTTACACTATGGCCCCAGGGTAATATAAGATCCCCTATACTACACGTTGCCATAAGCCACATCCAAAGCTTGGTATTTAGGTTATCTGTGTTTGTATCTGGTTAAACGCGGTAGCCTATTTGTCAGACGTTTGTTATCTTAATATAACGTGGACTCATACTATAACGACATGCTTGCACAGCACTTTGAATTGCTGGAAATATCTTAACAGGGGTCAAGATACAAGATTAAAGCTCTTACGATCAAGGATCCCAAGGCTGGTCCTCGTGATAACAGTTAGAGACCTACGATTGAAAGAGAAATGACAAGGCAGAACATTATAATGACAGTTTGCTCTTAGATTTTCTAAGAAAAATATTGTCCACCCTTAGGACCAGGATTGAGCATCCCCCCAGAAACAGGCCAGAAATCACACAGTGGATGGGGACATCTAGAGGAAGCTGCTGATGGATCCAGCTGAAGCAAACGCATTTATAAACTCTGTCCCTTCAGCAGGTTACCAGAAATGGAGAAGGCCTGCAGCAGCTCGGCGGGCTGCCCGGCTCCCTGGCTGCGGCGAGAGCCGGGCTGCACGAGGCAATGGCTCGTCTCGCGTGCCGCCAAGAACGAGCAACTAAAAGCGAGAAGTTAATGAGCATCTCCCACAGGCTCTGCACGACATATGGGTTAGGCAGCCCCTGCCTCCTCCAGGGAAAATTTTGCTGCTCTTCTCATTATGGTTTTCTTTGAGAAGAGAAAAGTAGTCAGCTCAGGTTCATGATCCCTCTGCCAGCTTGGAGCACTTCCGATGAGGGAAATCATGAGCCGTGACAGCCTCTTGGCCCACCTCGCCAAGCCACGGGCAGCCCTGGGTTGGCGTTTCGTGGAGCCACCTGACGCGCTCTGTCATTCCAGGTTGGCCCTTTGACAACGTCATGTGCAAGATGAGCGGCCTGGTGCAGGGGATGTCCGTCTCGGCTTCTGTTTTCACCCTGGTGGCCATCGCTGTGGAAAGGTACGTTGGCACACGGCAGCTCTTGCACGCCGTTGCCCCGCAGGGTGTGAGGACGCGTGGGTCAGATCGAAGGTCTGCCTGGCTCAGAAGCCTCTCCCGAATAACGTTCAGGAAGCAGCATCAAGCCAGGGCAAGCATCCCGGGATGCATCCCCCGCGAAACCGTGCAGAGGCCCTCTTCGTTTGAATGCTGGGAGTCAGGAGTGTTTTCCCCTCTTTCGCCAGGAGACCACAAAGCTTCTCGGAAAAAGTTCGTGGGACGTCCCAGCAAGGTGTCTGCTTGCTGTCACTTCCTCTTCTCCCAGGCCCATCTAAAAAATATCCCAACAAACACAGCTGTGTTTTGCTTGGTAAAAAAGCATGCTTTTCTTCAGAACACCTTCCCATCTGAGGGTTCAAAATAGGAAAGCCAGAGAGATGTCACAGTCTCCTTCTGCAGTCAAAAGTAGTATGTAACGAACAGCCCATCCATACCTTTGCATCCCCTAAGTGCATCTGACCCACAGCGTAAGGAGGGAGCACTCGGCAGCAAACACCTTACCCTAATGATTGCAAATTATTTCTGGGCAAAATCCCACAAAGTAGGGGCTGGTGTTTACCAGGGAAGAGGCATCGGTGAGAAAACAAAGCTAACACAAAACTGAGTTGAACTCCCTGTGCTTTAAGGTTAAGCGGCTGTTCACCTCCACTCCCAGGGCAATGGATAAATTTCTTCAGAAAAGGCCTCTCATACAAGGAAAAGGGGCTTTTGAGCTTTTTGGAGTTACCTCCCACAATCTTGCAAGTCTAATAGATGGAGGCAGCTGGGGAAGGAAGAGCTAATCCTTTGGGACTTTAGGAAGAAGGGGAAGAGGAGGGTCAAGGGGAGGCATTCCCAAAGAAATGATGTAATGCAGGGCAAGGCTGAGAGAGGGATGGACTCTGGCACTGCTAATGCAGGTGGCCTTGCTCCTGGGGATCTTAGAAAAAGGATGGGGCGGTAAAGCACCACCCAAGCGAGGGACGGCAGGGATTAAAACAAACCAGCAGCTCAGATGTGTTAAAAGAGAAGTCAGAGGAGCTCCTAGGCCTTTGGTTGTCACACCGGTGAGGATCAGTGGGGGAAAGGGGCTGTATTTACCCCGAACACTGCTTGACCTTCAGCTGCCACAGCGCACGCAGAGGGACGGAGATGGAAAGGCACTTTGGCCAGATGCATCCTTTTCTCTCCCCCAGCCTGCGCTGGCATGCATCACTGGCACGTCAGCAGTCCCCAGGGCCATCACCGTTTGCCTTCCGCCCTCTCCTAGGTTTCGCTGTATCGTCCATCCCTTCCGGCAGAAGCTGACGCTGAGGAAAGCCCTGGTCACCATCGTCGTCATCTGGGTCCTGGCCCTGATCATCATGTGCCCCTCCGCCATCACCCTGACGGTCACGAGGGAGGAGCACCACTTCATGGTGGACACCTACAACAACTCCTACCCGCTCTACTCCTGCTGGGAGGCCTGGCCCGACACGGGCATGAGGAAAATCTACACCACCGTGCTTTTCTCCCACATCTACTTGGCGCCCCTCGCCCTCATCGTTGTCATGTACGCCCGCATCGCCTTCAAGCTGTTCAAGTCCGCGGCGCCCGCCGGCGGCTCCCAGGCGGAGGAGCCGGAGGGGCGCCGGGTCTCCAAGAGGAAGGCGAAGGTCATCAACATGCTGATCATCGTCGCGCTCTTCTTCACGCTCTCCTGGCTGCCCCTGTGGACGCTGATGCTGCTGACGGACTACGGCCGCCTCAGCGAGCGCCAGCTCCGCCTGGTCGCCGTGTACGTCTTCCCCTTCGCCCACTGGCTGGCCTTCTTCAACAGCAGCGCCAACCCCATCATCTACGGCTACTTCAACGAGAACTTCCGCCGGGGCTTCCAGGAGGCCTTCAAGGCGCCCTGCTGCTCCCCGCGGCGCCGCCACCGCGGCGCCTACTCCGAGCGCAGCCACAGCCGCGGCCCCCTCTTCGGCGCCCGCAACCGCGTCTCCGCCGGGGCGCAGCCCAGCGACTCGGCGCCCCCCTCCGAGGCGGCGCCCCCCGCCCCGCCCCGCGGCCGCCTGCTGCGCCACGGGCTGCCGCCGCCGGGCGCCCGCGGCGGCACCGGCGTCCCCGCGTGGGGCCTGTGAGCGCGGCCCGGGCACCGCGCGGCGCCGCCACCGCGTCGCGCTTCGCCGGCGACCCCAATAAACGGCTCCTCCCGCTGCTACCGCCTCCCTCCCTGCCGGCGACGGCGGGACGCGAACCCGCGGCGCCGCCGCGCCGGCCGCCTCCGCGCGCATGCGCCGCCCGCGCCCACGCGAGGGGGCGGGGCCGGGGGGAGCGGCGCGCCTGCGCGGTGGCGGGCCGGGCGCGGCGTGGCGCGCGCGCGGCGGGGCGGGGGGGGCGTTAGTGCGTGCGTGCGCGCGCGGAGCCGTTAGTGCGCGCGCGGCGGCCGTTGGTGCGTGCGCGCGGCGGCAGCATGGCCGGCTACAGCGTGGAGGAGCGCGCGGCGCCGCACAGCCTCGAGTACCGGCTCTTCTTCAGTGAGTGCCCCCTCTTCCCCCCCCCACCTCCATCGCCGGGGCTGGCCGCGGAGCTGCCCCGCGGCGGCCGCGGTAGCTAACGGCTGCGTTCCCTTGCAGAGGACGGCCGGGGGCAGTACATCTCGCCGTTTCACGACATCCCTCTCTACGCGGATGGCAGTGAGGTAATGGGGGCGGCGGGGCTTCCGAGGGGAGAGGCCGGTACCCCCCAAAAAAACCGAAAAAAAGAAAAAAAAAACCCAAAAAACCAAAAAACCCCTCATCGCTGCCGCTCTGGGGCGTGCGGATAAGTATCGCGCTCATATTGCCCAATTCCCGTGCCCGTCTGCTCGCTAGCGCTAGCTTGAAATTCCCGAGGTTGCGGGTTCCGGGTTGTCCACGTCGCTTCCTGGGAGCCGCACCTGGGCGGGCAGGGTCGCTGGAGCTCGTGAGGAGCCGGGGCCCTCCGCCCCCTCCCACAAGCCGCTGAGGTAGGAGGAAGCAGAAGAGGAGACTGAGGGAGAGGATCTCATTCTGATGTTCTTTCACTAGTGTAGGATGCAAGTAACTGTCCTGGGCTTGCCCACGGGGTCGCACAAAACCACTTTGGCTTAAAAAAAGGCATTTCTGTAGTTAACAATGCTGCATTCTTTCCCCTGGAGGTGTATGCTACTGCTGCATGATATTTCAGGCTTGGGTTTTGACTGCATTAAGGTTGCTCTGTGCCACAAGCCTGCAATCTGATCAGCTGCTGAATAGAAGGTGAGAACATTAAATTCTTGTTACAACAGCTCCTAGAGACTCTTTGCCTTGCAAAAAGAGCAGCTGGGGAACCTGCCACCTGCAGTGATGCAGTTTTACATCCTTCAGGCAGCCAGCAGTTTGTCAAATTAGGCTGCTCTAAACCACCATCTAAAATTCTTCAGCTGTGGGAGCCCTAGGAAACCATAGCAGCTAGTTTTCAGTTCTCACCGAACACTTTTTCAGTGATAACTTGGGCTCTTTGGCGGTGTTTCTTCCCTTTATCGGCTGACTTTTGTTTGAGAAGCCTAGTGGAGGATACTGAGCTAATGAAAGTGATAAACTGTAAGCTTTCTGAACCTCTAATAATCTTTGAGTCATGCCATAGCACTTTCCTAGACACTTGTGGGAGCCCTCCATGGAAGCTGAACTGAATGAGTCATTCCATGCTGTCGTACTTGGGGCAGGAGCTTGAATTCCAGTGCGAGTCCTTCTTGAGGTGCTTTCATTGTCTTTGCTACTTTGAATTTCCCTTCTTTCTGTTATGTGAGGCAAGCTGTAGGAGTCATCCATCCAGCTGACTTCCCGCGGGGCTTACGTTTATCTGTTGCTTCTAGTTTGCTGGAGGGTGCTGTTGAGGTGGGTGTAGAAAGGATGTGAACAGCAAGTGCTTTAGCAATATGTAGCTCAGTGAAATGAACCCTCTGTCAAGCTGCTGGCTAGGTTAGGGCTCAAGTCAGTATATACATATCCCACCTCTGCCCCAAGTTCTGAGAATTGTTATGAGGAAAATGGATGTATAACATAAGTTATTAAGGGAGAGCCCCCCCCGATCGCCTGTGCAAACTCCTCACTGTCCACAATCTTTCTCCCAGTAAAAATACAGTAGGAAGCAGTATTTGCTCACCAAAGGATGAATCCAGCCCTGCTGTCTGAGAGCGTCCAGACAGGGCACGGTAAAGGAGTCCGTTGGCTGGCTTTTATTACTGCATAGTATTTCCTTCTCTGCAGAAGTGTGGAGGTACAGGGTAGTTACGGGAAACAAAAGCGCAAACAGAAGAGTAAGCAGAAAGGGAGCCTGCCTCCTTGAAAGCAGTCAATTTTAGCTTTGTGATGGGGTTGTTGGCTCAGCTTTGAGAAGGGGTTCTCAAAACACGCTTTGTCAGGAAATCTGAGGTGGCTTTTAGCTGCTCAGAAGGAAAAAGACAGATTGTAATTGAGGACAGTGGCAAAGCAGTTTCTGTGGTTGATTGGGAAACCAGCTTTCAAAGACGGATGTCTGGAAGGTAACTCGGGCAAAAACAGTTCAGACAGCATTAAGCTTTGCAGATGATCACAAAATAGGTTGGGAAAGTCCTGGGGGGTGAGGAGGTCTCTGTGGATTAGTAATGATTAACAGACGAGCCAGGACTACTGGTGTCCCTTCAGGTACTTAGTGCCGCTTGCCAATGCCTCTGTGCCAAGTCATTAAGAGTCACCGGTATTGTGAAGGTCACTGGCTCCAAAGTTGCGCAATAGGACTGATCACTTGGACCTCTCTGTGGCTTCAGTGCCTCTCTGGGGAGGTTTTTCTTGTTACTTAGAAGGTTTATTAGCAGCTGTGATAGGGAACCCAGCTTAGAACAAAAGGTTACCTTACTCTGTCTGGGCTCCTTGATCTTTATCCTTATACTTCTAAGACATTTGAGAGGATTGCAGAGTTGTTTTTTTTAAGTGTAGGGCTGGGGTATGCTAACCTTATCCATACCTGTATGCCTTGCACCCCGTGTAGTGTTCCAAATGAATGACCTTGGGCCACTCGCTGGGTATCCTCAACCAAGGCAGATCTGTCAGTTGAACTGTCGGACTAGGGGAAAATGTGAGCATAAGTTCCTAGAAACTTTCCCTGAACGTGTCAAAGATGCACCCCCAAGTCCTTTTTCCTCGCCTACAAAGCCTTATGTGCCCTTTTTAACCAGTCCCAATCCGCCTTATTCCTCACCTTACGTTACATTTTTTTATATTTCTCTCTATATAGAGAGAGATACATACACACATACCCTTTTGCATTTAAGTTGGGAATTGGCAGTGGCCATCCCCCTGCAATTAAGGGACTGTAGTGAACTTTTGTTAGGGAAGAATGTGAGCAAAGTCAATGACATAACAGCACTGATTGCACAATAGCAATCCAATTATGGTGCAATATAGGTGGAAGGGATTTAATGTGTCTTGTATTACCTCTTGCAGTGCTAATACTGCTTAACCTGGAGATTAGAAAACTTGTTGATGCGAGGGAGCAAAGCTTGACTTTTTTGTTAAAAGTATTAATCTCATAAAATGGCAGGTGTTAAGATTCAGGTGTGAAAGATCTTGTTTTCTTGGGGAAGAAGGGATGCAGACATTGAGCTCTCAAAAGCACCGTCAGCCTAGCTGGAGTCAATGGGAGGTATTTTCAAGTGCCACCCGTAAACTAGATACTGCAGGGGGTTGTTCTACTCCACTCCCCCATGCCTCCATATCCTTGCAT
The DNA here is from genome assembly GCF_036370855.1 of Dromaius novaehollandiae. Taxonomy (NCBI): domain Eukaryota; kingdom Metazoa; phylum Chordata; class Aves; order Casuariiformes; family Dromaiidae; genus Dromaius; species Dromaius novaehollandiae. The sequence goes on along the minus strand of NC_088103.1, from coordinate 9,387,546 downwards.
TATGGCCTGCCAAAAAAAAAGTCTGCTTTTATAGGAGGGTCAGCTTGGGGAGAGGAAGCTAGGACATCTTTTCCTGTGTCAAGACAGTTTAATTACAGTATTTTGTATTGACTTTCTTTGTGTTCAAGACAGCATGTAGATACCTGCATTAATAAATAGATGGCTTACTCCTGTAAGTATTGTCTGTTCTAAATTGCCAGGATGGCTTTTGCTGTAGAAGGTAAACACTCTGTGTTTAATGAATGTGCCTAAAACCTCATTTTGTTAAGCCCAGAATTGTTTATATGCAGCTGGATTTGATTCATTTGAACCTGCTGTTTTGTGACCTAAAAATATGATGGAGATGTTCACAGGTTGCAACTGATAGAAAAATGTGTTGATAACCTACAATCTAGCTGGTGTTTTTGCATGGGATTAAAATTAGTCTGAGTGATGACATGTGACTAACTGCACTGTGGGACTCTTCTGTTGTGTGTGTCCAAACTGGCACCGGAAGAAGCAAAAAGTTTTATGGTTTTCATGCAAAGTACTTACGTGTGTGTCCTAGTTCAAAGTGTGGTCTTGAAATTCCTTCCCATTAACTGATATTTTTGCTTTTTCCAGAATGTGTTCAACATGGTTGTGGAAGTACCTCGATGGACAAATGCTAAAATGGAGGTAACTATATTAAACTTCCTGCCCTAAGTATTCAAACTGACTAGTTTATTAGTCTTTGGCTTTGTTGATTCTCTCCTCCTCACCCTCACTTCTTCATTCTGAAAAAGGGTAGCCCAATGTTTCTGGCTCTGTAACTTGATAGAAAATAATTCACCCCTGCTAAATAAGGCCTTTCAAAAGCTGCAGTACTGCAGATGTCTTGTCAAGCAATTTTTCAAGACTCAATGCCTACTCCCTGTGTAAAAATATACTTAGCACTAGAGGCATAATATGGAGGCTGAGACTTGCAGAAGTCAGGATAATTTGATTTTTCTTCTGTGACTTCTGATTAAAGCAACATCTTAGGAGTCTCAACCCCATCTCTGGTTCTGACACGGATAAGTCTGCTGAAAACTGAATCTTGGGAGCTGGTGACGCAATGGGAACTGTCCAGTATTTACTTTTGGCCTCAGTGGTAGCCGTTGGCCTCTGCGCTTGTTAGTTAGCAGTCAACTTCATAAAAATTGCTTAGGTTTTCTTAGCAAGCAGAGTAAAGACAGATTTTTTGCAATTTTTCTTCTAGATCGCAACAAAGGATCCCTTAAACCCAATTAAGCAAGACGTGAAGAAAGGAAAGCTGCGTTACGTAGCTAACGTGTTCCCCCATAAGGGTTATATCTGGAATTATGGTGCCATTCCTCAGGTACTGTAGCGAGTCTCTGTGACTCACTCTTTCGGGTGGGGAGCAGGGAGGGTGGGGAGCCGTTGAGACCATCTTGGTAAGCTTGCGTGTGCCTTTGATTACTACCGAGTTAACAAGGAAGATCAGCTGAAGGTCTGATGTGGAACATACATGCAGTTGCAAATGATATGATCTTGCTAATGAGGAAGACTTGTTGAGAGAGCAGTGGTAATTATAAGCAGAAATCTCAAGAGTATTAGCTTGCAGCTAATACTGTAAACAAGCTGTTGGAAACTTTAAGGATGAGCAGCTGCTGTTAGTGAAGTGCCAGCTGTGTCACTTCTCTGCTTGACTTTGGCCACTTAACAGTTCAGTTGGACAGTAGCTTATAGGTCCTTGTCTTTGGATGAAGGGAGCTGTCACTGCAGAAGGAAGATGAAGATGCATAGTGGGCATCTGGCAACACAACATACTCTGTTCCTGCCTGGTAAAGCATAAAGAGCCAAAGTTTTAAGGTAATGGTACAGGATCTAGGTGTACAGCTCCTAAGCTGACTCTTTACAAGTGAAATAGCGATCATTTTGGACTTTGTACGTGGATAATAACAGCCTCCAGATCTATTCAGGCTTTCAAATCTTTCTGGTTTTTGGCCTCTTACTGTTCAGAGTCTGGAAAACCTCTACAATACACAGCACGACTCAAATGTGTTGACCTGTTGGACTATGATAGATGCCCAGTTCTCAGTGTTGGCACTCGGTGGCAGAGAGGCACTCGGAAGTCCAGAGACCGCATGAGGCAGATATCTGCAGTTGCACAGATAGGTTTTTGCTTGAAGTAGCTGGCTAGAGGCAGGGACCAACAGAGATGGTGACTAGAAACAGTGCTCTTAATTGACGGGTGTCTGCTGGGTGCATAGAAACTTTGAGCAAGGGTGTTTGCCTCTGATTCTCTTTAAGGCTTGAGGTTCCTTTAGGTAAATAAATTCCATCAGTGACAGTGGAAACACTCTGAATTTTTCCAGTTGTGGTCTTGATAGCAGTACATATCAGGTATTTTCTCTAAATGTCTTCCATAGCTTCTGGGTGGAGGACTCGAAATAGTTGTTGCTTTGAAACAAATGTAGAAAGTACATGTACATCTCTTGCTGAAGGTAATGAGCAGCAAAAATCCCCAGTCCATGTCTTTCTGAGCAAAAACCCTTCAATTGAAATCCAGTGGGATCTTCTAATCACTCTTAACAAATAGCAGGAAAGGGAAGGCTTCTTCAAGGACATGTCTGCTGTCTTCCGTGCTTCTTTTGTGAGCGCTCAAACTTTCTTGCAATTTTTGAAAGGCCTGCCAGGTCTGAGACTAGGGCCTACAGTTGCCCGAGAACTGTTCTGTTAGCATGACTTTACTGTTCTTTAGGCTTAAGTTGTTTTGAAGGTTGGCTTGATAAGCAGTTTTTTCACATCTGACACTGATGCTCCCCATACTTGATGCAGCTAAAATCCGGCTGGGGCATGGTATGGCATCTAGCTATGAGGGCCAGCTGAAGGGTCTAGTGGAGAGCTACAGAAATGATTGTACCTCTAGAAACTATAAAGAGAGAATGAAGGAATCGGATGCTTTTGTCTGAATAAGAATGGAGGAATGCAGGTCTTCACATGCATAAAATGTTGCTGCAGAGTGAGAATAAATAGGGACTGAATTGTTTGCCCTCTCTGTTGTGGAGAGAACAAGTAATGGGCTTAACTTGAAAATCCTCTGCTCCAGTTTATACCCTGGAGAAAATCTCTTCCATGGCCAGGGTAACAAAGTACCAGAATGGATTGTCTGAAAATGATTACCTAGAGTTGGTCTTGCTTTGTGTGGAGGGATGAGCCAAACATCTCAAGGTCTCTTCCAACCCTTCTCTGTGATTTGAAGTTTTACATGATAAAACACCTTGGCTTGTGAAATAATAATTTCTAGGTCCTACGCAGAGAGTTTCTGTTTGAATTCTGAATGCATTATCAGCTCTTGTCCAGCTAAGCAGACTTTCAGTGCTACTTTGAAGTCAGTCTAACTACTGGGAAGGGTTCTCCCATGCTATGTCTCAGTTTTGTGGATGGAAGTGGTGGTTCAAGGTTAGACTGTTTTCTGCTTGCATGGATTCTGCAGTCAGTTTCTTTGTTAAGGATTATGACTTTCGATGCCTTCACTCAGTCGTGTGTTACTGGACCCAAAGAGGCTTGCGCTTCAAGGGCGAGCAACTCCCTTCAGCACCACACACATTTCAGTACGTTCCCCTCGGTGCTTTAGATGCACCGCGAGGTCGTGACGGTAGTTATGTCCCAGAGTGCAGGCATCTGGGAGGAGCATTCCTTTTATCTCAACAGCCTTACAGTTAGGTGCTCCTTATGATGGAAGTGAGCACTACATCCTTTCACTCCTGATCAGAGGTGTGTGGTAAGCAGCTGTTATGTTAGGAGGCATAGCGCAAATACCTTCTGCAATCCTGCCTTCCAGTTCACAATCTAATACTGCTTCAGCTGAGATACAGTAGGATACTGGGTAGCACAGGATTATTACTGCTGTGGTGTAACAGTGTGTCTTAAAATGTTTAACTAGAAGGAAACAATACACCCTCTCTCTCTTCCATCTCTTTTGAAACAGCTATCTGGAATTCAGGAAACTTCTGTTAAGAAATGAATTGGGAGAGGAACAGGCAGGCAGCCAAATCAATGAATGTTCTTTATAGATGTGAACTTCACCTTTATGCAGTTGTTCTAAAGTTGTTTAACTGAAGAGGAAGTCTGGAAAGATGTTTTGTCTGGAAAGAAGGTTTGTCAGTGGGAGGGAGCAGTTCACCCTTGGCAAAATAAGAACTTTTAACTTAGATTAGAACTGCATTTGCAGGCATGTGTAAAATAGTAGCCCAAACATCAGAACTGAAAGCAAGTGTGCAGTGGGCCATCATCTGTATCCTCAGTGCCTGAATGTATCCTCAGTTGCTTGAAAGAAATAAACCTCCTTTTTGTTTCCTCCTGAAACATGAGAGTTCTTATGAGGCTTGTGTGGTTTTTTTCGTAGACTTGGGAAGACCCAGGTCATAAAGACGAAAATACTGGCTGCTGTGGAGATAATGATCCAGTTGATGTGTGTGAAATTGGAAGCAAGGTAATGCACTGTAAAGAGTAACTGTCTTTTGAAACATGTAATTAATATCTCTGAAGTCAAATCACTTACTGAGTTCTTACCTCTGGTATCTTAATCTGCTGTGTCTCCTCTGTGGTGCCTCTGAAGATTATTGATGAGATCTCAAAGTATGAGCCAAGGCTCATGAAATGCCGATAAGCTACAGCTAATCTCCTGGTACAGAACTGCTTGCTGAACTCTGACAACTTGCACAAACCTGCGTTGCACCTTCCTTGAATGCATCAGTACAGCCAACAAAGTCTTTTTCCTTGCAGGTCTGCTCTCGAGGAGAAGTAATCAAAGTGAAGGTGCTGGGCATACTGGCCATGATTGATGAGGGAGAGACAGACTGGAAGATAATTGCTATCAATACTGAAGACCCTGAAGCAGAAAACTATAATGGTAAGTACCAGGGAGGAGGATGCATGCTAGTATTTCCATTTCTCAGTTGGGTACCTTCAAGAAGCTTTCAAGTCAGAATATTGACTTGCTCCTGCAATGTCACGGAGTCAGTGTACTCATCAAATGTGACGCTGGCCAGGACAGCAGAATAGGGCACTATCATCCTCTACCAAAACAGTATCCTGCTGTTCACTAATTATCCGTCCTTTGCACAGCCTGATAGTGAAGAAAAGGATGGCTGTTCAGCCAGAAGGAAAGGACTTGTCCACTAAATCTCTAACCAAAGCTGTTTAAATGTGTCCGAGCATCTGGCTGAAGCTTCAGGATTTAATCGGAAGCTGAAACACTAACTTCCCTGTCCTTTAGCAGGTACTCACTTTGTGGCTTTAGTGTGACCTGAGGGGCAACTCAGAAGAGCAGGGTGATAACTAAGTAACTTCTGCAGTTGCTGTCTGGCTCACAAACCTTTTCTCCCTGGCTAGATATCAATGATGTCAGAAGGATGAAACCTGGATACTTAGAGGCCACAGTGGACTGGTTCCGAAGATACAAAGTACCCGATGGAAAGCCAGAAAACCAGTTTGCTTTTAATGGCGAATTTAAAGGCAAGGTAAGGACGACGTTCTGCTTTACTGTGAATCTGCAAAGGCACATTGTCCAAAAAGTAAGCTCTAGATGTGTGGGGACACGGATGATGAGTTGCTGAGACACTGGATTTCTGCAGGCTGGTGATAGCTGACTTAGCTTTCTACTATTTTTTCAGCCTACTTGAAAGGGTAGGGGAAACAAGTGGGAGTCAAATGGGAGTGGGCTTGTCCTCTTCAGCAGGAGCAAGGCATCAGGTTGGGTGGGCTGGACCATCCGATTGCCCCTCAGAATGGATGGAACTGGAACGGAGGCTGAGATGTGTGCATGTTCCTGCAGTGTTTTATTCGGCTTCGTCTGTAGTATCAAACCAGGATACTTATTCCCGGTGTTCATGCTAACAAAGGATTGTGTGTGCTTCCTTCTCCGAGCTGCCAGATTAATGCTTGAGTACCTATTACTTCTTAAGAAAAAAGCTGTGATATGATTGGAAGCAGATTCATTTTTTAAATACTTGCAGAGCTAGATTAGGGGTGTCTCTCTTCCTGTTGACGTGCGCAGCAGCTGAGTGACTTGCTACAGTGGAGGAAAGGGTGCAGGTGGGTCAGCATCAACTAGTTGCATTAGACAAACCGGGTAGGAGGAGCAGGGCAGGTGCTTTTGTAGTATAGCCCTTGCCCAAGACTAGAATATCTGGATTCAGTTTCTCTTGGCTTCAGGCTCACTAGGTGACCTTGGCATATCCTCTCATCTTGAAGTTAAAACAATTCGTGTTATAAAATCTCCACTGTTTCAGCTGCTACTCATGGAAGGCAGTCATGAAAGAAGTCCCTTTGAGTACCTTCCTCAGTTAGAAGCTATCTAAAATCAGCCTGTAAATACTGGTGTCTCACGCTATGTAACTGATAGTCTGGGGCGAATGGTCTAGTGTTTACATATAACGCGATGTTTGTTCTCATCTCCAACTTTAGGATTTTGCAGTGAACGTTATCAAAAGCACCCATGAACACTGGAAAGCTTTAGTAGCTAAAAAAACGGATGGAGGGGAGATCAACTGGTAGGTTAACACTTACGTTACAGTACATGTTCCTTTCCCCTAAGCAAATAAGGCTGAAACTTGCTTTCCTGACCATAGAAGTGCTTTCTGTTAGGAGCTCACTGACTCTGCCAGTCTTCTCCTTAAATTTGGCAGCTATAAGAATGTTTCTTAGTATTCCATTGTTTAATACTCCTGGAGGAGAAACTTGGCTTTCACATTCTCACAGGTAACCTTTCTCTTCTAGCACAAATCTGACTGTGTCAGACAGCCCTTTCTGCTGTAGTCAAGAGTGTGCAAAAGCTACGGTGGATGCAGTAAGTACAAATTGGTCCGAGTATCCTACCCCCAATTTCAGTGTCAGACAAAATAAAGTGGTTTGTGTGGTACCATAAACGGTCCTCCCTCTGTGAGCAGTGTTTTGAATACTTGGAATTTTTTGGATGACTGGACTCGGCACCTGTTTCTGGTTAAATACGAAGATGAATGTAGAGAAAGTTGCACATTCTTCCAGAGCCGCCTCCTTGCCCTTAGTCATCTGGGAGACAGAATGCAAAACAGGCTTTGTGTGGGGCCGAATTTCTGAACTACAGCTTTGCTGTCAGCTGTTCAAAGACATCTCCCTAAGCTTGTGAAACACTGTTGTTGGCAATTTGAAGGCAGTTAGAGGAATGGGAGAGGAGAATCGAAATGAAACTATCACCTCAAAGTATGGAAGTGTAACTAGAAAAGTCTTTTCCCCTTGTGTTCCACCAGCACATCATGCGTTGGTGGGTTTTTTATTTTGAAGAGCAGGCTACAGACAAGTGCATAGACAATGGAGCAGTAACTGTTTGTGTTTCAAAACAGATGGCTTTACAGTATGAAGAGAGTGGATGGCTGTTTGTGTTCAGAGCAGAGCACCTCAGGCATGTAGGACATGTACAGAATGAGGAGGCTGAGTGGTGATGACAGCGCTCATGTTGTATGTGAACTTATTTATTTTCTCATAGCTGTCCAGCACTGACTGCCACAGACCAATTTATGCAGCTTTAAACTGTGCTCAGTGAAGATTTGTGCATCTGTAAATGATATTTAGTGGGCTTCAGGTATAAAGTTAACCTCAATTGCTTTGATAGTTGCTACCTGCTAATACTTTTGTTTTTTCAGGCACCACCAGGTAAAGCTGCCAACCCAATTCCCCCTGAAGGTAAGTCTCAAAACCCAGGTTACATTGCAAAGCAGAGTGGAGACTTCCTCAAAGGAATTCAGTAGGAAATCAATAGGAAAATGAGGGTCTTAACTGATAGTTATGGTATGGTTTTAGCACTAGGAAAAATTCAAGCCCCTGTCAGATTTAACTTCTGTCAGTAGTGCTGTTTAATACCTAAATAACTTCTGCTGTTGCCTTAATTTCTTATTTAAGTACATGAGGCTGGCTGCAGGCAGGAGACCTGAGATGCTATAGTTTGCTCCCGAAGAGATGTGGCTTGTGGCAGGTCCCTGGAGCTGGAAGAAAAGCACTTCAGAGCACCAAAGTGTTACAGTAGCAGCAGAGCATTTTCCTCAGTGCCTCGGAAGCAGGGTTTTTATCAGTATAAGGAAAGTGCAAGTGAACCAAAGAAGGGAAGTACTTCATACCCGCAGAGAGGTGTGGTAGAAGTTGGTCACGAATTTGGTTGTTCAGTTGCTGCTTAACCTGCTGATCAGAGTTCTGTCACTGAAAAGTGTCTTCTATAAGCTGATAAAAAGGCTCTTCACACGTCTGAAACATAATGCACTACATTTCAGACATAACTCCCTAAGAAAACTGCAACTGTGGAACAAGTCCTGCTCAGCTGTCTTCCTTTCCTTCTGTGCGAGGTTGTGATAGGCACCTCGTGTGTGAAATCAGGATGTTGCTGTCCTAGGGACAAGACCCAGGGGCAAGTAGGACCTAATGACACAGTCTTGTGAAGAGTCGAGAGCTCACAGCTGTATAGCCAGAGGATGACTGAACAAAGCTGTCATCTTCAGTCTCTTTATGGGTGATATGAAAGGAAACTGAAGGCATGTAATCATGTCTTCCATGCTGGCATGGGAGTTTGCAGTAAGATGAGTTTTACCTTTCCGGGTCAGACAGCTGAGTGTTAGGGAAGCTGAGCGAGCTCTGGATTGCTGCCCTCACCCTGAATGAGTCACGTGCAGTCACTCCCTTTTGGGAGCAATGGTGAACTGAGTAAGGGTGACTTCCTCAGGACAGGTATGAACTGGGCTGCAAGAACCTATTGGAAGTATAATGAAGTTGGTGACGTTAGCCAGTGGAAACCCCTGAACTAATACGGAGCTGGAAGTGATGCATACTGCACCGTGCTTGTCAGTTCCTACCAGGAGTTTTGCTGCATCAGCTCACACAATTTTTATGAACATGGCTTGCTGCAGCGGCGCATGGATATGGCCGTGCCTCCTGCCCACCAAGGGTGGCCTATGCCCAGCTGGCTGGGAGAAGGTGAAAAGACGCCTTTGAACACTCCTTTGCTGTAGGTGATGGAAATGCTTATCTGCTCTGCGCAGCAAACGGGAGGGAATCATCTTGTGGAGGATGTTGAGAAATGGTTCCCTGCCTTGAAGAGTGGTTGGTCTTAGCTATGAAAATGCCTTAAAACTGGCACAATGGGCCCTTCGCCAATGAGTAGTCCATGCCCTGGGTCCCAAGGAGTAGGGCAGGTAGACTACTTGCCTCAACGCTGAGGCATTACATTCAACTGCTGTCTCTTAATTTTGCTTTTGTGCATTCAAAATGCTTCTGCTGATTGTCACACAGAAAGGTGCTGTGGGCTGCAGAGGAAGCACCGCACCTCCCCAAGTACAAGTTGCGCTGCTCTGGGACCTAGGATGTGAGTAGCAGTCGGCCCAGAACCAGACACGCCAGTGCTGCTAGGGAGGCTTGTAGCGTATTTGATATGTATTTGATAAGCGTGTGGCTAATTGTGGATTACATCTCTCTTCCCTTGCTCAATACAGTTGACAAGTGGTTCTACTACCAGAAGAACTAAGGCTGGAAGGCGGATGGCGAAACAACTGTTTTCTTCCCACCACGAAGCTACTACGTGCAGAAACAGAAAAATAGCTTCACTGTCACCAGGACGACCTTGCCTGTAACTTATTCTAATTAGACTTGTGTATCTGCCCGTGGCATGTCTGTGAGGTACTCTGAGGTCTTGTGGCGGCTAGAAATGTAACGTGTAAAACCAAGAGCTTGTGCTTGCCTGGTCTCGCACTAGCCACGTAAGCCAGGACCCGAGCCCAGCTTCCCGTCCGCGGTCTCGCCGTGCATGGGCTGTACGCTAGAAATAAAGACTACTGAACCGTGCGCCGCCCCTTTCTTTCTCGCCGGTGCCGCGGTTCTCGGGGGGAAGGACGGGCCGAGGGGGCGCTGCCCGGGCAGGCGCTGCAGCGCGTCCTGCCGCCGGGGGGGGGCCTCGAACCCGCGGCGGTGACGCCACGCGCACGGCCGACGTGGGAGCCAGCGCGGCGCCGGCGCGGCCGGAAGGGGCGGGGCGCGTGGGGCGACGCATTTCCGGCGGGGAGCTGGCGGCTGCCGAGGCAGGGGAGTCGCTGGGGCCGCGGCCGGAGGTGAGGGGCGCCGGGCCGGGGGGGCCGGGGGCGCCGCGGGCAGCGCGTGGGGGCCGGGCCGGGGCCGGGGCCCGGCGGGGGCGGCTCCGCGGGCAGCGGGGCCGGGCGAGGGCGGCGGCGGCCCCGCATCAGCCCCCGCGCCGGTGGCGCTTCGGGCCGGCCTTAGCGGCGCTTCCCGGTTGTGTCCCCGCAGGCGAGTGATCTTCAGCGATGTCGTTCATTTTCGAGTGGCTCTACAACGGCTTCAGCAGCGTGCTGCAGTTCCTAGGTAATGCCCCCCTCACCCCCCAGCAGCGGCCTTAACTCCTGGAAAGCCCCGCTCAGGCCTCGCAGCCGCCCCACCTCCCAGCTGCCGTGGCCTGTGCCCGCTGCTGCTGTGCCCTGAGAGGCAGCGGCGGGTGGGTCTGGTTTGGAGCGTGCGACTGCTCAGACCAGACTAGCACAAAGTCCGGTTGGAAAGCTGCGGCTCAATAAACCTTTTTCCTTTTCCCCGCTCCGGTAAGAGAAACTTTTAGGACATCTTCAGGTCGGTTGGCCCCCGCTGGAGTTTTCCTGGCAGCGTATAGAAGCCGTGAGCGCAGCTGGGCTGATGCCAAAGGCCCGTTTAGTCCAATACCCTGTCTCCAGCAGCATCCATTTCGGGATAAAAAAATACAGTAACAGGAAAACTTCTGACTTACTAGAATGTTAATTCCTATATGGAGGTGCACAGTGTGCTGCCAGATGGTTTGTGCAGTAATCTGATATAACTCAGTCGTCGTCTTCACCGCAGACACGAAGGGTAGGGCCTCTCGGTCCTGGCTGGGCGGCCGTCTGTCTGCTTTACGGCCCAGCGAAGGAAGATGAGGCTTAGGAGAACGGGGCAGAGCAATAATGTGGTTAGACAGCTGCCTACAGGAGTGAGGGCCACAGAGCTACCAGCGCTCTGTCTGCGCTGGCGGCGCTCTTACGTACGCAGACCCCAGGATGTGCAAGCCTGGGACTCCTGGAGGGCGAGGAGGAGCCTTCGCGGACGGCCCGGGAACACGGAGCACCTGCGGGATGCCCGAGGACCTCCGTGGATCCCGTTGCGAGTGACTTGCCGGGGGCAGATCTGCTGCTTAGGCAGGGAGGGAACCGGTGTGGATTCCCGTCCTCCTCCTGGTATCAGAGCCAACCAGCCCCACCAGAGCTCACGCTTGCTTCCGGCTGCTGCGGCCGGCTAGCTCGCTTCTCCTCCAGCTGCCGCTCCCGTTGCCAGGCCAGCCAGCTCGCCAGCACGCAGGGGAGACCGTGCTGGCCGCTGGCTAAGGCGCCGCTGCCCAGGCGAGGGAGGCCCGTGTGTTTTGGCTGCCTGTTTTACCACGTTGCGAGCAGTCACTTCCTGAGGCGTAGATGATGGCGAGTCTGTAGCAGAGCTCCTCCTGCCAAAGCCTTAAATCTGGCCGCGGTCCTTGCTGGAGGACTCGGTGTCCTCTGTTTCGGGTGCTTCTTGGGATGCAAGGGAGGAGGCGTGGTGATGGCGGCGTCCCGTCCTCGTGCAGGTGCCCCAGGTGGTGGCTTTGGTGAGGTCTCCCTTGCTGCAGGCACGTCGTGGTACCCCGAGTGTCTCCTCTGTATAATGACCGCTGGAGTTTGATGCCATTACTTTGCTCCTGATATCCAAATCCAGCCTTTTCTTTTAGTAGTAGTGAAACGGTCACTCAAGTGGCTTTATTAATCGTTGTCTGCATATGAAAGACTCTTCTCACAGTTTTTAGGAAATTATTTTTTTTTTCTCTTGAAAAAGTCCTGTTGGAAACATGATGGAATTTGCTTAGGGCGGATGCATACCTAGAGCTGGAAAAAAATCACTGTTTATTTAAGGAATATGATGTATTGTTTCATGCTTTGCACTTTTTCTCCAGTAAACTTGCTTACTGTGCTATCTCCTCTGAGTTTATTCTGTTTTCACATTTACATACTCCTTCTGGGTGACAGATTGATCTGTAATCCATTGCATGCAAAGAATATTTTCCTGCATGCTCTTCTGACAGGGTGTACCAAACATGGGGGCAATTTAACATCTCAGTCTGATGTTTTTCCATAGATGTAAAATGTTTTTGGAGAAAAGAATACGTTATTTGAAGACATGAGTTTAGAAAACGTCAGTTGTTGTAGGTATTATCTTGCATTGCCTTGGTAAAAGCCAGGACGTGTTCTGTTGTTGTTGTTTGGGTCTTTTTTCCCCTGTGGTGTTCTCTGTCTATGCTAGAAATACTGTATATAAATAGATGACAGTATTGTTTGGGGAGAGGGATTCATATCTAAACAGCAGCAAGTATCGAAGCGTTTCTGCCTGCGTGCGAAGATAGGCCTGCTGGATTTTTTTCTTTGCCTTCCAGGTTTGTACAAAAAGTCTGGAAAACTTGTGTTCCTGGGCTTGGATAATGCAGGCAAAACCACTCTTCTGCACATGCTCAAAGATGACAGGCTGGGTCAGCATGTCCCTACGCTACATCCAAGTAAGCCTTCCCGCGACTGAGCCCAGAGCGCCTCGCGTGGGTTTTCTCTTTAATTACTGAGTCACGTCTCCGAGTGTGGTGCTGAAAGATGCCTTAATGATAGCTTTATGCTGCGGAGCCAGACTTCAACAGCCTTAAAACTGGCTTTGAGGATGCAGTTACCTTTCACATGTTGGTTTCCTGAGCTGAAGTAAATTTGCACCTTCCTCTCGAATGTGAAACTGAGAGCCCCAGAACTAACGTGGCTCAATTACGATGAACTTACCCCTTTCGCGGAGGGAGCCTGTTTCTAATGAAAAATGTAATAACTGCGGATTAATAAGCATGTGCTTGAGCGAGGAGGTAGGAGAAGTTATTTTCTCCCACTCCATTCCAGTGGCTGAATTCTATAGTGTAGGGATATCTTATATAAGGCATGTCTGATGTTTTTATATACATATATATACATATGTGTGTATATATATATATACACACACCAAGAAATTCTGGCCATGATAGCATCTTTATTTTTCTGGAATGCAGCCTGTGTTTCTGTTTTTTAGCATCAGAGGAGCTGACGATTGCTGGAATGACTTTTACAACTTTTGATCTGGGTGGACATGAACAAGGTAAAAGTGAACTTGCTGAATGGGAGACACTGAATGAGGTCAATCTTCTGATTTCCATGATGTTCTCAAGCCACTTTAAGCAAAATCTACTGGAGACAGCTAGCAATACGTAATTTCTGTTGCCTGAAATGGTTTATGGAGTTACACGTGGAAATAACCTTCTGGCTCTAGGATACCAATTGTTTTAGCAGTTAAATGTTTATACTTATTTCTGGCAATCTGGAAAAAAATTGCTGTCAGTTGATGCTGTGCTGCCTGGAATATTTTTAGCCATAGAAGACTTGAATGTAGAAGGCTTATTCTTTTGAATAATTGCTGAATTTTCATTTTGAGACTTTCTGGAAGTTCTGAGAAAAGTTTGTTCTACCTTTTTTTGTTGTAACGCACACAAATATAGGGAGCGTCAGGTCTGAATGACTTGGCTTTTGCCCAGGGTCTTCTGAGCCTGTTACGTGCACTGTAGTACTTGCACTTGAATCCAGTACCCTAGTCCTTAAACTGGTCATCCTCAAAATGTGAGTCGTGCGGATGAAAAGCTTTCTAGTGCCGCTTGTTTTCAGACGTCCTGGTGTCAGCTCCCACTGAGCTGTCCGGGTTCTTTGCCAGGAATACTCTCAGAACATGGTGCGCAGAAAAAGAGCAAAGGCTTTATTTAATCCCAGCTGTAATTTGATTGATTATACTAGTATACTAATTTAAGGTACCACTGACAAATATTTTTTGATATGTTAGGAGTCTCTGTGTACTCACTGTTGCAACATGAGGTGTCCCCAGCTGCTGGGAAGAGATACGTGGAATAAGGCCAGCTCAGATCCATCGCGCTCTTCAAATCCTCAAGAAGTTTTTTTTAATCTTTAAATATGCAAACATTGGGCTGAGCCATGTATACACTTCCTGGCTGGTCTGGTAGTTGGCATGGGCTCGCAAAGCTCGTACCTTTCTCCTCACAAAAACAACTTGTTTTGATAAAAGCGCTTCCAAGGTTGCCGACGCGCTGACGCGATTAGTTTGTCCAGCTGCCCAGGGAGCGCTCTCTGGTGTTACTGGAACAGACCAATCTTGTGGCCTTGCACACACTGATTTTTCGGGAGAATAGCACAATTCCCCCCTTCACCAGCACTCGGTGTGTGAGAGGTTGTGGAGCGGTCACACCTGGCTAAAAAGGCATCCATGGTTGCCAGGTGTTCCCTTGGCTCCTGCAAAGCTGACTGAAATCTTCCAGGTAGATCTCACACAGTTGTTGGTTCGGGGACACGAACACGGCGTCATCTTTTTGTGTATTGCCTTTACCCAGCAAACTAAGCAGAAGACTGACAGACAGGATTGTGCCAGTGTAAGAGCTGTAAGAGCTAGAATGGGAAAAAACAACGCTGTAAGCATTACATAGACGAGCTAAGTGTGTACTTGGGCATGTGGCTGGCTCATGGACAAACGAGGATTTATAAGCAAGTGATAGATGTGGTTACTTGTGAAAGCAAAGGGAGCATAACCGGCCCTCTGAACTCCATGGTTTCCTAGCCTCTGTCCCTTCACTAGAAGGTCTTCTGTTGTCTTGAGGAAATCATGACAAAAACTGTGGCTACTGATTCTGGGCGTAATTTTCCTGCTCCTTCAAGTAGCGTTTTTACAGGGTGGTGTTTATCGCTTCTGTGTTCCAGCTCGCCGGGTCTGGAAGAACTACCTGCCGGCAATTAATGGGATTGTCTTCCTGGTGGACTGTGCGGATCACTCGCGTCTTATGGAATCCAAAGTTGAGCTTAATGTAAACTTCCCTTTTCCTTCCTCCCCTCCACCAACACCTTTGAACAGCTAAAGTTAATACTCCCGTTGCTGGGGCTGGAGCAGGCGGTTCTGAGAGAGTCTCCTGCTTCAGACCTGCACTTTCAATGCACCCTTTGTGCAAGCGATGCAGTGTCCAAAGTGTGGATTTATAGGAATTTGCATATTACTTTTATGCTGTGACAGGATCAGTGTAGACCTATGCATATATTTCCAAAGACTTGGAGAAGCCTAGGTGTCCTTCCTGTGCATCCACCGTAGGCTCTTGAGCCATCTTTGAAGAGTTTTCCAATAGCCTGTGCACTTAGCAGCAGCTTCTAAAAGTCTTTTGTGGAAAGTTTCCTCTTCTAGGGGGTGTATTACCAAAAGATAAGCCTTGTTTTTCACAGAGCTTAAAGAACGAAACACAAAGTTTCTTCAAATGATGGATGTTTGTTTTGCTTCTGCCTAACTCGTCTGTCTCGCACGCAGGCGCTAATGACAGATGAAACAATATCCAACGTGCCAATCCTTATCTTGGGTAACAAAATTGACAGACCAGAGGCCATCAGTGAGGAGAAGCTGCGGGAGATCTTTGGGCTTTACGGACAGACCACAGGGAAGGTAGGAAGCACGCGATCTTCGGAAAGTAATGGAGAGCTTTCGCGTTTAATTGCAGAATTGAGGTTCCGTCCAGAAACTACTTGATGCATTACTGTGAGTTTGTCCAAAATATTGACCAAGCTGACTCTTTAATAACAACAACACCCTGGGGCAAGTTTCAAAACCGCCAGAATTGCACAAAGGAGCAATAGCTCTGCAATGATTAGGAAATTGGATAGATGTCAAGCTGGTATTTTAACACGTCGCCTGGTTCTCCTGCTCTCGTTATTCTGCATTTTTGCCCAGTTAACTGTCTAATCATTTTCTCAATGTTTAAAAAGAATTGATTGGAAATGCTGGATAGCAGTAGTAAAACACTGCATCGCTACTCTTGACGCTAGCGTATCCACGCCCTTGAAAACTGCTTCTCGTGTGTCACTGTAAATATTGCAGATGCTGGTTTCTGCACTTACTACATCAAATTATGTGCCTTGAAAATGGTTCACTTAAGTGCTCCTAATGCTCGTTCTCCCAAGCCACTAGATATCAGCGTTCTGCTTGCTCTGAAAGTCATCTCGGCAGCTGCTCTGATACCTTACAGAGCTCAGCATACCACAGTCTTACTAAAGGGTCTGTGTAAAGCTGGAAGAGGAGATACCCTGGGCTAAGAGGGGTTTCCCTAGGTCGTGACTCGGCTGCCGCTTACTTGAGCGCAGCCAGAGGGTCTCGGTTTGCGCAGGCCTGGCCCCGGCGCCTGGTTTGTTGCCATCCTGATTTCTCTTTGGCTTTTCCTAGGGAAACGTGCCACTGAAAGACCTGAACACGCGTCCCATGGAGGTGTTCATGTGCAGCGTGCTGAAGAGGCAAGGCTATGGCGAAGGCTTTCGTTGGCTATCGCAGTATATTGACTGATACTGGGACAGACGTCGAGTTTTACTCCTCTGGACTGATCCTGTTCGCAGCTTCTATGGACTTTTCTATTAGAACATGGAAGGCTTTCCAACCACATACTGGCATTGACCAAGAGACTCCTGGTTTTCAACTACTCCATTGCACAGTGGTGACACAACTCTTTTCCACATGACTGGGAGACAGCACAGCTCTGCACAGGGGTGCAAGTTGTCCCTTTCAGTTGCCGCGGTTTCCTATGGAAACCGGGGCTTTCGGTTACAATGGGGCTGGTGTGATCTGGGAAGCAAAACTCTGCACACTGCACTGTAACAGCTGAAAAAGAGAGCACGTCTCACCACTGTGGTTAATTGACTTTAAGAAAAAAAAAAAGAGAAAAAAAGAAAGCAATTATATTTTTTAAAGAAAGTGTTACTGTAAACAGCGTCCCTTCTAACTTTTTAGTTTAACATTCATCTTGTTTAGTCCAGAGTCTGTTTAGGGTTTTTTAAAAATATATTTAACGGTATTTAGATATTTCGCAAATTACTGAACAAAGTATCATGATATTAGAAGTCCTCAATAAATATAGATTTGGGCTTAACTGATCTGTAGGATGGTTGTGCTGTGTCGCACTGGCTGATCACGAGGAGGGTGCTGTTGGGACTGACTCGTGCAATCAAGCTTCTTTACTTCACAGGGGACTTTAGCTGGAAGAGAGCACCCGCGAGCACAGCTGTTTGCTGCCGCCTCGCGGTTTTCGGGGTCTGACGGTGGTTACCAGCTGCGGCCCCCTCGAGCGGCGAGCCCGGGGGCCAGGCCACGCGAGAGCATCCTTCGGTTTCCCTGCAGCAGCGGGCCGGGCTCGCCGGGCTGTCGGTCGGGACGGTGGGGTCTTCTTACTGCAGGGCTCCGCTTTGCTGTGACAGTAAGAAACGGTGAAGCTGTTTTCGGTTGTTGTAGCATGGAAGTGTTTGACATTTGCATATCATATGGTTATTAATGTAGACTAAACCAGTTTCTTTTATACGCGACAGATTTTTGTCTGAAGTTTCATTACTGTCTAGCACTCATTTTCGGTTAAATAAAGACATGTCTTTCTCCTCCAAAGGGGTGGTGATCCTCAGTGTAAACGGGCTTTCGCCGAACCGCTGCTCGGCAGTTTGGGTGAAGTTGTTTGGCACATCTGTCGCTGGGGAAGAGGGAGGTCTGTGGGGAAAAAAGCCTAAAGGCAAGGGAAAAGGAAAACAAACTCGCTGTGGCATCTTGCTGCGTTTATGCCGTAGGCAGCCTCTATCCTTACTGATAGCAGCGAACGCCTGAAGTGCACGTACACGGGGAACAGCAGAGCTCTTGGCTGACGGCAGAAGCCGATGTGGCAGCTGAAGAGGAGACTTGAGAGCAACGTAGCTGCTTTCGGGGTGGGAAACGCGCTTGCCTCGGGGCTGTTCTCCTCCTGCGTGCGGGGGTCCAGCAGCCCGGCGTGCTGGGCCCCGAGTCCCTGGGGCTCGCTGTGAGCTTCTCGCTCGCGAAGCCCAGCAGCGCCTGAACAAAAAAAGTGATCCTGTTCTCCCCGTGGGGACAGCTTAAATCCCGGCTCCAATTTACCGCGGGTGACGATGGCAGGATGCAGCTAGCTCCTGTCAACGCAGGCTCCAGCCGCTCACCTGCAAAAAGCATCTTGTCATTTTCTTGCACTTGCAATATTTAAAAACGCTGTTCCTGGAGTTTTACTGCCTTTGCAGGATGCCCTTTAGGAAATCGTGTCTTTTGCTAGAGAAGGGGCAGCTTTAATGTGCCCTTCTGCTCCAATATAATTAATTAATTAATTGATTGATTAATTAATTAATAAGGGGTGGTCGGACGATAGGGGCATTGCCGAGGAGCTGCTCGCTGCAGTAAAGCTGCGAAGCTCTGCAGCCCTTTGCGAGCGGGTGCGCGGCCGCCCGCGCGCGCCCGCGCGCGCCGCCCCGCCCCGCCCGCGCCACGTCAGCGCGCGCCCCGCGGGCCGCGCCCCGCCCCCGCCTCCGCCAATGGGCGCAGCGCCGCCCACGCGGGGCGGGGCCGGGGCGCGCGGGGAGGGGCCGGGGGCGCGCGGCGGCCTTTGCACCGCCGGGGCTCGCGCAGCACCGCACCGCACCGCGCAGCACCGCACCGCACCGCACCGCACCGCACCGCACCGCACCGCCGGGGCTCGCACCGCCTGGCATTGCACCGCGCCGCCGGGCCTTGCACCGCAGCAGAGGCCTTGCACCGCACCGCACCGCAGCGCCGGGAGGCCGCGCACAGCCGGGCCCGCTCCGCATGCCGGCCCGCGGTAGCCGCTGCCATGCGGCGGAGCGGAGCGGCTGCGCGGTCAGCGTGCGGGGCCCGGCGGAGGCGGCGGGGCCCTGGAGCTGCAGCGGCGTGGTGCTGAGCTGGGACCCGGCCGTGGTGCTGTGCCACGGCGCCGTCTTCGCCGCCCTGCTGCGGGACGGCCCGGCGGCCTGGGCGCGGCGCGAGGCGCTGCCGCCCGGCGCCCTGCGGCCCGGCCTGCGGGTGCGGGTGCTGCGGCCGGCGGGGCCGGGCGGGCGGCCGCGGCGGCACGAGGCCCGGCTGCTGGCACTGGTGCCCTGCGCCGCCTTCGCCGAGGCGCTGGCGGGGGCGGCGGCCGGGGCCGAGCCGTGGCGCTTCGGCGGCGAGCCAGCGGCCGAGCCGCGGGCGCTGGGCTGGTTCGGCCTGCTGCGGGCGCCGGGGCTGGACGGCGGCGGCGGCGGCGGGTGGACGGCGCGCGGGGCGGCGGCGGCGCTGCGCAAGGGGCAGGCGCTGGTGGCCTGCGGCTCGCCCTTCGGCGCGCTCTGCCCCGACCTCTTCCTCAACACGCTGAGCGCCGGCGTGCTGAGCAACGCGGCGGGGCCCCGCAACGCCCTGCTGCTCACGGACGCCCGCTGCCTGCCCGGCACTGAGGGCGGCGGCGTGTTCGCGGCGGCGGAGGCGCGGCTGGTGGGCGTCGTGGCGGCGCCGCTCTGCTGGAAGGGCCGCGAGTGCCTGGGCCTGGCGCTGGTCTGCTCCCTCGACGCCATCTTGAGCAGCGCCGCCGCCATCTTGGAGCAGGCCGGGGCCGTCCCGCCGCCGCTGCCGCCGCCGGACGAGGACGAGGACGAGGAGGAGGCGGCCGGGCTGATGCCGGCGCTGCTGCGGCACGCGGCCCTGGTGCAGTGCGGCTCCGCGTGGGGCTCGGGCGCCCTGCTGGGGCCCCGGCTGCTGCTCACGTGCCGCCACGTGCTGCAGCCCGGCGCCCGCGTCACCGTCCGCGCCGCGGCCGCAGGGTGAGTGCCGCCAGGGCCGCGCAGCCGCCCTCCGCCGCGCCGGGGCCCGCGCGAGCCCACGCCGTGTCGTCCGCAGGGGCGCCGCGCTGGCGGGGCGCGTGGTGTTCGCCAGCGCCGAGGAGTCGCCCTTCGACGTGGCCGTGGTGGAGCTGGAGCGGAGCTTGCCGGGCCTGGCCCCGCCGCGCCTGGCCGCCCGCTTCCGCCCCGGGGAGGCCGTGAGCGTGCTGAGCTTCGGCGGCCTCGGCGGCGCCTGCGGGCCCTCGGTGACGGCCGGCGTGCTCTCGGCCGTCGTCGCCGTGGCCGGCCGGCCCGTGATGCTGCAGACCACCTGCGCCGTGCAGGCCGGCGCCAGCGGCGCGCCCCTCTTCGCCACCCGCACCGGGCACCTCCTCGGTGAGCCCCCGGCCCGCTTCGGGTGCCCAAACGCGGAGACCCCCCCCCCCCGGCCACCCCCCTGAGCTGTGTCCCCCCCTTTGCAGGCATCGTGGCCAGCAACGCCAAGGACACCAGCGTGGGAGCCACCTACCCGCACCTCAACTTCAGCGTGCCCATCACGCTGCTGCGGCCCGCCCTGGCCCGCTACCGCCGCACCGGCGACCCCGCCGCCTTCGCCGCCCTGCACGGGGCCGCTGCGGAGGGGGCACGCGCCGTCTGGCGGCTCCAGCGGGCCCCCCCGGGGGTGCCCTTTAGCAAGCTGTGACCCCCCCCCCACGGGCGCAGGGCCTCGGCGGCACCTCGAAAATTGAGATTTTTTTTTTTCTTTGTGGTTTTTTTTGTTTGTTTTTTCCCCTGTTCCTTGAGGCACAAACGCTGCTTGCAGGGCATGCAAGAGAGCGCAGCACACTGGAGCAGTGCCTGGGCGTGCATCCCTTTGGAAAGGGGTTTCCCCCCCCCAAAAAGAAACCCAAATAGCTGTTTGCAATAAAGGGGTTTCAGCAGCTGCCTCAGGTGTCCGGCTCCTGCTGGGGCCCTGCAGCATTTTGCCCTGGGTTCAGGGTCCCCTTTGGGGCTGGGCCCCATATGGGTCCGGGGGGGCTGGGTGGGGGTCCTCACCCTTGTCGGAGTCTGTACCCGGGTTGGGGCACCTGGGGGGGGGGGTCTGGGGGCCGCGGCGGGGAGGAAGGTCACGGCGCGGGGTGACACAGCAAGGGGTGTTTATTGCACAGCCGGCTACACAACAGCGCCCCGGGCGAGGGCAGCAGCGCACGCACAGCACGGGGGGGCAGCGCGGGGGCCTCTCCTCTCCCTTGGTCTTTTATTAGTATGTATATATATATATATATTTAATTTTTTTTTAAGAAGACGCAGTAGCACTAGGCCTACAAGGCTCTACCCGAAGCTCGATGTGGCAGCCGCCCGGGCAGGGGGTGCAGGGAGGGGCTGCTGGCCCAGCGTGGCCCCCCCGTGCACCGCCCCGGCCCCCCCCAGGCTCACCGGCGCCCGCCACGCTGCCCGCGCCGCCGCTACCAGATGTAGCCGCCGTCGTCCGCCTCGCCCGCTTCGCCCTCCTCTTCCTCGGCCTCCTCGCCGGCCTCCTCGGGCTCCTTCTCCTCCTCGTCCTCCCAGCCCACGCTGCTCCCGAAGTCGCCCGAGAACCCCACCACGTCCTCTGCGGGAGCGAGGGGCGGAGGGTCGCAGCCCGGCCCCCCGACAACCCCCCCCCCCGCCGCCCCCCGGCCGTGGGGCACGCTTACCGCAGTCGGGGCGGCCGTGGCCCCGCGTGCCCGTCAGCTCCAGCCCCAGCGGGTCCACGCACCAGCACTCCCCGCCGCCCTGCTCACACTGCAGCTTGCGGTAGTAGCCGTCCTCGTCGCAGCTCGGGATGAAGATGCCTGCGGGCGAGCACGCGGGTTCCCCCCCGCACCCCAAAACACGCTACCCAACGGGAAAGCCCCTGCCAAATTGGGGGAACCGGCCCCGCGGTGGTCACCCCCCGCCCCGCACCCTGGCTCACCAGGCTTTTTTTTGGCTGCTTCTTGGATCTGGATCTTCTCCAGCTCCCGGAGACAGGGCGGCTCTGTGAGAGCGAGAAAAGCCGCGCTCAGGGCGGGCATCCTCCAGCTGTGCATCCGCCAGCTGTGCATCCGCCAGCTGCGCGCCCCAGCTGTGCGCCCCCCCCCCCGGGTCCCCCCGGCGCTACGCACTTTCCCTCCAGAAGCAGAAGCACCACTCGGCGGTGGAGACGCGGCCGTCCTTGTGGGTGTCGCAGGAGTTGAAGAAGGCGCGGATGCACACCTCGTACTTGTCCAGGTTGATGGCCGCCAGCTCGGCCTGCTCCAGGAAGAGGTCGCCGCTCGTGTCCAGCCGGGCGAACATCCAGCCGACGGCGTCCTTGCAGCCGGCCGCCAGGCTCTTGTCCAGCGCTGCGGGGCGGGGAGGCGGCGCGTGGGACGCGGCCGCCCCACGGCTCCGTCGCACCCCCCCCCCGAGATGCCGCGTGGGGCGACCCGCCTCGGCCCCGCGCCTCGTACCGGCGCCGCCGGAGCCGTTCTGCTTGGCGTTCTCCCGCAGCAGCTGGAACCAGTCGCGCAGGCGGTCGCCCAGGTCGGCCAGGTCCTGCCCGGTGCAGGTCTCGGCGGCGGCGGCGGCGGCCGTGGGGCCGTGCTCGGTGGCGCAGGGGCACTGGCCCTCGCACTTCACCGCCAGCTGCTTGCTGGCCAGGCACGCCTGCTGCTCCAGCTTGCACTGCGGGAGGGAGGGAGGGAGGCGTCGGCAGGGCCCCGCCGTGCCGGAGCCGGCGCGGGGAGCGGGCGGCCTGACCGCCGGCCTTACCGCCGAGCTGTACGTGTGGCCGTCGGAGCCGCAGACGGCGGCCAGCGGGGCGCCGGGGCAGGGCTTGCAGGCGCTCTCGGGGCCCTCGCGCGCCTTCGGGCCGGGCGGCTTGATCCTGCGAGCGAGAGAGAGTGCGGCGATGGCGGGGAGCTGCGGCGGCGGCGGCCCCGGCACCGCCCGCCGCCCTCTTACCTGTGCTCCAGCTTCTTGCGGCTGATGCACATGGCGCGCTGGTAGCCCTGGGCGACGCACACCTTGTGCCGGCTGCATTTCACCTTCTGGCACGGGTCCTTGGTCGTGTCCAGGGCTGGGGGGGCACCGGGCGGGGGCTGAGCCGCGCGGGCCGCCCCGGGCAGGGGCGATGCCCGTCCCGTCCCCGCCGCTTACCCTCATCGAGGGGCTGGTTGTCCTCCCAGCTCTTGATGTAGTCGTCCTGGGGAGGAGAGGAGAAGCGGGCGAGTGCCGGCCGCCGCGGCGTGGGCCGAGGCCGGGGGGCGGCTCCAACACTCACCTCCACCTCCTGCGCAGGCGGCAGAGGCCCGGCCGGGTCCGGACCCAAAAAAAAGAGGGAGAAAGAGGGCGGTGAGACACAGCGCTCGGGCCCGGCCGCCGGCGACGCTCCTCCGCAGCCGCGATGCCGCCGGGAACAAGCCGAGGAGTCGCGGCACGGCCCGGGGGGAGCCGAGGGGGAGCCACCCCACGGGACCCCCCCACGGGGCACCGGCACTGGCGGCTGGTCCCGCGGGAAGGCAGAGGGCGAGGGGGGTTTTTGCGGCTCCAAGGCGGCGGTTGCCACCGCAGTCAGCAGCCCGCGCTCCCGCGCCGCGATTAGCAGCACTGCAGTGCTCGGCCGCTCCCCGGCGGCGCGGCTCGCGGTGGGCACCGAGCGCGGCCCCCCCGGCGGCATGGGGCATGCCACGGCCCCCCGCCGAGGACAAAAGCACCGCGCGCGGTGACACAGCTCCCCCCCTCCCGGCGCGGCATGCCGCAGCGCAAAAATCCCGCAAATCCATGGGATTTGCTCGGCAATCAGCACTCGCTGCCGGCAGGGCTGCAAAGGCCCCCGGGGACGGGGATGCTCTGCCCGAGCATCCCTGCATCATGCTGCGTCGCGGCCGGGGAGCACCGGGGTGGGGGGGGAAACACCCCCCTCCCCACATCCTCGCCCTGGGGCTGCCGGCTCCGTTAGCACCATCTACCGCGGCACGATCGGTTTGTTTAACCGGGAGGGTCGCGGCCCCCCGGCGCTGCGCCGTATCCGTGATGCCAGGCCCGCACTTGGCCCTGGGAAGAGGGAGGCAGGAGCGAGCGGGGGCCATCGGGGTGGGTGTGCGCCCAGCTGGGCCTCCGATGCCGCCGTCCGCCGCGGCCTCGTGCCGCTCCCACCCGAGGTGCGAGCTGGGACAGCAAAAATCCCCGTTTGCCCCAGATAGCGTGAAATTAAGATGTGGAACCGAAGGCGGGCTGCTGCCATTCTCAAGGCTGCGTAAAAGCCGGGGGTTTAGGGGATGGGTGGTCCCAGGGCCACGGCGGCATTTTGGGGACCTCCAAGGCCACGAGGAGGGGAAGATGCCGGGAAACCGTCCAGCCCCGCGACCCGTGTGATGGTGTTGCCCACGGCGGGGCTTTCGCGCCCCGCGGCGAGGGCGCGCGGCCGGGCCTTGGCGGGGCCACGGCGTCGAGCCCCGGCATGGCGGCGGTGCCGGGGGCGGCGGCGGCGGCCTCGCGCCCCGCACGTGCTGCCGCGGGCGGGCGGGCGCTGCCCCGGGGGCCGGGCCGGGCCGGGCGGTGCCGGTGGGACGCGGGGAGAGAGGGAGGGAGGGTGGGAAGGGGGGGCCCGGCTGCGGCATCCGCAGCGGCGGAGCAGCCCGCCCCCCCGGCGGACTCACGTCTCGGAAGCGGTTCCAGTGCTTGATCTTGCCGCTGTACTGGGAGATGGAGGAGAGCCATTGTTCGTCCTCCATGAAATTGCCGGGGCTCTCGCCCGCCTTGCCGGTGCCCGCGGTGCCGGCGGCGGTGCCGGCGGCGGCGGCGGGCAGGAGCAGGGCGAGCAGCGCCAGGGCGGCGCGGCGCCCGCCGGAGCCCCGCATGCTGCTGCAGCGCCGAGGGGAGCGGCGCGGCGCGGCGCGGTGCGCACGGGGAGGCGCCGGCGGCGAGTGCCGGCCGCGGGGCGGCACCGGGCGGCACCGGCGGGCGGGCCGGGGCGGGGCTCCCGCCGCGCCCCGCACCTGCGCGCCGCCGCCGCCCGCCGCGGGGAGGGGGTGTCGCGACAGGCGGGGGGGTGTCGCGACACGCGGTGCTGGGGGGGGGGGTCGCTGGGGGCCCAGGCGGCAGGGCCCCCCCCCCCCCGGCGTCCCAGGAGCGGAGCGGCCGCCGCGTCCTCTGAAGGACGCGGAGCAGAGGACGGAGGGTGCCCGGCCGGGCGCCTCCGCGTAGAGATAAACACGGGGCCCTAAGGAAGGGGATGTGCCCGCGGGGCTCCTCCGCTGCCCGGGGGGCTCAGGCCGGCGGTGAGCAGGAGACAGGCTGCACCCCCCCACCCCCCCCCAGGAGCTCTCACCTCCTCCTCCTCGGGCTGGGAGGGATGAAGGTGCCTCTGCTCCCCCCCCCCCAGGAGCTCTCACCACCTCCTCCTCGGGCTGGGAGGGATGAAGGTGCCTCTGCTCCCCGCCCCCCCCGGGGAAATTCCTCGGCCCTTCTTCCCCCGGTGCGAGGGGAGCCAGGCCCCTCCTCATCCCTGCGACCTCAGGAGCTCCCATCTTCCAGGCTGCTCCGGTTTTCCCCCCTCCATCTGAACGCGGAGGCCCAAGGAGGTGACACCGCTACGGGACGGCTTGATTCCCCCCTCCACCCCGCAGCGCTTCTCTCTGCTCCCTGCTGCTGTCGCTCGGCCCCATGGCGGGACAACAGATCTCCCCTAGCAGGGGGCAGCACAGCCAAGAGGTCCCCCTCTCCCCCACTTCCTAAGCAAGCAAAGATGACATTAGGGGAAGGGGCGAGAAGGCCAGTAACGCCACCTCTCCGAGGCCGCCGTGGGGCTTGGCAGCGGCGGAGGGTGACAACGGCCCCGGGTGCAGCTGCAGAGCGGCAGCGGAGGCACCGGGCCGCGCGCCCAGCTGTGGGAGCCGCCGGCCTTCAGAGAAAGGCTGGGCCTAGGAGACACTGGGCTTTTATTCTTCCCGTGAGAACGTCTGATACTGCTGTGGCTACGGCTGAGAAAAAAACCACTAGATTTTCCTAAAAGCAAAGCCACAGCTACAGGCCGCGGCAGGTCCTCGTGGTGGCCCCCTCAACAGCAGCAACACTGGTGCTAAGCGGGGCTGCTGCAGTAGGAAACACACCCGCTTCCAGGCACCGGATTCAAGAAAACGGCCTATTTTCAACTCTAGAGGTAGCGCTGAGAAGCGCCTCTGACCTGGGCTTCATGCTGAGCGAAACGCCAAGCTGGCACGCCGGCCCGAGTCCATCCTCCTTCCACGGAGGGACCTTGGGAGGGACCACCGAGGGTTCACGCGGGGATCCGCATGCGGCACAGCCGCCTTCAAGCACGGCCCTGCATGGGGAAAGAGAGAGGCAGTCGCGGGTTTTCAGCATTCAGAAACCTACTTGCTTGAAACGTTGGGTTGCACCTTGGAAGAACGTAACACACGCTGCATCAAAGGGACTTCAATCAACTCATCTGCATGAGACCACACGCAATACGCTGTTTTACCACGATTAACATGAACCAAAACCGTTCCAGTTATACCTGCAAGTGATTGAGCTGGGAAAACTTGATAAATCCAGTGCAGAGTGCTTTCCACTGGCTCAGACCCTCCGCCCGCTAATAGGTGTTTTATTTACACGAGTCCTCCCACTGTGTAATGTTAAGGAGCTGCAACCCCCAGTTCAGCCACTCTCCTTTATATAACAGTGCTCTCATTTAAAGGCACTACCGGCAACGCAGAGCTGCAATTCCACCTCACTTCTGTGCACGCTCAATGCTATACAATGGGATTAAGTGACGTGTCAATTTAAGTACATGCATAACTGTTTGCTGGATCAAAGCCCAAACTACAACTCGGTGGATGAGAGGAATGGATGAGAACCCTTAATTCCACCAGGCGATGGGATGTGAAATGGGTTTCGTCATGCCGGAGCAGAGCGGCTAGGTAAGCTGCTTACCACCAAAACTCAACCAAACGGTCACAAGCGGGTACAGAAACAGGCACAACTAAAACATTTTAAAATTAGCATTGGGCCCGGGAAGCGGAAGAGGGGCTTAGAGCTGCCGCTCTTTGTAGGAAGTCTCTACGGTTGCCTCCACGGTTAAATGCTACCTCCAAGGTCAAAACCACTCGCCGAAGAAAAACAAGCGGAAAATGTTGGAATTGGGCAACCACGGACAGAACCAGTTGTGATAAACGGCGCTCGACGCCCCACGAGGGAAAACGGCGTGCAAACGGGCCCGCGTGCACTGTCGGAGCTTGGCAGTACGTCGCACGCGGAGCACGGCTGAGCGAAGAAACCGCTTCTCGGTCACAGCGGTTAAAAGTGCAGCACGCCCGGAAGCTCGCAGAGGTGCATCTTTTCTTCCCCCGGCAAAAAGCACTGCTGGCTGTCGCGCGAGCAGCGCCCAGATCTGTTCTTTTGGGTGGCTGACGAGATTTGCCAAGTAGCTCTTCAGACTCGCTGCAAGATGACATCAACCGGTGTTAAGTGCTCTCAGCACCTCCCTGGATCGGGCTCCTAGCGAGCACGCCAGTGCTCTGCTAGCTGACTAAACGAGTCGTTAGCCAGCTCTGAACAAGGCTCTTCCTGCTCAGAGTTAAGAGCACAAAGATGTTCGGCTGCAAGGGAAAGAAAAAAGAGACAGAAATCCCAACCGTTGTAACTGGGCACAAACGCAGGCTCCGGCATCAAGGGCAATCGTCAAAGCCACAGATATTTCCTGGGAGATCGGCAAACCGATAGGCAATTCTGTCTTGGAAGCACCACCACACGCATTTGGGAAGAAGTCAAACCACCCCGAATCTGACCCTCTCCCACCCCACTGCTGCCAGTGGTTTGTGCATCCAGGCAGAGCACAGTCACACAATCACTTCACCTAGGGAGGGAGCAAACGGCATGGAAACCTCTTAGAAATAATCACTAGCAAAACCAGGTGCTGTTCAAACAGCCCTGTTCCTAGCTCCCAGGCTCTCCGCGCTGATGACAGTATAATTCCACAATTAACGGCAGCAACCAGGAGCACGCGGCAGCCGCCACCGCCAGCGTTTTAAAGACAGAACTGAACACCAGGATCTTCCGTTTTTCAAAGCATTCACCCTCAGATGGGTTGAAAGCTTGTGTTGCTATTGTTACTGAACCTGGAGATGTACAAGAAAAAGACCAGTCTTGTTTAGATCCCTGAAGCACTTACAATAGTATCAAAGAGCTTTGCTCTTTTCTTAATGGAGAAACCACCTACAAGGCATATCTGCTTTTTGACACACACTGAAACAGTCACTGGGAACAGCTCTTACCATAAATGCTTTCTTATTTACATAGTTACGTGCTGGAGGTTTAATTACAGCAACTATCAATGCAACAGGAGATAAACACTTTGCTTTTGAAGGGAATTAATTTATTTGGAGATCAACATCACACAGGCACGCTGCGAGATCCAAGCAATGCCTGACCTCAATATTGTTAAATCACACTCCAGGGAGCTCTCCTGGATTTTAAATACTTATTTTAAGAATAAAGTTCCCCTTCTGAAATAAAGCCATATTCAAACATTGGTGATGCCCCCAAAGCCGCGTGCACCAGTTTTTCTAGTCGCTTACTTGGAAAAAAAACCCCAGGCACTTGAAACATCTCTGTAATCAATGAGGAAAGGAGGAGGAAGGGCCCCAGTTCCCTCCGAGGGCAAGGCAGGCAACGTACGTAGGAAGAACTGCGGGGAAACACCATGGAGGAAGGGCAAAGCCTGCCCTGGCTGCGATGCACTTTCAAAGAGTAACGAGGCATCCTCATTTGGAGCTCTTGGATCCCTGGCCAAAACTCCTGTCCTATAAAAATGTATTTTACCGATGAATCGCTGCGCCTCTGTGCACAGGTTGGATCCGCTGAGGCAGCCACATTCCCACTTCAGGAAAAGGTTAGCTGCCCAGACGTGGCGTAGTAACCAGAAGCATCCGAGGAGAACCTCTGGGAGAGACGGACTGCGTCCAGCTGCACCTCTCCAAAATAGAAGTTCTCAAAGAGCTGAAAGAGAGGAGAGAAAACACTTCAGGAACACCTCGAGAAACAGAACCTGCAGCTGGCTCATAGGTCTCTTGCAAGAGTCAGCCTTGCAAAAAGCCGGGGTTTTTTTTGCAAAGAGCCTTGCAGAAAGCCTCATAGGCTTGTTTTGCCTTTAATGAGACTATTCTTTAAAAAGATTTTTTCCCCCAAGAGACCGCATTTAGCCTTCAAAGCAAGCTCCGAGTAAACAACGTATGAAACGGATACCTTTTTATTTATGGCAGCAGCCGCCCAAACCTTCCCTACCTTGTTTTGTGACCTTTTCTCATTTAGCGAGCTTGGTTCGTCTACTCGCTTGCCTTGAAGAGCACCGTCCCAGGGTGGCCCTCTGACACGGCAAGGTCAGCAGCCTCCAGCAGAGGAAGGATTGAGGCCAGGACGTTTTTACCAGTCTAGGCCATGGGACACAACCGCTTACAGTTACAGCTTGGTTCCAACTCAAACTAGCAGGCGAGAGGCAAAGGCCCTCACCCTAGCACTGAACCTGCTTTGTTCAGCAAATCCTTCTTCAGCAAAGACCTCAGTGCAAATCAATGAAAGCAAGCCAAAACTCAGCCCCAGAGGGTGAGGCTCTGCCGATTAATTCGACATACGAAGCAGAGTAAAGGATGACGTCCGAATTTCTCATAGGGAAGTTCAGCAATGTTGCTTGGAAAGGCATCGCGTCGAAGTGCAAAGTGCTCCTAACTTTCCATGAAGCTGCAGGAAATTGCTCTACGGTGGAACATCAGCCATGCCTTTGGAAAGCTTTGCACTGGAGACACTAATTTCAATACCCCGTTTAAGACCCGTGCTGGGGGTCACCGAGAGCCTGAGCAGTACCACCACAGGGACCTTCGAAAAGCCCATTCTGTCTGTCTCCTATTGAATCTTCTGTCTGTCCCTGCAGGCGTCAGCTCAAGGCAGTCACACAGCCCTTCCTGCCATTACAGAACACACAAACACTAATGGCCAGCGAAAGCCGATACATTAACTAAAACCTGCCCTCCTAGGGCCAATGGTGCATCGATTCCTCCATGCACCTAATCATCTAAAACCCAAATACTTAGTTAGCACCTGAAAGGCGGCATTTCACCTCCTCTGAAAACGCATGTGGTTCTGGCTGGCACCAATTTAGGCGTTTCCGCTCTTTTGCTGGTTCTCCCAAGGGTTATTCTACTTTGCAAACATCCCCTTTTTGCAAGGGGACGGAGTTAGGGTTTCTTTCAGGACAGTTCCTGGTGGTCACCGCCCCAGGGCAAGAGGCCCCCGGCTCATCTTCAGGGCAGAGGAAGCAGGGCTGCAGCCAGGGAGCATCGCCCAGTGCTCTGGCCCTAGCCTGGGCGCCAGGCGCTGTGACGAATCCAACCTCTGCTCCGGACTGCCGGCTCCTCCGGACAACCGTCTGCTCAGAATTTGGCCGAGACCATCAACATATGACGGATTCAGAGCAGCGTCTCCGCAGAGAAGGCGTACGTACGCACTCAGAGCTGGCCCTCGATGACTTCTAAGCCCCTTCCCCTGCCCTCGTGCTTCGGTTTGAAACAGCCGCAGCTGCAGTGGGATGTGCTGCAGGGAGCTCGCTGCCGGCAGCCCACCACCGCCCATCTGCCAGAGACCTCCTCCTCCTCCTCTTCCTCCTCCCCAGGGCGCCCGCCTGACGGCACTGACAGCCGACCCCCAGGCTGCTTCTGCAAAGAGGATCTGGGCGAGCAGAAACGCCTCGAGGTTTCTCCGGCCCTGCGGTCACATGGTGGCCATCTCCGAGGGCGGCTACAGCTCCGGGGCAGGAGAGGTGACCTGCAGCCCCCTGCCCTTCTCCTGCCTCCACCGCGACGCCTGGCCCTTTAAGGCTCCAGCGCAACGATTTACGTTGCGCAGAGCCTGAAGTAATTCACCGCTAATCGCTCACGCTCGTATTAAGCCGCAAGTTACCGCCAGTCCTTCTAAGCGCGTACGTGGCAGGAGGCAGCGGCCGCGCCGGGGGCACTGGCGCAGGTCTCCTTCCCGGCCAGGGGCCCTCTGCAGCAGCCCTCAGCCCAGGGAAGGGGCGAGCGCCGTGCGAGGGTCTCACTCCTTTCTCCATAACCTGCACGCTCTTTTTCCTCATTCCAAGCTCCCTCTGCCCCAGCCCATCAAACACCTGCTTTTCCAGCAGCACGCTACCCAAATCTGCCTGCGTCCACAGCTCTCTGGTGCTGCCTGACCCCCTCCAGCCTGTGAGCGATGCCCAAGACGCCGGGTGCCCCTAGCCCAGACCCCCGGGCGCAGTGTGCTTCTGCTCTCCCCCCACTCATCCACCGTACGCGATTATTTGCGTCGGGACATCATGTTTTTCCTGCTGAGCGCTTCTCGCATCCTCCTCCCGAGCACGCTGCGCAATGCTGCTTTGGAGGGCCTGGCCACCGCTCTGAAGCGGGGAGCACGCCGCTGGGAAGCGGCTCTCCTAGGAGGGGACCTCAAACGAGGAAAGGGAGAAAAGAGAGGAAAGAAGAGAAATTACTCCAGCCATACAAACTCCATTTTATACAATTAAAGATTTATACAATTAAAGATTAATTACGTCTCCAAAAGCCCGCGTGGTTCATGTTAGAGGACTTAGGATAAAATGTCTCATTAATAAGAAATGCTAGGAAGGAGGCTGGTCTCCTTTCTCGTTTTGTTTTGGCTTATCTGAGAAAGAAAAATGATTTTGCCGAGATTGCTGGACCTCCAGCTCGTCAAGGCTTCCTGCAAAATTTATCATCAGCATGTCCCCCGCGCCCCAGACGTCCACACCCCAGCTCTGTCAAAGTGGTCGTACGGATTTACATCCGTTTCCCTCACAGACCACTACCACAGTAGGGAATTACTAGCATTTTAAAAGGAGTCTTTAAGTGAGGGAGAGGGAGGATAAGATGTACTTATTTCTTTAGAAACAGAGGCCCACAAACCCTGCAAACACGCAGAAAAAGAGCAAAATGCTGGGACGTGCCAGTCCCACCAGCAGCCCCGGAGTCGCACCTTTACACAGAACAGCCCAAGGGGAAAGTCTTTCAAATACCTGTTTGTACTACCTCTGCACACCACAATCTGTTTTTCTTTTTAAAAAAATGGATACTTCAGAGCAGCAAGTAGCAGTTAATGAGATTAGTTAACGAGACCAACTCTCGTCCTCAGCCCCTCTTGCAGCCTCAGTCACCTCAGACGAGGAAGATGCTCAGCAGGTCCCAGAAGATGCGGCCCAGGTCAAGGCCCTCCATTTGTACACCGCTAAAAGTAAAGCAAAACCCTTGTACCGAAGCACTTTGTATTCCCTGGGCTTTTTTTTTTTTTTTTTTTTTTTAAGATCTACCATCTCTCGTGTGTCTGGGTGTGTGTGTCTGGGTGTTTCCCAGGGAGAACGCTGCTAGAACTATTGATTTTTGGTAATGTAGCTGTACTTTCTGAAAGTAAACATGCTACAAGATTTAAAGGACAACCACAGCCATTCTTCCTACTTCTGTTTCAAGCCAACTTTTCACTGATGCTTCCAGCGACAAAAGCCACCAGATACCCCGCGTAGTGATCACAGCCAAGACACTGCAAAGCCCGAGACCTGCCTCAAGCAATTGGGAAAGAGGCCCCTCAAACGTCATTCCCCGAGACCTCCAAAATACCAGGCGTTGACTTTCCCATCAAAGAAGGTGTACTGCATTTAAGCCCCTGGGGGCTTGGAAACAGGTTTCAGACAGCCAAGCCGCTGCTTTTGACTTTCACTTCTATTTATCTTGGGGAGAAGCCAAGCGGAACCGAGAAAGATATAAATATCTCCCCCTCCCTCTCCAGCCCCTGAAGAAACGCTCTGGTTTTAGAGGATGGCCTCTAGCATCGCCGGCAAAACGCCTCCTCTAAAAGCACTTTAGCATTCTTTGCTCTGGGCCAGGAGAGAGGAGACCTGGCGGCTGCTACACTTCGTGTGCAGGGCCTGGTAACCCGAAGGCACGGCCAGTCCCTCTCCTCTCCTTCCCCACGGCGTCTCGATCCACCTCTCGTCCACCTCGCACAGAAAGGCTGCCTGGAGCACTGGGAGGCACAAATCAATAGGGAGCAGTTAGCAGGGAAGGGCGGGGGGGAGGAGAAACCCAGTCATCCGCATGGTTACTAAAAGCCGTGTCATTTGATTGGAGTGGGATGTGAGTCTCAGCAAAAGCACAGTAATTCTACAAATCCAAACACACTGAAGGATTTATGTCCTCGCTGCCTAAAGAATAAATAAGAGGATGGGGGTTGGGATTTTTCTAATATTATAAATGAAAGTGAACTTGATAGAGGCAAAGGGCAATTTAGAAAGTCAACACCACACGTACCACGCAAGCTCCTCACTCCCAGCAAGGGAATAGCACTAAGTGCCCTCTGTCTTCCCACTGCCTTCCTCAAATTAAATTAGAACCGAGTAAGGAAAGCACATCGTTAACTTTTAACCCTAGTCCCCGCACCTCTAAATGGATGTGCCAGAGAAGTGCTGCGCCGCTCAAAACACACCCCGAGGCTCAGGGGCTGCACAGCAAGGATGCCTGGAAGGACACCAGCATCTCCCCTCGGAGGTCCCCCCCCCACCGCAAGGGAGCGGCAGCACGGCATCCTCCCGGCACCGGGGTCCCAGGACCCGCAGGGACGGCAGCCACGCCGCTTTCCACGAAAGCCCCGAGAGGGAGGGAGCGCACAGGTCTGTAGATAACCTACGTTTCGCATGTCAGCCAGCAAGTTACCAGAGGTCCTCGCGTGTGAGCGCTCCCCTTCTTCCTATCCCTTCCGGGAGGCCGGCTCCGATGGCACCATCTAGCAGGTGGCTGTGAAAGGCAAGCAGTCCTGCAATAGCTCCCTGTAAGACAGCTTTTCTAGATTTCCACCCGTAAGTCATTTATTCTGAGCCAAGAAAAGCCAGCAGCACAACATCTGTCATTTTTAACGTCCCCATTTCTCTCTCTTAAGACAAACCCGTTCAGATGTTTGAAACCTTTCTTTTCCCGAGGTCCATTCCCATCTATTACACACAAATTACACAGCAGGGCTCCCCTGAGGTGCCAACAATAATTTTCTTAAAAGAAGACAGAGACTGAGTATTTGTTTTGGAAGAGGAAGAATCACACATCACATCACTTACTCTTAGCAAACGTAAGCCAAAAATGCTAGTACAAACTTCAGCCCCCAAACCACAACGACTTCCTTATCAAAGTCAGAGCAAGAGATCAAAACTAGCATGGCTCTTTTCTGCATTTTTTTCTTTTGCCTAAGCTCGTAAAGCAAATTTCTACTGCAACGCTGTAGAAATAAACACAAAGGAGGAACATTCCCTGATGAAGCAGTTAAAGTAAGTGTCTGCACGATCTTCTGTTCCCGAGCGCAGGTATTTGTCAAGCAGCAATCCCCAGGCGCTCGCTTCCCGCGGACAGCCCTGCCGGAACGAGCCAGCACCTTTGTTTTCAAACCTGGAAACAGCAGCAATAAATCACTGTGCTAATCCACGCAAGGACAGCGGTAACGCATTCCGGCTCCATTTATGAAGAGCGGAGATGCCAACACAAACCAGGACTTTTAAATCACCTGTCACAGGCTCAACGAGTAGGAGAAATATTAATGGATTCGCCTCAAAAAGCACTGGGCAGTGGGAGGGCAAAATAAGTCCAGGCAAGGGAAGGGAGCAAGAGGTATTTAAAACTTCCTTCACGTAATCTCTGGTTTGCACTCACACCGACTGGCCTGGATTTTGCTGCTGCAGTCAGGATTATTGATCAGTTTTAAAGCCTTACGCTGTCTACAGTAGTCAGCCAAAAACGACCTATTCTGAATTAACAACGAGCCCGAGCGGCTCTGCCGAGAGTCTCGGCGCTCAGAAACACTGAGGGAACAACAATGCGCTGCGTTGCCTTGCAATTAAAAACCTACCACCAAAGAGCAGCATTATCGCAGGATAAAATGCACATGTACACCCCGGTCTGCAGGGAGCTCGCTTTGCTGTGAACTCCAGCCGCATAAAGCACTGCCGTAGGGTAGGGGTATTATAGATTAACAGGACAAAACTGTCCCCGGTGAATCAGCGCTGCAGGCGGACAGGGGCATATAATGCCATTAGTCTGTGACCAACCGGCTTAAGAAACCTGGTGACCCTTTGCAGAGAGCAGGGGGGGGTTCCGTTTTCCAAATCTGGAGCAAGCACAAAATTAGGAACTTTTGAGATGCGCGAAGAGGAGTGAGCACAAGCCCGGGAACCTCCGGCTGCGGATGAGCTAGTTGGGGGACAACCCACACCGGGGATGGGCCACCGGCAATCCTTTCCCCGCCGTTTGGACCAGTTCGTAGGTGTTTATCTGCTAAAAGATTCCTTCCTGAGACCCGTTTGTCTCTGCCTTCGCGAGGGAACACGCGTGCAGAAGGACTGCTTTGCAAAGGCAGAACACGGCCGGCCAAACAGCTCTGGGGCCGTACAAGACAGCGCTGGGAATAGGAGGCCAGCGGCCGAAAACACCGCGGAGACAGCTCAAACTAGCAGACTGAGCTCAAGCTTTGGAGGAGCCGCAGGCTTCACAGCTTTGTCTGTTCTGCACACAGTGACAACGGGCACCAGCTCGCCCAGCGGTGGCCGCTACCCCCAGTGTGTCCCAATCGGGAGCAGTGCTGGATGAGGGAATGATCTCGGAAAGCGGGATGCTTGCTTTCCTTCGGAAATCAGCATGCGGCAGCGCTGTTTTCCCCATCGCAGAAGGGAACAAACAAACAAACAAAATCCCAGGCATCTGCTGGCAAGCATGGAGAAAAATTAAGCGGCGTTTCTTAAAGGTGCCTGAACGCGGAGCCGTGGGACGTGTTTGCTTTCAGACCCTCCCCACCATCCCTCGGGTACTCCCCATGGCGCTCGCAGCGGAGCGGGACCGCCCGCCCGCCCCCCCTGCACCACCTTACACTAAAAGTGAGGGCAGGGATCACACTACAGGCTGCGGCTTGCCCAAATTAAGATCAGGCTGTTCTTCCGTCTCATAAGGGATGATACATCTGAGTTAACACTTGCATAATGCCGTCGCAGCTTGCAATGGGAAACTGCGGAAGAGCAAAGAGCAAGCGCTCTTCCAGGCAACCAGGCAAAGCACAGCTGCACCAGCGATGCACCGCCGTTACAGCAGGGAAGGCACCAGCTCGTTGGCAAACTGCTGTTACAGAGCCGATGCCAGCATCAGGAAAAAAGACCTGACAGATCAAAAGTTGCCAATGGCAAAAAAGCATTGACGGGTTAAAAAAAAGGATTTGTAAATATGAAAGTGACATTTAGAAACACCAGCTAAGAAGAGTGCACCAAACGCTCTCCACTGCGGCTCGCCCGGTTAAGCTCCTTTGCTACACAAACCGCAGCTTCCCATCCCGAGGAAGGCATCACCTCTTTCCACCTGGGACCCAGGCCAAAGCTCCCCCGACCTGTAACAGACAGAGCCAAACCCAAATCTTCTGCCGGTTCACAGAAGGTGAACTACAACCGGGCAATACGTCAAGATCTGGGAAGCTGGTTCAATTAATGGATTTTTAGTTCTATTTTCACTTTCAAAAATGCGTTTTCCAAAGCAGTTCGGTGCCAAAAAAGAGTATCTGATTCCTGTTATTATTCACTCCGGACACCACTACACCAATACTTATCTGTCGGAGGTTTAATTGCGTTTGGGAGCTTGCCAGCAATAGCGTACAAGAGCTGCAGAAAAAGCAGGTAGACGGGCGCTAATCCAGAGGGGTGGCTCTTCACCGAGCTCCGCACCTTCTGGCAGAGTTGGCAAGCGCCTCCCTTTTAAACGGCTTTTTAGAGGAACGCTGCCCTGGCACTGAAAACCTCCAGTTACCGCACAGGTGTCACAGGATGAAGATGTCACGCCGAGTCGCAAGGCAAGGGTGGAAGGGATGGCTAGGACGGGCGGGGAGAGAAGGCAGCTGCTGTTTGAGCTGCTGTCACGAGCACGCTCCCCGCACCGAGCCGCGAGGAGCCAGCCGCAAACACGACAGACGTGGATCATTGGTTTTGTTCTGCGAGCGTGCAGCTGGCTCCCAGCGTCTTTCCATCCCCTGCACAGCACCTAACCTGCACGCCCAGGTAACACCAGGAACAGCCCTTCCCCTCTCATTTTTCTTTCAACCTCTTGCAGGTTTTAAAAGGTGACAACAGAGACCGTTTTACCTCATTTCCCTTAGGTAGAAGAAAGCCTACAGATTTCAGGAGGGAAAAAAGCTGGTCATAACAATCTCAGCGGCCTATCTTCCGGGAGCCGATCTGTATATAAGCAAAGCATTAATTCCTTTATCACTGATATTCAGCTTATTGCTTCTTGAGCCAACTATCCACTAGCTTTGCAGCAAACCAACGAGATCTGAAACTGCAAACCAGTGAGCATCTTGGGATAGTGCGAGCCCAACACAGGATGCGAGTCAGTGGTACATCTCTCCTGACACAGAAGAAAAACCCGCTTGATTAAATCATCTGTGCCTTCCCTTGCAAGGCAATAACAATATAACCATTTCCATCTGAAAAGGTTTCATTACTGTGAGAGCAAGAAGCAGGTACAGAGGTCAGGGAGAAAGATCTTAGGCATGTATAGTTGAGGTTTCTTTTTTATGTTTTTATTTTACTGAGACAACGTAAATGCCACACAAATACCAAGAAGCTTTTGGTACACAAGCAAATGCCACCTCATGTTGAGTGTTTTGCATATATTTCATGCAGTAACCATAAAGCGACTGGCTGAAGAAAGGATCGAGAGAGGTCATCTGCTCCACCATCCTCTCTTTCCCCAAGGCAGGAGCAGATCAGCTGTGTTTCTGTCATTGCTGGCAGATCCTGCACGAGCATCTTTCCTTCTCCTACCTCCCTCCGACAAGAGCCCCTCATTTATCCTGCCCCTCAAGGCAATCTACTCCAGCGCTTCGTTATCCTTTCCATTATGAAGATTTTCCTAACACCTACTTTGAATCTCTCTTGCTACAATTTAAACCCATTACTTCTTACCCTGTCATCAGGGCATGGAGGACAGAGTACTCACCTGCTACTAGCCAAAGCTTTCACACGCTCCATGAGTTTTTCTTGTGTGTTGTTCTCCTCCTCCCCTCCTCCTTCTCTTCATCAGCCTCAGAACAGCACTAAGTCTTTTAGTCTCAGCTCAGAGATCACATTTTCTAGCCCTCAGCTTATTGTTGCCTTCCGGGTTCTTCACATCTGTTCCATGCTGCCCCAAACCAGACCGAGGACTTCAGCTGGAGGCTGAGCGCTAGACATAGAGGATTATTTTACAGACCTTTGCCTCTTTCTTTTTCTGCAGCAGACTGGCTCAGCTGGCTCATGCTTGGCAGCAGTCTGCCATAACCTCACGCCCCTTCTGCAGGGCTGATATGCCGGCAGTTCTTCCCAGGCCCGCGCTGAGGCACTGCTCCCTCCTGTACCCATCCTTTTGCACAACATCCCATTCGTTTTGGCCTGACTTATCAGGATCATTTGGAGCTCTCTTCCTTCCTAGTAACATGCATGCAATCTTCCTGCTCTTCCCCAGCAGGATTTCACCTCCAGAACTAAGAGGAGCCTGCTCCACACCATTCGTAACACCCTCCTGACCTCCACGGGTGGGAAAGGTAAGGGGTTCCCAGCTGAGCTCTGTGGACATGGAAGCGGCCAATCCTTCTGCAATTGCTGCCACGTGAAATCTCAGTTCCTCATAAAACCAGAGTACAGTCAGCTCAGCCGCGAGCGAGCGATGCAGCAGCTAAAGGCAGTGGGGAGGGAGACACTCAGCTATAGTTTAAATTCATCTGGCAGGCTTGGCTTCTTCCAAATACGACTTTGGGGCCAGCTGCAGGCCCTCGCTCAGCTGAGATCCTCTCCCTGTGGGGTTTCCTCCTTGACGAGTTAAAACCACACTGCAAACCTTCTCTTTAGCTCAGGGTTTCGGGTCCCCCTCCAGCTCTATGAAAATTCATGCGCCTGTAGAAATCAAACCCTAGTTGCTATGGTGAAAGGCACTCTGCAAACTAAAACAAATACAAGAGGGACATTTGGAGGTTACTGGATTTCTGCACATCTTTAAGACAAGAATAAAAAAAAAGCAGCACATGTCAGGCTCTGCTAACTTCCCATGCTCTGCTACTCCTCATACATGAGGGGTTTACAGCACAACTTATCTAAGGAAATTAATAATCAAGCACTGCATTTCTTTAAAGAAGCCTCATCCCTGTGGCTCCTAGCAGTCCCTATTATAGTTTTTAAGAGAGCTGGGCTTCGGTGCTGCTGCAGAGATGCCAGGAGGCTTGACGTATCCGGATGCTAGGACAAGGAGCTGCCACCAGCGTTACCTACCAGCTGTTCTCACAGGAACACCGACACGAGGAGCCTGTCTGTGGAGCCAGTAAATTAATTCAGACAGACCTGGGAAATTATTCAGCATAAGAGTCAAGGCACCTTTGGGATGAACTGCCTACTTTTACTAATCAACGTGTTCTTTTGATTGCACTTAACGCGCTGGGTCCCTTCCCCCTATTAAGGAGCCGCTGTAATTCAACCGCGGCCGGTTTCTCTGAAAAAACCCCGTCCTCTTGAGATCCAAGAGGTGATGCTGTCTCGGACGTCTGCTGGCAGAGCAGCGACCTCGGGGAAATTGAGAGAAACAAGACACCCATTGGGTGGAGGGAGGCAGAGGCACCGACGGCGCGATCAGCAGAAGGGCTGAGCCCCGGGCCGGAGCGGACCGCGGCAGTGCCGGGGCGCAGAGCCATGCGCCCCTCTGCCCGCACGGCGCACACCTGGGGCCGCTACCCGGAGGGGCCGAGGGGAGCGGAGAGCTTTAAAACCCTCCGAGTAAATCCTCCCTCTGCCGGCACTCAGAGCTCCTGCTAAAATTAGTCAGAGAGCTGCTGAGCACCTCCGAAAAGAGAGAGGCTTCTCTGCTTTACTGTTAAGGTCACAAAAAGGATCTCTGTCGCATGCAGGCGAGTTAGCACAAACCTTCTGCGCTTCCTGCCCTGCAGCTTCCTCAGTGCAATGTCTCACAGCCTTTTCTGAATACCTCCAATGCCGCCTTTTCACTCTGCTCCAAGGCCCAAACACTCCAAAAAAGATGTTTTCCCTCTATTGTCTAGTCTGATTCCTCAAATGCCACTTCAGATTCCTGTTTCACTGTATGCAAATAATGTGAATAAACCTTTTTCTTGAAGAATATCATTCATAGGGAAGCATTTTCACAGCAACCCCAATTTAATCTCCTTTTCCAAGACCATACAAACGCTGATCTCCAGTCTCATCTGCTCAGCTGTCACAGCCTCCCATCCCACTGTTGCTCTAATTGCACGCCGCTGAGCTCCCTCTACCATTTCAGCATCCCTCGATAATGGCAGGAGCAGAACCGAACGCAAAAATCTCTCCTCTGCAAAGCAGCATTACAGCCTTTCATTTTTGCTTTTGATTCTTCTTTAAAACCTATGCAAGGAAAGCACTGGCTTATTTCTGATACAGTGATGTTGTGCCACAATCTCTTATTCAGTCTGTTCTTACCCAGTGGATTTTTTTTTTCTGTTTTAACTCAAAACTTTCCAAACAGACATCTCTCCTTACATGCTTCTTTAAGTTACCATCCCTGCTTTGGATATATGCCTTTATCATCTCACTGAAGGCAACAAAGCCTGCACATCCTTTCTGAACATTTGCCAGTCTCGATCTCACCTAATATGGATTCTTTGGCCTTTTGAGTTCATCTTGGCTTAGAAATACAATGGGAAAAGACTCCGTCTCCTGAAATCGTTACACAGAAAAGGCCGGGTACCAATGACTGCAGAACACAAAAGGTATTCCTTATCTGAAAGCGGAATTGGTCAAGGTGACTACTCAGGGTCAGGTGTTAATTTGTTTTATAGAGTGTTGGGTTCAGGGTATTTTGAGGGTTTCTATACGGCACCACATCAAATGCCTTACTTAACTGAACTACTACATACCACAGGCACCACACTAGTCTTGTTCAGCAAGATAAAAACGATATCAGAGGACACTATCAGATTTGTTTGCTACGATCTGTTCTTCACATTGGCTCTGCGTATCACTCAGGAAACATACTTTCCCCCTACTGCAAGTAAAAGCAGATACAGTCCCATAACTTAGTCCCCTGTGGAGGTCCCAAAGAGAAGAAGTCTCATTGGATTATGCCTTGCCTGTCCTAAAAGCCCTCCAAGAGCAGTTCTGCAGCCGGCTGCCCTGCCACTCTGCTCCCGTTGCTGGGCCAGCGAAAGGCAACAAGTGTCACTGCTTCCACTGATCCGGCTCTCTTTCCTCCATCTCGGCTTAAAGCCTCCCCTAGCAGCTGCAGAAGCTAATACACGTGGCTTTGCATTGTTGCTCCTCAATAGCTGCTCCCTTGAGTTTTAATCTCATAAGCTGCTAATGCACAACTCCGTGCTAAGAGGCAGGGTTCACCTTTCTGCTTACACAAAGCCTCCTTCCCTCTTGTTTGAATGCAGCAAAAGCCATCCTTTCACTCCCCAAACCTCGAGTTCAAAATCATTCAGGTCTAACCCAGCGAGAGCCCAGGTGGTTTCCTTCCTGCTGTAAGCCCTCCTTTCCTTTCAAAGTATAGGAGAATATTTTGGCCAGGTTCCACCCTCACCGTTCTTTGCGTTTATTTAACTATACATGGTCTGGTATTTTGGCCATCCCAATTGCCACAGCCTTGGTATTTTCACTAATGAGGGGGAGGAAAAAAAAATATCAGCCCAGAGGCAGCCAACCTGTGCCTCCGGAGACGCACGCAGCTGCCTCTGTGCAAGGGCTGTACCACTTGGCCAGCAGCCACGCAGGGCTGCAGCACGACCGCGGCCCCCGAGGAAAGGCAGAGCGGCTGCTGAGCCGGCACCTACCCGAGGCCCGGCCTCACGTGCGGCTCTACCCTTCCCTCACAAGGAAGGAGCTGCCCTTGCCTTTCATTTGCCTATTGCTTCCCCCTCCGTCCGCTCTCCAAGAGATGTTCCACTTTGCTCCCAACTGGACCAAGAGCTTAGTACGTGACTTGGGTGTTCAAAGGAGTCAATCGACTGGCCAGCCTAGAAAAAATACATACCATTTTGTATGAAGTGGTTCATAAAGCATCCCCAGCTTCTTGGGACTAGATGAGA
The DNA here is from genome assembly GCF_036370855.1 of Dromaius novaehollandiae. Lineage (NCBI taxonomy): Eukaryota > Metazoa > Chordata > Aves > Casuariiformes > Dromaiidae > Dromaius > Dromaius novaehollandiae. Next base: position 9,345,652 of record NC_088103.1, on the reverse strand, counting down.
CAAGTACGAAGTTAAAGCATCTAGCGCTTTCATGGGAGACACAAATCACTCAGCTGCTGGGCACAGGCTTCCCCTGGGCTTTCAGAACCAACTAGACTGAGGAGCCTTTTTCATGGAGAGTCCTCAAGATAGAAGTAATTTAAACTCCCAAACGCAACTCATCCTACAGGATCTATTTTCTGAGCAGTGTGGGAAGGGTACCGGCCTGCGTAACCATTTATTAGCACAAATAGGAGGGTTTGGTTAACTCTGCGGAATGGGTAGAACAAAGGATTATTAAACAAAATCCTGATTAGTTCTGCTGAAAGCAAAATACCAGCTGGAGCCTAGGGTAACGCAGGCATGCTATCAGCAAACATGTACTGCCAATGCATCTGCACGCACGCATCAACTGCGACCGTGCGGGAGCCTCAGACTCAAACAGCAAAACCAAGGCATCTCCGTCACGTGCCGCGCTTTGATATTTCAGGTTCTGCCCTCTGCTAAACTAAGCTGACCCCCTTGGCTTAAGAGTGCTGCTGTCTTAGTTGCACAACAGCAATGAAAGTGGCTAAAACCAAGTTTTCTGACGCGACGGCCTCCTACCAGTAGCCTTGCTCTGTCAGCTTTCCAAGCGGGAACACTGCCACCCGACACAGCTATTACAGCACGTTGCACCGCGCACACAGGGCCGGCTCCTGCAAACCAGCCTGCCTAACTGCAGCCGTATTCATTAACGACCTGTCGTTTAGATCCCATTGCAGAAGTTAATGAAGCCACTTTGTGAGAGGGCAACCTCCCTGAACAGAAGAAGATAAATAATGTATATCGAAGGGGGCTGGGAAAGAAGTGGCGCATCCTTGCAAGGTCATGCTAGAATGCATCAGTGGCTGGCTGAGGTTGGGCTCCTCTGCTAAGAAGCCTGGAGCTATTTATGACTCATGTAATTAATTAATGCCAACGGGCGTTCTGCTGCAGGCACGTGGGAGACCAAAGGGAAATATGAAGTGAGCAGGTTAGGGAATGTAGTGGAGGTGGGGGAGATGGATGACATTTCTTGCAGCAAGACATGCTTTGAAGTCATTATCAACAGTCCAAACAGCCAGCAGCTCTTTGGGCTACATCAGTACAAAATCAATTAGGAGTTTAAAAAATGCATTGGCTCATATTTCAGAGAGCAGCAGAATAAGAAATAGCCGACTGAGGTAGAACGATTGCGTTTCACAGCTTCTAAGCGCCATACACCACAAGACCCACAGAGCTTCAAACCCCACCGTGCCATCCATAAGTGGTGTGACCAGTAGAGGGAGCATCGTTATGCCTTTGGAAACGTTAATGTTTTGGGATGACGAGCATTAAGGAAGAAGCACGGTTTGATTTTATGTCTCTCTACAGTCCGAGGACAAATTTAACAAATACAAAAAGACCAAAGAGCTAAGTGAAATGTGGACATATGCCTTGAAAGCTAAGTGCCTCCAGACACTCTGGGCTTCTCACACACAACGCCTTCTCCTCCGGGAGCCAGCTCTCAGACACTGGGAGCCAACCAAAATCTCGGCTCACGTTAGGAATGGCACCATGCCTGTGGTTTCCCCGATTCAGTTTGCAATAACGCGGTCTCACACCAAACGCTCAACGCAGGGCGACGCTGAGTCATGGCACTGCACTCCCACAGACATTTGAGGACAATGAGAGCTTAACCTAATTTTGTCCCTTTGTTTGTCCTCTATACAGAGGAGATCAATCAGTTCCTCGCCCTATCTTTACATCCCCAGGCATCCAGCACCTAATACATTAAACAGTAAAACTGTAAACACAAATAAAACGCACCCTTTCCCTCCTCTGATGCCCTAAATTCCTCCTGGGCTCTCCATCTCCCATGGAGCCTGCACCCTCACTCACGTTTCTTTGTTGCCAGTCTGTGGCTAGAGCATCTTCTATCATTTTCCAAACGTACACAAGCATTGTCCTGCCTCCTCGCAGGGCCCCCGCAACAAAACCCCTTTCCCTCGCACAATCGGGATGCCAATTTGCTAGCACCCCAGTGTTATTTTCCATTTCTATTTCTCTGTGCTTTGCTTTTCTCTCTGGACACTTGCAGGGGCCAAGCACCATAGATAGCGTCAGTCTGACACTGCCATCTGGAAGAGCAGCAGAAACTGCCTGCAGTCTCAGCCCTGGCTGGGAAAGCCTGGGAGGCTGCAGCACGCTCCAGTTCAAGCCTTTCCCACCTGCACTGTCTGGAGGATCTTCCTTCTTACGCTCTGATCACCGCCAAAGCCCTCAGATCCTGGCTGGTGGGACTCCCTACTGCTATCTGCTACTCTTCTGGAGCAAAAGCAAGCAAATCAATAGCAAAGGTTAAAAAAAAAAAATAGAAAAAGCACGTGCAGTGGGAGTCGGTTTTAGTGACATAAATATATATGAGCGAGTGGAACGAGAGCAACAAAGTACTCCTTTCTAGCAGGCTGAGAAACAACACGAGCCTGAGTCTCCGGGGTAAAACACCAGCAAAGTAAACGACAACACGAACACCCACTTAGCATTCGTGCTACATCCTCCTGATCGGAGCCTCACCAGCCTTAAGAACGCTTCTGTTAAATACTGTAATACTCCCAATTATGAATGATCCAGATTGTTTATTTTCAACACGGATCCCCTCTGGGAGCTCCCACAAGCTTAAGACAAAAGCAGTTTTAAGGAGGTGTTTCAAGCTCTTTTGGCTATGCTGTATCCAGAGCTGGCTTGATTCCCCTAATTATTTCATACCCACCTTGAGGATATTTCGGCCATTGAAAGACTCCCGTTCCTTGAAAGATGATTTACCGGTCACTGTACCATTTCGCTCTTCAGCTGTGAAGAGAAAAGCCACCACCACCATGAGCTTCGCATGGGAGAACCATGTGTACTGTATTTCACCCCCATCCCTCCCCTCCCCTAAGTCTGCTGCCAGCTAATAGACCACCTTTGCCCGATTCTTCATGCAAAAACATTTCCACTTTGATTTTAAAGAGAACACAGCTGAAATACGCAGGAATTGGTGCCTCTGTCAGGGTCATCTAAGCTACCTGGAGGAAACACCCCAATCCACAGCTACTGCTAAGGTGAATCTTTAGGGCTGCTGGCTCGGTGCAACGCATCTGCTTCTCTTTGGCTCATTCCAAATTCCACATCCTGCCAGGGTGAGAGTCAGCAGCGGCAAGCGCTCGCGCTGCCTGGCACAGCACCAAGCACCAGACTGAGGATGTGAGCGTAATGCTGAACACGCTCTGAACGGCACCTATACGAATCCTCGCTGCCTACGCCGGGAAGCATCCCTGCGCCCCGCGTACACGCGGCGTGTGTATCGCTGCAGGGTGGGCACACGGCTACACACGATGACACCAAGAATAGTAATCTATGCCTATAGCAACTGCCAAATGCCTACATCTTGCATCAATTTCCCCAGGGTATGGCTGGATTTCGATATATAAACCCTAAGTACATGATCTGTTCTTTCCACAGGACCCCAGCCTCGCTCAGTGAATACATTCAATATTTCTTTCTCATCTCCAGCATTAACTATGAAGTCCTACTCATATCAAACACGCTATTCAAATCTGGTATTGAATATAAAGAGACTTCTATGGCCATCTGTATAATGCTCTCACCATTGTGTCAGGTATTGTGTGTCTGCACTCTGAACAACCCCATCGGACTAGATGCTGCTGCCCACACGCCTCAGCTAACAGAGAGCAGCAGCAGCACTTTGGGCTGGACTCCCACCGCCAGCGATTTTCAGGGCTCGATTTGAGAGACCCAAACCCTGTCTTTTCAGAATTTCTACTGCTTATCCGACTTCAATAGCAGTCGTCCCCCGAGTCTGCCACTGGGTGCCCGGAAAACCATAACACAATCTGCTGTTATCACTGTCCGCGCAGAGACTGCAGCTGGAGAAGACTCAGACTAACCTATCAGCGCCGCACGTAGCCCCCTCTGCCAGGGAAAGCTATGAAAAGCTTTAGTGCGATGCCGTTAAGGCTTGCAAACCGCACACCAGTGCCAGAGCATATGCATGTTTGCACACGGAGAACAAGGCTGTAACATACAGCCCCTCCCTAAACACAAGGCATCTGAGGCTGCTTTATAAGTAACGTGATAAGAACGATGCTACAGCCTGCTAGAGCAGACAATCTTTTGGCAGAGACAGCAGGCACTATATACTCAATAACAACCCACATTCAGCCTCATAGCGGTCTGAATCTGATTTAACGAGAAAGCATATTTTAAGACACTGGAATCATGCTCCTAAGGCGAGAGGCAATCTTTAACTTGACCAAAGATCACGTTTTCCTCTTGCTTAAAGGTCAGCACAGCACATGAAGGTGTTACTGAATTTCGGTTTACTGCTGGGGCAGAGAGAGCCCACGGCCTCACATGGCACCTGAATGCGTTCCCTTCTGATCCAGATCTTGTGAGTGCTACTAGCATTTTTGTGGCTAAGACAAAGAATCTTAGAAAGCAACCAGGGAGTACTCAAAGCATGCCTGCTTTCCCCAGCTCTGCTGACAGCTTCTTCATTTTCTTTTGGGTTTGCTTTAATGACCTTCCCCTACAATCTTGTAAGTATTTTTGAGATTAAGAAAAATCACAAAATTAAACAAATAAAGAATATTTATAGTATAAAAGCCAACAGTTACTGACCAAAGCACCTCCTGTTCAGTTTGCTGCTTTAAATACATTTAGTGGTAAGGATGAGGGATACCCACCACTTGAATCTTTCCTGAAGACAGTGTTCATGACCGTAGCATGGAGTTTCACCCTATCCCATTCTTTAAGCATCAGGCCGGATGCCACAAACCGCTCCACCAGTTTATCAGCTATCACCTGCAATCTGCGAAGGCAAAAAAAGAAAGTACAGAGCAAGGCAAACCAAGGAGAAATCCCCGTGTTGTCAGCTTTTCACTTTTCAGGCAGAGAGGGAAGTGTGTGTGAAATGAAGTCTTTGCATGCATACGGGAAAACTGAGAAAGTCTCTAATGGAAAGATAACAAATTAATCAGAATTCTGCCAGGCAAATCAGTCCTAATGAAAAAAGTTCTGGCTGTTCTGCAAAGCCTCCTTGGTGATCACTTCTGCTGCAAATACTCCACAAAGAAGGGCAAAGTTAGCACAGCAGAGAGTTTGTTCACAGCAAAATGACAGATGGTATTGGAACTTGAAGGATGCATCTTTCTACTGCCATGAAACATAATACAATTCTCCTTACAAGTGCTAAAATCTCAGACCGGCAGAGGGACTTGGGTACCTTGACTCCAGGAGGATCTGCCCTGTTCAGGCGCTGTCATTTGTACATCGAGAGCGCTGGGCCGGAGCTCAGACCTTCACTGTCCCAAATAAGCAACCCAGGCACTGGCTTCATCTCCAGCAGAACCCACAACATGGTGACAGAGGGTGCGAACCCAGACGGCACGTCCTGCTCAATGCGCTAACTCCTCAGCTACTGAGCAAGCAGAATCAGAGCACTATTGCGACTTCTTGTCCAGCTGTGGTCTGGGATGACAGCAGCTGTGGCTGCCGTGACCTGCGGTGTCCCAGCCTTACCAAAACCAGCAAGGATGTGCTACACCAACAGCGTCCCATCCACTACAGTGAGAGAGAAGCATATTACTCTATGAAGTAGGATTTGGGCTCCTCTCACCACATCCGAGCAGCTAGACAGCACTCTTACTCCACTGGGTGCCACCACTTTGGTTTCTCAGCTACAATGGGGAAGGCGGAGAGACACAGCTTCTCCGAGGCTCCTGCGCTGCCATGCTCCCGGATGCCGGCTAGGACAACGCCACGGGCTTTGTGCTACCCTCACAGGCTTCCAGCAGCCATGTGGCAATTTCAAGACTTGCAAACTACCAATTGTCATGGATTTCTACCACTTACTTTCTGGCTTTACATCAGTGATTTTTAAAATTAGCAATGACAAAGATTAAATGAATATCATTACAGACAATACTAAAACAAATTAACAGAGAATAGCTCAAGTGAAAATGGTGCTTTATTACGTTATAAACTTAATCAAGGAAATAAAACAAATTAGAATGAATTATAATGGAAATTATTTGGCATGTGGGAGGCATCAGAGCATGATCTCTCTCTCAGTCTGAGCCATTATATGTGCAGACGGGCTTGCCAACCCCTAATACTGTCTGCAGTTATGCAAGCTAAGTCAGGGCAGGGTAAATCAAATCTCCTGCTTTATAGCCTAAGCTGATCAAGATCCTCAGAAGATCAGGAAGGAACTCCACCCCTCAGCCATGCCAGGAACCACCCGGAATAGCGAGCCAGACATCTTGCATGAGACAGGAAGGCACACGCCTCTCCAACGTCGGCAGCGACCATCTGATCTAGCACAGCAAACCACATGGTCACCACTCTCTTCTAGTTTTGACCTTGCAGCTGAGAAACTGTGATTTCTACCTGCCCATTTCCCTGAGCAAAGCACAGCTCTACTGAAACAGCACCCAGGTCTTAGCAGGCAAGAAGTGCATGGAGCTGTTCAGCAGTAATCTGTCCAGCAGACTGGAAAGCAAAGCAGAGTTTTATGGAAGAATCGCCGTTCATCCCTTCTTTATAATCACTATTTGGCCAACACATTGTCTCCTGGAATCTCAGCAGAGGCAAAAGAAACTTTCAGTGCTCTAAATCAACATGAAAATATCTTCTTTCCCCTCTGCAAAACTAACTGTTTGCTGAACTGTTGCTACCAGCTAAGGGACTATATTAGGACAGAAGTGCCAGTTCATCCTGTTGCGAGAGATGAATTAATTTACAGGTACCGGCAGGACCAGCCTGGGCTGAAGATATGAAGTTACAACCATGTGACCCTCCCTGAGCACACTGCTATGCAAAAAGCAAAAGATGTGTTGCAAAACATAAGTCTGGAGGACTTTAGGTGCCAGGCAAAGCACAAGATCTGGGTTTGGCCGAGACGTCAGCTAGCAGACCTCTGCGAAGGACAGAGGAGTCATTACCTGCATGAGCATCTCTGGGGTGGGGGTCATTTTCAGTTTCAAGACAAGGTGGATCTGAAGGTCCCATTTCTCTCCCCAGCCAAAAGCAGCTCTGCCACCCCACACACGCACATCAGCATTTTCCACCAGCGTTAATGCTAAACAGATTCTCAGCAAAACAAGTAAGGTTGACATCTGGATCAGACTGCAACGTTAGTACGTAACAGTTCAAGCTGTCCACAGACCCAGGCAGACATTGCTGCATCACTTTAGTCCCTGCTTACACTCTACAGGGTTTCTCTACCAGCTCCTCAGGTCACAGGCTCATTTTCAAATGTACAGACTCGCAAGCACTGCACTTTGGAGACGATCCGGAATTAGGTGGTTAAGGCAAAAAGAGGCCCATAGCTCAGCTCTGAGTGCTGACGCTTCAGTCACTTTCTACAAGAAACCCAGCGAAGGGCATTTGGGTCATACAACGTCTGCCTCTGTCTCATCTTTCTGAGTGCTTCTTTGCCATTTCTCCCTGCACTTCTCTTCCGTCTCCTGGCTGGTGTCTAGCTTGTCGTGGTTCTCCACCCTCCCAATCTGTTTTATCTCATCTCTTTCAGGGCAGGATAGACTTGAAAGAGGAAGAGCTGAGAAGGGGAAAAGAAGATTTCAATTCACGCTGCCTTCCAGCACTTCTTACATTTTCGTTCTCCAGTCCATTTTCTTATCCCACTTCTGAGCTCTTACTTCAACACAGCCTCCAAAATGTGGTTTTTTCCAGGGTTTTAAACAAGCCCTCCCCGCCCCTTGTCTTCTGAGCCCTTGGGCAAAGGGAATGCCAGAACACATCCTTTCTTCCCTGAGCAGATCCCTGCTCAGAGCCTCCCTCCTCCGGCTGCACTGCTCTGGGCTCCCCTCCTAGCTCCCCACTGTCCTCTGTAAAGGCACCAGGCAACGAGAGGGCAGCGCCACCAGAAAAAGAAGCAGCTAAAGCTCTTTTTGTCCCATCCCTCTGCCCCCTTTTCCCATCCACCTCACAAACAGCACAGGAGCACAACCTTCCTTACCCTTCCCACAATCTTTGAGAAAGCACAGAGAGGAAAGAAAATGTTGCCACTGATGAATGTTTTTGTCAAAAATGAGAGGGAGGATCGGTGACAGTGGCAAACAGCACAAACACACGCATTGGCATCAACCAGGCTTTGAGCTTTAACACCAGGAACTCTGAAGACAGATGTTTCGCACCCTATGAGCATTTCAGGCTGCTTACAGACACAAAACAACAACTCTGTAACCAAGCCACACTTTTCAGAAGACCTTCTGGTGTAACTGGGTTTTAAGAATAATTAAATGCTGCAGAATATGTCGGGCTGTCCAGATTAATCTGGTTTGCAGGCTGGGAACTAGGCGGCAGAGGCCAAGTTGTCCTGCATTCTAAGTCACCTCAGGAGTATCTCCTTGGCCATCTTATCGCTGCGCAAGCCACAACGCCATTATTCAATCCGACATACTGCTACAGAAACAAATGACATCTTTCAGCAGCACCACCAGCGACCGATTTAAAGAGCGAATACATCACAGACTTAACCGGGTTAGGAAGCAAGGAGTGACTTAATCTTCCCGACTGCTGGCCCAATAACTGCTAGCGGTACCCACCAACCGGGGTGGGTTTCTCTGGCACACAGTTACTGCTGCCTTGGCACTCTCTGCACATCGAGGGGAAGTGAAAGAAAGGAGCGTGAAGAACTCACCTGTCCGAGCCATCCTTCATGTGGACTTTTGCATACAGGACATCTGTCATGGCAGGGTCATCGTTCATGTATTCCACCCCTGCCACCTCCACAGTCAGGGGTTTGCCTCCAGCAATTTGACTGCAATGCAAGAAATCCCTTATGTTAAAGCACCAAACGACACACCTGCTTTTGAAATACAATGCATAGTCCTCTTCATACACATGCTAAATATTTGGTTTTGCTAATGAATGAAATGAATACATTTTTTGCTATAGCTAAATACAACTTTGAGGTTAAGTGAAACTTAACTATTATACAGACATTATGGAGCAGTGAACTCCACAGAGGAATTCTTTCCATATATTTAATGCTGTCTGCACTGAAAAATCCCCAAACAAAAACACTTTCCTAATTTCTAAAGCTTGAAAACTGCTAATGTCTCGCTGTCTCAAGAAATACCATAAAAACCTTTAAAGCCATACTTCTACTGTTTTGGACATGCGTTAAGTCAACTTGACGGTATTCATGGGCCATCTCAAGGCAGACACCTCTCTTTAGGTTTTATAAAGCCCATCAGCAATAATATGGTATAATTCCTCATTCCAAAGAAGCTCCTGTCTCCCCTGCAAAGGGACTGATTGTGATACAAAGTCTCCAGTTCATTCATTTCCCTGGGAAAAGCACTCAATACTCAATGTAGTTTTAAGTATATTTCAACATGCTTTAAACATGCTGGAAGTAGAAAGAACTGTTTTATAATTGTCTCCAGCTACTCTCGCAGGAAGGCAAAACCTAAAACGTGTGCATGATACAATATGCACTCCCACACCTGCAAACCCACTGCGAAGCGTCTCTGCTTCCAAACACACCGCCTCCTTGCCTTTACCGCCAGAACATCACGGGGAGGCAGAGCGCTGCAGCGAGAGCTCCCCGTGAGTAAGTGTTGTTGTCTCATTTAACTCCGAAGTCTCATGGAAAGTACAGGGAGTGTCTGGGCAGGCAGAAGTAATAAACACGAGCTAACAATACAAGCATGACTTTGTTCTAACCTTGCTCACTTTTGTTCAGCCTGCCTGAGAGGCTGCCTTTGAGGTTTTTACTAAAATTTCCAAGCTGGAATAAAGACAGCACGGTTTCCTCTTCCAGTACGTTTGCTGGGAAGAAAACTGGCACTAGCACACCGTCGAGTGCACGTGAGCTTACAAGTGCGTGAGGCCACATATTCTATAACAGGGCAACAAGGACGTATCCTCCGTCATACAGCACTGCCTGCATGCAGAAAAGTAAAGGAATGCTCATGAAGGTGTACATGGACGGAGGGGAGCCTAAATCAATTTAAAAGTATATTTATTTGGCAGTGGCAGGGGAAATAACCTAAAGGTTATATTCAAATGTTGATTCCTCCTCCACCCAAGGAAATGGTGGGTAAGGATTTCCTCTGTCTCAGCTCAATCCACTTATGAGGAAGGCGGCACTTTCCAGGCGCTGCAGACAGACCCTGCCACTGGAAACACTCGCATATCTGTTTAACAGCTGAAAAAGATGGAGCCTTATTCTTAGAGAAGGAGGTGAAAATTTTGGCCATGCATCAATTCTCACAGATATTAGCAGGGGTAGCATGGCTAAACCCTCATGTGCCGAGGTAAAAATGAAGAAAGTGTTCTACATGAAAAGGCTTTGCAGAAATAAATAAATAAACCAGCCCCTCAGGCCATCTCCAATTTCTAAGCTGTACAGAGATAAGCTAATTACAGTGCCATTCAACCACATTTACAGTTAAAGCCCTAACATCTGCAGTTCAGCGTTAAAAGGCAATGAGAAAGCCAAAGTCCTAGAGCATCATCAAACATTGCAGACCGATTACTCATACAGCTCATGCTGGCTTCCCTGCACACAGCTCCCTGCATCAAGAAATGCATGTCAAGGACACCTCAGCATCTGCTCTGAGGCAGGAGGGAAGCAGCATGCTGGAGCCCGCTGCAGGCAGCACGCGAAGGTAACGGTGCTCTCCCCTGCCTCTGCAGCGAGCAGGGAATAACAGCAAGAATTCTTCGCACAAAAATAACAGGGACTGCTGTGAGAAAAGGAAATGAACAGAGAGGCTTTTCAGGCAACGCTGAGGGCTCAAGCAGAACTACAAAATATAATTACATTCTCTGCTATTGCTCAGTGATTTTTGACGCTTCTATTTGAAACGTTTCAGCCTTTTTCTACATTTCTAGACTGCTGAGTTGTGATTCGCTATTGAGCTGCTTTCCTCTTTGCTCTCCCCTGTCAGACAGCTTGCTCCTTTCCCCCACACGTGCCTGTTGTGATTACACCCCTCTGCAGCACTTACTCCACAAAGTCCTCTTTGCATCTCTGCAGGAGGTCGCACGCTTTCTGGATCTCTCGTTCGTTCAGGAGTACCAGCGTCCCAAGAGTCAGATGCAGCTTTGCAGGGTTCTGGAACAGGCTGCTACTGACCCCATGATCCTGCAAATCAATCAACAAATCATGTATTGAGGCATCTCATCTCCTGCACACGCGCTCTTTAATCAGAGGGAAAAACATGACAGAGCAGAGGTAATCAGTCGCACACAACAAACCTCTTCTCTCTACGTGACTGGCCAAGTTACAAGAGGCAAAGCGTTCAGGGGCTTTGCGAAGGGGTGAGTTCAGCCCAGCAGGTAAGTCGCAGCCCACCGCTACGCACACACACTGCCTGCCTTTTCGGTGGACTTGCTAACCGGCAGCCTGCACACTGCATCAGGGCTCACCACGACAGGCCGTAACTCGGGGCACAGGAGCAGCGGCCCTCACTTGTCAGGGCTTTAGAGGGGAGACTTCCACAGCAGGCAGTGGCAACTGCGCCGCATCAGCAAGAAACTCAGCACAAGTCAGCACAGACTTGAAACTTGGGTTAAGTGCGTTTTTTGCGCAATATAGCTGGAGCCGGCTGCAGTGACAAGCTCAAAATGGTCTCTAAATCCTGCCCAGACATAGGCTGTACCTCACGACACAAGCACAGCTAATACCAACTCTGATAATTACGTTTTGCCTGTTCCCATGTGCTTTACAGTTTGCTGGGATGAATTAAGTTTAAACTCCCTTTACAACAAGAGCTACGTGTTGTTGCTGGGGAAGAACCATTCCCAGGTGGAACAGTGGTTATATTCAGCTTTAAGAAACATGCTCTTTTGTTCTAGGATATTTTTTTAAATACCTCGAGGATGGTTAACACACCCATATTAAAACAATTATTTCTACTTAGTGGCCACTTCCCATTGGCGTATTAAATAACCTCTACTTTTAGCTCCTGGAGAATACCACTTACCACACCACTGAAACATTTCTCCGTCTGCAAAAAGTTCACTGACAGACTGACAGCTTTGAAGTTTCTACCTGTGCTTCAGCGTCTGAAATAAAACCTTTCAGATGTTTAAACACTGCAGTATCTCAGCCTGTCAGAGTTTAAAGCCTCACGTCTCACTCAGCATTTTTCATGTCTAATGACAACATCCGTAGCTTTCTGTACAGCAGCGCTGATGGGCTGTGCTAGAGACCAGCCAGCCTGCAACACGCAGCCCGGGGGGCTTGCGACAGCAGCCACAGGCCAGCAAAGCTTGGTGGTCCCCAGGAGACGGAGCGCGCACACATCCTGCGCTGCTGCTAATGATTTCATTGCTCACTGAATCCTGCAAGCTGTGAATCCCAGGACCAGGCAGCAGCCTTGAAATAAACACAGACTGACTGCTTTCATCATGTCAGCAGCCCAGGTAAAGAGGGACTTCGTCTCGCTTCTCCCCACCATCCCCTCTCCACCTAGGCTCAGAAAGAACTGCAGTAGAAGCCTTTTTATTTCCTTTAACTGATGCTGCCGTTAGCACGCGCAACAGGACACGATTTCTCTCTGTTGGTCTCTTATCTTTAATGGTATCCATAGCTAGAGGATATTTGGCCCATCACAAAACAATAGCTCAGATAACAGAAACAGGGAGAAAGTTCGATTTATTCTCATCATGGACCAACTGCTGTCACTTCCACAACGCGCACAGACAACGAAGACAGCATACAGTCACGGGGAAGTAGTCCACAGGTCAGAAAACAAAAACCCTACCCTGTTTTTTTGGAGCAGGGCATGGGGCAAGAAGAAAGTACAGTTTGTACTGTAAATATCACCCGGCCCCAAAAGCAGCGTTTTCCCCTGAGCTTTCGAGCACCTGAGCGTGGGCTGAGGGCTGACAAAGTGACAGCACGTCACCTCCATCTGCCACGTTACCTCTGCTGGGAAGATTAGCAGGGAAGAGCAGTGCATAGAGAACAGGCCAAGACCTAGATAATCTTCCCCAGTATTTCAGACCAGCTCCTAAAAACCCTCCCTGCACCCCTACTCTTTTACAGCCTGACAGATCCCACATCTCCCACACACAGAACAGATGCTACACCCAAGGCAACTCTCCCTGGAAAAGGTGGTGTTTCAGCAGCCGCCGTGGCAGTCCTCCGTGGCTCGATTCTGCTCGCCGAGATGCACAAGAGCTTGAGCCCATTTGTTCTAATCCCAGATTACAACTTGCTATTAGCAACTGCCTTGGCGCCTCATGGGAAGCTGCGCTCCCCAGTGATACCAGTCCTCTGTAACCGGACCAGCAGGGCCAGATAACAGCAATTCAGAGCCTAGGAACGTGTTCACAGCTACTGCTAAGGGAAAATCACATCCTCGTCCAGGGAGAAAGAGCCCAAGAGACATGATCCTGTCAACGCTGTGATTCTGGGGCTTTACGGACACCTTCCAAATACCCAGGGAAACCTCTCAGGGCGAGTTACAACAGCGCATAACAGCAGACATGAGAGCCAGCACCAGAGATGGGTGCAGGGATCCACTGGGATCTAAGCCTCGCTCTGCACAGGTCTCTCAGGAATAAGATCTTCTCTCAGCAGTTTCCCCCTCTGAAGCAGAAAGCGGGCAGTCATCTCATAGCACAAGCCTCAGCGAGGCGCACAGGTGGGCTTCCAGCCCTAATAAAAGCAGGGCACCGGATTAAGGGAGACAAGGTGTCACAGCAGGGAATCCCCCATATACTACAGGGGAAACCGAAAGCTGCAGATTTGCAGAAACCTACTCACAGATACAAATACATAAAACAGACTTTACTCTGTCTCCCTCAAAAATCTACCGTTCAAACTTGAGTTTAGGAGAATATTCCCTTTATGCACCATCTGTGTGTGACAACTGTCCATTTCAGCTTGTGCTTCTCTCCCAAACACTGCCCTCTCACGGCCAAAAACCAACTGTCAGATCTGCCAGGAGACCTCAGGGAGCTTACGGCATGCTAGGATCTAAACCAAGGGAATGGAAGACCTAGTTGGGAGACAGAGCAACAAGAAGGCTGCTGTCTTTCTCATATGATAAAACCATAAGGTCAGGAAAGTTCCCCTTCCTCCACGACCATAAAACCGTTGCAGGTTTTATGAACTGAAGCAGCACACATATGAGAGCCAGGCACAGGCAGAAAGCAAGCTATATTTATTTCCTCAAACACCAAGGGCGCAGTTCAATGGGATGCAGTTATTACAAGGTGCTTAGCCCTTTGCCGGTTAGGCTTAATTCTTCTTTGCACCTACACTCCAGTAGCAACACACTGTTAGTCAGTGATGCACAGTTGATCTCAAGCTTCCTGGATAGATCCTTCGTGGAGAGGAAAAAAAAAACCCAAAACACTCAACAGGCTTCCGAACATACAGCCTCCCTTCACCATAACTGTACCTTAGTCATTTCCTACACGGAAACGGACTCATGGTAGAAGACAAACGCCTGACTTTTTCTAATGTTTTTCTAATTCCACAGATTATGAGGGCAACTCACTTCCACTCAGGTTGCCTTAAAAACTAATTCTTCCCTCTCTCCCCTCCTCCTTCAGGTGGAGCATGGAAAGGGTTTTCTTTGGAGCCCTAACCTCTCTTTTCAAAGCCCAGGCACACTGCCTCTGCAAATCTAATGCACCATAGCAGGGAAAACACAGTCCAAAACATAATTCAGGCCTTCTACATGGCTAGGCAAAGGATCAAACTCATTTGCTCTTTCCCCCTGATTGCATCCTTCACAGTTCCTAAGAGCTTCCAGTATTTGCAGACAACCTTATGATTTTTTTCCCTTAATAGCAGGATACTGCATGCCAGCTACATGCCCTCTCCCACTGTGATCCACAAAGGCATGAGCCAGACAAAGGGCAGTTCCTTGGAACTGACTGAAGAACTGCAGGCTGAAAAAACGCTCCTCTTTTCTGTCCCCTCCACTCTGAAATATAATATCTCATTAGCAATGCTTGATATTTACAGGTTGCCATATATTACGACTATCATATTTCTTCTCCATGCCACATCTGCAGCCTGCTAAGACTGCAAATGCTGCGTTTGCACAGCTTTGAAAGACCCAACTGCAATTTTTCATGGCAGTATTACTGCATAACTAAAGTCACTTTCCTTTCCCACCTGCATACTCAGACAAACGTTTCACTCTTCCTCACTCTGACATCTATATGACTGTGCTAGGAGACTTCCAAGGTCATCCAGTCATCTGGATCTCCCACTGCACCACATCAGTATTGACCTTGTTCAGGTGAGCCGCATCTCAATATTTGTATTAAATTAGCCCCAAAAGAGCCTCTCCTCAGCCCTGGTTCACTGTATGGCTGCACTGACTATACAATATCTTGAATGACACTGAAACTGTTCCATCTCTCCACACAAAGTTCATCTTATAAAAGGTCTTAAAGAAAAAAAAAAAGTTAGACAGCATATATCCACCAATACAACACTATTCTATAAAATATAGATGAATGGTTGTCATGGTAACCGCTCTGGAGAGATAGAGTCCCTCACAAATGCTCAATGGCCAGAAGAAATCTTCACATACACATGCACCTGGCCTTCTCCCTTTCCTACCGTTATTAATGAGCTTCATTCAAAGACTGGAGTCTATCTAATTCTGCAATGTTTTGCACCAGCAAATTGCAGCAGGAAGAGAAGTACACTGCTTCTATCACTGAAACCTGTTCAGATTTCTTTAAGCATCCTGAGAAATCCCATTGCTTTGGACAAATCTATAAGCTCTCTTATAGCTCTGTGAGGCACAGTTTTGAATTACTGTTTTTCATTACTGATGTGCTTTCTAGCAGACCCTGCTGCGAGATAAAGTGGTATTAGAGTGGCATTACTGGCTGCAGAGTGATTGAGAGACATATGGGGCTGCAACATACTCCTTGAACTAACAGACAGCAATATATCTAGAAGCCCTTTTGCTAGTGTCAGGAGGAGGAAGGTAGAAAAATAAAGCACCATATACTCCCAGGCTATACATACACAAACCTCCAAATACCTGCCACTGCCTGGATTCTATGTTTCAAACTAAAAATGGAAACGCTAGAGCTGATACCAAGAACCCTTCAGACCTTCCTGAGATGCAGAGGGCACGAGCTCTGGCACAGAGCAGTGCTAAGGTGACCCTGCAGCTCGCAGGCCAGGGTGCCTTGCGCTCCTGCGGTGCGGACAGCGGGAGCCAGAGCCCCAGCCCATCTGCCTCCACCCACAGAGACACATGCTGCTACGGGGCACTTCCAGCCGGCACCGTTTTGGGAGACTCCTGAAAGTCCCCTGCTGCAGTGAAAGGCAGACTGTGGCCGAGCCCTGCGCTCTCTCATAGGTGTTGCTATGCTATTATTAGGAAGATTCACATCTAGGTGCTGGTTTTGAATACAGCTCAAGTCACAGGTAACTGCAAGCCAGAATTAATTGCTAGGCTGAAATACATTCTCACACGCACACCCACTCTGCAAGATCCCTAACCACGAAGCAAAGCCTTAAAGGACTCGGGGCTGTTCAGACACAGGACAAAACAACTGCATAAGGGATGTAAGGCAAGAAGAGGAATAAAGACACGAGATGAGAGTGTGGATGACAGCATTATCCGCAAAGATAAATAAGAGAGGCTACATCTTAGAGATGTCATGCTGAAAGGATTCACCTGACAGAGAGGCAACCGGGAGGCAAGAGCCTCGCAAGACGTACAAGATGACAGTGAGGTTACTGGCCTGAGCAGCTGACAGGTCCACAGGGAGGGCCAGAAAAGACCCACAGGACCTGCCGACAGACAACCAGAGAGAGGAAGAGGATCAGACGGGCAGAGTCCAGGATGCCAAAGCTTCAGGCAGAGCAGGGCCAGCCACGTCTGAAAGGACAGACAGGTCAAGGGAGCCCAAGAGAAAGGACCGCAACAGCCACAAGCCCAGCTGGAAGGGGATAAAGGGGAAGAGAAACACCAGGCTCAAAGCAGCACTCTCAGCTCAGGGGTAAGCACGTAAGCGGCCACTGCCAGAGCCCCACGCTGAAGTCTCCGGCTCCCCAGAGCGCTGCCTTTCTCCCCACGACTTTGGTGCGTTCCCCCCACAAGCACTGGGACTAGCAGCCAATAGAGGGAGCCAGGCAACTGCTGACAGCCGCCGCATGTCTGGTATCTCCAGCCTCCGAAAGGACCACCGCCTTCACCACACTCCCAGCCAGCTGCACACCTCCGTTCTTTCTGTCCAGCAAACACTTTCTCAGGCTAATCCTGTCTTCAGGGCTCTTTAACGAACTCTGGCTAATGGGGACAGAAGATCGAGACAGTGATACCCTCCTAGCCAAAGGAAAGGATTGCACAGCTTCCCAACTCCTGGACCTACTGGCCAATTCGGCTGTATTTAACATCAGGCAGAAACCTCGGTGACAAAAAGTTCCTCAGCTGTCATGGAAGTAGGCAGCTGGGTGCAGAAGAGAGACTCAAATCAGTACAGCCAGGAAAGACAAGGCTGCAAAGCAAGCTCAGTTCTGCTCCTAGAGAGCAGGCAGCCCACATGCAAGCGACCACGAGAACTTCAGCAAGAATTCACATCTCATTAGATATCAGATAATTCACTCACGAGGCATGAAGACATAGGAAACCAAACTTCTTCAGTTTTGCTATTTGCAAGACTATACTTTCCCTTTTGAAAGGGACAAACAGATGTGGTAGGCACAAGAGTAAGAATATCAGCCCACAAAACCACTGCTGCACGGACACAGTCTAACCTTCAGCTGTAACAGAGGAACTCATCTCTTGCCTAGAGATGTCTTCCCAACACATTCAGAGGACAGAGGAATTTAATACCATTCCCTCTTCTCAGCCTGGTCCTGTGCATCAAGATACCACTTCTGTCAAACTGGAAGCACATTAAAATAGGAAATACACAACTTTCACTTCATTCTGTTCCTCATTTCCCTATGCCTAACTATTTCCTACTGCTCCCAATATAAGATTGGGAGACAAGCAGAGGGACTGTCAGCACAGAGTCTCCTGGGGAAGAAGGGAAGTGATTAGGTTTGCAAGATGGCAGGTGCTACCAAGTCGTTTCTCGCTAAGCTCCAGTAATGACACTCGTCTTCATTCACTGTCAGTAACCAAAAGAAAAGTGAGACAGACACTGCAAACTTGTGAAATCTCACCTGACTTTATAGTTATGTAGAAATCATATAAAATACACAAAGGTCCACTACATTAATTAGTGGCTTTCATATTAAAAACAAAAAAAGACCACCAAAAAAAACCCCTTTTGAATCTCAGAATATCTTCCCACCTAGGAAAATCTCTACAGGGAACAAAGTATTTTACTAGCAATTTACAAACTAAGCCATTCCACATTCCAGAAGATTTCATAATAGCATTCAATAAGTTCACAGTATATCCACTAAGTAAAAGGCCTGTCAAAAACACCTTGCTCGGAAAGGTAATGACGCCTTGAAGGTAAACACCAAAGAGCTACCTCAATAAATGAAAACAGCACCCTACTGAAGGGCTCCCACTCAATTTCCGTTCTTTCATGGATCCTTACCTTTGAGCACTTCTCCAACACTTCCTCCCTGAACTGCAGGAACTTCTCCTGAATTACGGGCTGGTTGAGAGGAAAGGACAGGAAGTGCGTGAAGGGCTGCTTCTTCCGGAAGCTCTCGAGAAGAACATCAATACGCGTCCGGGCCGAGATGACACCACTGCGCTGCTGTCCTGTAATCACTACAAGGAAGCAAAGCAATACCTGTCTGGCTTTCCTGAAGCTGCAGGTAAACTAGTGACACCTTACTCCCATGTCCATGCAAAATAAAAAGTAATTAAAGGGACTGTGATTCAGATCAGCCACGGGCGCAGTGACACCATAAATAACTATCCAGGAGGACAAATAATCTTACCTTCGCAGTATCCTACAATTAGTATTTTAAAGTGCACAGATCAGGATCATGCAAAATCACAGTTTTCCCTTTAAATGACTAGAGAACAGGAAGATACAGAAAGGCCAGGAGGGAATTATAATAACCTGCACACCACCACCTCGCAACTATTAGCCCAGGGTTCACTAAAGAAGAGGTAGGAACTAAAACCCCCGACCGTGCAGAGACAAATCTTGCCAAACTGCCTGCTTGACTTAAAATATCTGACATGGCTGTGCTTTCCTGTGTAAGGACAGGATGATGCCATCAAAAGGTATCCCTCTGTTCTCAAGAAAGTCAGCTCTGCATGTCTAACAAACAACAGGCTAGGAGTCTATGACTTCAGTGGCTCTTCAGATTTCTGGAGCTTTTTTTAAAGTTTTCATAAAGGCAGTCTCTTAGTCAAAGTGAAAAAGAAAATCTGTGAAAGATCAAGATGGCCTATATCATTTGTGCTTGCACTTCAAGGCCCCAAACAGAGAACACTTGAGTTTGAAAGGGAAGAACTGCAAGGAGAAAGATTTTCTTTGTTTCCCATTACTCCATGTTTTCGGCATCTCTCAACCTCCCTCATAGTCCTTCATGGTTCTCACGGAGGAGTCAAGACCCACTTATTGAGAAGCGCTAGCACATTCCTGTGCAGTAAGACAGTCAGATTCCCCCGGTCACTTCTTCCCCACAGCTCTGTCATGAACGTAACTCCGCACTGTAACAGTTATCACCATAATGTGTGTAAGAAACCCTCTGGATATCCACTTGGGCAGAAATCCATACGGGCCAGCCCTTACGAGCAATGCATTCTCTCTTTTTAAGTCACTGGAAGTGACTAGAAGGAACATATGGTTCACGAAGGCCTGTTCCCACCGTAAGGATCAAGCAGCAATGCCAGAACAGCGGCAATGTCACCAAAATACTTCTCATACTAAAGAAAATGAAATTCCTGTATAAATACACAACGTGGCAATTTCTTTCTGGATGTATATTACAGCTCCTCATGAATAGCAATATTATATACGGTAATAAGTTTTTTAAAAAAAGGAAAAAAATAAAGAGAAAAAAACAACACATTCAGGCCCAAAATTCTTAAGACAGTCATTTAAGGCACAGAAGACATTTCAGAGAGACTATTCATTGCTTAAAATAGCATATTTTTAATCCAAAATCTTAGACTGCTTTATGAGTCTATAGACATGGAAAATAAATTCAGGAGAAAACTGAAGTAATTTTCCCAGGGCCATAAAGTGAGTCAGTGACACACCAGAGGCAGTATTTAAAGGAAGAATATCTCCTGTTACCCCCTCCCCGCACAAAGCACAGCTGCAGGAGAGCCGATGAGAGAACAAGCACTTTGTGTATGCTAAAGCTCACCAATTTCTCCCTCCACTCCAGGCCTGGGAATGCTGATTGAGGTTCGAGTCTCTGTTTCTAGTCTCTTCTTGGTCTCTCCCTTCTTTCCAATTATGTACCTAAAGGCATAAAGGTGCAGGAGTCACTCACACAACCGCACTGCTCCACTCCCCATCAAGCGCGCCCAGCCAGAAGATTAACCGTGCCCTGAGCTGGCCCCGGGGCAGCCAGGCTGGGTCCCCCCGAACTCCATATCTCAGTGCTGCAGGGATGCACGGGCTCAGCTCACACGCAGGACCCGGTCCCAGCACAGAGGCCACTCCTGGCACTCCGTGTAGAACTGGCCTAGGATCACAGGATGATGCTGAGCCGTGGCTAACAACCTGCTCAAGCTAAAACAAGTTGGGCCTAGACAGCTCTTCCCAGCGCTTCCTGCCACAGCATGCTCATCATCTGGGTTATTCCATTTGACCATTTACCCAGACGAGGAAGAACAAACTGCACTTCTGGCTTGGGCTTTGTTCAAGGCGGTCATTTGTCATCCAAACACACAACAGAACACCTTTCTTTTTTTTCTTACATTTCAGTAACACTGTTGTACCAATAAAACTGTCCAAAATAACTAGATAAAGCTTTGAACTCCACTACAGGCTTCCCAGCGAACATCAGATTTGAGTCAATAGTCAATTCCAATTGTGTGCTTTTTCCTCAAAGCTTTCACGATCTCCCCCTGCCAGGCTGCTCGCCCCAGTTCTTCCTCTCCTTCTTCCATCCTCCCTGATGCTTTTATGTTGAAGGGAAGAGATGCTCAGAAACTCTCCTACCAGCAAGAAAGCACCACCTGCTGTCTCTGTCATAGCAAAGGCTAAGAGTCAAACATGGCATGACTGCACTAGAAAGGCATTGTTGTTTTTCTCCTCCCCAACACAGGACATTCACAAATGGGATACGTTTCAGAGATCTGGCACTTGCCCCTGACCTCAAAAAATATTCTGCACACAAATACTTTCTCAGCCAGAGGCAACTCAGATAAGCCAGAAACACATAGGCTCACTTGTAAAGTGGACTGGGAACCTCCACTCTGCACTGGAAGCCTTTCTCGGTCTCTTCCACCACAAAGGCATCACACGGTTCATCTGTACAGTCACCAGGGCCTAATAGAAAAAAAAACAAAAACAAAAAAACAAACCTTTTACAACCTTTATAAAGTTTGGCAGTGCTGTATGCAAGACAATAGTCTCACAGTCATCTTCTCCCAAGGTTAAATAAAGGAACAAATGGACTCCCCTTAGTGGCAGCTAACTGCTTTTTATTTCACATTACTGCCAGCTCTGAAAAATGTAATGACTGCTTCTAAATCTGCCAGGCTTGGAGGCGTAGGAAAGCAGTGGTTACAGCCCAGGTTTTCCCTTGGCTCTGATTTGTACAACTCCCTGGCTGGAATGCCCCCTTCCAAGTCATGCACTGCTCTGCTGGCAGGGTGGAAGCCACCAGCCCATTCAGAGAATGCAGCAGGACAAAAGTCACAAAGGCACAAAAATAAAAGGCGTAGACTGAAAGTTTTGGTTCAAGGGTTCAAGGACAGTGCGTGTAATGTTTAGGAAAACAGGGGAATTCTCGCACCCTCGGCGAGGGCCAGTTAAAGGCAAACCTTTCATTTGTGGGCCGTTCAGTCATGCCTGCTAAGACCAAACACGATTTCCTCAGAAAGAGGAAGGGGTTGCTGTGTCCTTCACAGCATAGATAGAGATGGATTTTGGTGGCAAGCAACTTATTAGAGCTTTGTTCAATCCATTGAAGAGCAAGCTGGAAGGGAAAAACAGGACACAGCAGCCCTTTCTACCTAAAAAAATAACAGCTGAGCTTTCTATGCCCACAAGAACTCATGCAGAACTATAACAAATATAATATACAGGCAGAAAGATGAAGTAAGTCAAATCCAAACAGAAACAAATCTGCCATAAAAAAAGGCAACACCCCCTGAAAGCCATATTGTAAGAAGTCAGTATTTTAATGGGCAAACAGCGCAAGGACAGAGGACCTCTAGTGAGTGGCCTCCAGTCCCACTGTATCTGCAAACCACAGAACAGCTGAGGTTGGAAGGGGCCTCTGAAATCATCTAGTCCACCCCCCCACTCAAGCAGGGTCACCTAGAGCAGGTTGCCCAGACAGAAGCTCCTGTGCTTCAGTTTGTGCAGGTTGCCTCTCACCCTCAATACTCCCTCAGTAACCCACTACTGAAAAGAATTACAGCTCAGGGACCCCAGGAAAACAGAAATATAAACTTTTTTTTTTAAAGTGGATATCTTTCACAGCCAGAAAACATGACTATTAGTCAGTAGCACAGTCACCCAAATTGGTATTAGGAAATCAGGACTGTATCCTCTCCTTGGTCAGCAAGATCATCCAGGACTAATGCAAAGCATGTGTCTACCTCACTAACATCTCAGTACTCTGTAGGGGCAGGTCCTCGTGCCGATAACGAGGTCCTCAGAGTGACACCCGGAGTTTGCTGTGTCCCCTTTGTCTCCAGTGCAGAGCCCCCATTTGTAGTATGTCCTGACACCACCGTGGTCACCCCCATGCATCATTCCTTACCTGCGTAGAAATCCTCTTCCTCCTCGTGCTGGTAGGCCTGTTCCTGAATGAGATTCTTCCTGTAAATTCTTCCCCCGATCCTTATCAGGGTGGGACGCAGAACATCCATGGCGCTCCTCTTCCTAATGACAGCACGCTACAAAAAAGAAAGACAGCTCTGCCAGCTTATGCCAAGAAAAGGTAAATTCTGAGGTTTTCCCATGGATAATTTCTAAGGTGGCATCAGGGAAGCAAGGAGGCACTTCAGCAGTAAAGACTGAGCTACTTCCAGGAGAGCAGTAACTCTTTCTATGCGTATATACAAGTGATTTCAGAAACACAATACTTTGTCAGAACTTACATGATTAGGTCAGAAGGTTAATTTTCTCAGAACTTACAAGTATGCTCTTTGTCAACTCAGAAAACCCAATTAATTAAAAATGAGAAATTTAAGCAATATAAGAAGTGTAACAAAGCATCAGACTTGCCCCCCACAACAAGGTCAGCAACTGATCACCACTCTCTCTGAAACTCGCAAGTTTTAATTAAAACTCCCTGCCACCTCAGTTAGATAGGCCATTTTAATATCATTCCAGATCCTGGACTGTTTCTCCTCCTCATTATTTTTCATAGGTGAAGCTTCAGCTGCAGATGAAAGACACTATAGCCTCTCACGAGGAATCCTCCAGAACACTGACCTCTTTCACAGGATCTGTCATCTTGTACCAGTTTCTCTAAAAATGTAGCCCCAGCCACTCTCAGCTTGCCTCCCTTTAGAGAGGCACCCCCGACCCCCCTTTTATCAGATGTGCTGAGTACTTCTCACACCCCAGGAGACCATCCCTCTTCCCTGATAGAAACTGTGGCTCAAGCCCCACGCATCTGAAAAGGGTCACGTAGAAATGGGAGAGGAGTGGGGAAGACAGCTGGGGCTGGTTAATCCTTCAACTGCCATGTCTCCATCTGCCAAAATCCTAAACACATGGGGGGCAAGGGCGCACACATGCAGAATGAAGTGAGCTGTGTCAAAGAGGGAGAGGTGGGAACAGTGGAGAAAGAGAGAAACTCCTAGGTACAGCTTTGCTATTTCACACCGCTCAGGTAAAATAAAACAGCTTTATAGAGCTGATTTAACCACCCATGTGATCTGTTTTGTAATGACCTGGAGAAGGATAAGTCATCACTGTGTTCCCATAAATTTATCCCTTAAAGATATTAAAACATTAAAAGTGATTTAAGCCTAATACAGCACTCCTGCAACACCTCAACATGTTGCATCATGTGGTCCTTGAACTGCATAAAGCTTACACAGCACTTTTTCCACTGAAACAACAAAAGAGAAAGTTCACCGTGAAAAAATGCGTTGAGACATACCCTAGGCGCCACTTCTGCCAGTTATTGTAAACTAAACATTGGGACTACGGGACACGGCGTTCAACCTTCGAGAACAGTTTCTGATGCAAAAGCAGGAGGATGATGCAAAGACCTGACACTGCCATCTGTCACAGACACTCAGTTCTTGCACGCCTGGAGCTCACCGAAACTGCTTATACCGGATATTTCAGGTTGCCTGTTTTTAAAACGTTTTTATTTTTTTTAGAGGACGAAATCTCCACCAAAAAATCTGCCTCTGCCAGAAAGTCCACTCACAGAGTTAAAAAAAAAAAAAAAAAAAAAAAAGTCGTTAAGAACGAAACGCGACACACACGCAAAGGCCGAGGAACGCAGAATAAGCACAAAAAAATTGGCTCGTTGTTGGGGGGTTTGTCGTCGTCGTTGTTCTCGCCGGGACGGATGAACGGAGGAGAAAAGCCCCGGGTCACCGAGACCCCCACCCCCCAACGCGGTGCAACGGCCGTTGGCGCAGGCGCGCGGACCGTTACGACGGTTGCCGCCCCCGCCCCCAGGGGGACGCGCGCAAGGGGGGGCGGGGCGGGGGGAAGGGAAGGGGCCGCGCGCGCGGCGGCGCCCGCCCGCCCGTCCACCCCAGCATGCACCGCGAGCGCGATCACGCGCGCCGCCTGCGCCAAGCGGTCCGGGCGCCCAGGTGAGGCTGGTGGGGCCGCTGCGCCGTGGGGCGGCGGCGGAACGGGAACGACAGCGTGGCGGGGGGGAGACACGCTATCGCCGGGAGCGTCACTCACCGGGAGGCAGCTCGCTACGGAAGCCGGGGAGGGGCCATGGCGCGAAGAGGCGGCGGAGGGCGGGGAGGAAGCCGGGGCTCCCGGAGGGGAGGGCACATGCGCGGCGGCAGGGGCAGCGCAGGCGCACTGGCGCTACCGAGGCTGCCGCCCCCGGGCGGCAGTGCGGGCAAGGGGCGCTGTGGCGCATGCGCAGAACCGGCAGCCCCCCCCAAAATGGCTGATGGGGGGGGAGGGAGAGAGGGCAGGCCCGAGGCGGTGGTGATGGCGCCGTGCTCCCCCCTCATCCGTTTCTGCGCCCCTTCGTCTTTCTCCTGCCTCCGCCTTTCCAGCGCACGCAGCCTGTTCCCCCCTCGTCCTGCCGTGGCTGCTCGGTCTCTCACACCACCTCCGCAGGCCTTTGGCTTCGGCTAGGCCTGCTCAGAAACCGATTCCCGCGGTTAAGCAACTAAAAAGGGTTTTGCAGAGTTCTGAGGCTTTTAATTCTTCTTTGTGGCAGACTCTGCCTTTGCTCCGTGGTCTTCATCCAGAGCTGCTCTGCTGCTCGGCTCCTGAGGGGAGGAGAAAAGGGGGGGAGAGGGAAGGAAACCTACTGCAAAATCTGTCCTTTGTGTAAGGAAGAGCTTGCTGCTTCCACGCAGCGAGAAGACATGCCACAGGGATAACTCCGATTTTTAATCGGACCCCGGAGCAAACACCCAGGACCCTGCTAGGGAGTGCGCGATGGTTTCATTTACCAGTGTAACTCACCCAGCCAGCCACTCCCTGTGAAAAACAGCACATGTCTAACCCCTTAGGTCCTGTACGTCGCCCAAAAGGGTTTCAATAAGTTTTCAGCAAAACACCAGCTTTGTTGCGGAATGGACGTATCAAAGCCATGTGAAAGGTTTCTTTTATCCATGCATACTTCTTCACAGTCTGCAAACCGTCTTGTCTCCTGCGTGCCTCCTAGCAAGCTGCTATGCTGTTCTGGGTTATACACAGTAAACAAAACAACCTTGAGCTTACTATGACGAGCTTTAAAGAAAACCATTTTCTCTACTAAAGCATTGAGTGCTATGCAAAGCCACTGTCTGCACAGCCTAAAGAGTCTGCAGTAATGCATTAAATAGGTGGGATAAGTGGGAAGTGTCTAAAAGTGGTTTGCAGGAGTAGCAAACACTGTTGCTTCTAAATGCCAAGTGATAGCTTTTTTTTGACTATCAGGCAAGTATTTGACAAGCTTTACACGCTCTCTCATGACAAAAGGATACAGACAATACCTCTTAAAATCAGGCTGAGAAAAGGATATGCAAGAGGTGACTGGACTAGGAGATGGATGCTCAACTGTTGCTGTTTTAGGTGAAATGCAATATTGTAAAAGCAAAAGTGTATCTGGAGCAACACACAGGGCAGTTGCTGCAAATATGAGCTGGTGTTGCTTCATATAGGAAATGGCATTGGAACTGGCAGTCCTGCGGGTTTCCAGGTTTTATGAGCGAGCAGGACTTTTTCCGTGCTTATGCCCCTGGAAACAAGGCTGTGTGCATCCGTAGGGAATGGGAAAAGAGCCAAGCAGCTGAAGGCCAGTGAATTCAGGTCAGTGACCTGTGCCAGGTTATTTTTATACACTCCAATCATCCTGTTAAATTCCCAGGCCCCTTTGTCCAAGGGTCAGAGCATGGGTTACCTTCAGTTTCTGGGTGCCACCGCGTGGTGCGACAGCTAACTGCACCATCCCCAGAGCCCAGGGGAGGCCTCGGCGGTGCTCCTGGCGTCTCCCAAGCGCGTGGGGCAGCCTTCAGCTGCCGACACTCCCGAGACTGCGGGGTAGGAGAGCAGGGGCGGCAGCCTTTCCCTTGGCTCCTTCTGAACTCTGTCTTTGTCTGCTGTGAAACACGTACGTGGTCTCTGGCTTCGAGCCCTCTCCTTTAGTGTCCCTCTGTGAGCAACGCGTTGGGAAACTCCAGCTCAGCTGCTGGAACGGATGCGTGCAGATCCCTGGGCTCAGCAGAGGTGCCCTCCCTGCACCTGGGCCCTCGCTCCAGGCTACGGAGGACGTCACCGCCCACGCAATGCATTTGAGGCAGGGATGTGGGGTGAGACTCTGTAACCTCATTCGTACTGATAAGCGCGAGGCCACCTGACGCCCAGGCCCTGAAGTAAGGAGCTTCACTGCCAAGATGCGCTTCCTGACTCTGCTTTGCTTCCTTTTCATTGTTCCAGGCTAGGACGCAGTGAAATGGCAGCTTCTTCTTCATCCTCTTCAGCCGGCGGAGTCAGCGGCAGCTCTGTCACGGGATCTGGGTTTAGCGTCTCGGACCTGGCGCCACCCCGAAAAGCCCTCTTCACGTACCCCAAAGGAGCGGGAGAGATGCTGGAAGGTGATTGCTCTGGCTGACTTGTAGCCCCCTTCCCCGCTCTTCCTGTTGCACCGAGAGCATTGCCAAGCTTGGGACCCCAGTGCCACTTTAGGCGGTACCTGGCAAAAGCTGGAGGGAAGAAGGAAACACTAGGGCTAGGGCAGGTCAGAGCGACTTTTCCCATGGCCTGCCTTGCAGCCCCGACTCTCCCTCCTTCCAGTTACTCACAAGGAAGTGACTTTTCTTGCAGTCACGTGGTTTTTAGATCTATGCAACGCTTTAGATGAGGAAGCGATATATTTTACCTAGAAGGGAACATGTCAGTGTTAATTGCTCATTGTTAGCTGCTCCTTTGATGTCAGGCTGGAGTTACTGTAAAGATAGCTGAGGCACGGGTATTTTTCTTAGCAGAACACGTTCTGGGGTTGAATTTGACTGGGCTCACACAGAAGACAGCTTATATCTCTGCTAGTCAGGAACTGGCAGGCTTGCTTTGTCCTCAGCCCGAATTAAGACCTTGCTGCCGAGGTCTGTGAGAGTGGCACAAGGGGCTCTCTCAAAGATAAAGGCTCTCGACAGGGAAGTTTCCTTGCAGGCGGTTCTTGCTGTCTGGCCCTGCGGCACAAACGCAGCAACCAATGAGGACTAGACCTCTCTCTTAGTTTTTCCAGGCTGAGCACATTCCCCTCTTGAGGTCACTCCTGTCGGGAGCGTTTCTTTAGGGAAGAGACTAAGCTTTTCTGATGCATGAGAGAGGCTTTCTTCCAGAGCCAGCTGTCCACCTGCAGCTAACGTGTAGGGCCACCCGGAGAGGGCCAGGACCCCGAGCCAACGCAGCGTCTTGCCTTTGGATACCCTGGCCATGTCACCTGCTTGGTCAGGAGGGTCGCCTGAAGGAGGACAGGGCTCAGACCGAGAGACCCACACGCGTTGAGGCTGCATGTTCCCGCCTCAGCAAGGTTACCTCCGTCTGAAGTCCACGTGGTCTGCATGGGGGAGGAAGGAAAGGCTGTCGAGATGACGCGTTAAGCCACGGTCTGTCTGCTCGTCTTGAACTTACTGTGTTTCCAGGCCACATGTTTCACTGTCGAAGCCCAGGGTTCATTCGGGCGGCCGGGGCCGGTACACGGCTGTGCGGTGAGACATGCATCAGTTGACCGTGGCCCTGTAGCTCAGAAATAACTGTTACACTAGATATGTGTGACCAGAAAGATTAGATATGAACGTGACCTCACAGCACAGGGCAGCTGCATAGTGATCACACTGTTGCATTGAAGGTTTTTATTATACATTAGAGTCCATATGCCAGTCTATTGGAGTAATTATGACTAAAGACTTGTTCACAGAACTTAATGAGCCCTCAAAACAAATTAAAATAATGAAGCACTTCATATTACCAAGTAGACAGGCAACTGTTCTTCATGAGAGCCGTTTAGGCTGGATGGCCCAGCTGAAGGCGAAAGGGGTGTCAGAGGAGAGGGAATGCAGTCGTCTCCCACACTGGTAATGAGAGCGTTGAAGCAGTATTCATTAGGTTTGGAAACAGCACAGTGCAGCATTAGTGTAGTATTTCAGCAGTTCACCTGTCTTGGGTGGCAGCAACAGCTTAACTCCTTCCCTGTCGCGGGGAGATTTAGGTTAGCTTTTTAATTTCTGAGATAAAGGTGATACACCCGTTCTTTCCTCAGGCCGTTAAGAGTGGGCTAGCTGCATGCTGGCTTCCTCTTCAAAAAACCCCTACTAACAGACTGGGGGGTTTTTCATATTTTAATGATCTCACTTTTTTTTTTTTAAATAAACCCCATAGGGGTTCATGGAGGAAAAAAAACTAGTATAAACCACGTTAGTATTTAGCACACCATTAGGTGTGCATTTATTTCAGATTGCTCTATTTCTAAGATAGTTGTGTGATAAATTACTGATTTGGATTGTAAGACACAAATTATTCAAAATGCCTTATGCAGGGTTATGGTCTAAGCCCCTGGGAATCATAAAGCATCGTGAGGACGCAAACGTCTGATCCCTGAGGGAATCGGAGACTGTCGTAATATTAGCTGGCTTCTGCTTCGCTTACTTTCCATTTAAAATGGACTAAAATTGACTGACAGAGGGAATGTGACAGAGTATTTGGGGATTTGCAGCCTTACTGCACGCAAAGCCCCCGTGCCAGTCTGACGGCGCTGTACCAATTATTCCAGCAAATTTAAAAAATGCGGTGGCAGAACACGATCATTCACGTACCCCAGAGCGGCGAAGGCTCGAGTAACTCAGCTACGTTCGGCGTCCGGCCCGCGTGCGAGGATCGCCTTCCGCGGGGCTCTGCTGGCAGCCCGCGGTCACGTCCCGCTGCGTCAGCCAGGTCTTCGTGACGCTGTTTGCCTGTTGCTGGCCACCGTGCAGGATGCATCACTGTCCCTGCCCCTGCTAGGGGATTAGCTGG
This sequence comes from Dromaius novaehollandiae, assembly GCF_036370855.1. Lineage (NCBI taxonomy): Eukaryota > Metazoa > Chordata > Aves > Casuariiformes > Dromaiidae > Dromaius > Dromaius novaehollandiae. The sequence continues at coordinate 9,315,862 of NC_088103.1, read as the reverse complement.
AGAGGCTGTTCTCCCCCGACCGGGGCAGATGCAGGGCTTTCCGCTGCCCGCAGACGGGCGTTTGTGCAAAGCCTCCTGCCAGGCTGGGTACGGGCGGGCACAGCTCCCCTCCCAAGCAGTCACTTGCCGCAGGGAGGATTTTCCACGGTCACGGAAACCATACTGTTCAGGGGCGGTTTCCCTCCCTCCGCCAGGGCAGGCTCGGTGCTGGTGTGGCTCTTGGCCCTGCGGTTGCACTGCAGAACTTGTGAAACCATTAAAACTGCATCGGTTCTGTTTGCTCTTCAAAATTCAGTTTTATTCCAGTGAGGAGCCGTCACAGCAGTCCGTGCCTGGAATGGTTAAACTGCTGGCACTCGTTACGTGCGAGCTTCGCTTGTTGGCTTTTTAGCGTTATTTTTAGAAACAAAGGGGGAACTTTGCGCTTTCTTTGTAGAGCACCTTTTGCACGTCCTCTCCGGCCGCAGGCGTCACTGACGCAGCTACATGCTCGGGTGCAGCAGCTGCTGCAGAGCCTCGCAGGTGGCCTGGGCCTGGAGCCGCAACGCTCCCAAAGCTCGTGTGATCTCCGTGCCAGGACCGCTTTGCGGGAGCTGCCGGGTCATCGCAGGCTGTGGCTGAGGAGGGCTGCCCTTGCCCGGCTGTCCCGTCCTCCTTGCAGGCCTTGCCTGGGTGTGAGGTTTCCCAGGGCAGGACCATCCCTTCCCTCGCCTTCGCCCTTGCTCTGGACTGTTCAAACGAGCGCTCCTCAGGAAGGAAGCGTGGGCCGGGCGGACCAGACTTTCCCTCGGCGTGCCGTGGCACCCGTCGCTTCCTACCCGGTGAACGGCCGTTCTCAGAAACGACGGCTCCCAGGTAGCACAGCCGTCCGCCCGCCCCGAGCCGCGCTGGGAGCCAGCCATGGTCCCGGCCGGGACTCAAACGCAGGGCCCCGCGGCCTAAAGACTGAAGGGCTGCACGTTCCCAGCATGGGATGAAGTACCTAAACCAGACAAATGGGGAAACCCACCCCTGAGACATAAAAGCAGAAGGTCCACGGCACTTAGTTAAGGCTGCTAAATCATAAAACTCTTAGGACAGATTAAACCACCTCCCTTTTTCTTTTTGCAGATGGCTCAGAAAGATTCCTCTGTGAATCTGTCTTCAGCTATCAGGTGGCCTCTACATTAAAGCAGGTGAAACACGGTAAGCGCTATAAGCGCACGGTAAGCATTATATGTTTTAACTGCGTGTTGGTCGGGGAAGATGCAGGGGAGCACAGAGAAAAGGCTGACATATTCTAGGGCCCCAACCACAAAAAAGCAGAAAGGCCTTTTAAGTTTGCAAATTAGCACTAAGTCAGGCTATCACCCGAGTCCTGTTGTCAGCCCTATGCAAAACGAAGGGAACCCACATGGTCGGGGTGGGAACAGGCTGTGCGTTTCTAAGGTTGTTTTTCCATTGCTCTGTACTGTGCTGTCTTCACAAGAGGTGAGGCCAGCACGGGAGGTTATGGGCAGGAAACGCCCACGTTCTGCTCTTGGCCCAGCACTGACTGTCTCTTTGGCCTTGGGCAAGTCACTTGATTTTTACCTTTGTTTCTCTGCTGAGCCCTCATGACACTGGCAGGGTCAAATAAGGTTTCGAAAGGTGTTTTGAAAATGAAAGCACCACCTCTCCGCACAAAAGCGTCTGGTGTGGTGTGACAGGACTGACTCCACCAGGTACCTGCCCCAGAAAGAGCCTCATGTACGGTTCAAGCTTTTGCGTCCCTCCTCAGATCTTCGCCTGTGGCCCAGGTGACTATAACTGAAGGATGGGCTTGATTGCACAGCAGCTTTTATTCTCAAGATGTTGGGCAGAGCTGGAGCTCAGCGCAAAACCACATCTGCTTCTGAGGGTCACATCCTTTCTGGTCTCCACCCCTTGTCAACTAGAACGGACGTTTCCGAGGGTTGTCTTCAACTCGAGATTTTTGCTGTCCGTCACCGCTGAGGGTCCCCATGGGAGGTCTCGGGGTGTGCAACAGCTTGCAGGGACCTCGTTACACTTTAGCCAGGATCTTGTATTTCTGAGCTGAGAAGCAAAGCTGAACTTCAGAGCCCTTGTTCCCACAGTTGCAGTGCCGCTGGGGCTGTAACTACCGGAGGCTGCTGCACAGCCTGGCATCCTAATGAGCAGCAGCTTTGGAAACTGGTTTGTGGAGCACTGATTACCACCCTGTAAGAAAGGGGAAAGGCTTAAAATAAGCTCAAGGTCATCATTTTCTTGTTTGTTTGTTTGAGACTTCCCAAAAGTACCCAGTTGCAGGACATCGTGTGAAAACAGTCCCTCTTCTTAAAAACACCCATCCTCTGCTGCTGCAGTAAGCATAAATAACGTGCATTTTATGTTCTGCCTTTTGCTAGCAAGTCAGCTAGTACTGGGCCATTTTCCCAGCAGTTTGCTAAGCTATTAAGCTTTCAATGGAGTCAAGAGAAAAAGGGCTGTACTGATCTCTGCACCACTTCAGCCAGTCTCATCAAACGTGTGGTCCTCCTGCTAAAAGCATAGCCAGTTTTAAATAAAGCTGAGAGCAACAAGCTGTCTGGGGGAACCCCAGGGAGGCAGCGCATCTCTCCCCAGTGACATTTGTGTCATTAACATGGTCTGACTGCAGAGCATTTCTACTGCTATCACCCAGCTCCTTCTCAAAGGTCGGACGTTAAAACGGAGGGTTCCTCATGCTGCGCCCAGCTCTACCCTTGGCTCTGCGCAGACCAGGCGTTCTCTAAACTTCTCTGTTCTTTTGCACCAGAAGTGTTGAGGCACGAAACTGGCTGAAAATATTTATGCTAAAGAAATGAATGTCATGTTGTTTTCACCGCCTAATGCTAACCGGCCTTCTGTTTCCCTGTTACAACTTGAATTTACACAGCACGGGCAGGGATGGGTAAACACGTTCGGCATTGGACAGGGCAGAGGAGTCTGTCCCTGTCCCTTGCTTTCTCGTACGATCTGGTGAGGCCTTCTCACCATTTGCACAGGGTATTGTATTCAGATTAGCTTGGTGGGGGTTATTCTACCCTCTATTCCCCATTGACAAGGTGAGAATTTTAAATTTAACTGAAAAGTCTACTTGCGATGTCACTGCAAACCACGGCTACCTTTGAGCTTCTTGCAGATCAACAAGTTGCACGGATGGAAAAACTAGCCGGTCTGGTGGAAGAGCTGGAGGCAGATGAGTGGAGGTACAAGCCGATAGAGCAGCTCCTGGGATTCACTCCCTCCTCGGGCTGAACACGTCTGGATCGCTGCTGTCAGAGAGGAGGAGAAAGGCACTCTCTGGCCTGATTTCAACATGCACGGCCGTCTATCTGGATGCTCACAGCTGCATCAAGGGGATTGGGCTTTTCTTTTAAGTTTACAGTGGGGATCCCCATTACAGCTGCCAGTAAATTGAAACGACAGAAACCTCTGAGCCTTCTGCAGCGTAACCATCTGGCAGGACTCAGTTTCTGTAACTTGCAAGATAGGATCAGTTTTTAAAGAAGCTGGAGAATAACCCGATTGTTTGTGGGGAAGGGAAGACCTAAAGTTTGGGCAAGACTGGGGTGGGGGAAGGCGAGCCAGTAACTTAGTCTGACCTTTCCGTAGACCTCCTAAGAGAGCCGGCAGCTTTGAAGGGCCAGGTGAGCTGTCGGCTGGGACGTGCGCGTCTCTGCCGCTCGGGTCAGGCCTCTGTAGGGCAGAAGTACGAAGCACTGCCGAAAACACTCCTCAGTCCTAGCTGCTGTTTTTGCAAACGAATAGGAAGAAAACTGTCCTTGGTCAGTTCAGAAGGGGCAAGCGGAGCCGCTTTCCCCAGTGGTATCTCCCCGCGTTGCTGAAGCTGTTTTATCTTCGCCGCTGTTTCTCTTTTGTCTGCACTGAGGGTACTGGTAGGACACTGCTCCTCGATGCAGATGCTGTAACTTTAATATCCTGACGCTCTTTTCCCCTTCGTTATATACTAGATTGTTCTGTGATAATAAACGGTTTCAAAGGCAGAATTATTTTATCTCTTCAAAGCTTGGTGCAGGGGGCCTGAAGAAAGGTGTGATAATTTATTAGGCAACATGGGGTTTTATGAAGCTCAGAGGCAGCTCTGCTGTTACAATGGTAAACTTAAATGCAATTTAAAAAAAAAATCCTCCAAAAGAAACCAAACCGCACTTGCTTTATGCTCAAAGTGGATTGATTTAAATCAGATCTTAATCCTGATTTAACTGTACAAGCAGAAAACCCTTATTTAAATCCATCCATTTTCATCATCTTGTTTTTCTTTTGCACTTCAGCTCTGTTCTTCAGGGGAACTGGATTTCCATTTTCTGGCATAACCATTTCAACATGTTAGTTTTCCTTAATGCTACATTTTTGCTAACCAGCAGGGGGGATAGGCTCTGTACTATATTTAAGCAATTGTACAACTTATTAAGCCAGATGCCTAATTTTTCCATTTTCATTATCTTAAACAGTGGCAACTGACTTGTTCCTTATTTACCAGGTTTGTGTGTTTTGTTTTTTTTTTTTAACTAATTTTGGCTCTGCCACATCTGGATTGAAACTGAGATTCAATTGAATCTCGTACACTCCTTTCAGCTTTGTGGCCAGCGATTTGTGTTAAAAACTAAAACTAAGAGGGAAAAGTATCCAAATACTTTTTCTGTTTGTTTCAGTTGATAAATCAGTTCTAGTATCAGGGTCAAATTTATGTCATCCAGAGCGATGGGCTGTGATTACCCTGAAACCATTTACAGAGGTTTTCCCCTAACGCTACATCTCAGCTACTACATATCCTGCACCCCCTCGTGCAGCTTTACTAATCTTGTCCCTGTCCCGGCCAAGCGGGGACTTTGCATATGGCTTTAGCAGAAAGTGGGTCCTTGGCTATCACCAATTTAAATGGGAAGCGACAGCTTTCTATATTAAAACTTAATTTGGGATGGGGTTATTTTGAAAAGAAAGGCGTATTTCAATTCAGAACTTGTTTGTTTCAAATCAGCTATTTTTAACCCTGCTTACTCCAGCCGCCTGAACCTACCTTGGCTAAACCTGCCAAAAATACCCACGTATCAGGGCAACATCATTCGGCCTGGAAACAGAGCTGTGCACCTACTGCAGCCAACCCCATGGCATCGTCCCAGCTCGATGCCTGTAATGAGTTTAGCTGAGGCCAAGTCGCACTCGCTCACCAACCCTACGTGCTGCAATCAGCACAGCGAGAGGCTGGGGAGAGCCGGACAGATCCGTGGCCCTCCTCCTCCTCCTCCCTCTTGTTTTTGAGCTGCTCCCAAGCGGTGCTGGCGGATTTGGCAGCAGGGAGCAACCCTACCCGGCCTGTTTGCCTGCCTGCGCGGCCCCAAAATAGACGCGTGCGCGCGAGCCGCTGGGAGGAAGCGAAAAGTTCACCGCGTACAGCCCTGCGAAGGCAAAAACATGTTGTCGGGTGCCCCCCCCACTTTCCCCAGCTCCATAAACACTTCATGTAAGGCGGCGAAAAGCGGAGGCCGTCCGCGAGGAAACCGCGGCCTGCGGACGCGGCTCTGCCCCGGCCAACGGGAAGGCCTGCGAGCTGCGCCCCGACGTGCACGCACACGGGGGAAAATCAAAAAAAAAAATCAAAAAAAAAAAAAAATCCCTGAACAAAGAGGCTCGTTCAGGGCTGTTTTCCTGTGGGCGCCTGCAGGACACGATGTGCCGGCTTGGCTCCCGCCTCCCCGGGGCCCTGCGCCTCCGCGGCCCGGCCCCCACGGCAATAAAATAATTAAAGGGAAGATAAAAATTTTCCACGTTCGCGCTGCGCAGCGGGATTTTCGGCTTCGCGCCAGCCCCGACGGAGGGAGGCGGCAGGGAAACCCCCCCTCCCCGGGACGGAGCTGGCAGCAGCGGGGCGCCCGAGCCCTGCCAGAGCGAGCCCCCTTCCTCCTCCTCCTCCTCCTCCTCCTCCTCCCCCCCTGCCGCCGCCTTGCAAAAGCGCTGAGCTCAGCATGTCTCCAAACTGTGCTTTCTTCTCCCAGAGCGGCTGTCCCAGCTCGGGAAGGCAATGGAGATGGAGAATGGGCCCCATCGCCACCACCACCACCACCATCACCATCACCATCACGACCACCACCACCACCATCATCACAATCACCACCACCAACCCCCCAGCCGGGCACGAGCCCGGCTGTGGAACTTATCCCGTTTTTGTGTTTCAGGGATCCCAAAACCAGACCCGGGGGTGACACAGGCCGCGGCGCAAGGCCCGAGGAAGGCGCGCGCAACGCCCCGCTCGGCTCCAGGCCGCTGGGCTCTAGCGGGGCGACACTGCGGCCTTCCCTGGGACCCTCGGCCTCTTTTTTTTTAACTTTTTTTTTTAAATTTCCCCCTCACACACATGTTTTGACCCTCATTTTTAAGAAAGGGCACAAAATAAAGCAAAACGAAGCCGTGACGCGCGAGGCAGCCTTTGCCAAAGCAGCCCCCCCCCCCCCCCCGCGGCGGGCCCAGCCCCCCTGATGCAACGCGGGCGCCGGTTGCGCGGCGGCGCCGGGCCGCGCCGGGGGGCGGGGCCTCCCGCTGTCACCGGGCAGGAGAGACGCCGCGGACGTGCCCCGCGCTGCCATTGGCGGGCGCCGCCGAGGGAGGCGGGGCCTCCCGCTCCGCCCCTATATAAGGAGGCGCGCAGCAGCGCGGAGGTAGCACTGCGCTGGGGTCGGCGCCATGCCGGGGCTGTGGGAGCGGCTGGCGGGCGGCGAGCGGGGCCGCCTGGAGACCTCGGACTGCGAGTCGCTGGGCAGCGCCTCCGGCTCGGAGGGAGGTGAGTGGGGGCCGGGGTGAGGGTCCCAGAGGAGGTCCCCAATGGAGGGGGGGGTCCTCCATGGGGTTCTCCTGAGGGATGGGGGTCCCAGCGGGGCTCCCCGTGGATGAGGGGCCCCATAAGGGTCTCCTGAAGGATGGGGGTCCCAGAGATGTTCTCCATGCGGTCCTCCTGAGGGATGAGGGTCCCAGAGGAGGTCCCCAATGGAGGGGGCCCCCATGGGGCCCTCCTGAGGGATGGGGGTCCTAGAGGAGCTTCCCCAACGGATGGGGGGGCCCCACTGCCCAGCATCACCTCACCGCAGCACGGTGGGGGCAGTAGGAAGGCCCTACGTGACCATCAGGTGCCACCGGCCCCGGAGTCAGCGTGCCCCAAGCATCCCCTGGGAAAGGCCAAAAGCGGGGCCCCACCCCCTCGTCCCTGCCCGGTGCTGACCTGCCTCCCTGCTCCCTCCGCAGACCCCGAGTACGCCGACGAGGCCTCCCTGCCGGACCTGGACCTGCTGCACGACCCCGAGGATGAGCTGCTGTGCGCCAACCTGATGGACGTGGTCCAGGCCACGCTGGGCAAGGCCCCGCTGGGCCCCAAGCGGTGCTCCCGGCTCCTCATGCCGGAGCAGCTCGTGGCGCAGGTGCGGACGGAGCTGCTGCGCCTGGCCTGCAGCGAGCCCTGCGGGCTGCGCGGGGCCCTCCTCGACCTCTGCGTGGAGCACGGCAAGGCCTGCCACGACGTGGGGCACATCGCCGTGGACCCCACAGTGGTGCCCACCTTCCAGCTCACCCTCGTGCTCCGGCTGGACTCCCGCCTCTGGCCCAAGATCCAGGGACTCTTCTCCTCGGCGCCCGCTTTCACGCCGGGCTTCAGCCAGTCGCTGAAGCTGGGCACGGGCTTCAGGGTCATCAAGAAGAAGCTGTACAGCTCCGAGCAGCTGCTCATCGAGGAGTGCTGACGGGCTGTGCCATGGCACGCCAGCCTGGAGAAGCGGCTCACCCAAGTGCTTTTGGAAGAGCTAACAAGAAGGAAAAAAAAAAAAAAGAAACAAAAAAAACACAAGCTGGTTAGAGCGTGGCGGCTCTTGGCAGCCACTGTAGTTTAGGTTAGGCTGGAATAGGGCTCTAGGTGGAAGTAGTCTGGGCAGGCGGAGGTCCCCGCCGTGCCGCCCACGCCGGGGTGTCCCCGGTGTGTGCGGCGCAGCCCCCCCGGCGGTGCCGACCCCGGGGCCGTGCCCTGCCGGCTTCACACTTCCAATGATTGTAGGATGTTCTGATTGCGGCGACTGTGCTCCCCGTCCCGGCAGCAGGGCTGCTGGAGCAGACCCTCTCCCTGCCCTTGCCTGATGACCTTTTTTGTTAACGAGTGTAATCAGTGGGGTTCTGGGGGAGGGGGTGTGCGTGGGAATGAGTGACAGCTAAGCTAAAGGTCCGATTGAGCCGAGTCTGAATCCGAGACAAAACTCCACTACTGACATCTGGGCAGCTACGTTCAGACTCCCGGGAAAGGCGGAGGCCGGGATTACCAGGGTGGGGGTCCGAAATCACCTCGTGTCTTCGATCACAAACTAAAACACTGCTGGGAGGCACCTCCGGCCCCGGTGGGAGAGGGGACGCGCGGCGAGGGCAGGCTCCCTCGTGGACCACCTGGGTGGTGGGCGCTCCCGTTGATTACAGTTTACACTAGTACACTTGATGTTCAAGTGCAAAACTTTCTATGCAACTGTGTGGTTTTTTTTTTTTTTACTTTTCTAATAAAACCTTTCTAATTGATGCCTTGCTGTCTGTGTGTCTTGGCTCGGTGCTGCCCTGGTGGTGGTATTCCACGTGCACGCTCCTGGAAGCCCCTGTTTCAGGGCTGGTGCAGGGAGGCAGCTCCCAAGCTTTTTTTACCTGGGTCACAGCGTGCCAGGCGCCCTGGGTGCCGCGTGTGTCCCGGCCCTGACCAAGGCGGCAGGAATCCCGGAGCGCTCGTGCGCTGCTCCAGTTACCTCTAATAGCCGGGCACGGGGAGGTGACTCAAGGGTGGCCGGGCTGAGTCAGGCCCGGCGGTGGTGTCACCGGGGAGGAGCGCCTGTCACCTGAGCCCCTGCGGGAGCCGACAAGGAAATAGCTGGTGTTTTTCAGCATCTCGCCAGCGCCTGCCCTGGGGAGACACCCCGAAGGTAAAAGTCCGCCTCACGCTGCTGAAATCTCTGCAAACACAGAGAAACATCCAAAAACCTCCTGTATTTATACATATTGATTGCACTTGCAGGGAAGAAGAGGCAGCAGTGCAACGGGGGCTGCCTTCACCAGTCTGAAGGCAGTGCAAAAAGCCGGATTATCTACTTAAAAAACACACATGGAGGAGGCCAGTCCCGAAAGGGAGACCGGTTGGGTCAAGCAGAGCTCGCCCGCATCCCCGGTTGGCGTGGGAAGGGCTCCCGGAGCACGCTCCAGCGCTCGGCCCGCTGATCCCAGCGAATAAGACCAATTACACAAGCCTACAATTATAACAGCTCAAAAAAAAAAAAAAAAAAAAAAAAAAAAAAAAAAAAAAAGGCTTTCACTGAAGTATAATTAAGTCGCTTGGCAAATCAAAAGCCAGGCGCGAGATGCGGAGGAGAAAACCGGGCAGAAACATTTCCATTTGAATGCGAGTTTGTTGGGGCTTTGGGCTTTTGTTTGTATCCTCCCCCCCGACAGACACTGATTTTTTTGATGAAAAGGAAAATTTTGCCAAAAAAAAAAAAAAATTCTGAAAAACATCAGCTGGCCGCTGGAATAACTGACCCGTGATTACTCACCTACTAAAACACCACTGTGGAGGAATAAAAGCGACAGGCAGAGCCAGGCTTGCAAGGCGGGAGGTGGCCGCTCGCCCTGGGGAAGGCGCGTTGCATGGGTGCATGGGGTCCCCCCCCTCCCCAAAAAGCCCCTTTGGGACCACGGTGCCCTGCCGAGGTTTAGGGCGGCTGCCCTCGGTGCAGGGCACCCAACGGCACCCAAAAACCGCCAGATGCCCCCCCGATTTCACGGGGCTGTTGCTGCCGGGACACGGCCTCCTCGCCGCCCTCCCCAGGGCCGCGTTTCCCTGAGGCCGCTGCAACAACACGGCTCTATTTTTAGCCGGGAAAAAGAGATATCGCTGGTGGTAAACCAAGCTGGGGGAAAACAGTGCTAAAGATTTTTTCCTCCTTCTTTTTTTTTTTGGGCAGCCCCAGGGCGGTCGGTGCGGCGCGGCACATCCCCGCTCGCTCCCGCGCCCCGTCCCACCGCAATGGCCCCAGCCAAGGCAGGAGCGAGCGGACGCCCGGCCTATTTAAAGCAAAATGCCCTTTCCGCAGTGAAAATTGGGAAACGGGGCTTGCGGAGGGGGGGAGCAAGTCCCTGGAGGCAAAACAGGGTCGGGATGTTTTCGCCGCTCGCCTGGAAGGTGCCAGAGCGCCTTGCGCAGCAGCAGCTTTATTTAGCCTTTCCCGGGAAACCGAGCGGGACACCGGGATATTTTCATGCCCGCAGCGATAGCAGGGATTACTCGTGGCGCGCGTGACCGGCCCGGCAATGCCAGGCACTCGGCCGTGCTGGGGCCCCCCTGAACCAGCTGCCGGCGCTGCCCGTTTCAGCTGTTTCCCCCCAAAAAAAGACTTCAGGGGAACCATACCTGCCTCTGCTGCCACCTTTCCCACGGCCCAGCCCGGCCACGCAGCCGCTGCAATTAAAAGCTCGTTCTGCCCCGCTAAGTGAGCCCGGTGGAGGGGCCCAAATCCCCCGCACCTTTGCCGCATCCCTTGCGGGGTGGGAAAACTGCAGCACTTTTATAGATGCACCTTTTCTCCTCGCTCTTCTCTCCTCACTTCCTTCCACGTTAACGCCAGCAACGTGCAACGCAAGCGCCTGCATGACACAAACACAGCCGAGGCCTTTCACGTTATAAACATTTATTTATAGATGTACAATTTTATAATTAATTCTAAATCAAGAAATACAGCTTCTGTGAGCATCCATTAGGATCTATGCTTTCTCACTCATATCATCCATGGATATCTACTCAAAAAAAAAAAAAAAAAAAGAAAAGGTTTTGGCGGGCAGGCTCTGGACAGGGAAGGCCATTTTGCAAGACATTCAGCACCTTTTGCAAACATGACTTTCACTTAACCCCCCTCCCCATGATCTCTTCACACCAACTAGCCTGTGCCTCTACTGAGAGTTATTTCATAATGCCATACTTCCACCAACTTCCTTCCAAAGACGGAGGAATCATTAAAAAAACCCCAACAACAACAAAACCTTAAAATCAGGTGCAAGTCATGGTAGCTGTGGGATAATAAGGCTTGCAGTTAACAGGAGGGCTGATATTTTGCAAAATAAATAAAAACCCAAAGCATATGGATTTCCAATGATAAAGAAATAAAACCATCTTACCTCTCACTTCTTCCAGCCCTTGCCACCCTCCCCAGAAGCCACTGCTGTTTTGATTAATTCCCCCAAGGGTGTCTGGGGATGGTTCTCACAGGAAATGTCTTTAGACAAAAATTAACTGCAGGGTACAAAGAAATCCAGTTTATTCCACTGAAGGTAACTTCGCTCATTGCGTTTTTGCTTCTCTTGTGCACGGGACAAAGAGGGAGAGACCGCAACCTCGAGCGCTCTCCCGCTGCTCTACTGCAGGTCCTGCCCGATACAGCAGGTAAGCCAAGGCTTCCAGCAGCATCATTCCTGCTTCCGAAACGCAAGACTGGCAAAGTTGCTGCTACAAAAGAGGTACATCTTTAGCCGCGATGCAGTGACAGTGCTCTGCAAAGCTCAGTCAGGAATCCGAGGGGATCGTGTACACCCTCCGATTGCTGATCCTCCCAGCAAAACTTCTTTCAACAGAAGCAATAAAAAGCTCCGTTTCTTATGGATATCAATACTTTACAGGTCTCCTCGAAGAAACATGAGAAATATCGTGTCAAGGCCACAGCCACATTACAAGGAGGAGTGCTGGTGGGAGAGGAACCCCAAGTTCAGGAGGAAAAAGAAAAGCCCAACACAGGGACGCAGCTCATGGAAAGCCCCGTTTACAGAACGAATGCTGCACACTGATTACGAGGCAAAATGAAAGCAGACGCTGCAAAAAAAAGTGACACACACAAATAAACTGAACAACTGATGAGCTAAAACCATCTAGGACAATCCTTTCCTTCACTGAGTGAGACTCCAGCGCTCAGTTGACCTGCTGTAACTTCTGCCAACGTTGCAAAAACAAATCACAAGTCTGGACAACTTCATTTTTTGTCCCACCCCCTACAGATGTGAAAATTCTTTTATTAAAACCCCAAAGCCAGGCGTCAACAACCCAAGCCACAGAACGCTGCTGTCCTCAAGAAAGCAAAATACAACAACCGCAAAGTGTTTCTGGTTTTAGTGTATGAGGCAGGAAAGCTCTGCGGAGCGGCCACCCCGGGAAGAGAGACTTCCTGCTTCCCTGTGTACTAAACCCGGCGGAAAACAAAATAATTTAATCTGACCTCTGCATAGTTTAAAAGTACAACATATATACAGCTATAAATTAATTCTAAATAGATTATATTTTCTTTTTTAAGCTTTCTTTTATCTCCAAATTGTCCGATTTCTCTCTCCATCAGAAGTGACCAGCGCAGTCACGAAGGGTCTCCTTTTGCTTCGTGGCTTCTGCAGTTTGTTTTATTGTTTTACACTCTAGACATTTGTTCTCACGGTTGTGGTATCCTAGGAGCAACTAGACTGTCGCACTCTAGTGGTGTTGGAAGGGAGGGAGGAAGACGGGCAGCTTTATTTCCTGTTCTAATTGCTGCCTGAGACGTCTAACGGCGGAGACAGACAGAGAGAAGAAAGAGGGCAGTTGTGCGTTGCTAATTCTCCAATTCCATTTTAATTTAAGGTTTGATTCTTTAAATATAAAGTCTGTCACCTTGGCTCAGTGCACTTCACCAAAAGTCTTCAGGCATTTCAAGAGTCTGGGAATAAAAGCGGTAACTGTGTCAGTCTCCAGCCAGTTACATGTCACAGCACCCCCCTCCCTTTCCCACCCTTCCCCTGGGTTACAGGGGACGGCTTTGTCAGCCACGCCAATTCAGTGGGCAGCCGGCCCTCTGTTTAAGAGCAATCCTCTTTTGCCGATCACGGGTACAGAGAAGTGCTGCACTTTGCACAGAAAAGCAGGCAATTAATACCAGTCTCTAAGTAAGAGGCGCTGTTATCAAAACAAGACAGTGGGTGTATCAAGAAAAGAATGGTTCCAAAAACAGGATACACCCAAAAAAGGCAGAACAAGACCCACAGGATTTGATCTAAGGGCCAAACTTTCAGATGTGCTCTATTTGCCAAAGAAAATAAAAACAAACAAAAATTCCACTTCTTACTTGTGTCTACAAATCAAGTAGCTAGATATCCACTGTGCCAGAGAAGTCTTTGCAGGCCTAAATGGTGTCTGCAGAACTAAAACTCGGTCTGAGCTTCGCCTTCAGTTTTCTAAAGAAACCCCACTTTCAAATAGTTTTGTGGGCAGAGGAGGCCTGTAGGTTTTACAGCCATCCTGGTAGTAGCTGGTAGGTGAAATCAGCCCAAATAATTGAGCAGAAATGGGACTCCAAACTCCGTGCCAATTTTTTCATTATTTTCATGCAGTTCTCCTACGACCCTGTGCACCTGGTCTCCTCTGCGCTATCTAGACTTGCCTTCATTCAAGCTCTCCAATCCATGAGTCTTCCAGACTCGTGCTCAGCTGCTTTTACTTTGTTTCCCGGTTTAATACAGTAAGTTACTTCTACAGCCTGCTACAAACTCTGACCATTTGCTTTGTTTTCCTCGAGTGTCACAGGAAGGCCACGGGGGGCAAGGAACATCTGTTTTGTAGGAGTCCATTCCCTGTCATCGTATTTCTTCAAGTGCCATAGGATAACAGCTTTTCAATAAAACAGACAATAAAGCAACAAAAAAAGGTTCATTAAAACGTGGCAGCTGGCTGCCAAGGCTGGTAAAGGCTTTGCAAGACAGGGGAAAAAACTCCCAACCAGCCAAGGCACACGCTACCACTGCATCGAACGCACAGTTGACAAGAACTCAGCTGAGTCGCCAACATGCCTGGAGCTTTTGCTTTGTTCCTAGAGAACCAACACCAACAACGCCAGAGAAAACAGTGAGCTTGGAGAGAGCCGAGGGTGCTGACATGCAAACTAAACAAAATCAATTTCCCAATTAAAGTGTGTACACTTGACGGAGGGCGGCGCTTCCCCCCGTTGTGTGTGTGCATCCAGAGGAGACTCATGAAGACTCGCGTCTCATACAGAGATTTAAGTAAGTATTCAAAGCACTGATGTGCCACGCTTCAGTGTCACGGGAAGCATCACCAGCTCGTACTTAGACCTCTGCTGAGTGGCTGGCAGTGACTATCCGTGCAGAGAGGCTTGAACGTCTGACAGTCTGCTACAGCTGGGAGTGCCCATCCGCTGTGCTCGCTGGTACAGATCCGAGTCTCCGAAGTAGCGTGCCCGGTACAACAAGCCTTCCTCTGCAAAGGGAAAAGCCCAGCGTTACAAACACGATGTGAAAGGAGATCATTCGCCAGCCCTTCCACTGCCAACACCCCACGGACTTCCCTGGGAACAGGAAGCGCCTCAAGTTGTTGAGCTTGCAAACAGTTCGCTTAAGTCACCACGCTGCGCTGACCGGCTAGATGGCCAAACTGTCTCACGTGCTGACCGGCTGGGCGGCCGTCTCTCCTACCCTGTGTTCCTTCAGTAACACACGAGATGATTTCAGAGCTGCGAGAACAGCTTTCTGAGCGGGGATGGGATGTGGGATGGAGGACATCGCAGGCAGCAGACTTTCAGACATGCCTATTTCGGGAGCTGGATGGATATGCCAGAAATATTCCAAAGGCATTTTGTTCTGTGCAAGAGGAGAACTAAAATACTACATAGAGCCATTGGGGTCTCCCGAAAATCAGATGTCTGCAACCTTCCATCCCACTGGAAATCAGAGATACCCGACTGAAACAGCAGAGGAATCTCTGGGGAGCAACTCGTGTCTGACCTGTTCTACAGCAGCATTAAGAAAAACAAAAAAAACCCAAAAAAACCCAACAGACTAGATTTCTCACAAAGTGAGAAAATGGATACAAAAAACCCAGGAAATGTCCTCACACCATGTTAAACTATAACTTTAGCCTAACTAGTCTCCAGTCACAGACTTTTCCAAAGCAGACCTCATGCTGCAGACAAACCCCTCCATTCCTGACCCCATGCTACTCACTCTGCTGCTTCTCTTTCCAGCAGTTATTTCGAAGATTTGCGATGTAGTCATCCTCCACGCTCCTTTCAACGTTTTTTAGGTTTGTGCCTGTGTACTCTTCTGCAAAGTTCTCAGATACGTAGTAGACAACTTTCAAGTGCTCCGTCACCCTCCTATGTATGTGACCCACAGACCTAGTTCAAGGAGAAAAGTCAGAACAGCACAGGACACTCTTCGAGGGCAGAGCAGAAAGCTCCCAGCTCTCTAAAACGCCCAGCGTACCACACACGATACCAAACTGCTGAAAACATACATCACTCCTGTGCATCCCTAAACTTGAAGCTTTGGTAAGGAGAAGCATTTCTGGTGGAACTGAAACACTAACACTGGGAAAGAAAACCTGCCAGGCCTCTAGCTAGGTGGGCAGAGCTCTGAATACAGACATATCTCTGAGGCAGATTGCCCAAGGACTAAATACATTTAAAATAAAGCGTTCATTAGAATTTTCAGCACTAATTAAATCCCCCTGCAATTTCCTCGCTGACGACACCATCATCTGTTTTTGAGCGTGAGCTCCAAGGATGGTTATAAAGCTAGGAGGCAGATGCACTTGCGACGCAGGGTAAGACCAGCCAGCACGGCAGAAATGTGTCTGCGGAGGACTAAGGCAGCGCAGGGGTCAGAGCAGAGCACGGGCCAGCTGTCACAACTCCCCAGCAGCCCTACTTACTCAGCAAGGCTGCCTCGCGGTTGAACCCAGTCCCCTTTGCTCTCTTCTCTGAAGATATCTGCTAACCCCAAGAGTGTCAGCTTCCTCTACCACATCACATGCTGCAACACACACGGTTGCTGCAAGAACAAAATCAGATCCACTCTGCGCTTGAGCCTGCACCAACTAGTACAGAAAGCACTTTCTGGAAGGAAATCTCCTAATTACCCTGCCCTGTAGCTGCACGCTGCCGACAAAGCGGCTGTACTTATTTTCCCCAGCGCTCCAGCAAACCTAGAGATACTCACTAGGGCGTGTTTGCAAGCTGTAACAGAGGACCTGGGCCCAAACGCTGGATTCATCGGGAACAGCTCCAGCTGGAGACATGCCCAAAGTTTCCCACGATAAATACCAGCTGGCTGCTGCATTAAAAGCAAGCCTGATTCTTAAGCCAGGTATAAACATTAACTCACGCGGCTCGCCCTTCACTCGGTTATCAGAGTTTACAGGAGTGATTCCAACACCCTTGCGCGTTTCGCCAGGGACCAGCTCTCAGGGAGGAACGGTGGGTAGCTGGATAGACTTAACAAGACTAAAAAGCACTCTCAGCAGTTTTCAAGACAAACGCTAAGGCATCTCAGGCAGCGTTTGCTGGCAGAGATGCAGCCCGGCAGAAGCTCAGCTCCCTGTTTTACCTGTCGAGACAGAGCCTTAAGCTCTCCGAGAGTTTGTATTCGTCTTCTGTACAAAGATGAATTAAGGAGGCTTCAGAGCGTGCCCTCGGAGGAGGAGCGTTTTGAACCGGCAGAGCCCTAACAGCGTGCCTGGCTGTACAGAAAATACAGGCAGCAAGAAACCTGCCACCTGAAGTCAGACATGCGATGAAGTCAGGCAAATTCCACGAGGCTTTTATTGAATAGCAGGGTGGCACAGGCCTACGGGCACTGAACGAGACAGCTCGTTCGGCAGGAAGCTATCTTTTAAACAGCTTTACAAAGGGAACTGAGCGACAGAAGGTTCTTTAGGACTCTGCCACTCTCGGTGACAGTTTTCTATAAACAAGTGGCACCAAAACCTCTCTGTGCCATCAAACATTGCCAGGTTCAAAAGCTTCTCGCCGCCTGCTCGCTGAGCTCACCGCGGGGAGCCCCAGTTCTCTGCCGAACGACAGCCGAGCACAGCATTTCCCTTCAGATCTGGCGGCCGAAAGGGGCCGGCTGCCCGAGCGAGCGAGTGAGCGAGCCCGCAGCACCGCCTGCCGGCGCGGGAGGCATCTTCAGCGTGTCTCATTTCAAGTGCCTCGGTCACTCGGGACCACAGAGCACTGTTCAGTCTGGATCAGCTCATTTGCCTCTCCTGTCCAAACCCAAACTTGGAAATTGGTGTGCTTGCATTGCCCGAGCGCATAGAGATAGTTTAATTTAGTGTCCCTAGCTGAGTGTCCAGCTGAGGCAGGAGCTGTACCGTGCCACAGAAGAACTTTTGTCTGAGAAGCAGAAAGCTGACACCCAATTTGTCATGACGAAAGACGTGAAATAGTTACAGGTCAGGCCAGCAAAAAAACGCACTTGCCTTAGAGCCAAGCATAGGCCTTAATATGCAGGGCACAGCTGGGTCCCGAACTCAGCACGGGGAACTGTGCAGCAGAGAAGTATCTGGGGCTCAAGGATGGTTCTCTGACAGCTGACAAGGCTGGAAGCAAATCCATGTCCACCTAAAAGCTGTCCTCCACTGAAAGTCTTTTCACCTGATAAATCTCCCTCTTCACCAACATAAAACAAACAGGTCTAGATACAAATATGCTCATTTTTACTGTCCTAGTAAACACTACAGAAATCACATCTCAATACTCTTCAGCCTCTCAGAATGACCCTTAATTGTGCTTTGTTCAAAAATGCTCCATCTTTTGGTTCTAAGCAACCATGTCACAGCCTTTGAAAGCTAAGCTGGGTTTTATGGTATTTAAGGTCATCATTGGCAAACATTATCCTCAGTGAAACTAAACAGGGCCCACTGCCTACAACCAAATCTACCCTCCACTAGCCTTTTACATGCACATAAGGAACTCCACCAGAAATATATTAAGCTTTTGCAAGAATGATGCAAGCAGCCAGAAATCAAGCCTGTTCTCCCATTTCTTGTTTACACTGCAAAGTGAGCAAGAAAAAAAATTCATTTCATTTCATCAGCAAAGTGATCAGACCATGGAATTTCCACAGGATCTGGAAGGAGATAGCATCACTTTTGCATAGCAAAGTTCTGACTACACCTATTTCATGGCAAGGTTAGAGTTCAAAAACAGAGGGTTTCTCTGGGAGCATCTGCTATTCTATGGGAGTGTCTCTTACTGTTTCTCTCTGCTTCTCAAGCAGGCCTTCCCTGATGCGTGTGACCTCTGGGAGTCAGAGCAACAGTGGGACAAGATAAAGCAAAAAACAACAGGAAAACCAGAGTCTAACTCCCTACCCCGTAATGCCACCCTGCCCTCCAGAACCCAACCCCAACCCCAGCTTAAGAAGTTTTGGAATAACAGGTACTAACGGCCTCTGGCTCAAACTGTAGGGCGGGCTGGAGACCATCATCTGGCTGAGAGCAGACACAATGATCAGGATGAGGATAGGCATCAGCTGGACAAACAGCCCAAGGCCACCCTGAAGGAACAGAAACACACAGTGGAGCGCCATTCATACACTCATACGCAAGGATCCTATAGCATTGCTCTCCCTCTCTCACAGTCCTACCACAGCCTCGATTCTCCTGCTCCTCGCAGGCAGTGGGCTTACGAGGAGCCCCAAAATAACTGGGAGCAATCCAGCAGCCCACAGCTCCACTCCGACAAGGGCAGCGTTACTCTGAAGGTCCAGACTTCTTGCCCCTTCCACGGACACGACCAAGGACGGAGGGCACTGGCAGGGGTAGCCTCGTGAGGGGATTTCAAAAGCCTCACGCCCACATTTTGTCCATCTAGAGCATCTGTCACTGCACAGTTCCTCTCCTGCTCAAGCTAGTGATCAGAACTGCACAACCAGTTTCATGGAAAGCACCCTCCCCTTTTCAATGTCGGATGTAAATTCTGGAGCTAATTTACTTCCCATTACTCATTTCTGCCCAGGATGGTGAAACCCAGAACTGTCCCATAAAACAGCCACACTAGCTAGTTGCAATTTGTATATCAGAAGCACTTCTACAGTCCTAGCCCTCTGCCTGTTCCCCACTTACATCACCCTGATGTTCTCGTCTGTCCTGCCTCTGATGATAGGTATATCGCATCCTGCCATTGCTGTATACGTGAACATTACCTATAGGCAAAAGAAAACTGTTACAAAGCATTCACAGCACTTAACACTGCGTTGCCTGGCTAGGATGGAACCAAAAAACATGGGCACATTCCACATCAGCCTCACCAGTTAAAAAGGCAACAGAAAAAGTAGATGGGGTGCAAAAAAGCCACGGTGGAGTCAGAAATTTTTCGCTTTGAACACTGTCAGAAGAGGCTCGATCTGCTGCTTTGGTTTAGGCCACACTCAGCAAAGATAAAAGGACAGAGGGAGATATTGTAAAGTGCTCGCACACAGATCTGGTCTGCTGTTAGCACTGCTCCCAGTTCAGCCTACCTCATACATCCAGTAGCACACCAGCCAGGTCGGAGCTGGAAGAAGGACAGCACGTTTGCCTGGCTAGGCTGCTTCTGGGCCGGAGCTGGGATGTCTCCAAGTGATTTACCAAGCAGAGTTAGCCCTGAGGTCCTTAACAGCTCGCCAGAGACTCCTGTAGCTTTAGGGCAATGGGATAGGAGACTCCATAGGAGACCGACAGAAGAATTTATACAAAAGAATCTACATTTATCGCCTGAAGTCAGCATTTACAAAATGAGCTATGGATAAAGCCTCAGCTGAAAGAGGAATCCTCCCAGGGTATGCTGAGCAGATTTGTCTGAAGGCGAACTGGTGGTGGGCACAGAGATCCAGCTATAGGATCCTGTAGGATCACAGGAAAACTCAGTTTGGAAGGGACCTCAGGAGGTCATCTAGTCCAACCTCTTGCTTGAAGCAGGCTCAGCTATGCAGAAAGAATATCCTGTACAGGCTTCTCACTTGGAGTAGAACAGAATTTAATTTTAGATTAAAACCAATTAAAAAGAGAACATTTTGGTATTTTTTTCCACCATAAAAACAGAGCTCTTCCATGTCTCATCTTAAATGTCAAAACTACAGCTGAAAAGGGAGACCAGCTGAGAAACTGATCCTGAATTCCCATGGGACAGTGAGAAAAGGAAAAGAGATTAAGCTAAAATAGCAACTCACTGTTTTTACTGGAGTAGCTTTACCTCTCCAACAGGCAGATCATGAACACAAAAGGTCTCAAGATGCCTTTTCAAGTACTTGGCATTAGTGTGTTAATTCTTACATATCAGATAGGAAAGCGCTACTTTCAATCTATCTGACTGAGACAGAAATATTTATTTTTCCAAGTCTGCCCAGAGAGGCCAAATAATCACAGCCTCCACTTCCAGCCAAATATGACTACAGAAAATACAAGGGAGTCTTTCTAAAATACCCCTATCCTGATATTAAATGTGTCTTTTTGATCTAAACTGATCAAGAGAAACAACAGCCACTCTGTTTTTTCCTGCTCCCAAACAATGATCAGCACTGTGTATAGACATGATACAGATTTGATTTTCAACTGAAGCAGTTTAAATTATGCTCTAGAAATAACACTTTGATCTTTTTTATGGGACACGGGAAAAAGGGAAGTGGAGACTCATCTCAAAGAAACTGCTTCAGCTGTGTGGCAGAGCAGATACAGATCAAGAACAAGGCCTAGAAGTCGCTATAGTTTGTTCTGATGAGGAGATTTAACGTCCAAAACCACCAGGCAGAAAACCCCTCTTCAGAATAGGGTTACTTTCACGACTAACGTTAAAACAAATCGTTTTTGTTCTAATCTTCAACGCAACCTAAAAATCGTTAATGTTGCCAGCATGCAAACAAATACCTGAAGCTGGGAAGAAGTCCGGCTTTGATGGTATTACCTGCTGTCTGCCGAGTTCTCCAAGTACCCATCTGAACAATTTAGAAAACTCTACGTGTTTAGGTCATTTGTGAAGGAGAACTCTCACCAAATCTAGCTGTGGAGGAGAACACAGCTCTCAACCCAGCCCCTGCACTGACAAATAAATCACTACTGCATTATTGCTCTGTCAGAAGGATTGGGTCCCGTTCACGAGATTAAAGTTTAGCAGGCTTACTAGAGGGAAAACCACCACCAAAAAACATGTTGAAGAGGTCTTCTGGGGAGATGTCTGCTTCGAACCCGCGGTGGAAGTCTGAGTGGCTGTGTCCGTGCCGAGCAGGGTTGAGTTTCTCGTCTCCAAACTGGTCATACTGCTTCCTCTTCTCCGGGTTGCTCAATACCGCATATGCGTTACCAATGGCTGAAATATTGGTAATAAGGAAGCAATTAGCTTCTTTCTTCTAGAAATAATATATTAATCCCTGCAAACTGGCAGGACTTGCCTTTCTCATTACACAAATGAGATTCGCAACTACCCAAGGCTTTTCAAAACGCTACTTCAGCAGCACAGCACTAGCACCCAGCACACTTCTCTGGCAAACGTAGACGAAAGAAAACCAGGCCAACAAACTCAATGAATAAGGCCTTAATTAATTCAAACTAAGAAGTTATAATATCGTTGGTATGAATTTGGTATATGTCCGTTGAGAAATCCTCCCAGATGAACGAACCTATGAATTGCTAAAGAAATATTGATGAGAAAACAGCTACACATTTCATTTATTAAACTCGCTATTTCTTTTGAACAACTAATGTCCAAATCCTTCAGCCATAAGCAACTGTACAGGAAATTATGATTTTAGTTGACAAATTTTATCCAAAAGTGGCATTATGGGGATTCAATATTACAGCCTAAAACCAGAACTGCAAAGGATTTAACTATGGCCTACTTCACTGAAAGAGGCTTTAAAACCTCCAGTAAGACCTAGAAAGAAAACGTTGGCTAAAAGTTATGCCTGTGAGCTAAAAAATTTCCAGATGCCAGAAGTAAGGTGCATAATTACAAGGACGGTTAACCAGCGCCTGTGACAGTGGAAATGTACTGAAACTAGATCCCCGCCAGTTTCCCAGGTAACTCTCTTCCCAACCTCAGCACGTAATAACCAGGCTGCCAAAAATGTCTGCTTGCACCCTCCTATTTCTGTACTTCTTTCTTTACACATCCCAGTTTACCACTTCCACTCTGTGCTCTGTATTCGACTGCGGAGTGCCTCCTCTCTCCTCCTTGCGTCACAAGGAGGTTAAAAAAAACATTCATGGTACTGGAGCTGGCTGATGTAAAAAAGGCAGGAGCAGAAGTGAGAGAGAAGGGAGATATGTGCCCTTTTGAGCAGACGAACCCGAAGATTCAAAATTTTGCCAGTAGCCAGGCTGAGGTGTTCGGTTTCTTCTTGGACTAGAGGGTTGGAGAGTGGAGGATGTAATGTCTGTATGTTTATCCTCATTCTTGGTTATGATCAGTGCACATGGAGCAAACGTTTCTACAGCCAAGCAAGGAAGCTAGGCTACAAGGGCTGACTCTCAGCAGATTAGCTTGTTCTTCCAAACCATATGTTAAGCAATGAAAATGGAGAGATTTAGGATTTGCCCGTTGTCTAACTTTCTGCTGACAAAGCCTGAGAAACATCTCATTCCAAATCAGGATTTTAGCTCAAAGTAGCCAGGTTCGACTCTTTCTCCAACGTCAGCCAAAGGCAGTGATGCAAACCCGCTCCAAGGCAGACTCTGGCCAACTGCAACGATGGACTGAGACAAGGTCTCGGGACAAAACGTAACACTTTATCAGCTGTCACTGGGAAGATGAATGTCAAGACATCAGCTAATACATCAATGTTAGAAAAAATTAACTAAAATCCTCACAGCAGTGTATGCTTCCCCCTTCACCCTCTGGAAGCAAACAGCTGGACTTTAGTGAGCATTGCAAACCAGGCGCTCAGCTGGGGGGCTGAAGGACGGGACAGCCAATGAGACACGGCTTGGGACAGAGATAACCTGATAGCAGATAGCCCCGCAATGGAGGATAAAGGGCACCTTGCTTAACGCACGACTTCTGGCACGTAACTCTTGTCAAAGCCTTCGGCAAACACCATTATTTGAGATTACAAGTGAAGAAACCTGCCTTTCGCCACTTAGCAAGGATTGAAGGATAAACTGTTGAACAGTGGCTTACTGCACATGCTATGCAGATAGATGTCTACAGACACTCGCTGTTTAATCTGGACCCCACACTGAAAAAGGCTCTCCCAAGTAGCTGAGGGTCAGCTCTTTATTTGCTAACAGCAATACACTTATCAGTCACGGATTTAAGTCTTAAAAGACCTGCACAAACCTTACATAAGACTTTTACTGCTGAATTTATGTCTGCTAAAAGCATACCCAAATACTGTATCAATACGCTCACACCGGGCTAGCCTCGTTCCCCATTTCTGTAGAGGTTTTGTGTATTTCACTCCCAAGCTGGCTAAAATCAGACCACAAGTGGCTTAATGCTGCAAAAAGCAATGCTGTAAAATTGGCAACGAGAAGTTCCGTGTTTGTTTAGTAAAATGAAAACAATCAAACTTCCATAGCTTGCAACACAAAATGTCGTTTCCAGCCACCTGGAAATTTACTGTGTTGCTCCAGATCCACTGAGGAATTCCCACTGCATCGATCACCACTACTCAAAATCCCACAGGCCAAATCGCACAGACAAGACCACCACCTCCAATGTCCATGCTGCTTCAGTAGGTACAACCGAGGGAAAAAGGAGAAGTCTGCTTGGGTATCAGCACCAAGGCAGATTGTGAATGCGGGGCTGTTTTCAGGAGCAACTCTCGGAAAAGCCCTCATTTCACTTGTGAGCGGAGCAATTTCAGAACTAGTCCAGGGGAAGCCTAGCGGCATAATCACCATTACGCTTCCTTTATTTTACTTCACATAACTGGAGCTCTTGTGTAACTCTGCTGCCTTTATTCTAGGGATAAAAGGGATCCACCTGGACCACACGTAACTACTGAGCCGTCACAACTGCAAGGCAAAAGCTCATCTAAGCATACTTCCCAGCTCTTCCTGCTAAGACTTGTGACATTTTGACAGCCTTACTGACAGGAGCTTTATTTCACTCTATTTGACTCGTGAGGTTGTCTTTACAGCTCTTGTCAGCCCAGCTCAGCACCAACATCTGACAGTTGAGGGTAAATCACAGTTCGAAATGTACTTTACCTTTAAATGCCTCTGTAGCCCCTGGTGCATGGTTCTTATCCGGGTGAAATTTCAGCGCGAGCTTCCGGTAAGCCTTTTTCAGGTCCTCATCAGAAGCTTCTCTGTTCACTCCCAGAATTTCATAGTAATCTTTGCACTGCTTTACCCTACCAGTAGAGAGATGAGAGGACACAGACAGTTAGTTTTGGCTGTGGAAGTTTCTTTGCATTGAACATGTCAACTTTGCATCATCGCCCATCACAGTTTAGATCAATGCTGCTCGGTGAACTCTGGTTTACTCAGCTCTAATTCCTCAGCGGTGACCCACTTTTCTTCATATCCTCATTCACGCCGTGCCTGCGTTACCAGCACACAAACATTCTTAAAGAACAAGTCAAGCCAGTAGAGGCAGAAGGGCCTCTGCCCAGGCAATGAGATCATCTGCAAAAGCATCTGACTGGCAAATAAGCTTCAGCTTCATCATGATCACATTTTGATGGCTATGCAGGAGATGCAGGGGTTATGAATGGCAGCCAGGATCTGAAAAATAGCTGTTTGTTTTGTTTTTTCAGACTCAGTTAATTCATAGACCTAAAAATAAAATCAGTTGATTTCTAGAGGAAGAAACAGGGAGCTGCCCAGGTCTGTGTGAGCAGCCCAGTTCATACTCTGTACCTTCACAGCTCCATAATTATTTCTACTTCTCACACGACTTCGTCTACACAGAGGAGAGCAGGCTGGATTCTTGGAGAAATGGATGGCGTAATAAATATACCCAGAAGTCAATGAGCCAGAGCAGTTCTTGCACAATTCAAACCACATCCATACCCTTAAACAAAGTTTACCAAGTGACTGTGTCTACAGTTCAGTCCTTCAGCTTCCAGTATTTGGGAAAGGTACAAAGGAATAAAGAAAAACCGAAACAGTATTTGGAAAACTGGAGACTGGATAAACATGCCCTGAGACTTTCCAGCGGGAGCTTTAGAAGTATATCGTGCTAACGCAGTGAAGGGTCCTGGGGTGGCTTTCTATTTTACTGGGCTTTAAGAGAGACCACAAGCACAAAATCAGCAGGAGAGCGGGACAAGGATGTGCCCTGTCACAATAGCTACTGCTGCTAGAGCAAAGCTGAGAGCAGGAGGGGCGCCTGCTGCAAGCTGTGAGTCATGATTTCCCCTCATACACTTCAGGCCTGGGATTTTTCACAGTATTATTGAAGAGCACTAAAACAAGCATTAATAGGAAGCCTGTGAAACGCATGCAGCCAAAATGCCTCTTGGGACTCCAGCCAGGAAAAGGCCTACAGACCTACAGTTCCAGCATTTGTACATGCCTTTGGGGGGAAAACCTCATCCTTTGTAGATCCAGCGCAGCTGCCACCCCCGGCTGGTGTAGCTCTGAAACTTCCTAGGTATCTTTTTAATAACCAGCCAATTAAAAAGCACTCAGCATGGTTCAAAGCTGACCAGATCTCCTTACACGGCACAGAACGTGAATTATTGTACAATTCCAACCTATTCCCTCTGCCTGCCTCCTTCACCTTTACATCTTTAAAACACGGCAAAAACCAGACTGGTATGACACGATAAAATCAAAACAAACGGTGGGTCAAAGCCATGGAGAGCTGTGCACCCACCTCTTCACCGCGTCCACCTGGTCCTGAGTATAGCCCTTGGGGGCCTCCCCGCCAGCCTCCCCGTTGGCCGACGGGAAGTCTCCGCTCGTCTTCTTGTACTGGGGGTTCGTGGACTCCCTGGACTGGGACTGGCCATTGGATGGTTGCTCATTCTTGTTGAGTGACTCGAGCAGAACTGAGAAGAGAAAAAGATGAGAAGAGCGAAACAAGGTAAGAGACCACTCAGCTCAATCTGCACTTCCCATTCTCCCACAAAAAGAGAAACCCCTCTTATTCTCCACCACAGCTCCAAGGTTTCCCCAACCCTTCATCAGAAATATCATCGCCTTTTCTCTCAACGAACCCTAGAGTTCCTACTGCCTCTTGTCCAGACAGGACGGGTAGTCCTATAGATACACCACCTGCTTCTCCCAAATCACACGGCCTCCACCAAACCCCCAGGTCCCTCCAGCCAGAGCCAGCAGGTCTGCGAACCACAGCGGATCACCAGAGCGTTGTATCTTTGTCCTCTCACTTTTTTCCACATCTTTTCTTAACAACTAAGCATTTGCATATTATTCATTCCTACCTCCTGCCTCGGAGACCCTACTGCGTTAGGTAAACACCAAGTCTTCAGAGAGCTTAGAAAATAACACCAGGGGATGCCAGGCACACAGTCCCGGGGGAGAGACACAACAGGAGCACTCCCCTCGCGGGACAGGGAGCTGCACTCCCTATTGCCGGCAGCACCACAGGACCGGTAACAAATGAGTCAGAAGGGTGCTTTGTTCTCCTGCACTGGTTTACGGATTTCATCAGTGTAGAAGCAGCTGCGAAAACCATCCTTTCCCTTAATTACTGAATACAAATTGCATAAATTTGAGCCCTTTCCTTAAGTGGGGCACATACAGGTATTTGGTAGTTCGTTTCAGACCATCTCCCTCTCTTTGCGAGGCTCAGACACTATCATCTTTTTCAGCCAAGACGCAAAAGATAACTCAGGCCTGGCCTAACAACACAGGTCCTTAGATGACCACGCTATGAAACCAAAGAAGACTTCTCCAAGCACAGAGGATCTTTCCGTTATACATTTCCCTGACAGCTGGATATCTCCATCTTTCTAAACAATTTTTGTCTTTTTTTTAAAGCAAATATCAGACTGATCTCTTCATCCAAGCAGTTTCTGAATTCGGCATGTTTTATCCCTATTAAAAAGAAGTGGCACAAATAATAAGATTAAAAATAGATAAATGTTATTAACAGAAGCATCTGTAACTTGAAAAGTTTGCAATCCTTTATCCTGAGCCTAGAACTGAGAAAGACACTTCATCTCCTCCAGCAGATTGCACGCTACAGACCTTGCACTATGGGGGTATCACATTCTTCATGCAAGTGCAAACAACGTACGCAAGCCAAAAGATGAGCCAAGATATCATATCTGCCTGGCAAAGTTTGTCTGGGCGAGAAAAAACCGCTCAGTAATCCAACAGCCAATAACAGGAACTGTTACGGTACGAAGGATACAAATGAAAGACTGCTGAAGACCAGCAATGCGCTGAACGGCCGCGCAGGCTCGTGGGCTTTCCGTATTTCGGTTTTCCGAACTCTTTAAATGGATCTGTTACAAAATCCCTCGGAGGCATCGCTTACAGTTTACTTCTGGCCTCTCTTGATATTTTGGGCGACACCAAATAGGATACCTTGTTCTTTCTGACATTTTGTCGGAGTAAGCTAGGAGGAAAAATGTCCAGTCAAATAAGCAGATCTGGCTCCCGTTTTTATATTAATGCTGTTCATGTTATTTTCTGGAATTGCAAGCCAGAGACCTACCAGCATTTTTCTTGGGAAAATTATTCCAGTTTAATAAATCTCACTCTAGAGAAGCTCATCTTTAAACTTGGTCTTGATTCTCTCTTCATTCCAGTCCACTGCTCTTAGTTACAACATTACGAATAAATTAATCTTTGCCTCCCTCGTATTTACACTACTCAAACGTTCACAAGATCACAGTCTTCGCTCTGCTACTTCCAAACCCAGAGCAGTGCATCAGGCACTTCCAAGCCTTGTCTCACGAGGCAGCGCCTCCACCCAGCCTACTCTGCTTTTGGGCTTTGTTCCCTGCAGCTCACCAATGGATTTTTGGTAACATGGTCTCAAAACCAGCCACAAAAGCCCATGTGTGGCCACAGCTCAGTCCCATTCTGCTTTACAGCACAGTCCTGCCTCTGCATCCCAAAGCCACGTTGGCCTCTGCACAGTCCCAGCACAGCGTGAGTTCGTGAACTGCTGAAGCAGAGACCACCGCATTCATTTTCAGCTCTGCCGACTCAGCCTCCCACCCAGCACGTGTTATGGATCACTTTTCTTCATCTATTAGCCAACATTTTTTTCAACTTCTGTTATTTTTTTCCCAAAATTACTGCTTGTACAAGTAAACAGTGGAATTTTGTCCATGACGGCGTGCCCAGCTGCACTACGCAGGAGATGACTTCTGCTGAAATCCCCCAGCAAAACCCCGACTGTGCGCTGTGACGACACCGTCGGGCTCCGCCAGGGTCAGAGTCTGCAACGCTGGCTGCGCAAGGTCCACGTAGCCGGTCTCCGCCAAACGTAACGGAACTCGCAGGGAAGAAAAGACATTTCCCAGGAGCACATTAACTACGCAAAGTCTCAATGACCGACGTGTAACTGCAGCATGTTCAGCAGTATTTCGCAACCACGCACCCAAAGCTCGCTAGTGGAAGAACATAAAGTAAAGCTCGACAGAACAGAGAGGCCCCAAAACAACTGGCTCAAGAAGCAAAACTCAAAATCAAAACACAGATGAAGTCTGTAAAACCTTTAAAAAAAAAAAAAACCCCACACTACAGCCCTTTATGTAGATTTCCACGGCTTAAGAATAAACTGAGACAGAATTGCATTTAGCTTGTTTTACAAACCACTTCCCAGTCACTTTTGCAATACGTTAATTACATTTGTCATAAAGCTTACAGGAAGCTTTTGAGACGGTTCCTCAAAAAGCATAAAACAGGCACATGGTCTCCAAGAAAGAAGAATATTTTTTACGCACTTTGAAATGAACCGTGGTAGTTGCGCTGCAGTAATCAATAGGGTCTAAGAAATGAGAAGCAAAATTTGCTGAGAGGCCTAGCTGGGAAAAAACAAGCCCATCTGAGGCACACATAAGCTCAAACAAACTATGTTTGTTCGCCTGCCTACAAACTACGTGAAACGAGTGCAATTCCTCTGGCTGACGTGCTCAAGGGGGAGATTCTGCAGCTACGTCCACAGCCAAAGAGATTTGACTTCTGCACGACGGACAGGGCTGAATAAGGACCGTGAATCAGCAAGGGGCAGCAGCAGCAAGATGTATGTTACCAGTAATGAGTTATAACTGAGATACTGAGATACCGTTCTAAGGTTTGTCCTTTGGCAACACAGTCCCTGGTTTCAGAGCTCTGGCAGCAATCTCAGCTGGCCAGGAAAATTCAGGCAGCCTAAAGCCCACCCCTGCGGCTCTCTTCCCTGGGGGAGAGGTCCACGAAATAGCAGCCCGGGGCACCACGGAGCTCCCACGCTGCTCAGCCCCCACCTCCTCGTGGGAACGGTGAGCAGAAGCTCCCTGAAACGAGGATGCCCCTCGCAGCCCCTGCCCCACTGCTTCCCAGGAAAGAGGTAATGGCCGGCGGCAGAACCTGCTCCGCTAGCCGCAGGCGGCCCCGGGAAACCCTCTTCCCCAGGAAGCAGGCACGCTCTCACCGCACACGGAGGCTGCTGCGTGCAGAGCGACCCGTCTGGCCACGCAGCAGGGAGGGGTCAGCCCGTACGGCCTGCCCTCCCCTGCCACCGCAAAGAGGTGTGCGAGCCGCCCGGCCAGGAAGGCTGGTGGCACTCGTCTGTGGGCACTGCAGGCGGAGATCCAGCTACCTGCACAGTCCTGCACACGTGCTCGGCCTCCTCTGCTGAACAAAGTTCCCCCCTTCTCCTCTCTTCATGGCCAGCGTAAAGGAGCACAGGCATCGTTCCCCTGTTCAGCTAAACCCAGCCTTATTTGCAGCTAGAGCTAAGGCTATAGCTGCACATGCTAACCTCATGGTGGGAGAGACAGAAACAGGCGGGAAAGAGGCCTGCGCGATGTTGCCGCAGGCATTTCTGTTCTCAACATCTGCCCGCAGCCTACCCTTTGCTTTTTTCAAGCCAGCTTTTGCTATGTGAAGTTTTGGGGGGTAACAGGAAGAGAAGACAACCCTTTTTCCGTCAAACACACTTGAGATGACCGACTGCTGAGGGCCTGCGCTCCTGCAACAAGTTCGGTCACAAGCAGAAGCTGGTTCTGCTGGTATTGGTTGGTAGAACGAACCAAAGGAAGAGCCAGGGGCTCTCAGTCCCAAATCTAACCACGGCCTCTCTTCCTGAGGGGAGCCCATCCCGCCTCAGCCTCCGCTCACTGCAGAGGTGCATGTCCCCTCGACGGTGGTACATCCACCACATGACGGGATGAACAGAAGAGGTCACTTAGGCACGGGACGGAAGATGAACGGCCTCTGGTCACGGGACGAGCTCAGTACACCCAGTTGTGCAAAGGGACGTGCCGCTGGGTCACGCTTGCGGGGCCGACGTGAGAGGCGCTTCCTGCTACGTGACCGAGGGACGGCGGCGGCGCGCAGCGGAGGTGGCAGGGCGCGGGTGCCACGGCTGATAAGCAGCGCTCGCCCGTGCTCTAAGGGCGCACAAGGGAGGGCAGGCAGGCCTCGGCCCCTCGGGGGTCTGCTTTGACCGGCCGGTTGGGGCAACACCAGCAGGGAAGCCGGGGCAGCGAGGGGGGGGGCTGCCCCGCTTCTCCAATGCCCGCCGGGTCGGGCCGAGAGCCGGGGAGGGGGGAACGGCCAGCGCGGCCGTTAGAGCGGCCGTTGGAGCCCGCCGCAAAGCCCCCTGGGAGCGGTAGTGCCCTCCCGCCGCCGCCGCCGCGACCCCCCCAGGCGGGCGGACTCGCCTCCCCAGCGTGCCCCGCGCGGCGCGGCGCCGTGCGCAGGCGCAGTGCGGGTGAGAGGTCAGGCGCGGCGGCGGCCGGCCGGCGGCGCAGGCCCCGGCTCCCCCGGGCCCGGTGCGCCCCCCCCCCCCCCCCCGGCCCCGCTCACCGCGGACCCGCTGCGAGGGGTACAAGCGCTGGGCCTTCTCCAGGAAGCGGCGCGCCTTGTCGGGCTGGTTGGCCTTGGCGGCGGCCAGGGCGATGCCGATGCACCGCTCCGCCTCGTCCCTGTTCGACTCCATGGCGGCGGCGGCGGCCGTGACGGGAGGGGGCGGGGCGCGGCCCGCTGGCGCGCGTCCTGATGACGTCACCCCCACCGCCGCGCGGCCGCCCTACCGTACTGGCAGGAGTAGGGGCGCCGCTACCGTAGTGGCGGTAGTGCACGGGCCGGCAGTCGCGGCGGGGTGTAAGATTTTAATCGCCCGCTGTGAGTCAAGGAGGGGGCAGCGCCCGGGGGGCTGGAGAGCAGGTTAAGCCATTACAGCCTGCCCGGAGACACATTAAGGCTGAAACCCAGGAGGAAGCTGCAACACTGCCCACCCATAACCCATAAAGTGCAATTGCTCACTGTGGAGCCATTGCAGCAGCGGCAGCCAGCCTCTGTGCCAGCAAGGGAAAGGGCTGGGCGAGCGCAG
This sequence comes from Dromaius novaehollandiae, assembly GCF_036370855.1. Classification (NCBI taxonomy): domain Eukaryota; kingdom Metazoa; phylum Chordata; class Aves; order Casuariiformes; family Dromaiidae; genus Dromaius; species Dromaius novaehollandiae. Next base: position 9,284,588 of record NC_088103.1, on the reverse strand, counting down.
CCAGACACTATATGGGGGGGGGGGGGGGGTGTTAGGAAAAAAAAAGCAGGCAACTTCTCATGTGCTTCCTATTAAATACGGCACAAGAAAAAAAGTAGCTGGAGAAAACAGAGCGGCGGCTGCCCTCTAGCTCCAGCTAGCAGAAGTTGCTCCTTCTTTACTCTTGGCTTTCCGAAGTTGCATCAGCTGCACGCCAGCGTACAGGCGCTAACGCCACGCAGTCACACTTTCGGTGCCAGGGGCAGGCTGTGCGTGAGCCCCCTTCGTAAGCACCGGCCTGTTAGAGAAATACCACTCACTACCAAACGCTTTCCTGAAACTTCAGAAATGCCCTAATACCTTTATGCCAGCTCGACGCCAGGTTCCCTCCGCACGAGCTCCCTGGGAAGGGAGCAGCCTCTCGCCGCCTTGCCTGCGTGGGGTTGTGCCGCTTTGCCCCGACAGCACGGTTTCCGCCATGCTCAGCCTCAGCGCTGCCGTCAAGGTGTCTCCGTCTGCGTCCTACATGGAGAAGCGGTGCTGGGGAAGCTTTCCTGCTTACCGATGGCGGCTGGCCAAAAAAGAAGAGGGAAGCGCTACCGGGGAGCTGACAGCAGCCCCTGACAAGCAGAAGAGGTTCCCCGCTGCCAAAAAGACCCCACCCGCTTCAGCAGCCCCAAACCCTCATCCACGGTGAGGGTACATCACCCGCCCCTCGCCCCTGCTCAGCACGCTCGGGCGAAGGCACCCGCGTCTGCAATGGCAGCGAACGCTGCTGGGGCGGCTACAGCCCCGCTCTCCTCGTCGCTGCTGGCTGCACGACTCCGCTAGGGCACGATGTACAGACGGGCGCTTCAAAAGCGCAGAAATAGCCCGATGGCGAACGCAGGGGCCCGAAAGCAGGGCTGCAGGCAGCAGCTACCCTTTCAAACGCTTGCGGGGAACGGAGAGGCGTTTGCTCCAGCGGCTGCTGCACGTGCTGGGTCGCAGGCGAGCAGCACACTTGAAACAGTTAATGCTGCAGAGTCTGAAAACCAGATCCCCACAAAACTGCAAAAATAACGCGAGGCAAATTGCAAGCGATCTCGGCCCTTCCAGCCTGCAAGGACGGCCTCTGCTTTTTCACCGCGGGCGCCTTTATTTAGCACCGGGCCAAAAGTGCGATCAAAAGAGAGGAGCCACGGGCACCCACGGGTGTTGGGAGCGGTATCACTGCACAGTGCCTTACAGCGAGGACAGGGGCACTCACACCTCAGGTCTTCCAGCCTGTTCCCTTCGCAGAACAGCCACTGCCCATGGAGAGGACTCCCCATTTGAAAACAAAAGAATTAGAGACCTTATGCAGCAGGTCGCTTATGCAGGGCAAGAAAGAAGGTGGGAGAGCAAGTTTTTAACTTTTTCTTTTCTTTTTTTTTCATTTGTTTTTAACATCTATACACGCACACATGTCCCTTCCACCCCCCCAAAGTCCCAACAGGCACGAAGAGCTCGGCCAACCAAACCCCTGGGGCGCTCTCACCACCCCTCTGCTTCAGCCTCTGCTCCGAGGTCTCGCGAGCAAAAGCCGGGATGAGCTTTCCAGGAATCCCAGGGCTTCTTTCACAGGAGCAATCTAAAAATTTAAAATAAAAACCATGCTGTTTTGTAATACCATTACAGAGAAATGATTGGGGTGCAGCCCACCAGCGCTCACTCGATGCCCAGCTCTGCAGGCTACAGAGCGCATCACGGCTGTGGCATAACAACAGTCTTTTTCCTGAGAGAAAGAAATATTAAGGGAGCAAAAGCAGAGGCAAGCAGAAGCAGTGGATTCAACAGGCTTCGATTTCTACCAAAGTGTTTACGAAGTCCCCGGCTATCAACAGTCTCGGCTCTGGTTCGGCGCAGAGCCCGGTGCCGTCAGCAGGTTTCCGCAGGGCCGAGGGGCACCCGCGGGTCTCGGTGGGACGCGCTGCAGGACAGCCGGGCTCCAGGAGCACGCGAAGCCGGGCTCTCCGCCTGCCCGGCTACTGCTTCGGCATGGTGAAGTCCCAAGCCGTCTCCTGGGCACACTTCCACATGGCCCGCATGAGCCGCGTGAAGCCCATGTCTTTGGGTTTCTCCAAGCCTCTCATGAGCCGCTGCTTCATAATGGCAACAAACTCCTTGTTGCTCAGCTCTCCATTCCCTAGGGGCAGAAGAAAAATTATTAGCGAGATAAAACTCCACAAACTCCCTTCACGATCACGCTAATCCACCTGCAATCCAGTTTCCAAGACCAGTTTCCAGACGTGGCCTCCCTCAACCACATGCACCGGGCAGAAGCAGCTGTGATATTTGCAGCGGCAAGTTCAACGCACTTGGCTTCAGGAGCACCGAGGTTCCCGTAGCGTTGGGGTAACCTCAGCGAGGCAGCACGGACGAGGCACAATGTACTGCCGGCACCCGCGCCGCAAGGGTGGACACCACGCAATGGGATTTCACATTCTCCTGAACTAATTGGTCATCGAAAGACTTCCCTGGGCAACTCTCCAAGTCAGGTCTTTGTAGGGGAAGACCTGGCTTCCCTGGTATGTTTTGGATGAGCTTTACACAAGGAGTCACGTTGAACAAGGGTCGCTCCACCCCAGCGTTTACCCGCCTTCCTGGAAGCCGAGCCCAGGGTCACCACTCGAAGGAGACCCTCCTCCTTGGGCGCTTTATGAAACTCCACGAGTACAGGGTAAGCGAGCACGGATTTTCTTAATGGAGGAGAAGGGACGATTCATTAACAGGAGGTTATCGAGAATTACGCCAGTGTAAATTATACTAAAAACAAGGTCACAGTAAATTAGAACAAATATTCCATAATTACTGGCCCTCCGATAAGCCGTAGCCTCTGGGATTTTTCTTTAGAGCCCTGGGAGACGAGAAGGGACAGGCGCACGCCACAGTCCGCCTGACAGCCGATGCCTTTCGTCTCCACGCCTTACATACCCACGTCCCCGAAACGCCTGCCTGCAGGACACGCTTTTGTAGGCAGGCGTCCTCCCCTTGCCAGGGTCTCGGGGAGAGCATCCCTGGCAGCGCTGCCCCCGCGGCTCGCTCCTGCCTCCTCGCCGTCATTTCGGCTCAGCCCCAGGGATGTTGCCTTGTTCTGCCATAAAGTGCAAGTCCCTCTAACCCAAACTGGTGGAAAGGCGTCTCTCTCAACACTAACAGCCCTTTCCCTTACGCTGCTTTAAGTACTATATGGGCAAATAGTCTTACCGCCTCTCAACTCCCCTTCAGGCTGCCCCCAAGCAGGTTTCAGCATCGATTTTCTCCTCTCTGTGGGTTAAACGCTGCCTTTTTGCTCTCCTACCCATGGCACACATCTGCTACTGCCGATTTCAGCATCCGAGTAGCATTATAGAAAAAGCAACCAAACTATGTGCAGGGGAATGGGAGGGGGGTAATGTCACCTCAAAATAAGCCCGAGACCCTCTCCTTCACTTCTGTGCTTCCCTCACGCTAAAATTAAGTATGAACTGAGAAATAAGGCACTTCAGTCCTTCAAAAAAAACAAGCCCATCAGGTCCACCAGCTTCCCAGATCGAAAGAGACAGCATCTCTCTGGCCAATACTAGGAACCGCATCACTTATATTTAATGGATGAGGTTTTCTACTTTAAAAGGTTTTTTTTTTCTGCGTTACTTCCAAATGCAAATTTGGGCAGTGAAGTTCCAGCAACATATTAAGAGGTGAGCAAAATTCCCTCTGGCTCTGCAGGTTTTTGATGTGTGCATAGCAATGTCTACAAACACTGACAGAGTGAAACCAAATGAAGAGGTCTGCCACTGCTTTTCCCCTTTATTCTTCCCTTTCCAGGGGCTTCTCTGACAGCCACAATCTTTCCCTCCAAAGGTTTGCTATCAAAATATTTAGCAGATTCTCCTATGAGAGGATGCAAATTGAGACTATTTGGATACCCTTCAGTTCACACTAATCTCCGATTGGATCATCTGGTTTGAGGATCTAATCAGAAAATGGCACTGAACCATAGAGAAAAATAAAACAAAGATTCAACCTTACTTCAAAGCTGATTCTTGCCGTTGCTCCGATGGCAATCCTCCTGCTTCTTTGCATCATTTTAAAGGAAGGATTTTTGGCAAGAGCCCTCTGCCAGATCCGCGGGCACAGCTCGGCAGTGCTGCCCACCGTCCCGCTATACAGACAAGCTGTCCGCACCCTTCCAAAACGCAACGCTTTATAAGCGATATATAGGGATAGATAGGTGACATGTAGGTAGCTGTGCACCACCAGGTGCCCCTCCTGGGAAGGCAGGGACACTGAGCACAAGCACAGCCCTAAGCGCCAGCGGTGACGCGGTGCAGCACAACGCATGAGGCCCCGAGGACATGGGCACCGCGAGCGCGGACAACTGAAAGGCTGTTCTCCATCTCCGGAGAACGGAGCTGAAGAGTGAGAAAAGTCAACTAGGTGAAGAGGGGGTGAAAACAGTCCCCCAAATTTCATCTTAAACTTGGTCCGCCTCTCGTGACTGATTTCACCTTTTTAAGAGTATTTCTCTGCTTTAGCTGATGCAGAAAGAGGAAGGATAATGTCTTCAAGCTCTGGGGGTGATACAAGGTTGCCTGAGAGGTTGCCCAAAGAGGTTGTGGAGTCTCCGTCCTTGGAGATATTCAAAAGTCGCCTGGACAAGGTCCTGGACTACGTGCTCTAGGTGACCCTGCTTGAGCAGGGGGGTTGGACCAGGCGATCTCAAGAGGCCCCTTCCAACCCCAACCGCTCTCTGACTCTGTGAACACAGCCCCACGCACGCTTTCCCGAGAAAGCAACATTTCTGACGCAACCAAACCCCAACCAGTGCCCCAGACAACTTCTGCGGCTGTCGCCTTTTCTCCGTATTTTGTCACCTGGATAAACTCTCGCCTGTGCGGGAGGCAGCCGCAGCCGAGAGCAATTCCCGAGGCGCGGGTCACTCACCATCACAGTCGAAGAGCGCGAACACCACGTCGCACACGTGGTCGGAGAGCTCCACCTTCGCCACCGTCCGGGCCACCTGCTGCATCGTCACTGCCAGGGAAGCAAGGGCACAACGTCAGCGCAGCGCCGCAACCCGCCGGGCACAGACACGCTGCTCCGCTGCGGAAAACTGCTTTCACAAAAACGGGCACTGTCAAAGAGGCTGGAAATAAGGTTTCTCTCCAGGCTGTTCAACACATCCCTCCAAACCAGGCCCCTCAAAGCCGTTGCTTTTTAATGCAACAAGGAACAGCGGGGGAAAGGGCTGCCAGTGAGCACTGAAGTGTGTCAGCTTTGTGTCTAAGTAAAACAGTGAAGACACTTAAGATGGGAATTTTTCCCCCACTTTGGTGGCAAAATCAGAAGTAGTCAGGTCAGGGCTACAGTAAACACCGGGTGGGAAATGTCTAACTTCTCCTGATGGGCTTGACGGAGAAGGCAGCTCCTTTCAACCGCGTTGCAAAGATGATACTCTATAAGACAACTCTTTCAATAGGTTGGGGACGAAAAAGAGAAAGTTTTCAAATTAAGCAACCCAGGGCCAACACAGACTCAGCGCTACCCAGGCCCAGCTATTATCTGCAGGAGCAGTTCATCCAGGGTCTTCCTTCCACCAGCTCCGCAGCAGTTTGACAAGGTCAACCTTGCAATAAGAAATAGTTGCAACAAATGATTTTGGATCCCCCCTCCCATGGCTCCCGGTTGAGTTTATCACCAAAGCAAGTGGCTTTATTTGCACTCCTAGCAGAGAGCTATCACAGAGCCATCAATCTGGCAGGGACATGCGGTAGATTTTGCTGCGTGAAGACAAAAAGCCCCCGCGAGGCTGGTTTAGCTGTTCCCCACGTGTAGTATTCTGCGCCTGGCTGCCCGCTGGTCTCCCTTTGACGGCTGCTCATTGAAAAGAGGTGAGGGAGGAAGAGCTCAGTTATCCTTTTTTTGCCAGGATTGAAGCTTTCTGCTCCCCCGTCCCAACCAAAGCGCAGTTTTAAAGAGCTGCCATCGGCCGGGCAAAGAGTCAGGCAGCCGGACGCCAAGCTGCTAGAGGTGACCTCGGTAAAACGGCCTTGGCACCATCAAGGGGAATACACCCCTATTTGCACGGTTATTAGCAAAAGGAATTTATCCCATAGCAACGCCGCGACAGCCCCGGCAATACCGGACAACGCTGAAACCACCCTCGGAGCCTAAACCGGAGCAGGAAATTATGTATATAGCAGAACTCCTGTCAATTTTGTTACAGAATAAGGGAACTTTATATTAAAATTGAGGGCAGTGATGGTGCATAGAGCAAGGGAAGGAGTGCATGGGAAGAAAAGTAACAGGATTTTTTTTTTTTTTTTTTTTGCAAGCGCCTTTTTATAGAAATCTAGCAACCCTCACTAATGAAAAAAAAAAAACATTTTTGCAATTCTAATTTGTTAGCTTTTCAGCGATGTAAATCGATAGCTTCCAGAGGGCTGAAAGAATGGAAAGTTGGCACTGGGAAAGTGCAAAACCGATGAGATGAATGCAGCTAAAATGCATTTAATCTCAGAGCTCCACTTCAGCGAGCAACAGAGAGAAGTGGCACGAAACAGAAATAAAACAGCAACAAGAGAAAACGCCTGTGCTTTCCTCCACAGCATGATTCTTGCACCATTCCTCCTGTAGAGTTATTGACCTTTCAGAAACTGTAAAGAGTTGTGTGTCAGAATTAGTTACAGGATGGGAAAAAAAATAAACACCTAATCTATAACATAACCAGATTAATTAGCACTTGCTTAAATAAGAATCAAAGTGGGGTTTTTGTGTTTGCTTGTTTGCTTTTTTCAAAGCATTCGGACTCGTGGTCCCTCCAGTCCCCTTCCCTCCTTGCCTGCGGCCGGAGCCTGCCTCTGCCCGGCTCCCGGCGGCACGCGGAGAAGGGACCCCGCTAGCGCCGGCAGACGGAAACTATATAATTCATGAAAAAGCTGAATTTAAAGAGAAGGTGGGGGGGTGGAAAGGAGGCAGGCGCTGTTTCGCTGCAATTATTCTGAGCCAAAACCCTTTCCTACATGAGAGATGTAGCTCTCCTCTGCAGCTATTGCCCTATATTTCACTTCCATCAGCGTGACACGCGATACAGCCCTGCTTCCATACGCGCTCTGCTGTCTCGGGGGCCAGGGTCTGCTTGGTGGGGGGAAAAAAGGGTGAAGCATTTTTAAGTCATTGTTAAAGAAAACCTGATTTTTAATTTTCATTAAAAAAAAAAAAAAACAGCTTTAAGCCCAAACCTTGCCAACTGAACAGCCTTTGGAGACTTTGTGTGGCTCCTAACTGCACCTATGCCTAGCCAGATTACAGAATATACTGCCCCACACACAAGGAAAGGTTTTTAAGAGGATCTGGATAACTAGGGAAACAGTGAGAGGCATTTGTGTTTTAAGTACAGAAAAAGTCACCTCATCCATGCATCCCTTTGCAGCTCTCCCAAATTCCCTTCTCCAGATTTTAACTCCCTAGGCACAAATCAGCCCGGAAGAGCCAAAGCAGCCGCATGAATGAATCCCAGCACAAGCGACCGGGCACATCAGACGACCACACTCTTCAGCCCTATAAAAAGTATGTTAACAGCCCATGATTTAATTAGCTCTCGCTTGCATCAAGTGTTCACAAGTTGTAATTAAATTACAAAGCTGCCTTCAGCTTTCCCCTTGCTTTGAGAAGAAAGAAAAAAAGACATCTCTGGCAATACAAGTCATGCGTCCTGCAATTCCCACCTGGCCTGCATCCGAGCGGACCGCCACACCGATGACTGACTTTCCCGAGACACGCATGGCAGATGCCTCTCCCAAAAGTGAGCAAAAGCCTGTCCTGGCCCGAGCGAGGCCGGTTACACACCAGGCATGGCCAAACCCCCAGCCCCGTCACAGGTCCCCTTCCCCTCGGCTCTTGCACCCATCCCTTGGGGTGCTCCACTCCGGGGTGGGTGGCCAGGAACATGGACAGGCCTCCAGAAAGCCCCTTCATCTCAAAACGGTTGCTTTTAGCTGACCTCCCCTTGGACCAGCCCCTGCAGAAAAGCACAAGCTACTCCTCAAAATCAGGAGAAGAATCAAAGCAACAAGGTGGTCTCCTCTGCTTAGCCACTGGGGCAACCCAGATAGGGCACCGGAAAAGGCATCAGGAGAGGCTCTGACAAAAAAGCTACATAGGGGAGAAAGAAAAAAAAAAAGCAAAAGAAAAAAAAGGGAGGAAACCCCCCACACACAGATGGATGAAGCCCTGCCACTCTCACCCGCCAGCCAAGTGGACCACCCACCCTCCGGAGTGCTCATACCCCCTTCGCTCAGAGCACGGGCTCTGGAAAATGAGAGAAACCTTCCTGCAGAGCCATTTTGAAAGAGGCTGTGGAGCTATGTGACAAATGAGGACAATTTCAGGTGTCCTCCCACGCAGGACGAGCCGAGGGCAATGTGAAAAGGGGAAAAACAAAACAAAAACAAAACAAAACGCAGCTGGTAACAGAAATATGTAATGCAGAAGGAAAGAAGTGGCCCCTGGAGAACAGCTATGCAACTGCCTTTGATGCAAAAATCCTCGCTCGGGCACTACGGCAGCAGTGACCCACTTTGGCATCATCTGACTCGCTGCTGGGGAAGGAATGAGAAAGCTGGAAAACTGGGCACTGAACGGCGATGACAAGCCGTGGCTGCAGCAAAGAGACGTCAGATTCGTTCTTGTGTCTGCCCGGCTGCCCTTGAGGTGGGGGGACAGGCCTGGGGACAGGCAAATTCTTCTTCTCTCATAGCTGGGAATCCAACCCTTGATGCCACAGGAGCTGGCAGCTAGAGAGAGTTTTTCTTTTTTTCCCCTTTTGAGTTTGCCTGCTCTCTCGCAGAGTTTTGCTTTTATAATAGAATCACACATATCCCAAAACAGAACAGAATATGACTATAAATTACATGGGTATAATGCAATATTTATAGGTCTCCTACAGAGGTACCAGTCAGCTTTTATCTTCACGTGGTTTCCGTGCAGGCATGGAAACAGGAGCTCCAGTTCTGCAGCGAGCCCCTGTACGCTGCCACAGCAAGTTATCTGTATGCCTGCATTCATATCCAGGCATAAAATAATGCATCAAAGCCTCCTTGCAAAAGCCAGAGAAATCAAGGATCAGGCTCAAGCCCCGGGGACCCGGGATCACTGTGGGTCCCTCCGGATCCCGAATGCAGTGAATGTCTTCACGCGGCGGCTGCCTGCTATTCTTGGCCCTGGGTTTGGGCACTTCTGTCTCCAACCGCCCGTGAACACATACCTGCCGCAGCTTGGGGCTTCATTCATTACCATATGTAAAGCTTAAGGGGAAAAAAAATAGGTTTAGCATTAAAAATGATAAAAAAGGGTTTAGGTTAACTTATTTCTCAGCCTAACTGTTCTTCAGTTTCACCAAGACCTGCCACATGCCAGCTCACGTTGCGCAGGTGCTTTATAGCACTCAGGCTATGGAAAGGATGGATGTTTTGAGCGCTGTAAGTCATCTCCCATCCCAGACCAGTAACTTCTGACGGCAAATGCAATCTGTATTTCCGCAGACAGCAATACTGAATTGAATTTAACTCCATTCTGATTTAAATCTCCAAAGATGCTTGACCCAGCTGAGATACCACTGTATTTCTGCCAGACTACAGCAGCTCTTTGCAGCAATTCCCGCGGCCTTTGCAAGAGGAAATCCAAAAACCCGCGTTCGCCGCCTGCCCGGAGCCGGGGCGATCCGCTGGCGGAACGAGGCGGCTAACGATGGGAGGAGATGGCAGCTACAAGCAGAGTTCATCGAGGAGCCTGTATTCTCATTACTTGTTTTATGCAAAACCACACAAATGTTATTTTCACAGAGCCTGCACACAGCAACAATCTTTTTTCTTTTTTTTTTTCTTTTTCTGTTTTTTAAGGGGTCATCATGGATGAGAAAGCATCTTTACTTTCCTCTGTGATGCACATGCTGTAAGACATCTTGATGAGGTAAATAAAACCGAAGTAAACCTCCAAGCGGCATTTCTTTACAATTTAGGTAAATGAAACAGGCTATCTCTGGGGAAACCGCTCTCATAAAACAGATCTTGTCAGGATTTAGGTTTTGTGATGGCTCCATCAGTCTTTACACAGAGGAGTCTCCTGGATTTTATGTCACAGAAAATGAGTTCGACATTTATACCTTGGAAAGCCATTTTTCTTTTAAAATTTCTACAGTCTCCCATTCCTGCCTTTAGTGAGCCTTCCGAGTATTTTATGCAAATTTAGCACATTATACAACTGTTATCCTTTCCACTCAAACCCTCAGAATTACTTCGTGAGCAATGTTTTACAAAGCACGCTTGCAAACACGTCTTTTCTACGCGCTACAGAAACAGGCTAGAACCTAAGCAGATGCTAAGCTGTAGTTTTTTTCCTCTGTTTTCAGACTAATCACACATTTGGCCAAAATATTAGCAAGATGCTTTAGTCTAAGTTATCTGAATACCTTATTTCCTTCTCTTGCTAAAGCTGATCTCCAGGCACACGTCACAGACTGCTCGAAACTCTATAAATTTGGTCTTTTAGTACTGCTATTGAAAGGAGAGTAAAGCCACCCTATAAGCTCCCTGGATCACTCTGTTAATGTTCAGAAAGCAACACCACTCCTTAAGGTAGGGCATTTAAACCCCCAATGCATTTTAAAGCCAACATATCATTTCCCACTGCACAGGGAAGGAGAAGTCACCTGCGTTTTTGGACCGATGGAGGCCACCTCCATGGGCGCAGGTGGGAGTCTCACGGGTACTTCAGAGCTATTTTTCCCATCTCAGATGCATCACTTCTGCGCTCAGGTCTAGGGACCTTCCAGCAGTGCTTCCCAAAAGCCTCTGACAAATCCAAGGTCTGCAAGCTTGTGTTTTGACAAAGCTCATCACCTCCGCCTACATTCGGGGAGATGAAAGCAGCCTCGCTTCCGGAGCGCGGGAGCACTCGCTGCAGCCAGGAGAAACTCCAGACTCTTTAGGGCCTCAGATTTATACATATATTTTATTATATATTATACATATATTTCATTTTAAGCACTCCAGTCAGAAAAGTTGTTCTGTACAACGCCTATTTAATTTCTTTTCAAATGAATCACAACGAGTTCTGTGCTACTACGTTATCTACTCCTACGCACTGGAATATCCATCCAGAACAGGGATGTACAAAAATTAGTAAAGACCCCCCAATCCTGCACGCTGCGTATTTCTGTTTTCCTTCCCGCAAGGCCAGGCTCAGCCATACGCAGCCCTGCGGCTGAGCAGAAGCTGTGTTGACATCAAAGGGAGCACGACTGAAAGTCACAGAGATCAGACTTCCAGGAAAAAAAGAGGAGCTACCAGACCAAAGGCAGTGATGATCCACTGTTTATATAATATTCACAGTCATAAATTAGTAAAGAAAGAAAAATTACAGCACAGAAAATGGTTTCTGAAATGAAAGAGATTCAACATCTGCTAGGAGCTGCTGATCTGCAGAGAGCTCGTCCCTGGGGTTACTGGTTAGATTACAAACCCGTCAGACGGGTATCCTCTGCAATACCGGAGCCCTGCTCGACACCTCGCACCTCCATATCCCAGAGTTGCTTCTCAAGTTCTTCCTGCAGCTTCGATCAAAAGCCTCTTGCTGAGGGCGGCCGTCGTGGTCCAAGCCGTGTGCGACGTTGCACTAAGACCTGCAGCAGGGTCCTCGCCTCGTTCCACCAGCGCTCAAAACAGCTGCATCTGCAACTGCACGTTCACTAAAACCCAAGGGCAGACGAGCTTCAGGTCTCTCCTGCTGGTTACAAAGCACTTGCATGGTCTCCTCTGGGACACACGCGTCAGCGCATCGGTGAGAGGGCAGCGTGGGCAACGACTCATGGCCCTGACTCACCTCTGCAGGACACTGCATTCCACTACTTGACTCTTATTCTTCTCAGAAGTAATCATAAATACTCACCTATGCTTTTGTATACGTTTTCTCTGCCACTGGACTCTTCCACTGGAGGCTACGTAAATGGAAATGGCCCTTTTTAACCAGCAAAGCAAGCGTTTTGTCCGATGTTCCCCTGAATGTTATTTTACCCAGTTCCTGAGAGGGCAGGATGGAGGGCTTGCCCAGGCAAACCAAGGCAGGCTGCCCAGAGGGGTTGTGGTCTCCATCCTTGGAGATATTCATAACCCGACTGGACAAGGTCCTGGGCAACCTGCTCGAGGTGACCCTGTTTGAGGAGCGGGGTTGGACCAGACGATCTCCAGTGGTGCCTTTCAGCCTCAGCTACTCTGTGATCCTGTGAAAGTCCGCCCCAGCCCACTAACAGGGTTGTCTGCACAGGATTACTCCAGATAAGCGAGCTGAATCACGCCTTCACATGGGACTATTATTCCTTTGATCCAGAGCAGACTAACAAAAGCAGCAACTTGATGACAAATACCTACCGTACTTCAAGTTCACCTCTACCTCTTTCCAAATTCCCTGTCAAGTGTGCAGCCATCTCAAGCTCCATCCTTCAAATAAAGTGTTTTCCATCAACTCCTCACCTCCCCAGAGAGGCGTCCCATCCACCTGGAATGGAGCACAAGGCTCAGCCGTTCCCCACCACCACCTCGGCCCACCTCCCCTTCCCTGCCGCATCCAAGCCCTGCCTGCCCGAGGCTCCACGAAGGCCATTCCCCCCCTTCCTGTGCTCATTTCAACCCCTTCTCCTATTTTTATTCAACTCCATGCACCCCTTTCCTCTCCAGAGCTCATACGTACAGCACAAATACCACAGACAGTTGCAGTAACCTAAAATATCTTCAATTAATTCAATTTTATGGAATGGCATTTTGCCATCAGCTTCTTTAAAACATCACCCATGTGGCTACAGAATATTAATGTCATAGCAGGGTCTGCCCTCAAGTGGCTCAGGATATGTTTTGGGCCATTTCCCACTCATCTAGAAAGGCAGGAAGGCTTTTGGGCAGATATTTCACTGCATTTTCAGACCACAAGTCACTGATGGAAAATACAGTCTCTCCCCTGTCCCCCTGCCTAGCTGATGTTCTCTATCAAGCTGCATCTGTGCCTTGCCCTAAAATACAAGGGATTTATATCATCGCTGTCTCCTGGTGCCAGCAGAAGAGCTGCTTGGAGAGTCTCGCTGCAGATGGTGCCAAAAAAAGTGCAATTCACACCCTCTCCTCGAAAGGGGAAGAAGTGATGAATTCGGCTCCAGCCCTGCTGCCAGCTGCAAGCCCAGGCCAACTGGCTGGGAAAGTTTCCTAAATATGATTTGTTTATGATTTAAGAGAACGACTGCAATTTTGTTTCTGCAAAAAATCAAAGATGGACTAACTAGTAATCTATGCTTATTCTGGGCTTCATTAAAATACAGTTTTATGATCTGTTCAAAACAATAGCCTATCTTAATTTAACAGGGAGAATGAGTTGGCCAAGCTATGATTTGTCTGGTGTCATTCATTTTCTCCTGTTTCATTTTAAACAACATTTCTAAAATCATAACAAGAGAGCTTGCTGCATTAGGCTAGGAGCAATTTATGGGGCACATAAACTATCCTCTTCTTTTTTTCTTCATTAGAGGAATAATTTTTATATTTTTTGGCTTTTAATCAGCAGGGATTTCTCCTTCCTAGTTCCCATAATCGCCAAACGGGTGTTGACTAGACCTTTCCCTGCTGCTTCCAGACCCAGCCGATCCCTGGAGGAGTGAAGCAGCCTGAAGCCTCTCCAAGGTTTCTTACTTCAGCCAAAGGACTCCTAGACCAAGGTCTGTGGCTCCAGCACAAACTCATTAATTGTGCACAATTAAACAGCAATCACACTGATTTACCAACTGTGTGTGGGTCTAAATACTCCTCAAATACATGACTCTGCAATTGCTTATTTATTATAGGCAGTCTGAGAAATTTGGATTCTCTAGGCTATTACCTGCTTCTGGTACACTGCAGAGGCGACTCTGTGCAGCAGCAGATCCTTATTTAATATACAGTAATCCTTGCTCACTTTTTCTTTTAAATGAAAGGAAGAGCCTATCAGGTTCTTTTAAGTTTAAGCCTTAAGATACAATGATCTAAAATAAAGAGTACAGATGATCTCAAAAGAAAAATCAAAGCTGAGAAGGGCTGTCGACACACTGAAGAAATGTGACATTTGAATCTCTTTGTAATTCTACTGCCCCAAAACCTATTAATGTCTTAATATTCCCACAATGGCAACAGCTCAAAGAAGAACTTATTCCTAAAACATTTGATTTTGCAGCTGCCTAAGTAAATCAGCTTTAACTTTTTACGTAGAGAAAAGAGTTTCCATTAAACTTCAAAAAACTTTTTATTAGTTTGCAATGGTTTGTTATATTCCCAGTCTGAGACTTTGAAAACCTGTTCTTTCAAAAAGAGATCTAGACACAAGACAGGCACGCACTTGTGACAGATAAGAGACCACGGAGAATTCAAGGGTTTTTTTAAATGAGCGGTACAGAACTTCAGTACGTTCAGACCTGAGAACATAACTGCGATGGATTAGTTCAGAAGAGGAAATGCATGGTGAGATAAAGAAGGACATGGCTTGGTTTGATCAATAAGCCACACTATTACAAATCTCCCTAGGAAAACCCAGCTTTCGAGTCATGGCCATGTTCCCTCTGGACTATGGGTTATTTGAAGAGAACCTGCTCTGGAGATACTTCAACGCTCAAGTCTGGGCACTCAGTAGGGTTCCTAAACATGCAAGAAAATGCAGGTGTGCTCCCCACTCAGTGCTCTCCTTCCACCTTCCATCAGGTCTGGACGCTCCAAAGGTGCTCGCCACTACCGTGAAGGCAGCATTTGGCCACGAAATAAGACCCCTTATTTTTAAGCAAAGCAAAGGAAAGCACAGTTCCTAGAAACTCTGCTACCAGATCGTAATATTGCCACACGAATCACGGGGAGCTCTGCAAGAGACACGCTGGACAAATCTTCTTGTTATAATACCACTTGTTATGTCCAACAATAATTTTTCAAGTACTTCATAAAGGCAGAAAACACTCTCTCCAAAGGACTGAGAAGAAGAAGAAACCCTGCCCTGCCCAGGCCCTGGTAACACAGCCAGTGCTATATTCATTGGGCCATTTTTGCCTCTGCACACAGCAGGCCTGAATAATTCCAGCGATATCGTAGCCTATTAGCCTATCACGGTAATAAATTTCAGCATTTCCCCCCCCTGTATTTAATGCA